>NC_054061.1:50286864-50891539 GCF_017639655.2 Falco naumanni
TGGACTTGGCAGTCCTGGGTTAATGGTTGGACTTGATCTCAGAGGTCTCCTAACTTAAATGATTCTATGAGTCTACTGATGCATTCCATTTTGAGGGAATAATATTTTGTGAGTTTATTGTAGGGTGAAGCGATACTTTTTTATAAGGTTTCTGCATTAGGTAAATTATTTGATCTAAGTTGACATATTTGCTTGTTGCACAGAGGTATGTTTCCTCTCTGCCATTTCATCTTAGAATTTTGTGGTTATTGTAAAAATACTTAAACCATGGGCTTTACAATAGAGCTTTGAGCTGTAATAGTTGTCTACACTTCATCACTTAGCAGAGACAAAAGCATGCTAATTGATTTTTGTTAAATTTTGTAATTTTGAACACCGGATACCTGGAATGAACAAATACTTGCTGTTTCACAAATGAATGGTTTCAGCATGAAGTGAAGTAACTGTAGAGATAAATTACAGATTAAATAGATGTGTTACAGAGAGAGGTACTTCATGTGCTTAGTTGGGTGGTTGTCATTCAGCCAACTGTAGTTTAGATATACTTCACACTAAGATAAGTGTAAGAGGGTAGAAAGGCTGTGAGTTAACCGAAGGCAGCCAAGCCCCACACAGCTGCTTACTCGGTCCTCACCCATGGGCTGGGGAGAAGAATCGTAACAGTACAAATGAGAACTCATGGGCTGAATTAAAGATAGTTTAACAGGTAAAACAAAAGCTGCACACACAACTCTTACACCACCACCACCACCCCCCCCCCCCCCCCCGCCCTTCCCCCAGCTGAGCACAGTCATAATGTGGGATATCCCTTCGGTCAGTTGGGGTTCAGTGCCTGGCTGTGTCCCCTCTCACCTTCTTGTGCACCCCCAGCCTGCTCGCTAGGAGGGTCAGTGTGAGAAATGGGGAGGACTTTGGTGCTGTGTAAGCACTGTTCAGCAACAGCACAAACATCCCTGTGTTATCAGTACTGTTAGCCACAAATCCAAAATGTAGCACCATGCGAGCTATTATGAAGAAAACTAACTGTATCCCAGCCCAAGCCAGTACATGTCTGTGGAAGAATTGAAACTGAACTGTGGAAGCTAGATGGGTCAGAATAGGAAAAACATTTTTTAGAGTTCACCAGCAAAGTTGATGGTGGCATGATTGGCTGACCTAGGTAATGATATGAGAATGCTAGGGTGGTTGTGGTATGAGGGTTTTCTAGTTGTTTTTTGGCTGCTGCCTATTAATGATACAATAAAAAAAAGGCGTAATCCAATTGATCTGCATTTGTACCTGTGATGGAATAAATCTGATTTATCTGCTTTCTGCATCAGTTGATGGCCAAAGTTATGGAGTGCCCACAAATAAACATGGAGTAGAGTATCCCTACTTCTCAGGGGCTTCATTACATGGGGAATATCCAGACTTGAGGGAAGGGACATTGTATAGTGTATCAGTTGTGCTTCACTTCGCTTCTGAGAACTGTGATCTAATTAGACTTGACTAGGAAACAGGGATTGGAGATATAGATGTAATATAAATGGATTTGTTTGGTTTGTGTATTGCATGTGAGCAGTGCTCATCTTTCTTTGTACATTTCTGAAACCTTTCTCAAAGCTACATGTGTGCATGCCAGTTTCTTGACCCTTAATTTTAGCATATTCTGGCCAGTCTCCATAGTATTGGATAGAGGATGCCAACATGTTTTGCAGTCTTAACTGAGCTCGTTTCCTTTCTTCAGTGTGCTATAGAAGATGTGCCAATTCAACATTTATCGATGCTGATACTGTAGAGTACTCAAATTGTTGCTACGCCTCAATAAGCTGCCACGTGCTTCTTAAATAGCAGTAGCTGGCCCTAAGTAGGGTACATGTTCAAATGTTAGCTAAGGCAGTTCAAACATAACTACCACTTAGCCTGTCACTCTTGGAAGTTACATGTACACAGGTAGCTGCTGTGGTTTGGGGGCAGTGGTTACAGACTGTGTCTGCTTCCTGATTTGTCTTTCGTGTCAGGGAGAATTTGTTGTTGAGTAGTGTGCTCTGAGACTTTTGGTTTCAGGGTCAGTGGAAGATGGCTCCCAGTTACTGAAATGGAGTTGTTAATAATATATGAGGAAAGCATTAATTTTTGAAAACTAACATGGTCCCTATTAATAATGGTACACAGTGTTGCATTGGAATTTGAGTATTTATTTGTGAAAACAAACTGGGATATATTTATTCTATTAATTTGGCTTTTGCCACAATAGCCTGACATACCTCCTCAGAAAGAAGTGATGGGTGTTTTTTGTATGTATAGATATAGGTATACATGCTCCCCTCCTGAAACTGTCAGGAGTGATGCATGTCCATACTACATCTATTCAAGTGTCTGTGCTCATAATAACCCAAATATTTCAACCATAAAATGTTGTAGAATGAAGACAGTTTGATTTCTCCTTATTTTTTATTAACTCTTTAACTGAAGTAAAGAATAAGGAAAGGGAAATATAAATTTTAAAGATCTTTTGCGTAGTTTTCTATAGGTAGTGTCTTGTTATGTGTCCGTAGTTTTCATTCTGTTTTAGTTTCTGGGTAGTGGCTCCAAGCTTCTACCTCACTGTTGAAGAGGGAAATGGGTGTGAAGCAGATGGGATGCAAAGCTGCTTTGTCTGATGGCATTAAACCCATGCAAGGTTAGGTTAAGAATTCTTGTGTCTGTTTTGCAGGATCCAACTTCCTGGGTAAATATTCACCACCTGGAATATACAGATGGAGGAATTCTGGACCCAGATGATGTGCTGGCAGATGTTGTGGAAGACAAAGATAAGGTAGAGCTTGGATGAAAGTACTAGGTTTGCCTTTTGCTGTGTCTTTTCAAGTAACTAATGCTACTTCCTCATTTCTTGGACACCTGGCAGGTGAAGTGGATGTTAAATATTCTTAAATTAAACACCTCTGCCCATAGGTGCTATAGCTCTCTTTCTGGAGGAGAACTGCAGGGGGCAGAGGTGTAAAGCATGACCAGAGCAATGAAAATAATCAGAGGAGCCTAGCAGCTGATTTAGGACTTAACCTTTTCAAGCAGTTCTGTGTTTCTTTTTATTGCTGTATGAAATTAGTGGTGAAGGAATGTGTGTTTTATGAGATGTCTTTTTTTTTTATGCTACTTAAAATATCTTTTTATAATCTCTTCCTTTGCTTAGAATTAAAATTTTGAGACTCATTGATATGTCATGGCTGAATGTATGACAAAACAAACGGGCAAATCCTGTGATGACAAGAACAGTTGTCATGTGTGTTAAATTTCAGGAGGCGTTCCTGTGGTTTGCTACTGAAAGTCTAAGCAGGCCAGTTATTAATTTTAATTTAGAAGTTTCTAACTTTCTAACAAGTAAGATAGATGTCCTTTCTGGGTAGAGAAGCAGTAGCTGCAAAGAAGCCCCTTCTAATTTTTTGTAATTACCATGCAAGTTTAATTTTGGGCATTGGTGGCTGACTTCAGCATAGAGGAGGAGGGGTATAATCTATAACACTTTGCTGTTTGGTTTTTTTTATATAAAATCAGAGGAAAAAATATGTCTAGTGGCTTGAAACTAAAGATCCAAATATGGGATATGCCTGTACTTTCAGTTGAATGGCTTCGTCTATTTACAGTGCCATATGCTTGGTGACTTAAAAATAATTTTGTATTAAGTCATTGAAGAGTCAACAGCATATGAAACTAACATTTCTGCTTGCTGTATACAAAATGCAACATTTTGGTTAACATTAACTTATGGTTAACGGGATGCTGTTTTTCAGTACCTTAGAAAATTGTCTAAGGCGTACTTCAGTGTTGCGTCATGGTGGTTTGTGTGGAATTCTTAAAAACAATGGAGCTCTGTTTGGTATATGGGTTTTTTTATCAAATGTGTTTCTAGCTTGTTCATATTTACTGAAAGTATACTTAAAACACCCTTAGACTTCTTTCTAGTTTGGAGGCTAAAGGCTGGGTTCTGGGGAGTCACCCTGTTGTATGTAAACAAGAAGACTATAAGCATAAGACATCGTGAAATACCACATCAAAGGGAAATGTGTTACTGGTTTTATCAGTTTATGAATATTAACATGTCCACCCAGAATTTCCTCTATTTGAAGTACTAATACAGGAATACTTAACACAGATATGAGCAGTAGCTTGCAGAATATTTTATATACCATCCACTTTTTAACTTGTTGTCAAAGCCTTTGCTATACTTTATTGGTGAGTGTCACTGGTTGAGGTATGTGTTGCTGATGTTTCTAGTATATACACAGCTGTGGGTTTAAGCATCTTCTGTTATGATAGTACTAGATGGGACTCTAGTTCTGAGGCTGCCTTGAGGAAAAACCACTGGAAAACTGGAATCTTACTTGTTGAAGTGGTCTGGGGTGGTTTAGGAATACAGCAAACTCCTCGGTTTCTCTTCCTGTGATGTCTCAATTACACGTGATGCATCACTGGCATCTTCTCTTCAGAAGGACCTGGTGAAACAGCAGTAAGAAAGACTTACTGAACAGCAGCAGCTGCAGTGACAAATCAGTTTTTTTGATTAAACTAGGGGAGAATCATGTAATCGTGTAAGGGGATGGCTGCTTGAGAGGTCAAAGAATTCTTTCAGTTGAGCGGAATTGTGCCATAGCATGTGTAAGAAGTTGTCCATACTACCTACTTAAAAGGTTTGGTGTGATCTGGTAACAAAGAGCCAGCCCTATAAAAGGCTTACAGATATTTTTGATAGTTTTATTGTAGCCTGTTAGCCTTTGATCCTTCACCAGTGCTATTCCATATTGAGAATATTGGCTAGGGGATCTTTAATCTTTGCAAAAAGGGGAGGAGATATTTAGATCTAATGGCCCCGATACCTAATTTGGTGTTTAAAGTTCCTAAATAGATGAAAAAAAATTTGGTAATTTATCTGTGCACTGATTCTTTTTGGTTATGGTTATCTGTATGTGTACTAAATGAATAGGCTACAGCTTTGTTGCTCAGTTGTTATCTTTTCCTATGCATCTAAGCCAGTAATGCAGTCTCCCATGAAATCAGTCACTCCATATAAAAATAAGCGTTGCCCTTAACCTCAGTGCCTTTAACCAAAGGCGTGTTTTGGCATTGCTGACCATCAGGCTCTTACTTTAGTGGCAGAGGAGACTAGCTGATGCTTTTTTGAAGGTTAAGCTGCTCTAGATTGTACTTTGATAGCAGTAAATTAGCATGTTTTCTTCAAAGGGAAATATGCTTGCTTATCTAATGAAATTCTTTCAGTGTGGCAACAAAACAGTGAATCAGAGAGTGCTATCAGATATAATTTATTTTGAATTTTTAAAGCTTTTAACAGTCCTTAACAATAGACTGTTAAGAAGGCACAGCCGCTCATGAGGTAAGTAGCAAGTGCTGCCTTGGGTCAGTAAATGATTGAGAGGGAACAAAACGATGGAATAAATGGTCAAGTTTCCAAAATTGTGAAATGATGGAATGCATAATGCACGTTATTGGGGGTGGCAATGTTTCTGAGCTCTGCTTATGTTAACTTCACGATTTCCTCTGGAACTCAACGTTAATCAAAATTCAGCAAATAGGCAGTACAGTGGGTGATGCTAATGCTATCAACCGCACAGTTACGCGAGTTGGAGAGGGTAGCTTGTTCTGTTTGCGTATAAACCAGGTCTAAATTAGTATCATATCTGTTTGCGTATAAACCAGGTCTAAATTAGTATCATATATACTTTGTAACATGTATCATGTGAAAATACTTTGGAAATGTGTTATGGTGAGAGCCCCTTGCTGCTGCTGCCTCAACAATAATCTGTGGCACAAATTGGAAGTCCAGTCTAGTATTGAATAGTTTTAAAATAGTTTGTTACTGAGTAATCTAGCAAGTGGTTCATGTCCTGATTACTCTGAATGATGGATCTAATTAATTAAAAACGCCAAATTTCATCATTTGAATAAAACCAAGCTATTTAAATTGTCTGCTTTTAATGCGTTAAAGCTATAAATGGAGTCCTCTTTGTACAGTGTTCTTAACAGATCTCTACCTCTTGAAATTACTCCTTTTGTGAGGAAGAAAATGCCCTAGGAAAACTATTATGCTGTGCAGAAGATGAGTACAAAATGTTTCTCTTCGTACCATTGAGTACATTGAGCCTGTGCTTGGCACATGTCTTAAATGCGTAAATGATGTACACATCTAGGTTTCCCTCTGATTTTTATATCTAGTCATGTTTTCAAATGCTCACATCTGGGGAAGGCTAAAAAGATGTAACGAAGTGTAAGTCAAAACTTGCTTAGTTTATAGGAGAGGTTAAAGCTAACCTCCAAAATCAGAACACTTCTGCTCTCTGAATAAATGTCTACAGGGAAAATATAGTTTCTATATAACCTGGCTAACATGTTCATATTTTGATGGGATTAAATGCAAGGAAAACATGCTTACGGGTATACTTCTATCAGCAGAGCCCTTCAGGAATAGCAGATGATGGCCTGCTGTCAGGGTGCGTGGTTTTTTGTTCAGTGTTTTTGGTAAGACTGTGCTTGCAGAAGCAGTATGCAGTATCTACTATCTGGCCCACAAAGCTGTTGAACATTTATGTAAAGATACCATTTCCTGACCAGTGTTGCTGGCAAGAGACCGAGGCTTGTCATCCTAGAAGGTGATGTAGGCTTAACTTCTCCAGAAGCTTGTTTGTTAGCAGTTTAAGTTACTTACCACTTAGCTTGAAGTATATGGTGGGGATATTTTGTGGTGGTTATTTTTTTAGGAGTGGAAGGAAAAAAATGGTGTGTGATTGTGATGGGCATTGCACTGATGCTGAAATAGCAGGGTGTCAATATGGTCTTAGAAATTGGTTTTGCTTGCATATCTTTTTTGTTAAATATAGATGAGTTGTGTTTTTTTACAGCAGCAGAAGCTTTGAAGGACACAAAGCAACATCAATGAAATGCTGAAACAGTGACATAGTTGCAAGATTGGTTGGGACTGTAACTGTCATTTAAGTGTTTCTAATGATAATATCAAATAAATGGTATGAATTAAGTGTAGTTCAGATATTATTTTAGCTAAGCTTTTAATGAAATATTAGATAGCAAAATCAATGAATTCTTCCTTCTCAGTTCACTACCAGCAGACATCAGATACTGAGAAAATGTCTCCAGGGAGGTCTCCAAATGCTGGAGAAATCAGCTGCTAGCTGTTCAGAATGGTTATTGGGCCCCTGCATGTTCTGGTAAGAAGGAAGAGCAGACTGAAGTTGTTTTTGTGGAAGATATTAAGCAACTCTCTTTGGTTACTTCAGACGAGGTCTTTGCAGGTAGCTGTAGTTTCAGTAAGGGCATTGTGAGTGTAAGGCTGCTTGGGAGAAGTTTTCAGCAAAATGACAAAACATTTGGAATAAACTACAAGATTAATGTGATTATGCAAAGGAAATGTCTCTCCAGGTACCTGACAGATATCATCTGTCAGTGGATTCTGAACTTTTCCGTTGTTTCCAGGCAGGTTTAGTCACTGGGAGCGCTGGCTGGCTGGGTATAGCACTTACACAGCAGCAGTTATTTGCTGACCTGGGTTTCACTCTGTAGACCTTCAGGATTGTCATTCTGTCTGTGAAAGCGACGGCATGCTGTAATGTGCAACATGTATTTGAATTAAGCAATGAATGAAGTAATTCCACCTTTGGACAGTTTCTTTTCCCTCCAACCATCTATTTCCTCATGAAATGGAGAAGGAAATCAGAACTTCAGTAACTTTAGGTAGGTAGAGGAGGTGTGGCTGAAGAGTATGCGGTGATAAGGAAAATGAGTTCTACAAGCAGGTTGAAAAAATGGTAAAGTGAAGTCAAAATAACACGGCAAGTGGGCAGGAGTGTCTCAGTAGTCTAAAAAATAAATAAGGGACTGTGGAGTTCTGAGGGAATTTCTCTTAATGGAGACTTAGGACATTGCTGCTTTAAAAACTTCCTCTGCAAATCAGTGGCAGAGGCCTTGATGCTGGCTTGTTTAAATTACCTTCCAGTGGGTCAGCAGAACCTGAGAATGTCATGCTTTACAGAACTTTTGTTGCGTGGTTTGATTCTCAAATATATGATCCATGCAAGTAATGCATACTGAAGTAAGGAGAAATGTGGTTCAAACTCTAGACTTCTGTGTAACTGAGATTTTAGTATTTTCTCTAGGGTTTTGAAACTTTCTGATAACTGGAATGCAGAAGTGAATTTTCTGTTCTTCAGTTTTTCATACAACTGTATATTACACTTTTAGGAAAAACAAAGCAAGATATGTAAGACTTAGTTACAGCTGTGAATTTTTACCTATTGAAGTATATGCTGCAGTGGGTTTTTATGTAGGTTGCTCTACAAGTTGTGGCATATTAGTCAACTTTTTCCTGGAGAGGTTTTTTTTTTAAAAAAAAAAAAAAAGGGGAAAAATTCCCTTTGATATAAAGAATAAGGATGCAAGAAAGCAATTTAATGGTGTTAGTTTCCTATAATGTGGAGGTAATATTTTAAGTGTGCAGTAGACACAGGATAGTTCAGATTGTTGTGTTGTAACTTGGATGCTCTGTCTTTCATAAAATCTGCTCCAAAAAAAGTCATGCATCACAGAAAGAAAAAAAAGAGTAATTATAGCTGCTTTATAAGATGATGAATGTTGCTCTGGACTACAGTTTTGACTCTCAATGTTTTATGACGTTTGGTTGATTAATACCATGACCAAGTTACTGTTTTAATGTGTGTGCTTTTACTGACTGTTAAACTGGTTGCAGCAAATACACACTTCCAACTTTTGATATATAGTGCTTCTGGCGGAGTGTTGGTTACACTTCCGTAAGTTTGAATGCCTTGTTTGATAGAACTGTTGTCCAGAGGCAGCCAATTTTTATGTTTAGTTCCTTGGTGCTAATGAGGTAAAATGGGAATTAGTAGATCAAAAAGCCTAGTATGTTCAAGATGGGGGAAAAATGAAGTTGCAGAATTTGGCAAAACTGGTATGTAAGGGCTGTTGTTCTTTGATTTGGTTTAATGTTCTTTTTTGAAGTATAATTTTCAGGCTGTGGTTAGTATCTCTGCCAGAATACATGTAGATATTTGTCTCTGTGTCTCTTCCTTACTGCTTCTGGTTTTGCATTCATATTTTGTGGTTTCAGTAATGAGATCCTATGGATGAACAGAAATCTTAATATTTAATTAGTAAAAAGGATAACTAATAATTAATTCTTCTTTTAAACCCTAAATTGCTAAAAATTAAAATGGATTTAACTTTTATTTTGAATAATGTGTTTACAACCTCCAGAACAGTGTTCCTACCTTTGTTACATTTAGAGCATTCTATTTCTTCCTTGTATAAATTATTTGTAATAGGTTTCAGCTGTAATTTCCCACAATCAAAGTTATTGGGATATGAAATTGTTACTGCTGACAGTATTTGTTTACTTAAATATTTGTAGCTAGTTTTGGGCAATGAAGATGGAAAGACAAACCATTACTGTGATGAAACCTTCATGTAACTTCTGTTCTATCAAGGGAGTCACAGTATAAGTACTCCTCAGATGTCTGATAATTAGTTGTGTCATGTGTCTACCAGGAAGGGAAATATTAGAAAGGGCATACTTTAAATACTACATTTATCTTTTTCAGCACATTAAAAACCAGAAATGTGAGACACAAGAAAATCCTAGATCAAAGTGGAGTATGTATCCCTTTGCACTGACTGTGATGATGGCCTATCCCCTTGAGTCATCAACTTTTTGACTTGTTCAAAAGGACAGTGCCAGTGCTTGCTAAAACCTCTGCTGAGTTTATCTAGGCTATATCTGTAGTTTAAAAACAAAGGCAGGCATTGGGGATGGGGGACATTCTTATGGAAAAACTGTAGACCTTGATTCGATGGTCCTTTGAAGTAAGACGGAGTTTTGTTTTTGCTCTTGATGCAAAGCCAGTCAAGATGCAGCCTTTTTTTTTTTTTTTTAATGTTTTCACACCTTTCAGGAAGAAAAGGTTTTATGCCATTTTGAGCCAGTGCTTGTTTAGGAAACAGATGTCCGATTTCACTCTTGTGTAGAAGGGTATTCTGTGAGCCATCAGATATAGGGGTGTGTGTATATATGTATTTATATATATAAAAAAGGATATTTTGATAGGAGTTTGTTTATTTTTGAAGTGGGATCTGAACTGTGAATACCAAAGGGGGGGGTGGGGTGGCAAAAAAAAAATCACCATCATTACTACTTATTAAACAACACTATTTCACTAATGCAGTTTCTTTTTAGAATATAGATTATGAAGCTTTGCATTTTTATGAAATTTGTTTTAATTTCTTGCTGCAGAGGTGCCATGCATTATTCAAGATTATAAAATGATTTGGATTTCAGGAGCATCTGGATTTGCTGATGAGGATTTCAAGCTGTGTAATTATGAAACTATATGCACATAGGTTGGAAGTTCAGAACTCATTAGTGTAATCATTAAAATAACCATTTTTTAAGTATGGTATTACATTCTGGGGTGTGCAATTACACTATCATGTGCTTCTGGTTACTGGAAACATTCTTGTAATAAACTTCAGGTCTAGCAACGTGCTTCAAGATAAGTTCATAGCTTTAAGAACAGACACCTGGTCAACCATTGCTTAGCTTATTAAAGAAAATTCAGTTGTATAGATTTAGAGCCATAGCACAGTGCGTGTATGCATAAATTAACCATTTATTCCATAAAATATTATACACTTTTACATATTTAGTGCTGTATACTTTGATTTTTCTTAACATAGATACTGTCTTGGGACATACTGCAAGGGTTACTTATTTTAGCTCTACTTACTTTAAAAGCAAAAATCTGGTTATGAAGGTTCTTACCAGATGGACTCCAAACTTTTTAGTTTTTCCAGTGTAATGTTTGCGTTTGAACATTCAGAACTGTGAACTCTTTGAACATCTGTAACCACCAGTTTTTCCGTTTGTGATAAGTATTCCATTACTTCTTTCAGATTAAAAAAAAAAAAAAAAGAATTAAGAGTGACAGTGGATCTGTGACACTAATAAAATTCTTGATAGTTTTGAAGTAAGATTGCCTATTTAAATGCTAAAAGGGGATTTTGGAGTTAAAATCCTTTTTATGTAAGACATGCAAATCTGAAACTTGTGCTTTTCTAATTTGATTTTCTGTTGATCCCTCTATTTTCTGATTTGTATTTTAGCATTTAAAAAAAAAAAGGGAGTATTAAAAATATACAGCAGCCAGAAGCTTTGGGACTTGAGTCACTTGATTTTGGGGGAGTATTCAGCTGTGCAACCAGAACACTTTCTCTCGACCTGAAAAATGTGTTTTGTCATCTGGGCGCTAAGTACTGTAGCTAATTGGTGATCTGACAGCTGAAGCTGTTTGAGATTCTGTTCCTTAAACAATGAGAGGGAGGTCATTCAGAGTGCATCTGGTCACAAATGGTGGGCTGAACGGGCATTCAAATGTCCTGGTGAAAAGGAGCTTAATATCTCTCTTGGTAAGCAGAACCTGGTTGAAGAGGCTTAGTCTTTCTTAATGATTTTCCTTGATGTAACAAATATTTGGAATTCTATATACACGTGTTGATGCTTAAGTGCTTAAGTATGAGCACACACATCTTAATGTTTAGCAAGGCAGTGATATGCATTGTGAAAATAATGTAACCTTGCTGTGGAAAGATAATTTGGTGGGTTGTCTTGCTGTAAACTAAGCTGAGCTCTTAAATCCTTCCTCATTGTGGTTTATTTATAATAAGCTTTGGAGGCTGAGAGAGTTGGGATTGTTCAGCCTGGAGAAGAGAAGGCTTCTGGGAGACCTTATAGCAGCTTTCAGTACTTGAAAGGGAGCTTATAAGAAAGATGGGGACAGACTTTTCATCAGGGTCTGTTGTGATAGGACAAGGGGTAATGGTTTTGAATGAAAAGAGGGCAGAGTTAGACTAGATATAAGGAAGAAATGTTACAGTGAGGGTGGTGAAACACTGGAACAGGTGGCCCAGAGAGGTGGTAAATGCCCCATCCCTGGAAACATTCAAGGTCAGGTTGGACGAGGCTCTGAGCAACCTGATCTAGTTGAAGATGTTCGTGCTCATTGCAGGGGGGTTGGGCTAGATGGCCTTTAAAGGTCCCTCCCGACCCAACCTATTCTATGATTCTATGGTTATTATTTCACTTGTCCTATTTACCCTCAAATGGATTGAGGAAGGGGCTTCTCATTCTGTTCTCCAGTTAGGGCTCTGAACACTCCTTCAATACAACAATTACAAATGCCTACTGTGGTATACTTTGTTGTGGAAGACAGTGGTGAAGGAGGTGAAGTTTGGTGTTGTATTTCATTCCTTTTCAGAAGTGACTGTGTTCCAGCCCAAGGAATTGGAGTTTGTCCTGGTACTGTATTGGGAAATTGTTTCAGCGTAGTAAGCTTGCATTGCTTTTAGACTAGATATAAGGAAGTGGCTTTTTGAAAGTAGGAAGGTCAACAATATTTTCCTCAGGTTTGAAGGGTTTGCAGCTTTTCAGGATTTCACCGCGTTATCTGAAAACAACGGTGATTCTTCATATCACTCAGATTTGAGAATCAACATGGGATGACTGAATCTGAAGGATCACTGAAGTTTATGCGTTTTTAGAAGCATTTTGGATGAGGGTGAAAGGTGGTGTGAAGAGCAAAGGAGATTTTAAAAAAAAGATTTTAGAGTATGCTTGTCATTGTCTGTGCCAAGGGCAGGGGCTGCAGTGGAGAAGGAAGCATCCTTTCTCAGAAACAGTGGGAACAATAGTTGACATCCTGAGCTCACAGTGTGGGCACACCTTTCTGGGTGTTGGGAGTCGGGATTTGTGCAAGAAGACTAGGCTGTGTGCTAGTCTGTCCTGTAAACTTCACTGCGCTCTGCTCGCCTTAGGTCAGTCTCTGTGGCCAGACAGCAGCTGCAGCAAACTGCAGCCTTTTGAGTGGTCTTGTGCTGTTCCTTCTTTGGGGGGCAATGCTAGAACTGGAGGAAAAAATTTAGGGCTTGGAGGCTGTCTCTGGGTTGTTCAGTTCAAGGGGCCTTGGTCTAATTCACCCTGGGTTCCTGTGCTGGGAGAAACTGTAGGATAAATATATTTGGTAAAGAAGTGCTCTATAACTACGGTTGAATCTTGGGGAATGAAAAATAGCCTTTACTTCCCATATGTTTAAAATACATTTATCTTATGAAAAATGACAGGGAATGTCAGTTGCAAACAATATATGGCAAAAGGTAATTCTGTAACATTTTTTTTCTTACAATTAATGGAGTTGACTGGAGCTTGGTTGGAGGCTTCATTTGTGGGTGATTAGTGAAAACTGAGTTGCAGACAAGCAGTAGTCAAAACTGAAGACAAAAATGCATGAAAAACTAGTCAATTAAGTATGCAGATGTGCATTATGTGGCTTCCTAGACAGTATAAAAATAGTACATGGCCATATACCACTGTTTTTGTAAAGTTGGATTTTTTCATGTGGTGTGTGATTTCTTAATAACTAAAAGTAGCTGGTTTTAAATCTATGGGTTTTTTTTTTTTGTTACTGTCCTCAGTTTAATAAAACAATTTCATATCTGCTCTTATTTTACTTGAAAAATCAAGGAAAACTTTTTGATGAACTCAAGTTCTACTCATATATGATTATTTAGCCAGCTATAGTAATTACAGTAATTAGTGTGTATATTTTTTTTAAAGTACACTTTTTCCAGTGCATTTTTAACTTTATGGTATAATTCTCAAGAGGATAATAAAATACACTATGGTAGATTGTGCAATCAAGTTAATGCAATCAAGTTGCTAATCATTTTCTTGGAAGAACCTGCATTAGAGGAGATGAGGACTTGCTGCTCTTTTGCTGAGAAATGTCCTCATTTGTTGTTGATTGAGGTCCTAAGCTTAAACTGCTAGGTTTAGCTTGACCCAGGGCATTTTAGTGGCACTTTCAAGTTATGATTTCAAGCCTTCCTGGGACTACACAGAGATTACTGACTGATAAGAAATCAAAGAACTGAATTTCAGAGTACTGAGATTTTCCTGTTTTACATGTTTAAAATCTGAGGAGTCTTTCATATGGTGCTAATGCATTTTATATTAACACTTCTTAAAAGTTTTTCTTAGATAGCGTGTTTCTTCTTACATCGTTTTATGTTCAGCCTTTAAGGAATTTTTCCCAAACTTTCATTTATATCTAATATCAGCCCCATAGCAATGAAAGCTGTAAGGAAAAAACCTGTATGGATCAAGAAGTTCCTATAGGTTGGTATAGAATAATGAGAGTGAGATGTACAAACAATACAGCAACAGGAGCTAGGTGTCTTAAGATACTTTAATGTACCTTTTGTGACATTGAAGCTAAACTACGGAAGGTAGGTTTGTATTATGTGAGGAGCTTTGGTCATCATGTGTGGTCTGTTAGTTTCAAGTTGTCAGACCTATATAAAGCTAAAGCTACTCACTGGCTTTGTTTATAACCCTTGTATAGAGCTGTGTTTCTTATTTCTGGCCCCTCTCCCTGCAAATTGGTTATTGCAACTGATGAATAAAGGGGTGAAGAAATCTAATTTCTCCTTTTAGATGTCAGCTTCTATTATGTTATTCTGTATAGTAGCAGAACGCACTTAACGGCAATTCAAATAGCACCTTCATAGCTAAAATTCTGTTGAGGCTTGTGTAAACAAAAAGTGGAAAAGTAAATTCATTTGTAGACGGTAGCAATTAATCTAAGAAATAAAATATGAAGTGCACTTCAGCAAAGGTTTGTTCTTTTTTTTCCCCTCTGTATTTTTTTTTTGTTTTTGTGAAGATGAAAATCTGCAAAGATACGTACGGCATTTTTGTGTTCAGAATCCCTTCTTCAGAAACCTTTGCTGGTTCTTCCAGCCCTCTTAAAGCTAGCTTGAGATACAGCAAAGGACTTGTAACTATATGTGGTCTCTTTATTGTCTGTCATGAGTGATTCACATTCCCATTTCCCTATAACCATTTTAGAATGTTGTCCTGGTCTTCCCACGTGAAAGAGAAGATGGCAGCAGTTGTGTACAGCTGTGCTTATATAGCCCAGTTTGTGGGAAAGGGGCTTTTACTTCAGCGTATGAAGGCTGTGCTTCCAGTAGGACAGGGAAAGACAATGAAGGTCCTGGCAGCCTTGAGCCAGCCTAAGTGTACATTTGCTTTCAAAAGAGATGATGTTGTCTGTCTCCCCCTAGTCCTGCTGTTTTTGCCCTTTGAACAGTACATAAGCTGATCTGTGTTTAAACTAGTCTGACACAAACATAAAACTTTGCTGTTTTTACCTGAAACAGTTTCCCAAAGTAATTGCTTTTAACGGGCTCTGTGCCTGCTGGAAGGGTTGAGAAGCAGCGGTTGTTCTGGGCAGGGCAAAGGTGGTGCTCCTAGTGTTCATGAAGAGATCGTGACTGTGGTGTATAAGGAGTTGAGGTTCCTGTTCTTTGCTTGTAACCACTACAGGAAGAACATTACTTTCAAATTGTGTTACTAGCCAATAATATACCAAAATGGGACAAAAGATGTTCTTAGGAAATTAAGACCATCTTTCACTCCTTTCACTGCACTGCTTTGTTGAACTGGGCCGCCTTTGCTGTTTCAGAGATTGCACTGCCATTTCGTAGTCTTAATTCTCATCACTGCCCTTTGTTCACAGAAATTCCATTTGTTTGTTGCTAGCAGGGAATATGCAAATAAATACTTAATACATCTTCAGTTAAGATTTCTAAGAACTGTCCTATACCACTTCATGCACCTTCCAGCTCTGGGATGTTACTCTTGTAACCAGCTCGCTGGCATTGGAGTCCTCTCTGCTCCCCCAGGAGAAGGTGCCTGTTGGGTGGCTCCTCTTGTCCTGCCTCACAGGTATGGCTCTTAAATGAGGTTTTAGGGTAGGTGTGTGGGCTTTTTAAAATTTATATACTGCTTCATCTAAATGGAGATTGGCAACCAACAAGCCCTTTTTCATGAAATCAAAAATGCTGCAGAACATTTGGTTTTCACCTCCTTGGACAAAAAAAAAAAAAGTGTGGAAAAGGATTATGGTGCAGCATAAAGGGTTTTGCAGCTATGCTGATTAGCTTGCTGCTTCAAAGTTTAGAAAACTTGGTGATTGGCCACATACAGGAGAGGAAAACCTGGTAATTGCAGTATTTGGAACCCTAGCTTTTCTTCATTAAAACTAATGAGGATATGAATAATTCTATAGTTTGGAGGTTTTAAAAGTAGCATAAAAGCTGGAAATAGAGATTGTAGGTTGACTGAGAAGAATATCCTTGTGCTGTGATACTTAATTGATCAATGACTGGTTCAAAAAGACAAAAGTTGTACGTACCTGTCAGCAGGCAGTGGGAGAGTTATGTCAGAAGGTTCACAATGATCTGGATTGTTGTAAACATTAGCTATATGGTGTTTGTAGGTTGCTTGGCTGCTTTATTTAACAATATTCTGGTAGTAGAACAGGGCTTGGAAGTCTATATACAAAAATGTTGCAGCAGACCTACCTGGCTGGTAACCTCATAGCAGAAGAGATGTGAGGATGACTGCTGGCCTTCCTGGTAGCCAAAGCATGGCACATAATACAAGGATACAGGAGTGCATCTAGAACTAAATTAATACAGATAGAAACATATGCTGTGAAATTCTTTTGGAAATTCAAGTGAGAAGTGTTTTTTCTGGCTTATTTATGACTTCAAAAGTAAAAAATAGTAAAAGGGGTAATTTGGTCTCTTGAAATTGTCCCAAATGTGTGAAGCACAGAAATGCTTCCAACTATTCTTTCTTCTGTTGGCTGTTTAATAAGTAACAGTAGCCTTTGTGGAGGATAGCTGAGAATATAAACATACTCAAATTGTATAAGGTAGGATTGAGGAAAAATTACAAATAGCACTTGAAGTATCTTGTGTTAATATTTGATTGTATTGTAAACAGTGGGTGTTACCGGGACTTCCAGTACTTGGCTTTTTCCCCAGTATGTTTCTTACTGTTAAGGAACAAAAAAATCCAACCCAGAATTGTACTGCGAACACACTATAAACACTGTCATAGTTGCCTGGTGTCTTCTGCAGTACAATTTCAAGTAGTGGAAAACAGTTTAATCCAGTTAACGGAAGACACATTCTATATTCTGTATCTGATACAGAGAAAATTGAGCAATCTGTTAAAGGTCTAACCCAAAACCAGCTTCATGAAATTATACAGATCCTTTGCACAAGCCATTTAACAGCATATTACTTCTTGGTAATGGGCTGAGGCCAATTGTATGAGGTTCATTCGACAGGGAGAAGTGCTGAGTCCTGCACCGGGGGCACAACAACCCCACACAATGCTACAGGCTTGGGAAAGAGCGGATGGAAGGGAAAAGGACCTGGGGGTGCT
This sequence comes from Falco naumanni, assembly GCF_017639655.2. Classification (NCBI taxonomy): domain Eukaryota; kingdom Metazoa; phylum Chordata; class Aves; order Falconiformes; family Falconidae; genus Falco; species Falco naumanni. Next base: position 50,304,236 of record NC_054061.1, read on the forward strand.
GGTTGATGGCCAGCTGCACATGAGCCAGCAGTGTGCCCAGGTGGCCAAGAGCATCCTGGCTTGTATCTGAAACAGTGTGGCCAGCAGAGCCAGGGCAGTGATTGTCCCCCTGTACTCGGCATTGGAGAGGCCGTGCCTTTGAGTATTGTGTTCAGTTTTGGGCCCCTCACTACGAGAGGGACGTAGAGGTGCTGGAGCGTGTCCAGACACTGCCTTCTGTGGCTGTTACACAAAGATGCCATGGCAATTGCAGTGCCTGGTGCCACTGGGATGCTATTTGTCTTTTCATTATCACCTTAAAGCAGAGAGCTTCCCTGCAGTGATCTGCTTCTTCCCCAAGACGTGCAGATCCCCAAAGTGGGAGTGGGCAGCGTGGTATATTACTGTGGGGTTCTCCCTGTCGCTGGGCAGCGTGCAGGTGGGAGTTGTTGTTGGTAATGGCACGGTACTGAGTGATTAGCAGTGCTAAGTATTGTGGCAAAGTTTTGTCATCTTGTAAATATAAAGTCAGAGTACAGTTCACTGGAGTATTTGGTTCATTGTTGTAAGTCTTTGAACTACATCAGCTCTGCTGATTATGTGATCAAATCCCCTTGTAAAAAGTGCATGTGCAGAGTCTGGCAAGGCTTATGCTGTTGCTTGTGTGTCTTACTGATGGCTTGAGCCACCATTTCTTTTTTTCCAGCTGGTTGCTGCTCCCATGTTCTCTCCCCTTTCCTTTGTAACCTGCTGTGTGACACGTGCGTGCTAGTGAAATTGCACTTCTTGCCCCCTTCAGTCATTAGCTCACTGTGTTAGTGGTAATAAAATACTTCTGACAGAAGCATGGTACGTTATATTTTAAAAAGGTTTTATACATGTAGTGTATCCAGAAAGAAAATTCAGTGAAAGAAGGCTTGAAAACCCAGCTAACTGGTAGAATAATAATCAGCATGTTAAATGCACTGAGATTTTAAGCAGAAGAAACAAAAATTACTGGCTTGGAGTCATCTAGCACTTTTTGTTATTTCTAATAGCTAGTGTTTTGTTAGCTTGCTCATAAAAAGAAATTTGTAACAAAGCTTTTTAAGAGACATGTCTTTTAACTTGTACGAGAATTGCCTTTTCTGTTAATTAGATATTGATCTGTTCTTCCCAGTTGTTAATTGCAAAAGACTTTTTAAAAAAATCTTTGTTTAGTTCAGTTGTTTGTTACTGCATGCTTTGGCTTTCAACAGTGTAAAATGTAAATAACAGTTAAATAGTGTGATCACATACTTACTTTTTTTTAGGTAGTGCTATCTTTTTGGTTTTTTTTGATGAGACTTTGAAACAAGGTAGGGTCCCTTCATTTCTCTATCTGAATAAACTTCAGTGTTTTGGAGAAAGATACTCTGTCTGCAGTGGCTTGTAGTATAATTCCTTTATGTATTGTTTGCAGTTTGTGCTGTATATTTCAATAGCTTCTGCTTCAGCAAAGAATGAAACTGAACCGAAGTAGGAGAGCTTTTTAAATGACGTATGAATAGATCATTGTATTTGTAAAATACAGAAATGTTTGGAGAAAAAATCAATGTACAGTTTTTTTCAAAAGAGTGAATTTTTTTTAAGTTGAATTGAAATCTTTTGATTCCTAGATGTAATAGCATTTGAACACTGTGTCAGTTGGTCCTTGTTTGTTGTACCTTTAGACAGTGCCTGTGGATTATTTGCTTTTGGACATCTGCTTGTGCTGTGCATTGTACCTCAGTGCATGCTCCTTTCCCCACAGTTTTTCAATATATGGTTATTGAATGCACATTGGGGATTCTTATGCTCTGTAGCAAATTGTAAATTTGAAAGAAATGGTGCACAACATGACTTTCAGTTTTTAAGGGCTATGTTGTAACTGAATTACTTTCTGCTAATAAAGGCTGTTGAAGTATTTTTGGTGGTGAAGTAAGAAAGGATGAGGGCAGGTTTGAACAAAATACGAGTTTCTATTGACTTGATGATACATGGCTGAAGAGTGGGCCTCCAACTTCTGTAGCTCGCAGGTCCCAGAAATTTAAGCCTGGTCATTTGAGCGGTAAACAGCTGTTAAGGTACTCTTCCCCTTTTCTAAAATGTTGAGTTAACTTCAAAAGATCGCATAGGCTTATATGTACAAGAATATACGGCCTGTATGTTTTGATTGTGGGAAAATGGATAATTAAATTGTTAAGGTTCATGTGGAGTTCTCCAGGTACAAATAATGCATGGGTTTTGAATTCACAGGTTTGGCTCTGTGTGAAACCTAAAGTGTGGATGCATAGTTTTCAAATCACACTTCTCAAGTCTCTGGCTCAACAAACTTTATTTAAAAGTACTGGGTTTTCCTTCTGAGCTTTGCTATCTTCTTCTTCCTCTTGCTGCTCTTTTCCTTATTCCTTTCCCAGAACAAAACCAGTGAAAACTCCCAACTGTTGCTGAACGATCGAAAGTTGCAAGATTTAAGTCGTCTGTCATGCATTGACTTTCTCAATGGGCAATGCTGTGTTAGGTACTGTGAGTTTGGTTGGACCAAAACTAAGTGACTAAAAAAATGGTCTTTGGACGCTTTTGTGAATGTGTGGGTTTGGTCCGTTTCGTAGGAGTCCTGAAGGAGCATCAAGGTTCTGTGCATCCGTTAGCTCAGACTCTTCTGCTGTATTCTGCTTGCAGGGTCTTCGTGGGCTGTGGAACGGCCGCCTTGTACCCGTATAGGTGAGGGGAAAACTGAACTAGGGTTTTTCTTCTTGTTTTGTCAAGCACAGTGTTTGTTTCTGTTATTTTTTTTTCTTGGGAGAAGAGAAAAGGGCAGAAGGGAAAGGAGACTTCATTGTATCTAAAACTCCTTAGTTCTACAGCGTCATCATGGTAAGCACAATTATGAGTAAGTTTTGAGGGTTTTGTTAGAAATAATGAAAAAAGTAAGTGTTTAAGAAGCTGAATTTTAATTTGATATCCTCTTGATAGCTTTGTACTGGACTGCTCCTGTCATTGATTTTACTTTTTAAAACACTGTTTTACAGCCTACTTTAAAATGATTTTCCTACATGTGGGAAATAGTGAAGTAATTAAACACATTTGGGGCTATGCATAAATTTTCTAAAATTAACTGTCTTTTTCACACTACTCTTTCTTGTGTTTAATTGGGTTGAAATGTGTGAAAGGGAAAAAGGTTTGATAGAGAACTATTTTTCACTGCAGAGCACATAAAGGAGTTTAGAGATGCTTGGGCCAGGGAGGCAAGAACCTTCTGTTAAAAGGGGAAATATTTTTGTATTGCTTTCTGCTGCATCATTTTTCAGTAAATCACCTGCTATTTCCCTGCTTTTGTATATTTCGCCCCAGTGGAGAAACTCAGGTGTGCTGCAGTTAGGAACAAAATACACTGTCACCTCAAGAATTAAAAATCCTCAATCGAGAAACTGTGGTTGTCACTTACCATATTATTATAAATACTTTAATGTTAATTAGTTTGTATTTTTCTTTTTTCCTTTTTTGTTTCTCCAGCAGAGTTTGCCAACCTATTCACTAACAATAGTGCTGACTAAACTTTTCAGTCTTCAAATATGTCTAATAAGTAAATTAATACATGGCAAATGGAAATGTGATTGAAAAGGAGGTGAAAAATATTTGGGTGTATATCCCACTGTAGTAGAATTGAAGTACAATGGTAGAATAAGCAGTTGAAATACTTTGATTGTAGCCATGACTCTTTTTGGCTTTCTTTACAGCTGAATTCTTACCCCCGCCTTTCTTCGGTAGAATTGTTTCCTGTTCTGAAATTCTTTCCCAGTGCTGAGTAGGAAGCAAACTTTTTTCAGGTGTATGTATATAAATTCTCACCCCAGAGCAAATGGTTTTGCCCTAGGGAACTTTTCACCTTCAACTCTATCGTCTTTGTTTTCAAAGCATATTTGCTGTTGTAATAAACTAATTTTTTCAGTTATCTGGAATTTATGAAGCATATCTTGGTATCAGCGTTCAGTCTTTCACCTGCTATAATAAATTTGAGACACATGGTTATGCGTTTTGTATTCAACTTTTCACTTTTGAGTAAGTGATTAATCTTTCTTCTTGTCATGTTTCGTGTCACAGTAGCACTGTCATTTTCTCCCTCTGACAGCCTGACGCTCTTTAAACATCAGTCTAATTTTGCACATAAGCCAGTTTAAGAGAAGGCAAAAAAAAAAAATCACGTGAGGCATGTCACAGTAACTTATTTTCAGAAGCAGCAGACTTGCAGAAGGCACAACTTGCTCTGTTCTGTCTTCATTTCTGCTGACAGCAGGCTGTGGTGTTAAGCACAAATAACAAAAATCAGGAGTATTTCAGACAACAAAAGTATGGGAGAGTACATATCTTACTGTGAAATGAAAAGGCAAAGCTTGCTGGAGGGAGAAGGTGGTGGAGCCCATATATGATTGATTCATACTAGTATCACTTACCTTTTTATGGAAAATGTCTGCTTTATGCCATGTGTGTAAGAATTAGTTTTTCTAATATGCTGTAGTTCTTGATGCAAATGTTGTCCCTCACCTTCAACATTTGAGTCTTCACAATTGGAATGAGTTTAAATATGCTAATATTGCCCTTCTGTTTTCTAAGTTCACAGTAAGTCATATGGAGGTCATGTGTAAAATAGGAGTTAAATGATCACTTACGAATGGCTTCTGCCTCCTGTGTATGAAATCTTTTATGTACTGTTCCTTACTCTCATCTTAGGTACATTTGTGTGGCAAATTCATCCTTTTTTTGTCCTCCAGGAACCAGCATTTCATGACAAAATGGGAAAATGCTGCTGGTTAGTTTCCTTTTTAAACAAGTTGCACAAGAATCTAGAAGCAACATTTTGATGGGTCAAACCCATAACTTATATTTAAACTTGGTAAGTGTTCATATGTAATTTTATAACGTCAGCATTCTTGGAGATGCATGAACATGCCCAGAAGAATGATATCCAACCAATGTATTGGAGTTTATTTTAATGTTTAGTTGGAATTCTGTACTGGTGAAAACTTTTGTTAATGTAATTAAGGACAGGAGTGAGAGAATTGGGAGAGCAATGCATATGAAGAATGGAAGAAAGACTTCATTTTTCATAGGAAAAACTCTTCTGTGGTATCTTATTGTCAGCGGTTGTATATACAGTTGCCTTATGCTCATTCCAATATTTTTTTTTTTGTTTTGAGGTAGTGAACTGTAATGTATGTGTTTCTTTCTGTTGGAAGAAATTAAAGGTGTGAAGCTAAATAACTGTCAAGGTTTATACTTTTTTTTTCCTGTGAAATAAATTTTGCTCTCTGCCTGTGCTGAAGAAGGCATGGTCAAATTCACCCTCCGCTGGGAGTAGGAATTTGCAAAAGTGGTGGTTTTTCATAGCTGCCAAGATTTTAGTTGAAAATTTCCTTTTTGGCATAGAGAAGATGCGTCCTTGTGATGAAGACATCTGTTGTTAGGTCTGAAGTTATGCTTCTCTCTAACAATTGCCTGTCTTCACTAGAAAGCAGTGGGTTAAACAGCCTTTCCTTGCTTTACTGAATTCCTCTAAAGGGGAAATAAGAAAAGAAATCACTTGGGTCTCTTAACTAGGCTGACATGTAGGATAGGAGGTGTTCGTAACATCCAGGGGCTTATCAGTCTGCCATAGACATTTGTATCTGTTTGTAGGATAATCGCTTTCAGGCTTTTATAATTTTATTCTTCTCTCAGTAGTGGCACAAATGTGCACTTACTATGGAAATTACTTACCCTGTCTCTGCTGTTAAGCAGCAATACCATTAAAGTCTGAGAACTGGGTCTCAGGGATAATTATTGCTATGTCTACCTGAAAGACACTCCCTGCACACAACTCATGTTTCAAATTTTATTTTGGGTTTTGGTTTGTCAAATAACATCTTTGGGACCTTGAAATATTTTTACCTCTACCTCACTCCTGCCCTGAACAAGGAAACCAGCTGATCAGGCAGAGGTACTAAAGTTGCATTGAAATATTAACTGGAGGACTGTTGTTAAAAATATCACCTCTGCTTTTTGCTCTGTCTTCTAAGGATGGAAGAGAGTTTCTTGTGCTGTTCCCAGAGCACTGTGATACAGCAGGTTCTGCCTTTCTCTGCATGGCCTGTCCTGGCCTTTCTGTGTCCCCCTGCTTTCTCATTTGTTGTAGTTGGCATTTCACAAGGTGTGTGGTGGTGTAAGCATCACTGTCTGCAAGATCAGAATGTGCAAAAATGTTTTTATTACACAAACTTAATGGAATGTCTATAAAAGGAAAGAGTTTTCAGTCATTGAGAGTAGCTCTGGCACTCCTACCTTCATCCTCAAGTAATGCAAATTTCCATGGGCAAACATTACCTAGGGAGCAAAATTCTGAGAGCCTGAAAACATTCTGCTTATCTGCAAACTATGAGAAAGAGAGATGTCTTGTGGGGTTATACCTCAACTTCTGTGTAGTCAAGGTTAGCAAAATGAAATAGCTTTTCAAACTCTGATTATTTTTTTTTTTTGATAGGTGAGCTGTTGATGGAAACTTGAAATGGTAACTTAGCTAGAACACATCTTCCTGTATCACATGAACTGAGCTGGACGATTAGCTGGAAGCAAATATTAACACGTGTTTTTACTGATTAATTTGCAGACAAAATATTGTGTATCAGAGTTGGTACTGTCAGCTGCAAATGATTATGTACTGTCCAATCTGAATTCTGACATGCTTTCTATGCTTTCAGAGACTTCTAAAGTGGTTTATTGCAGGGGGACAGTGGTTTTTTTTTCCCATTAGCTGCATAGTAGAGAGAAGTACATTTTTCCCATTGTTTTAAGGTGTCAGTGGGTAAAGGGGGAAACACTACTTTTTTAATGAGATTTGTTTTATCAATTGACATGTTTTTGGCAGCGTAGGAAGCCTTTGTCCCACAAGAATACATCACAGGAGGACCCAGTCTTGCCTAACTTCTTCAATTTAAAAAACCAAACACACACAACCAAACACAAAACCCCAAACCTAGCAACAACAACACTGGTTTCTTTGAGCTGAAGTTTACCTTGTGGAGCATCACTATGCTGTCATGAGCAGGTTAAGCTTTTCTTCTGGGTCTGACCTGGTGTTTTCCCTTTCTTATATGACATAAAGAGTGCTTTTCAGTTTAGAGTTACTGTTGGATGTTGCCAAGCCTGGGGAATGGAGTAGTTTCTTGCAGGGTCATCTAATACAAGTGAGTGCTTAAAAATGCGTAAAGAAAATTGCTTATGTTGCTTCAAGTTTTTCCCCTCCCTTCTGGATTTCCCTTCCGTATATGCGCAATCCTTTCATCTGCAGATCAGAGGAAGAAAAGTGTTGCCACTGAAAAGAGGGGCATGTCAAACTCCTTTGAATCAGAAATAAGCTTTTCCTTCTGCCTTCTTAGACTCAGTGTGTAAATTGATCTTTCATCTTGCCACCCCTTTGGGTTATAACATACTTTTCGCCTGATCCGGTCTGTTAGTCTGTCCATTCAACACTTGTAATGTAGTTCTTACTGAAAGTGCTGTCAGGAGAAACTTTTGACCCTTAATTGGAGTTTGTTACTAAAGCAGATTTGTATTATGCTGAACTTTAGTTATTTGCCAGAGAGATTTCTTAAAAACTTCCAAGGAAAATGAGTGAGCTAATGAAGGTCTTTGATCTCTTCTGTACAGAACCTAACTGATGTTTGGGTTGCTCATAATTAATTTAATCTTTCAAATTAATTTTCATGAGCTGTAGAATTTACCATTGTAGTAGTAGTTCGTAGCTATGGTCTTTCTAGTAAATATTGATCTTTGCTGTGGCTTTAGGAAGTTCTGTTTGTGCTAGAGGGCAGCATGCTGCTGTTGGGTGGAAGAGTTGGCTGACTTGCTAACAGCATTATGTTCTTGGTCTTGTCCACTGTTACCCGTTCGGTGTCCCTGTCTGCTGGTGACTTTATGGACTAGTTTGCTCTCTTCTCCTCATGTCTACTCACAACGATATTGTCTAGCTTACCGCATCTTGTAGGCAGATATGTATCTAAAGAACACTTGCTTAAAAAGGATTTTTTTTGGGTTTATATAGCCTTCACTGGTTCAGTTTATAAATGAAGTGGCTTAAAATACTCTTGCAGAATGATGCGTGACAAGAGCATGGGACTCATTTAGTTTTGACTTTTACCGTTATGCTACAAGTCAGTAAGTAGTATAATCCTGTAGAGGCTTGCAGTAACAGCAGAAGATCCTGGGAATGCCACATCTGCCTCTTGCAAGAAAACCCAGAGATGTCAAATTCCATGAAACTAGAAATTGCTGTTTAACTGAACATCAATGCAGGGGCTAATAAAACCTGAAGATTTAATACTAGAATCTTATTTTATATAACAAAATGAAGTGAGTCTTAAAAGCTCTTCTGTTATATTATTCTCATGCTAAGTCTCCTACTTGTCTTTAATCAGCATCTTGGGATGTTGGGCAAAGGTATTTGGTGTTTTTCTGCTGTCCCTGAGAAGTATTTTTTTTCATGATCTTTGGTCCTACCTGTCTCAAATTGCTGAACTGTGAATTGTGCTCTAATTTGTTTAGTATACCTTTGTGTGTGTGCACTCATGTATAGGAGTCATTTGGATTGCTTACAATAAACTAAATTTATCATTAAGTGGACTAAGGAGTCAGCACTTGTGTAAATAATAATTAAAAATAGTTTTGTTATAATATGTCCTTTTTCAATTAAATATTTCTGTGAGAAAAGGTAGGTGATTGCTTTTGTGTTTCTTGTTGGATTTCTCCACCTTTGAAAAAACTATTGAAAAGCCTGGAAATGTTCCATATTGCATTCATATATATATATATATATATATATGAAAGTTTGAAAGGATTTCTACTCTTAGATAACCTGGAGCTGCAGGTTCACTTGCACTGAAATCACGTTCTCTAATTTCTTGGGGGGAAAATTGAAAGTGGAGTTTGCCTGTTGTACCAAGTAGAAATATTTCCTATTGAATGAAACTGCTAACTATTCCACAGGAAACTTTCTTTTATATGTAGGGCTTTGAAGCACAGTGTTGGTGGAGGAAGGTTAGGAAAAGAGGGGGTAGGGTTGCCGGTTGTAATGCAGTGTATCTCTTGCACTACTAGCGGCGGACCACAAAACCGTGTTGCACATCATCTCATCTTCTCTACCTCTTCTGCTTCTGGGCTGCTTCAAAATGACAGCAGTGATGTTCTCCTTTATAATTTCCCATTTTTCATAGACTTCTATTTCTGTTGAAAATAATAGCACTGAAAGGTGGTGTTTACTTCTAGAAGTAGTAGTGAGAGGTGAAAAGAACTCTTTAACAATTGTCCCTAGGCAGCAGAAAAAGCAATAACGAAAGAAATAGTTCAATGTGTGTGAAATACCTGGTCTGAAATGAATACTTCTCTGCCCTTCTTGGAGTTATACTGGTTAACAGTGTTTTGACAGGCTAGTGAGTATTGTGGATGGTATCTGTTATGTAAGAATACTAGATATTCCTGCAGTGTGAACGGTTTAATATTAGTGTTATCCCTAGGAGTCATTTAGATCAAGCGATTTACATATTTTCCTTTCCTTTGTGTAAAATGTGCTGCCACAGAGTGACCCAGAACTTTGTAAGTCACTGGAAGACACCAGTTTTTTTTCTCAGAAGAGCTTCACATACTACTTAGGCAGATGGAAAAGACAGTGACTTGGGTGTAACAATACAGCAGGACAGAGGCCACAGTGAGATAAACATTACTGGAATTTAGAATTGTTTCTGAATTGCTTTATGAAAGACTACTGGATCTGTTCCTGTCTCCAAACTAGAAATAATTTATTGGTTTGTATTTCAATATCCAATCTTTGCTTTATGTACATCTTCAGACATTACTAAAAGAGAAGGCAGGCTCATCCTCAAAACAAGCACGTTAATGTTGAAAACAAAGCGATTTAGAGCTGTCTGAGAGTAGCGTGTTCTCAATATAATCAGGCAGTAAAAAATGTGGGCTTGATGTCTAATTCCACAGGCTCTATAGCTTGCATTTAATAATTTACATTTTTTTGTCATTGTTAGTCTGTAGAGGAAAAAAGTAAAGACTAATGAGGCAGGTAAACTTCCGAGAGCAGATTGAGAATTTTTTAAGCTTCATGATGCATCAGACTATGGTGATAAAACACAAGCAGACATTAGATGCTATACTTGGATTATTACACACAGGGGGAAAGCTGAATTTTTGTAGGAGCTGAGCGAACCTCTGTTCAAATCAGAGGATAGGTTGTTTGCAGATAGCTGTCTGCAGCTCCAGTCTTGGATGACTGATGATGCATATAATTTAGAAAGTCTGGAGTTTACTGAAATATTTATGCTTCCATGGACTGCCTTGTTCATGCCTACATGGCAACTGCAAGGGTAGTCTGAGAAGCTGGCCAAACTATAGGTGTGTGTTAGCTGAAACTTCCTTTCTGCGGGGCAGTGGGACAAGGGGCTGGAAGCCTAATATCCTTGAAATAAGGATGCAAAAGATGGTTTAAAAACTTCAGGAAAATTCCTTATATATGTACAAGATTGTATTTGGGCTTATTTAATGATTATTGTCTGGCTGTTTCATGCTTGGTCCTTCTAACTTTTTCCTAAAGTAATTAATGTGATGGTTTCGTTAACACAATCTACTATGAGCAGCAGTGGATGATGATTTTTCACTTCTTGAACCATGCTAATTAAAGCAAAAACACATCACAGAAAACATGAAAATTCTAGTTTTTAAAAAAGCCACTTTATAATTTTTGGAACTGTATAAATTTTTGCACTTTTAATAAAGATGTGAATTGTGATATTTTTGTTGAGGAATGGAGGAGTAACCTGCAATATATAAAAACAGTAATTGAATTAATGTAAAATAGATTTATTGAGTAAATAACTAGAATTAGGTAGGATTTGTAGATGAGAGCAGCCGTAGTGCTCACAAGGAGTAGTGGAGTTGTGTCTGTGTTGCATGAGAAAACCCAACCACAGTTACGTGTCTTTGCTGCAAGGGCTATTAAAATAGTTACAGTATTTTATAGATTTCTTCCTTTAATGTCAAAACGAGCTCAGCTTTTTCCCCGCATCCCTTGTTTTGATTTCGTTGGGTTTGCTACAGCTTCAGTGGTGTTGGGGTGTCTGTGTCCCGTACAGCTAGGTGCGGCACGTGCTCTTCTTGGAAGCTTGCGTTGCTGCCAGGAAATTAGCCCTGTGGTAAGAGAGTTGTTCTCATCACCCTTAAGTGTGGTTTAATGCTTAATTACAGTTTGTTACAGAACCATTAAATAGTGCTGCTTGATGTAAAAGGATACTATTTCCAAGTTGTTGATTTTTGGGTTTTTTTATACTTCACAGCTGTGGGTTTCTGCTGTTAGTGTGAGCAATGCCATTTAATGCGCAGAGCTGCTCAGATGGACCCTTTTGGTGACAACGTAACTTCAATACAATTACACTTGAAAATTGTACTAATCCTGTTTTTCCTTTAGCAAGTTAACATAAAAAGTGTCTTCCTTGTATCTTCCTTGCCCCTCCACCCTCCTCCACCTTTTTTTAGGTAGAATTTTTCTTTCAGGTGGAATACATAACCATTTTGACATTGTTCTTCCCCTGCCTTGCTGGTTGATAAAACAATTCTTTTGTTTTATAATGATTGTAAGGAAGATGTAATAATATATTTATGGCTATGTTCTGAAAAATATTCTATACGTGTTTTGTATTTTGTAAATACTGGAGGAAAAAAAACAGGCTCCCAGGGATTTGGGGTAGCCTTGTTTTCCTGAAACTGAATGAAGCGTGGATCTATATTTTTGTGTGTGGTGTAAACGTTGGTAGTGCTTTGCTGTTTTCTGCAAGCTTTTAGTTTGTATTTTGAGGGTTAAATAACTTTCTGTTTTTTCTTGATGAATTGCTGTAACCACAGTAACCATTTTAACTGTGTTTGATTTAGTCCCAGTAGGCAAGGAAAAAATTAATATTTAGAGCAATTCATAGGGAAAGCGAACTTATCTCTTCATCCCAGAGGATTTAAAAAATGAATTAATTAACTATTGTTGGCTACAAAATTCATGTGGTATTGACAGGTTAAAAGTTGTTTCGTTGTATTTTCAGCTTTTTAACTAGCTCTGTATTCTTTCAGCTTAAGAAATAGACCAAAAAGAAAAAAAAATTATCTAGCACTCATTGAAGCTACTGTTTTAACAATACCAAACAAAACAAAGACTAGAAACCCACCAAAAACTAAAACAAATCAACATTTCACTTCCTCCCCCCAACCCAACAAAACCCAACCAACTTCCTGCCCCCCCCCCCCCCCCCCCCCAGTTCCCTGACCCCCAACAAGAAACTCGCAAGGAGTTTACTTGGCCTTGACTTGGTTGTGTTGCTGGAGTTGTGAGATGCCAAAAAGGTCTGCAGTAGGCATTCCTTTTTAAACCTGCAAATTCTAAATGTTGAATATTAGGCACATATTTGAGCTCTTGCATGTATTTTTGTGTTGATTGCAGCTTTAGAATTTCACTTCTAAGATCAAAACACAAAAATGAAACTGTCTTCGCTTGCTGCAATTTGTCTCACAGTTGTAATATATATTATGTTAAATATACTACACATAGATACAAACACACATGTATAAAATATGATATATAAATTATATATAGCTAATATAGCTGTGTATATATAAGAATACAGGTATATACAGTTATATACATTTTGAGATATAGTATATATTATAGCTCTGTGTATCGCATAGTAGAGACAATAGTCTCAGAGATATATATTATATCCAATATAATTATACCTAGTACAATATATAATAATACATTCTGTATCTCAGTGTATATCTATTCAAATAAATATATACTATTCTGTGTGTATATCTATATATCTGTATCTCTAACATATCTTCAGTGGTCAGATTGATCCACATGCATGCAGAAGTCTGGCACTTGTAAAGGTGAAGCCCTTTGAGTGGGGTGGAAGTTCTTAGCTTAAGGAGCAATAAGGGGCTTAATTTTCTAATAGTGGAATTTGTTCGCACAAAATTAAGCTCAATTATGTCTCAAATGCAATTGCAAGTGTGGATTTTTGGAGGTGAAAGTGCTCTTTTACTCACGTTGCAGTATGGTGAAAGTAAAGGAATTGGTCACCAACAGTTAGTGTTACTAATTACACTGCATGGCTTTAAAATGTTATTTTGTTAGATTTATAGCCTGAATGCATTTTTTGTTTAAAATTCTACCTTCTTAAATGTCCTCTACAACACTTCTCCATTTCCTTCCCAAGTAAATATCAACATATAGTATTTGGGAGTGATTAATGGTAATTACCTCTCTGATTTATTCCCTGTGATGCGCAGTTAAGAGCAAAGTAAAGAAGAACATAAGGAAGAAACAGAAAATCAAAATGCCAACATGAGAGCAGCAATTCAGAGAGGTACAAGTGCATTGTGTTTTAGTTTAATGAGTTAGGTCTTTCGACAGCAATTGTCCCATACTTCGATCAGTTGATACACTTTGGTTTCTAACACGTCTAGCAGTTTGTTGCTAAGTGCACTGCACAGTCCAGATACTGCTTTTGTTTATCACCTCTTTAGGGAACTTCCAGGGAGGCTAATGCAAACTCACATGCATCATGGAGGAGTCAGAGGGGAAGGGTGGGAGAATAAGGGGATGTCTCCAAAGTGTCATCACGCTATCTGAGGGTGCTGTGGTAGAAACTCTGCTGTGCTGGCTGCTGCTGTGGGCTGTAGCTAGCTGGGAAGCTCATGGACTTTGGGGTTCTATTCCTGGAGAACACAAAGATACAACCTGAAGTCACAGTTTTATCTGAAAAGCTAGTTGTTTTGTGTGCTGCTTCAGTAGGTAATGACTATATTGTGGGCTTCTGTGCTTTACCAGGAGTTTGGTTTTAGCCTAATTAATCATTAGGTGTTGTCAGTGTACTGTGGTGTAGCTTATTATTGGAGACTGCATGTGTTTCAGAGCGCTGTGGCCCTTTCATGAGTAACTATAGAAAACTCAGCAACTGTAGTTATTAGCGTAAATTATGGAGTCCATATTTTTAAGAATACTGACCAGAGTAAACAGCTAAAAAATTTGGTGTCTAAAACAACGAAGAAAGATTGTAAAACTAGAATTCTGGTTATTTAACTTGGAGTAATAGTGTGATAAAATGGACTGTTAGTTTTCATGAGGTCTCTCTCATACTTTTCAAGAACTATAGAATACTCGTATGAGTTATTGGACAACACTAAAGTAAAAACAACTTGTGTATTTTCTGAGGTTACTATATAAAAACATTTTACGTCCATGCCCTTTCTAGTAGATTCACAATTTAAGAGAAATTTGCTGAAATAGCAAATAAAATCTCTTAAGGGTTTTTGTTTTATTTTCAGTATATTTCTAGTATATATTATTTCTCAATATAAGAGTTGACTTACACTAATAAATGAGGTACTGCAAAAAAAAAAAAGTCTGAATTTGCAAAACAGTGTTAGGTGCAAATGTCTCTGGTGGACCAGAAGGGAAGAAGTAGAAACATCCAATGTGAATGTTGCTGCAGAACATTAAGGCCCGTAGGTATAGCAAGTTTGAAAATTGAGTATTCGTACAACTAATGAGATAGAGTTGATGCCAGCCTGTGTTTTGGAAGAGTGTTTAAACTCAGTCCTTCCTGACTCAAATTGTTTTATGATTTTTGCAAACAGCAGAAGGAATCCTCTTCCCATTTCATCATACATCTGGCACAAGCCAGTGTGGGGAGATAGGTTATTGGATAATATGGGCGAAGCAAATGCAGTGTGGTAATACCAATGTTGTCTGTGTTGCTGGAGTTGTGAAATGCAGGGGGAAGTGTACCATAATGAACTAACAAGAAATAAAGATGGTGCTCAAATGTGTTAGGATGGATTCTGCCCTAGTTGAGAGGCAGAGGAGCAGTGGTGCTGTTTTTAAAGAAATAAATCACAAACCGTCATGCTCTGGACCAGATCAGTGGAGTTGAGTGAGACCATCCTCTGTGTTTGTGAGTAATTGGGATACAGGGAGCAAGCCAGTGGATAGAAATGAAACTTGTAGGATCAAAATTTTGGAATTAGCCAGTGGGAAGAAATGCCTGTGTTAACTTGGCATAAATGCTCTACTTGCGAGTCATTGAGCTGTTCGAGTAATTAATGCTGTCATTGTTTTGTTTCCCTGCTCTTCTCTCTGTGTTTATTGTATATTACATTGCAGGTTGTTCAGTCTGCAGGTGTTTTTCTGGCAGGATGCCACTGGCTTACTGAGGCAGGACTGTCTGCTGACAAAGCAGCCCCTTTAGCTGGCGTGTCTGATGTATGTTCTCCAGGGTACCTTCACAGAAACGTATTAAATGGTTACTTCCTTGAACTAATGTCGAGGGAGGCAAACTTAATTCTTATGCATATATTAATCTCATAGTGATACTTTAATAACAGAAACCTGTATAAATGTGTGATGGGATGTTGAGTTGGCCAAAGTTTGCAGGTAATACATTTTTTTTTTTTGTCACTTTTAAGCATTTTAAGGGGAATCTGTCTGTCAGAACTGTGAATCTTGAAAGCTGTGTTTTTATTAATATGGAAACTAGTGAAGGTGCTTAAAAGGAATAAATATAAATATGGAGTGTGGCAGAACATGGAGAGGGCTAGTAGAGGAGTACCCCAGACCCCAGTCCTCTGTGCCTGGTTCTTAGGTTTATTTTAAGTTCAGCAGCCCTTAGCGGCCTCTTGAGTTACACCAAGTACTCTGGAATCCTACTGGTGCCAAAGAAAAGTTCAGTTTCTTTTTATGCCACCTGCAAGGCCTGTTTGTGTATGTTCTCTCTGCTTTCCTTGGGAAGGCTCAGCCTCCGACTGCCCTGCAGGGGAGACTCTGTGGGGATGGGGGGGAGAGGGAAGTGGGGAGGCTCGTGTCAGCTGCCTGCCCCCTCCTCTGTTCTGCACAGCTCACCCACAGCTCCGTAGGCTCAGAGGCTCCCAAAACCGAAATGCAGTAGCCAGCAGGGGCCACCTGGGAGCCTTTCATACTGCTGACCCCTCATACCCTTCTTAAGGGTAATGACATACAGCAGTTGCAAATCTCTAGGTGTTACCTGTCATAATGTGCATGGATTTTTTGTTTTGTCTGTGCTAACTTGTGAAATCACAGAATCGATTTCTTATGTACTTTTTAACTATTGAATCTGCCCTTCTTATGGACATCCACATTCTCAAACCGCCAAGTTTTTATACAGTACTGCTGCTTATTTTGCTAGTTTTCATGCCTTTCGGTCCTCCTGGGACTGAAGGTTGTATCAGCTGATTGCCTCTTGTGTATGTTAAATGTTCTACAGAATTTAAGCATTGGACTGTTATTGGAATTGTGCAAAGATTTGTTATGTTATGACATTCTGTAAAATTTGCCTTTAAAAATACCAAACAAAAACAACCAGCAAAAATTGATCTTCTTTGTTATATCATATACTGTGCTCTCAGTTCAGCCTTTGGATCATCAGGTTAACTGACAAAATAGCCATATTATTATTACTCCAAAAAGCTTGAATCCAATACGTATTTGGCATAGAATATTAATATATATTAAATATATCTTCCTGTAGATATCCTTTCTAAATAATAAAAACAAGATGTTAAAGCATTTGTTGCTCACCCTTTGTGAGTCTCTTGGAGAACTGCTCTGAGGAGCAAGAACAAAAACCTGCCTGATGCAGAAGCCTGTGCAGTGCTGGGGAAATGGATGGTGCAGAAATAAGAAATGGCTTTCTGGAATTGAAGTAGGCTTGGTGGTTGTTTATATCACTGGTTAGTTCTTTGCTGTGGTTTAAGAACGGAATAACCATGTCTTAAGCTTTTTTAAAGTAAAAATTTAGATATGGAGATAAGTCTTAGATCTTCCTCTCTGAAGACTACAGTATAAATCTGTGAAACTTGGTTTATTTTATGTGCTGTTTTTTCCTGAAGAGATACTGAGGGGGTAGGTACTGTATGTATGTGATCAATAGTCCTCAAAATAATTTCACCAGTGACTTCATTTATCCTATTCAGAATGCGGTGGCGAGGGGAGAAAAAGAAAAATATATCACTAAAGAATAATTAGCAGAATGAAATTGAGTTAGTAGGTGTGACATCCAATTATTTTCTGCCCTGAAGATAAATATCAAGTGAAGGTTGAATATTACAGCTTCAGTGTAGCACCTTTGCTTCTTCCAAATTGGGCAGAGTGAGAAGTAGCCAGGTTGTGTGAAGAAGGAAGGTGATGTCTCAGACCATTGTGGCTAGCACATAGTGTGGTTCGGGAGTGGGTTAGCCACTTGTGATTGCTCCTTTAATGAGGACTTGTTCTTCATAAAGATTATTGGTTTGTGGCTTGCTACATGGCAAGTTTAATTTTTATAGTCTTTCTACTCTGTGTTTTACGTTCTGAGGTGGTTCTTAATGCAGAAAGGTTGAATGTCGAGCTTTTTGAAAGACTTGTGTGGTCCGACATGGCACCCTCGAGGGCTAAGGCTGAAGCACAGCATTGCTCTGACACACCTAAGGATTTCTTCTAGGCTTTCCCACTAAGAAGGCAGCTTTAAATAGTTGCACTTCATGTCGTGACTGGCTGAGCTAACATTGCTGTGTGATAACTGGGTTCCCCAATCCACTGAAGGGTTGGCATGGGGTGGAAAAGCCGGACATGACAGACTATGTCAGATTAGCAGTGTGTAACAGACCTTACCCCATGAACTGCAAACCAAATGCAGTCTTGTGGGATGCTTCGGGTCTTGTAGATATGGTTTCATCTGTGAAATGTGAGTGTGAGAGCGTTCTTCTTCCCTTCATCAAAAGTGATGAAAACGCATTGCATTTTAAACCCCTGGTGCACTTTACATGATCCTACTCTGGAAATACTGTATCGTTGTGTCAGGTCGATGCCGTACTTGCATTGTGTCGTGGTTTTAATGTTATTGCTACCTTGAAATCTATTTCATACACTTGTTTTTTGCTAGGAAGCTGCACAGATTTTTTTTTTCTTCATGAGGCTATAGGTATCATTTTTTCCTTTCTTGTTGGTTACGTAGCAGTCCAATTAATTCTTGGACTTCCGAAAAAATAATTTTATAGTCTATTAAGAAAAACTCAACTGTTTAAATAGGTAGTTGTCATAAACAATGTAATGAGTAGCTTTATGTCCATGTAAGTTACAGTTTGTGGAAAAATAAGTATTGTTAGAGAAAAGTTTCATTACTGAACAGATGTAGAACTGGCTTAAACATTTTACATAGATTTGATAATTATCTGTTGGAAATAAGTTAAAAATGCTGTTAAGAATTTTTTTACATTGTGTGAAAATGGCCTATTTCTCACAAGTTAGTAATTCTTCCATTCCATATTTTTGACTTCATGTTGAATTTACCATTTTCCCCATGTGCTATTTCTCTCAGAATTTCTACAGTATATAACTTATGTAGCCAGCACTTTTTTTTGTGTGTGTGACAGAGGTGGTTTATTGATTTGTTTGTGTAGCTGTAAGAATTTAATTATACTGATGAGATGCAGAAGTGCTTGTATTGGCTTCTTAATGTAGTTCTGTTATTCCTTCTAATAAAGTACTCTGCTGCTCAGACTCTGTCCTCGAGTTGTGTTGTATTAAATGCAGATGTGTGATGCAGACAGTTGTGCTTTGGAATGAGACTGGAAATGATCATAGAATCATTTAGCTTGGAAAAGACCTTTAAGATCATAAAGTCCAACTGGTAACCTAGCACTGCCAAGTCAACCACTAAACCAAGTGCCACATCTTTTAAATACCTCCAGGAATGTGACTCCTGCCCTGTTCTAATGCTTGACCACCCTTTCAGTGAAGAAATCTTTCCTAATACCCCATCTAAACCTCCCCTGGTGCAACTTGAGGCTATTCCCTCTTGTTTACTGCTTGTTACTTGGGAGAAGAGACTGACAGACACCTGTTTACGAATTCCTTGCAGGTAGTTATAGAGAGTGATAAGGTCTCCCCTCAGCCTCCCTTTCTCTAGGCTAACCCCCCCAGTTCCCTCAGCTGCTTCTCATTGGACTTGTTCTCTAGACCCTTCACCAGCTTCGTTGCCCTTCTCTGGACATGCTCAAGCACTCAGTGAAACTTAGTTCACTTGATTGGAGTGTAGCACAGACATTCAGGTCTGAACAATAAAGAGACTTGGTTTCAAGTAGTAAAAACTGTAGGCATGAAGAGGCACTGATACAGTGGTGAGAAAGCCGGTATCATTCACTTGAAGGAGGAAAGTTTCTAGGTTAATGGAAAAAAACCTTACACAAGCAGTCTTGACAACATGTATGTGCTTTAATGAAGTTTAAGAGGATGGATTTCATACTTGCTGGGTTTTGGTGCAATTTTCAGTTCTTTATAGCTTTCATTTTCCATATATTTGGGTCATTAGTTTTGCTAGTAACTATCTTAAGTGGTTATTTATTTCATGGAAATAAACAAAACTTTAAAGAAGTAGTTCTGTAGGACTTTAATAAACATGAACGAAGCAATGATCCATGCTTACTGTTGTTGAGATGTTACTGTGTCTAGAAATAATGCAAGCAATCTGACATTAATGGTGTCTTGGATTTTTTTTTTTCAGGCTTCTCTGTGTAGTTGAAATAAGCACAGGATGGGAAATTTAGTAAGTGTTCGTTGTGCAGGAAATGAAGTTTCTAAACGCTTGTTTGTGCAAACGAAATTCCATGCGTGTTTTTAAACTGTTATAAAACTGTTCTATGGTGTATACATTTTGATGTGTAGAATTGACATGTAGGTGAGAATTTACTTCTTTTACATCTTGGGAGAGGATAAAGACAGTTCTGCCTGATGTTAATGTTTCTCCTCACTGTAAAATGTTGTGCCCAATTGCATGCATTTGAGTTTTTGCATAACAGGATGCATGGTAAGCAGTTGTGTACAGGTACCTCTAGGGACAATGGAATTTCCTCTGGTTAAAGTAGGTGTGTGTCTTAGCTTGAGAATATAATGAAATAGACTTTGCTGCATGTGGCTTTTATTTGGCATATAAGTGACTCATCAGTTTCATATGACTTACCAGATCAGATTC
This sequence comes from Falco naumanni, assembly GCF_017639655.2. Taxonomy (NCBI): domain Eukaryota; kingdom Metazoa; phylum Chordata; class Aves; order Falconiformes; family Falconidae; genus Falco; species Falco naumanni. The sequence goes on from NC_054061.1 coordinate 50,324,320, forward strand.
AGGATATTGATGAGATAATTTTTACTTGAGAATGACCCATTTTTTTGCAATTTCAGCAGACTTCATGGTCAGATACTTTTCAAGTGTTTCAGTATATAATTTCAGATGTTATTGTGCCTGTATTTTAAAAAAAGTAAAAAAAAAGTAAACATTTTTAAGGACTTTGGTTTGTTTAAACTGCATTATGTAAGTGTGACCTGTGCTTTGAGTTTTATCATATGGTCATGCAATGTTCTTCAAAAACTCGTGGTAGAAGGAAGCGAGCGCATTTTGTAGTATATCTTGAATATAGAAAAGCTTTAAAAATGTTTCTTTTGCAACCTTTGTAGCTTCCTTGATTTCCCCCTACCCTGAATGGCAACTTGAGCAAGTGGCTTTCCACCTTCATACTGTCTACTGTGTTGTCAGTCCATCTATGCAGCCACTGACACCCAAGCCAGGGTCTCTTAGAGGTAATCCAAGTCCTGATCTTTGTAAGAGAATATTCAGTTCGTACCTGCCAATTTATACTTCTAAGGGTACTTTGTAGCTGTCTTTTTTTATGCTTATCAGTTATAGAAATTACGGTAGAAGTACTAATCTTTTTTTAAGCCTTCTGAATTTATGAAAACTAACAAAAAATGATGGCTTCTTTCTTTCAGTGAGTACGTTGGATTTCATTGCATTGCATATGTAACTATAGCTGATCACTATGTAGCCTGCAGGTAAGGACTGGCCAAAGTAAGGATTTTGGAATGGTCCCATAAATAGCTGGAGTCTTACCAGGACTGCTGTTTTTACAAAGAAGGAGATAGTGGTATGCTTTTTCTGGGAGGATACAAGCTCTCTGGACACTTCATAATTACAGTGAGTTTCTTCCTATTCTATGTAGTTTATTTAAAAAAAAAAATAAGGGAAAAAAAGGAGCAAAGTATTGCCTTAAGAAGACAAATCAGGCAATACTTAAAGGCCACATGACCTATGATGCTTATTTCAAGCTTTCTCTGAAGCCTTAACTAGCCCTTTAGTTGTGGAAGAAGGGCATACTGGGTTTAATACTTTTTCACATTTTCACAGTAAAGTAAGCAGTAACCAGCAGTTGTATTACTAATGAATTGGTCTTTCATACAATTTTTGTGTCCAGTGACATTTTTGCCTGAGACAAAATGAATTCAGGGTCATACTTACTTGCTATTTAAATAAAAGCAGTTCCTTGGTATTAATATTCTGCATGTAAAAAAAATTTCTCCTTGAAGTAAATCTACAGTGTGAAGAAAGGGGGAGGATGACTGGGTGGGCCTGTATCCCAGTTCATATAGTTTAATGTTTAAAGTACAATCCACCCTAACATTTAAAAATATGACTAAAATTTTAATTATAGTCTAATATATGTTATGTAAGTATGGGCATAAAAATACTGACAAGTCAGTATGGAGTCATTTAAGTAATTACTAAATACTACATTGTCAAGAACTTGGATGGGTTTTGTTAAAGACCTTTCCAGTTTAGACAGCAGACTTTTCACCACCCCTCGCCCCAGCCCCCCCCCCAGTATTCAGGCAGACCTGGCAGGTCTCAATATTGAGATTTCATGAAGAATGCAGAGCAAAGAGCAGCGCGGAGGCTGAGGAGTAAACAGGGAGTGTAGTAGTCAGGTGAAAGAGGTGTTTAAAACAAACCAACAGCACTGGTGCGCTGTGTGTTGTCCTGTCTCCCACCCCTCAAAATACCCCAGTGAGAAGTCTTGCATCTAGCCTGTTAGCAACAGAGTTTAGAAATGCATGTGGTTTTCACTTACAGTAAAACCAGAAATCTGCAATCTGGCATTCAGTTTTACAGCGTTTTTGGGACAGAGGCGACGTGACTTTCCCCAATGAAAGTGAAGATAAATCCTGCAGTGTGTAAGAACACATGAATCTTGAGGCAAGGAAATTTTCTAGCTCTAAAGTTTTCTAAATAATTTTCCAAAAGGAACTTAACTCTTATTTTCAATTAATTCTGAAATTATTGCTGAGAATATTATTACTACTTTAAAAAGTTTAGGAGATTTATGTCATGTTGACCAAATAAGCCTATAATCAGCATAAGAATGGGTTCATTCTAATAGCTGGTTGGAGTCAGCCTTACTAGCGGCATGTTTTCCTTGTAGCCAATTTCACATGTGTCTTCAACTCACAGGCAAAGCAGCAGCATAGAAACTAAGGAATACTTGGAAAAAAGTTGTGATTGTCTGTTATAAATGTAACCTGGAATATCTGGTAAGACTTTGTGGGCTTTTCTTTCCTTCTCCGTTACCCTTGAGCATTTATTCATCTTAGAAGAATCCAGCTCAGCTCTTGCCTTCTCGGTTGAAAGTCCGTGCTCTTTCCCACTATGTTCCTTTTAATTAAGTTCATATGAAGTACTTGCTACTAATAGTTTTTAAATATTACTAATGTTTATGGACTTTAAATACATAACCTTAACTCAAAGGTGTCATTTTACCAATAAATTGTTATCAGACCCCAATACGTTCAATATTGTAGCTAGGATATATAAAATGTGATGTTTGTAACTGCTTTGTCCAATTCCTTGAACACATCCTTTCACAGAGGAGCAAAATACTGTTGGGTTGGGTTAGGAAATGAAATACCAGTTTCTTGTCTCCCCCCCGCCCCCCTTCACAGTTGTAGTTAATCATTTGGTTAGTCCTTAACATGTGCAGATGTTATCTCTAAAATGTTGTAAGGGGTAGGGAGAAAGCATAACAGATAGTACACTTTGATAAAAGGGCAAAAGAATGATGTACAGATACATTGTAATTTATTGTTTGGCTTTTTGCTAGTCTTTAATATTCTGGCTTTTTATGTAATATGCATCAGTCATTGCAAGTGAGCTGCTTTAGGCTGTCAATTTGACAAATGGTACATTTTAGTTTTTAAAGCTTTTTGGTAGCTTCGTACTGTCTGTGAGTATATTCTTCTGTAGTGTGTCTAAGGTACTCCTTCAACATTACTTGAAATCTTTGAATATTCACCCATATTTTTGTTCCGTTGTAGGCAATTTCACTGTAATACTCTTACATCTTAAGAGAAAAATCTAATATGACAGGGCACTATAGGCAATGTTGGATTATCCCCATCGCCACCCCCACCGGGTTTTAATACATCCTTCTAGAATTTTGAAGGAGTCTGTTGATCTTTTAGTGCACTGTTCTTTGGCTTCTCTCTGTAATTGGTTATTGAAACACAAGTAGCTATTAAGACTGATCTTAGAGGTATCTGCTTTAGTAGATGAAAGGACCTTGCTCTTCTATGGAGAACTAGTTTGTAAAATCAGTTTAAAAGAAAGAAGTGTCTATCTTTAAACTACATTCTTTTGTGTATTAGCAGTCACCAGGCTGACCTTGTTCAGCCTTGTTCGGTGTTAACAGGCTATAGGTTCTGCTATGAAAACATCTGTAATGGAGATGCGAGTTTCCAGATATCCGCTGTTTTTTGCCAGTGGCTTCTATGGTTCTGTGATCACAATATGAAATGAAATCAATTGAAATTCAGTCACTCCCGAAGTTTAGCATGGGGAGGGGGTTGTAGAAGTTCAGATATGGCAAATGCAGGACACTGTTTTACATGTAGAAATTTTTTTGTTTGTTTTCTGTTTGATGTCTTTGGATCCTGATTTGGGATTTTTTTACTTTACCATTGTAGAGACAATATTCAGTTTGTAGATTCCTCCTCTATTAATACAATTATTTTTACATAGTTGTAATTGCCTTTATAGTTCTTCTCTACAACAGCAGCTTGTTTGCTCCTTCCTGGTAACGTCAGTGAGTGTCAGGTTATGGCTGTGTATATCTGACAGCATGTGAGGAGCTGGTGTGTCTTCATTTCCAGCTGTTGAGGGCTCCACTAACTTTCTTCCTAATACCCCTCTGCATGTGTGGTGTTCCCTGTAAAGCCCATCATCCCTTGCTGTGCCTGTGGGCTTCCAGAGCAGGACTAACTTGTGTTCTGCTGGATCAGAGCATATGGAGAATTCACAGGTGATTGTCAACTGTGGTTGCTTTAAACTGTGGCTGAGGAGTTTGCAAATGCAGGTATCAAAAGGATATTATTTTTCTGAAAAATCTTGGGGGGAAGGAGGAAAAAAAAAAGGGAGGGGGGGAGGGAGGAAGGAGGAGTCTTAAGCTTTTGTAACATTTGAGGCTGCTTTTGTGCTTTGTTTCCAGCTACTACACACTCTGGTTTCCTAGGAGTGCAGTGCTGAAGATCCTGGTTGGTTGATGTCCTACAGGATGTCCAAGTTAGCAAGGGTGTGATGTATTTTACATCAGCAGCTCCTGTCAAAACAGTAGCTTGCAAGCACTCCTAGTTGTCCTCCTCATTGCTGATGGTTGGGTTTTTTTGCATATTGGTGTCTAATTGTCACATTTTTCTTTATCAAAATATGAAATCCATTAAAGTAATGTTAAAAAAAGTAGCACTTGGGTTATCTCCTCGTTCTGTACTTTTTCCAGTTCAGGATCCTGGTCATGAATCTCATGTGTATCTCATCTCTGTAACAAAAGCTTCTTGAAGCAGTGTTATTAAGTGTTCTCAAACTGGAAGGCCAGATAGCACATGTTATCTACTCGTACCAGGAGTGTGATGTCTTGGCTTCACAGTTTAAACTTCTTTTTGTCATAGGACAATTTCTGTGTACCCGGAATTGGTAGATTTTTGTGCCACCAACAAATTCACTATTGCAGTGCAGGATTTTATTTTTTTTTTAGCCCATTCCAGATTTTCTTCGAGAGTTGAATAGCATGTCCTGCATTCCAATCTGTAGCATTAAAATATTGTGAGTTTTAATTGCCAAGAATATGTGTTTTTATGCTGTACTATGTTACCTCAAAGGATACTGCCCCAAGGACAAAGGTGGAAAAGCTGAATGAGGAAAAATAAAATAGCACTTTTTGTAGTTGCTAGGAAAGCTTTGCAATCTGTCAGAATTCAGTTGTACGTACCTTCCGTGTGTGTGTGTGTGAAGTGCAGGGAGAACACAAAGGAAATAGGTTTTTAGAACACCAGTGAAGTTTGTGTTACAAGCTCTTTCTATTTCTTCTACTGATAAGTAAACTGGTGCTTTACCAGTGATACTTGTCCCTTCCCCTGCTGCTCCACTCCCTCGAGTTCAGTTAACTCTAGCATTGAATTAAAAGCTTCAGTGAAGAGCATGAGTTAAGACTCAGTGAGTGATAAAAATTGATTTGTAAAGACCAGCAGTGCTGCACAGGAAGCAATTGGATTGGAGTGCTGGTGGGTAAGTCCTTTACTGTTACCTGAGGGAGTAAATAAATTTAAATAGTGGATGTTTTGGTGAGATCCCTCCTCTGTGTCATGTTCATTACCTGCAAAGGTTGGTTTTTTGGTTTTCACCCATATGTTAAATAGCTAAATCAGTTTCCAGCTAATTGGGTTAAGGCTTGTTACGGATGTGTCAAGCTTGGCAAGTAGAAAGTAAACCCTGATCTCAAAATATATCAGTTGTACTTTCAAAAGATATGAAAGATCAGGAAGTCATTTCTATTACATTTATTTGTGTTTATGAATGTACCTTGAACATCTTACTGAAGCAATTACATGAATTTTTGGGTTAGCTAATTGCTTGTGCTACACAGAACAGACAATTATAACAAGCAGTCCAAAGCTGAATTGTGAAGTGCTATTTGGCTAAGATTTACTTAATCTTGCGTGTTTGTTAGCAGCTTTCAAACTCATTCTAAAACTTCCTCAAATTCTAAACTTGTCTTAATCCAGCAGACATATTTGCACAGCATTAAGTGTGAGCTAAGCCACATTTATTTCAATGAGAGCACACTTGAGCCTGCAGTTCTTGTCGCTCCTGAATTCGTTATCTCGTCTTAGCTTTTGCTCACTAGATTTCACTCTGATGCTTCTGCTTGGAAGGCTTGTTCAGAATTGGGTATTTTCAATATGGATGATCTTAGGATCTGATGGCGTTATGCTGGGAAATTGAAGCAGGTTTAACAGCTCTGTTGTAGCAGCAGGATGCCTCCAAATACTAGCAGTAGCTTCAATGTGCACATGCAATTTCATAGAATCATAGAATCGTGTAGGTTGGAAAAGACCTTTAAGATGATGAAGTCCAACCATTAACCCCAGACTGCCAAGTCCACCGGTGCGGACAGCCAGTGGTAGTATCGTGGCTGGTTTCGGTGATGTTAGCTGGACTTAATGAATTTTCCCCATGTTTGTATGAATACTTAGGAGGAGGAGAGGTGATACTTCTCTTGATATTTTTGGGAGGTTTTGGGGTTGTGTGGTTTTTTTTTTTTTTTATTTTGGGAGGCTAACTGGGAGTTAATACTTTCTTTGATACAAATAGATTTCTGAAGATACTGCATGAATATGAAGCCAGGCTTCCATAGGTGAGCTCTTAACTTTCTAGCAGATCTGAGGGAATGTGATTGACCATGGCTTCCGTTTGCTGTAACAGAATTCCTTGGAGTTACCTGCCTGATACCACCTGGCTTCAGACGGGCAGTCCTCTTCTGCCTTTCAAAGGCTGCCAGACTTGGTAAAGTAAAAGAACGAGCCTTAGATTTACTTTGAGCTATAATGTGCTCATAGTTAGAAGGTTGTACAGAGAACCTTATTTCCACTTAAATTTCTTTGATTTTAGTGGAGCAACATTAATAATAAAAGAGTAATTTTAGAAATTAACTTCCTAGTATTCTGAAGTTGTTAGGAATAATGCATAAAGCATGGTGAGGTATATGGAATTTAAATAAGTAATATAATTTAGGATGCTGCATCTCCAGAGGTCATGTTAATTTCATAGGAAATTTAATATCTGAATAACTCATTGTGAAGACTGGAAATAGTTAGAAATTATTACTTCAAAAAGTTTTATGGTATATTGTGAGGGTTGCCGACAGGTTCCTTGCCATGATCATCATAATTCAGAAATGTAAATAATAGAGCATTTATTTTTCTTATGGTCTTTTAAACTTAGTCTCTAGAGTTGTAAAACAGGAGTCGGAACCTCTGCTTTATTTTTAAATATGGTGACAATGTCAGCAGAGAAAGAAGAGGCCTGAAAGCCTGTATCTGTCTGATTTATGTGCAGTAGAATTAGAAGTAGATCTAGTTGTTCTGCCTTTTTTTTTTTTTTTTTTTTTCTTTAAATAACCTGATGTGGTATTCTCCTAAACAGAATTGAATCATAATGCCTGAGAGAGTGCAGTTTATTGACAGCTCTTTTAAAATGATTTTTATTTTTATTTTTATTTTTATTTTATATTTATTTATATTTTATTAGTTCATAAAATATTTATTTATTATTTTATACAAGCAAAATTGTATGATGGATTTCTGATGGAAGGTTAAAAAAAAAAGAAATCCAGCTTTTTTTTTTTTCTCAAGATCAGGTGAAGAATGCAACACTAAAGGCTGCTTTTTTACTCTTGTTATTAATTTGATTGATCTGAGGGAGTAACTTTTCACCAAATTAATAAATCCTTGCTTTCAAAGAAATGCTTTTGTTGTTGTATATGTGAGGGTAACACAGTAATACGATATTGGGATTTACTTGGGTAATGGAGCAATGCTAATGTACAGGCTACTTGGTTCGATGCTACTTTTAGTTCTAGACTGTCCAAAAAGTAAAACAAACAAAATCCTCAGGATAAGCCTTTGCTGTTCTTGTGTGGGGAAGTACCGACCATGCTAGAACAATAGAAATGTTGAAAAATAAGATGGTGACAAGACGTATTAGAAGCTTGCAAGTAAGAGTGCTCAAGACACTTTCCAGTAGTAGACACTACTGTTCTTGTTTTACACATGGGAAGGTGAGGCCAGGTTAGTGACCTGCGTACAACAGGTCGTGACATGAAGTGATTAAACCTTAGTTGTGTGCCATGACTTTCTGCCTGTTTCGGTGCTTTTTCCTCTGGCTAAATTCTGGACTGTGTATAGTAGAGTATTGAGGATCTCCAGCAGTAGTGAGGCTGTGAAAAAGTGCTCTTCAGTGACTGAATCTAGTGATTGAACTCATCAGGATGAGTTTTAGATTAGTAGAGTGAAATTCCCTTTTTAGCCGGGACAAGCAAATACTCAAAAAATAATAATTTGTGCAGATCTAAAAGAAGCAATATTGGATGCTGTATATTACAGATTTTTTTTTTTTAAAAGTAATTGAAGATTTAATAAAGATTCTTAAAACTCTTCAAGAAGGACTCCTACACATTTAGGTCTCAAGAAAAAATTCTAACATTATTGGTTCAATATTAACTGTATAGTTGGTTAAAGAGAAGCAGTATTCTCATAGAGGATTTTGCTTTTGAGATTCATGGCTCGGAACAGTGTTGTGTGTGTGGATGTGGGGGAGTTTCTTACTATTACTTCTTTGTGAAACCAGACGGAAGGCTGGCTCAGGGACAGCTGGCGTAGCGGGGTCCCCTGGGACTGTGTATAGTAAGTCCTGGTGCCTTGGCTCGGGAGCAGTTCATTCAGCACGCTGTCCCTTTGCAGCACATGCTGAAGGCCTGAGCTGCTGAATTGCTGTGAAGGCAAGTCGGGTTAAAAAGTTGAGGCAAGCTTTTGAGCAGCATTACGATTTTTCTTATATACCTGTAATTATGCTTTTAGCCTGATATAATCACCCTACAGCTTCTAAAATGTCTTGTATATAATTCAGATCTACTCAGTGCAAATTAGAAGTGTATGTCAGTGTTAACTGGATTTTAAGATGGAACTTAAAAAGTACAGTTATTTGACTTAATAAAATGTGATGCTGCGGTGCTAGTGAAACAAGATATGTTCCAGCACCTTTCAAATACCTTTCTCCATCTCATTTTCCAACTCTGAACTCCACTTGCAAGTCAAAAAGAGAAGTTATTGGTAGGATGGCGATGGCTTTTGTGATCTTGGGTCATGAAGAGAAAGTATGTTTCCATAGAGGCTTTATCGCCAAGTGATCCCTGTTATTTGTACCATATAGTCACACGAAAGAGAGAAATTAAGAAATTGTTTGGTTCATTCTTACTGTTGGAATAGAACCTGCAGTCTTAAAATGTAGCACTATAAGCTCAGTCTTGAAACAGTTTTTGGTTAGGTTGACTTTGAATAAGAGGATTTGTGTGTGAAATTAATTGGGAATTTCAGATCAGTTGCTCATATGTAAATGTTCCTGGTGTGCTTTCTCTCTTCCACCACATTTGACATGCTTTTTGACAGTTGGACAGCAGCACAGTTCAGTAGACAGTGAACCTGAACTAGGTTTCTTTGTTCTTCCAACCCGTGATAAACCAGAGTGGTTATAAAAATAATAAGCTGGCAACAATGAAGGAGAACACAGAACTCAACATTGCAACTGCATGGAAGCAGTAAACTCCTGTGCATTCTGTTGAACTGACTCTGAAACTTAAAGCCAGGGTCTCTTCTCTGGCATTAGTGCTGCTTTTAGTTGACATCACTGTCCTTACTGTTTACATAGTATTTGTATTCAGTTGTGCAAAGCTTCACTAAAACTGGTTTATTAATTTTTATAATTGCAATTATTAAAAAGAATAAGCAAAAGAGCTTTACTGCAGAAGGTACTACACACGGTTTGTGAGATAGGAACTAAAGTGCCATAAAGTCACTTCAAATATGAATTTGTTTCAACCTGGCAAATCTTTGTAGTATTCTGACCCACACATATTGTTATTAAAACTGAAATCTTGAGAACTAACTTGTCATCAAAAATGTTACGAGCAGAAGAGAGAAAGGTGAACCTGGAGCAGAACCTCTCTTCAGGCATAAGGAATTAATGAATGACAATTGACTTTAAGCAGAGAATTTCTGGGGATCCCTACGTTTCCCAGAAGGCAAAGGCAGTTTGCCTTTGGCTTGTGCCTTAATTTAGCAGGGACAAGTAGTAATTTTGCAGACAGACAGTCCCCTAGAGAATCCTAATTCTTAATTGTATAAAAGCTCTAATTGTTCCTTTTTTAAGTGCTAACTTAAATAAATTGTGCATATAGTTAATTGTGGTGTGAACATCCTGGATGAATCTAAGTGAAGCATGTAAGTCTCACAAGTATTACTTTAAAAAACAGAGTTAAGGTGTCCTGGTTTCAGCTGGGATGGAGTTAACTTTCTTCTTAATAGCTGGTGCAGCGCCGTGTTTTGGCTGTGACGTGAGAACAATGTTGACAGCACACTGATGTTTTCAGTTGTTGCTGGGTGATGCTTATACTAAATCAAGGACTTTTTGGGTTCTTGGGCCCTGCCAGTGAGAGGGCTGGAGTGGCACAAGAAATTGGGAGGGGACACAGCCAGGACAGGTGACCTGAACTAGCCAAAGGGATATTCCATACCATGGGACATCATGCTCAGTATATAAACTGGGGGAAGGAGGAGGAAGGGGGGACATCATCCGACATGATGCTGTTTGTCTCCACAAGTAACGGTTATGCGTGATGGAGCCCTGCTTCCCTGGGGGTGGCTGAACACCTGCCTGCCCATGGGAAGTATTAATAATTTTTGTTATTAACTGTAGAACATACATTTAGCTTAAAGGGATATTGGAGATGCTTTCTTGCAGTGTGTTCTGTGTAACTGCTCCCTGGTAGAACAGACACACTGTAAGAATTTTAGTTTGGTTAAGACCATTTAATCAACTGCTTAACTGTGGAAGGTACATTTGGGAAAAAAAAAAAGTGGTGTTGAATGAGAAATGAATGGTAACGACCTGGACATGTCTTAAATTGAATGGAATTTCCAAAATCCCTATAGATAGAAATATTATGGAAGTAATCACCACTTAAAACATCTGAAGAAGTGTTCTCCCTGTTGCTATTCCAGGAAGAAAATATGAACTTTGAATAATAATAAAAAAAAAGTAGAAGAAAGATTAGGAGTATGTTCCTTTTAACAGAAAGATATAGATATATATACATACATACTACTAAAATGTATTTTATATTTCAGTGTATGCTTTGGGGATGTTGATACTTTCTTGACACACTTAACATTATGAACTAGTGGATATATACAACTCCTAATGACTATTTTTGATTGGGTTATAAATCACCCACGCATTGTCTACAATTAGTGAATTCTTGGGCAACTGTAATACATTTCAAACACACATTGATTAATACTGCATTTACTAAGGAAGAAGAGGAGCAGAACTTAATCAGCGTATTTAGACCATGTTTCAGCATGGAAAATTTCCCCTTTAGTTGCAGTTAGATTTCTGATTGGAAAAAATGGACTTTGAAATAGTAAGACAACTGCAAAATATTTCATCTCCTGTATAAATTTAGTATAACTTCAGTGTCTCTAAAGATAGCTTGTGACATGTATATATCTTAATAGCCCTGGTGCAAAAATGTTTTGAAATGGGTTTCCATGGGCAAATTGAACGCTTTTTAGGGAGTCTACACAACTAAGTAATTAAGGCCAGTAGTCTCCAGCAGCGAGTTCATTGTATGAGGAACACAATTCTTATATCATCATTATATTATTGCTTTTCAGAACAAAGAAATATGGCCCTTTTTTAGCACAGTGCCAGCATGATTTTAGTCCTACAAAAAAGAAGTGGAAAAGTGTATTGTATTAGTTGAATGACTAATAGTTGATCAGGTTTTTGATCAAATGGGCTATCTCACAAACCCAGATTCTTTAATGTAAGATAGACCTAACCAATTAGGCAGGAGAAGTCACAGATGCAGTGTTTGTTTTAAAAAAATGAAACCAAACAAACCCAAAACAACAACCCCCAACCTCCCTCTCCCCCAGGTTACTTGTCATACCAGGTGTGTGACTGAAAGCTGCCTGCTGTCCCTGAGTGCAGGGACCTGTTCAGCTGAACTTCAGAAACATCACTTAGCAGAAACTCGTGCACACCAGTTTATCTCCTTCACAGTGCTTCGGCGACCAGTCCTGTGTTTGAAATGGCTGCAGACATCCTCTCTGGATGGCAGAACAAGGCAAGACGGTCAGTAATCATGGGTTCACTAAACTGGACTTCTTCAAATAGCTATTGAATTGCTCACTGAGGTGTCTCCACAGTCTAGCTGAGACAACGGGCTGTTAAGCTTGTGCTTGGTTGTTTCATTTAGAGGCTTTTGAGATCATTCCATGGTTGCTCTGAACTTTGCCGATAACCCTACTGAAATAGATTATTTTGGAACTGTTTTTCAGTAACTCTAAATTCAGGCAGTGACCTAAGCAATTAAAAAGAAAGTTATGCTTAGTTTTATGTAGCAGTAAACTTGTACGTTAGTTTTCAGGTTCATTTAGAGTTTGGGGCATGTATACAGACTTGTTTGATTAAATTCCAGATGTCACCGTATGGAAGAAGCATTAAAGAAAGAAATGTGAAAGATGGTTAAGGAAGATGAACCTGATCTTGCTTCTACCCTTTTAGACTCGGGCAATGCGTTAGTGCATTAACTGTCTGTAGACACAGTTATCATGGATACATTACAACAGATTACCACTTTTTTTTCTAAGGGCTTCAGTTATGCTTTTGAGTGCCTGGAATGTAGACAGATAAAGCTGTTACTCCTCACAAATGAATCAGATGCTTGACAGTCAGTTAAAACTTAATTTATGTGGGGGATATGAAGAGTGAACATGGCAGAATTCCACATTTTACTGTTAACTTATTCTGTGACTCCTGATGAGCAAGCATCTCAGCCGATGAGCCCCAAAAGGAGATGGGCTGCTGATGCAGACATTAGAGAAACTCATTGTCTTATGGGAACTAGAACAAACTACCCCAGAGCGTAATCCACAGCAAAGCCAGAAATGCGCTTGCTTTAAGGAATTTCCTGGTAGCCTTAGGGAGGGTATTAATAGAACTTTTCAAGCTTAACCTTGTTATAAGCCTGTAATGCTGCCCTTATTCATTCTTAAAAGTCAGGAATTTTAAGTAGATTAATGTGAAGACTAACACAGCCAAGCCTGAATCAGGATTTATGGTGTTGTCAGTGTCTAGTTAATTCTTGAGTAAAAGTTACTTGTTTTGGTAAAATGTGCATTAAACCTCAATAGTAATTTTAGTCAAATATTTGTCCTTAATTTCTGTAATAAAATTCTGACAAACTAAAACTGTATAGGTTCTTTTGAGATCTTTGGCTTTAAAAACTTGAAGGTTTTCAGTGAACATCATCTCTGTTCATTGTGGTTGGTTTTTTGTGTTGTTTTTTTTTTCTTCCTATATTCAGAAATAATAAATCTACTATTATATGTGGGCTCTTCTTGATTTTATTGAAACAAGTAACTTGTGCTTTTGCAATGCGTATGACTTGCAAAGACTCAGAATAGAAACAGAAATTAAAAGAACTGAAGCAGGAGAAAATATTTTAAATCTTCAATATAAATGTCATTTACACATAAAAAAGGGATGGTGGACTAAATGATATTGTTGCATTTTTATTTTTTCTTTTATCCCCAATTCTGACGTTGAGGAAGGGGAAGACTTTTGTGGTGCTTTTTGAGTGGTATGGCATTAGCCAATTGTGAATCTCTTCTGCATGGGAAGGTTCTCATATGGCTTGCACTCTGCAGCTATTGTTTTGATCCTTGCAATGTAAACGCAGCTGGAGTGTGAGAAGGCTTTAGCAAATAAGGGATTGCTTTTGGTAGTGATTCTGTCCTTCAAAGAACTTTCCTTGGGATTAAGAAAACAATATGATTGTATGTATGTCTCCCCTTATTTATCTTGTGTATCTTCTAGCTGGGTCCCATTAGGTTTTGCTGTATAACAGATCCACACTGACACTTTATGTTACTGCAAGTGATGTGTGTTCTTTTTTCCATGCTAACAGATAAGAAAAAACTAACTTAAGATATCAGATATGACATGGAATAAATTTTGACATTTTAATCAATATGTGATGTTTAATATTCTAATGCTAAGCAGAAACACGTAGTCCTTAAAGCATTCAGGGATTTTTCTAGTACCTTCAGCTGTGTGTGGTGTAAGCAGCAGCTTAGCTAAGACAGGTGGAATTCTGCAAGTGAAAAAGACTGTAAGCCTAGTCTGTAGGTGTCTTTCTGGAGTTCCAGAGGAGGGGGGGGCGGAAAAAGAGGAGGGTGATAAAGAATGGAAGGACTTGTTTCATTCTGCAAGGTGAGAGCATATGATCGTCTTGAGGTAGCTTTTTGTGTCTTTCAGGAACTAATTATGAAAGATTAAAAGAAAAGCTGTATTCATCTTTGCAGTATTGATGACTGGAAAATTAAATTTAATCAGAGTACTTTATTTCATTAAGATTCTTACAACTGAGTGTGTGGAACTGGATGAACTGGGCTATAAAGGTTTTGCGGGAGAAGTTTCTGTAATTGGCCCTGAGGTACATGGTCAGAGATTATAATTTTTTATAGTAGCAGATTTTGGTTTCCTTCCTTTTCTGCTTTTGTTACAAAGGGTGCAAATGGTAATGTGAGGTCAGTTTTCCCTGTTTCCTTGTACTGTGACTGGGAACAGCGCTACTAGCAGTATCTTATTCTAGACAACAGGTTACAGTTTTGGGTATAAAACAGACTACATTTCCAGTAGATCTTTAGTTTGTCTCAATTTTGCTTGGACTGGTGGTGCAGAATAAATCATTCACATCTGTGTTAAGAATTTCTGAAAAATGGGGCAACAGTGAACTGATCACCTGTAAGTAGGTGCTTATGGAGTTCCTCTGGGACACTACAATTTCAGTGTGTTTTCCGTAGCACATAAAGCGGTCCCGTGTCGACACTGGCCTTGTGATGTCCAAGCTGTTGTTTTTTAGCCCAGTCTATGCTGATTAAAGGCACCACCTCCTTGGGTGTTCAAGAATTCTCATCCAGGCATCTGTTGTGGGCTTTACAGTGCAGTCGGATTCAGTGGTGTCAATTCATTCTCAGAATTTGTGAAGATTTCTATTTCTTTTATTTGGCTTAGCTAAACTTAGATCTTGAAGAGTTTTCCTCTTCATGAGAACATTTAATGAGCACACTGTGCAGAGATTTGCAAAGTTTCCATTGCCCATGCAAGAAGGAGGTTTATTTTCTCAGTATTTTTCAGGCAGACTTGCTTTTCTGATGCCTGAAGAGAAGGCACGAAGCTCTGTTGGCCCAAGAGGATCCCCTTTCCCCAGCATCCTGAAATTTTCCTGTAGTCTGTGCTTCTGCTGTCATGTTGTGTTCTTGGGGTGTGTGGTTTTATTCTTGAAAATAAACAGAAAAGCCTCAAGGAACAAACCAAAAAAATACTCCCACCCAAAAACCCCCAAACACCACCTACATAAAAACACAATAAAGAAACCAACCCACACCAACACAAACCACCCCCCCAACAACAGTGTAGTTAGGCAGATAGTGCTGCTGCTTTGCAGTGAGCCTCTTGCCTCGAGAAGTGGCATCACCTCCACCAGGTGAGCTTCCATCTCAGCGTGGCCATCTGCTGCTGGGGGTGGTGGTTCTGTCTGCACCTGGCCGCAAGCTGTTTCAGGATGAGCCTCAGAGAATAGTTGAGATGCTGAAAACTGCGGTGGGCGTTTTTTCAATGAAAAATTTCTACGTTTTTAGAAAGTGAGCACTTCAATATTGAAGGCTGGCACCGGTTAATAAGGATATTAATAGCAGGCTTATTTTCTGTTGGAAGCTTTGGTTGACATCACTCTGTGCGGTGGCCTTGAAAAGACAAGGAAAATTCTGTCTTCTGTCTTGGGCTTGACTGTTTCTGCCTAGCAACTGTTTTTCTTTTAGTGACAGCATCTCAAAAGTGTGAGAAATACCCAAATCGTAAGCACTCTAAAACAGAGAGCCTAATATGTACTAAAACCTTTTTTTTTTAACAGTTTATTCCTCTTAACAGTGTACACGTCATTCTAGCACAGTGGTCGGTTTTTGGTTTAACCTGTGATGAAAACCTTTCCTCAAATGGAGATCGAGAGATACTTGGTGTCATATAAGGTTGTTTATCCAGTTATGAGAAAATACGCTGTAGATTTGGGGTATTCTATGTGAAATTCAAAGTACTGTTGGAGATTTTTTCCTTTTTAAAAGGGACTGAACTTCCAAAATAAACTTGGCAACACGTTACTGTCTGCTGCTACTTTGTGATTGTAAAGCAATATGTTGCACAAGGAGGAGCGGGAGGAATGTTGGAATAAGCTACTGATAGAGAATTATAGTATCTTACAGTTACAAGATACTGTAGAAACTCATTTTGGTAATTAAAAAAAAATAATCACAGGAATTGCCATGGAAGTGGTTGGCTTCTTCTCTCTAATAGTTACCATTTCTTCCTCTTTTGCCAAGATTTAATAGCAATTGCAAAGTGGGAGACCTTATGAAGATTTGTTAAAAAATGCAGAGCCTGCTCTTTTTGAAAAAAATTGAAGTTATACATATCAATAAATTAAGAGGTTTAATTATGTATATGTACAGTCCCTGAAGCTGTTGAATTTTTATGATGTATAGTTGGGAAAGTCCAGTTACCAGCGTGTCCTACTGAAAACTAGCAGAGTTCTGTTCCTTTTTTTAACCAAGCCCATCTCAGTTATATTATCCTGATCTCAAACTGGAGTTCTGGATTTGTAAGGGATATCGTTTTCCCTGTGGCAAGAAAATTTGATACAAATACACACTGTGATGACTTGTTGAAGAATCTTTAATGGGAAGACTTAAACAGTTGGATTTATGCTGTTAATTAAATAAGCATCAACATAAATTGAGGAGAAATGTTGACAGAATGTATTTTGTAAATATTCTCATTTAAGTGTTCAAGTGTTGCATATGTTTTCACTCCAGAGTCAAAATGATACTACTTTAGATAAGGCACAGAGGTTGTGAAATGGTTTAGTCATAAAAGAGTTAACCTTCTTTTACAGAGGGAGGGGATTAATGACCTGATATTCATGTTTGTGCTTGATATAAGTGAGTATATACCCCTTTGTTTAAACAGTATTGAGCAGGTATCCATTGAAATCTTACATCCTCCCCTCCACATGACCCTCATGGTAGGACCTGCTGGAATCCCTTCCTGCTGTTGTAGGCTGCAGCTGCTTTGAGAGGTGTCTCATGAGCTGTAGGACAGAGCCTGTTGTTGGCCAAGTGCACCTCTTTGTTTCCATGTCACTGGGAACTCTGTGGAATTCTTGATCATGTATCTCTGGTGACAACCTATGGCTATAATGCGTGTGAAAGTGTGGCGATGAGAGGTGTTTTAGATCAAAAAGTAGGCAGTCCACAGCCCCTTTGTTTCATCTGTTGACAGTGCAGTCATTCTGCTAAATAGACTGTGTAGCTGAGAAGAGGATGGTCACTATGGAGAATAGGTATGCATGCACAAAAGTGGTTAAATAACTTTACAAATTATCACAACTGTGGCTGTTAAGAATTAGTATATCTACAGCTAGTATTATCCCACATCAGTGTGTGTATGTGATGGTTGAGATTTCTTGGGTTTTAGGTTGCAGTTTCTTAGATGTCCCAGTGATTTCCATTGTGCAGAGCTAGATGGAGCTATAAGATCTTCTGTAAATAGGTACAGTGCTAGGGACTCTTCTTCCAAGTTCTCTTGTTTCTGTTTTTCACTTTGGGCTGGTTTTGTCTGTTGAGGAATTATGATGAGTAAGCACATGTTATAACCCATAAATGTTCAGTAAGTGAAGAGGCACTGTTTATCCAAGTCCGGGTAAGTAAGTATGCCATAGCCAACGGGCGCCCTACTTGAAAGTCACAGATTCTCATTTGAAATTTCCTCCTCTGGGGATTGAAGGTATTATTAAAGTTGACAGCTGAGGTATTATGAAGGCATTGCGCATAAGGCTGTCAGTGATACTGGGATGCATTGTAAATGCAGCTGACCTGGTGAATTTGCTGAAGATCTTGTAATCATACAAAGGTCAGGGTAGCTTACACAATTACCTGTGTCCTGCACAAGTGTTTAGGTGTATGAAAACTAGTAGCCAATTTTTAGTAGTACCCGAGTGTGTCAACTCGTATGTTTTCTCCATTATTTCCTCCTCTTCTCATAACTGTGCTGTTGCTTTGTGCTGCCAAAGCATGAAATACAGGAAAATAACAGAAGATGTGAAATGTTTTGTTTATCACTTCAATAAGAATCCTGTGTATTAGTAAGATAGTTAATAAAGATCGTCTTTAAAGTAGTTAATTGCAATAAATTACTGTGTTGGATACTCTTAACTGGATTACTCAGGTCCTTAGCTGTTAAGATATGCAGATAATCATGACAGTGAGCACCACAATTTGTTAAGTTTTCAAACAACACTGAAATCAATTAGATATTTTGCGGACTGCTTAAGCTCTCCTTATTTTTAATTTTCCTTCCATCTAGCTGTCATTTTGACTTTGTGGGGGACAGGAATGTGGACTGCATGTCCTTTGCAAAGAAATAGAAAAATACTTTCTGCATTCCAAATTTATGTGGATTGAATATTGCAAAAGATGCTATCTTGACAGGCCCGGAGGCAGAATTTCTATCTGTAGAAAACAGACAGCACCTCAGGGAATGGTAGTGCAAAGTTTTATCTCTTCCAAGTGATGCTCATCAGCTTGGGGAGTGACCATCTTGAATGAGGTAGCTCAGTTGCTCGTTGACAGTAGGTCTACTGGCAGTAGACCATCAGCATTGACATCCTTATCTGTATGCCCATCTGGAATATTAAATTGTCATTGTTAGTTGCTCAGGAAGATAGGAATTGCTCTTCTGGATAGTCTAGTCTTGTTTCTGTATTTCTTAATTTTTGGATACTTTTCACATGAATACAGTATCTAATGAATTTTTCTGACACTGCTGCATTGTGGCAAGGTACTAATATTTTACAGGCATGAAATGTTGTTGAGCAGATGATGCTTAGTTGCATACGTCAGGTAACAAGGCACTGAACAAAAGCCAGCATTCTGGGATCCTCTTTCCTATACTGATACTAATAAAACAGTTCAATCTCCCTGGTTTTGGATCAAGGTCTTTGTGATATTATGTAGGTAGTGATTGGTTTATGTCATAATGTATGTAGTATTTATTACGTGTTTTCATTCTGTTCTTTAATGGAACTACAGATGTTTTGAGTTGTACAGATTTCATATCCCCCTTTAAATTTGGTCTGTTACATTTTTAAGTATTTACAATGATGAATGGAGCATAAAACAATTAAAAAAACTTTGAAGAAATTTGACAAACTTCTGTAGCACTGTATTCAAATATTAGAGTATTATAGGTTATACATCATTGCTGTGTATTGGTTGGTTGCTATATTACAACACTGTGCAACTTGTGTGCAAGTTTCTCTTGCTTGATATGGATCAATGCTCCACTGCAATTTTGTATGTATGAGAACTTTCAGGTAGTCCCATGCTTTCTGTTGTGTGAACAAAAGCCCTCCAAGAAGCTCAGCTGTAAATGTCAATGTGGCAATATATACCAGTGTGTTTTGAAAGGTGTTTTGTAGTGGATAGCTAAATCCATAAACACAAATATAATTTGCATTTTCTGTGGTTGAAGTGTCAGAAATCTGAGCAGTCTTCTAGGTTGTTGGAGATTGATGTGCCTGTCTCTGTGCTTCAGAGGTGTGTTGGGTTGTGCTCAGGTACTGATTCTGTGAATTTTTAGTTGAAATTTTAGCTGAGTCTGTCATAGCTCTGTCTGGCTGACCAAATACATGGGTAAGAACCAGGGCAGCAGGGTACCTTGTCAAGTATATATGTCTTGAATTGTAGGCAGAGGCTGGGACCTCTGAAATGAGTGGACACCGTTTGCTGTTAGTAACTGCTTCAAAATGAGCTTATGATGGTGTCTCATTGGAACAAGTGTTCGCATCCACGGGAGAGCGAGTGCTTTTCTGAATGTAAGTGCCTGTGTTAGAAACCTAGTAAATTAGGTACTCTGAAAGGGTCACTGGAAGGGTTGCTCACTTCAGGCAGAGATCTTAACTGTGTCATTTAAAATGTGATATATAAAGTAGATGATGTGGATTCCCTCATTGCCTCTGGAATAGCCCTAAAGTTAAATTCCCTAAAGCTCTGGAATAGCCAATGATATTGGTGGTTTGGTTTTTGTTGGGGTTTCTTTTGTCCTATTATGAAGCATATAACTTGGTGCATGTACTGTTTTTTACCTTTGAAGTACTCAGAGAGGTGCATCTTCCTCAACAAGATTGGGCGAGCCCTTAGAACATGGCTAGCTGAAGTTGATCACCAGATTCCCTATTTAACCACCTAAATATGGTATTACATTTTTTATAAAGGGAGGGAGCAGTGGTGGGGCTTGTGGAAATCACTGTATTCTTCAGGCACTTCAGTCTTTTAAGTCTGAGGATTTGCCAGGTGTGATTACAGGTAAATGACTTCAGCCCCTGATTTTTCCAAAAGCTTGACACAGTCATTAAGACTCATCTTATGACCCCTTGTTCCTCCTTACTGAAGGTGGTTCTGTGATGCCTTTTTGTCATAGGAAGGATATTGTAAGGAAGTTATTATTAAAGAAATGTACAATGGGATCTGTATTTTCCGAAAAACATTTATAGTCATTTTTCCTTTATAATAAATGAGCACTCTAATCTGAGCAGAAAGCAGTAATTGGTGGGTGCTGACTCTGTCTTCTGTTGTTCCTGCCCTGTTCACATCTGTGTGTAAGAGTGCATGCTGTAAACCTTCTACTCCTGTAATTTTCATTGCACCAAAAATTGTAATTGAGTTGTTTGTAAAGAGGGAGAGGGAGTGGTGTCTGATAACACTACAAAATTATTTTCTCTCAAGTTAAAACCAACAGAAATTGGCAAATTCAAATAGGAGTTTTCATAAGTTCTTTAGAAAAGAGAACAAGTACACACCAGTAGATAATTTGAGTTCTAGAGTTTGTCATCAGAATTTGCAGAGGTACAGCTCTACAGTACAGAGGTTTTGACAGGATGATTGCTTAATAGCTTGCAGTGGGCTTCAATGTGTTTGGATTTTAGTCTCAGGCTCTTTTGTTGGGCCTTACAGTCACGATGAACAGGCTTCTCTTTTTGTGCTTAAAAGGTTAGATTAAAAAAAACAAACAAAATATCTGTAAACTGCCTCAACTTTCAGCTACATCAAACGTTGAAAGGGATTTTATATATTTTCCGGGCAAAAGTCTTCCAAAATTTCTTTTACTTTGCTTTCTCTTAGCTTCCTGTCATTAAAATTGAGATCTCTCAAGTATAAAAGCTAGCTTAATAGGCCCATGAGGCTCTGCTTTTTCACGTACTTGTCATCCACACTGTAATGATATTTTCTGGTTTCCTTTCTGTACTAAACCAGGGTTCTTGTGCTTTTATTTTGGCGTGCCGTTCTCCACCCCCACCCCCCCCCGCAATTGTTAAATGATTAATTTCTTCAAAGTCCACTTTAAAGAGATGAGGGAGAAAAAGCTGCCATTTAACATGATTCTCCTGGTAGTGCACACACAACCACCCTTTGCAAAAAAACCGCCTCTGGAGCAGTAGCGCCTGTGAGCGATAAGGAAGCTCCAGCTGCTCTGTTTTCTAACAGCTGAATCTGGGCAGATGTGTGGTTTGGACACAAAATACAAAGAGATGTAAGATGTTGTAAAGCTATATTTCCTCACATCTTTAGTGATATCCTAAATGGCACTTGGCTGAGAAAGGAGGAACGTTAAGCCTGGCATTTTATACGTTTGTGCGTATTCTGTCTGTGTATACTGAAGTTTGTGTTTTTGCAAGTTGTCTTCATGCTGGAGTGAAATCTGCGATATGATGTCAGACAGCTTTCCAAGATGTCTTAGAGGAGCACAGCTGGTCATTGCATTGTCTGAAAAAGCAAAACCGATCGAGATGCTGGTAGGGACTTGGAGCGTAGGGTGGTGTCTGTGTGCGGGATCTTTTAATGTATAGTTGATGAAGGAAATTCATTGTATCATTTTAACAAGACACTTGAGTGTCTTTTTTCTTTTAATACCAAGGCTAGAAAAGAAGTAAACTGGAATTTATTCATTGGCTATTTGTTTCCATTATGGAAGAGAATAATAGAGAACAGATAAAAATAGATAATCAGCAAAGTGATTTACTGCTGCGTGAGTACTCCTAGATTAATGTAGGGATAATGTGCTGTCTAAAGCTGGGAAGATGCTCAAAGGAAGAGTTAATGATACTTTATTACTAGTTAGCTTTTATTTTGTATACTCCTACTGTCAAGCTTAATTGTCTCTATGGCTATTAGTGTTGTGTATTTCTTTTAGAGAGGAAGAAATTTGCTGAAGTATTTCTAGTGCATGTGCGTGTACAGATAAGTCTCTGTCCCGACAGTCATTCTGCATTAACTTAATCCTTATAAAATGTTCTGTCATCTACTCTTGAAGTCTTCTGTGTTCAGCCATGAATCCCTCTTTTGGTTATGAAATTGACTTGTCTTAAATGATATTTAAAAAAGGATAAAGTGGTGTCTTTATTTGCTTTGTAATTTTGTGGGTCAGTGGGGTGTACTGTCATGATTGGAAGCATTTCTCCAGGTTGCAAAAAGTGACAAACTTCCTTCAAGTCAAAGCTGAAATTCTCATCTCCTAAAATGCATCCCACAGCTGCAGTTTGAAGATAAGATCAGTTATTGTGAGATATGCACTAATGTGTTTTGAGAACTGGCAACTCCTTAAATACAAGACTCCCTTCTGTCTTTTATGACAGTTTTTTGTGGGAGGGAGGAACTGGGTGGGAATCTGAGAAACATCCTAAAATGGGATATAAGAACTATTAAATTACATATAGTTTTAAAAATCTCAGATGTCCCTTATGTTTATTGGGCTCTAGTTTCTGGTATTTGAACATTAGCAGTGTTAAATCCCCTTTTTACTGACACTGCATATTGTTAAATGTATTTTAAAAAAATCTCTGTTGTGGTTTCATAGTTTGGTTAAATGCATCTTTTATAAAGGCATTCAAGAGAGGCAGGTGAACAGAGATCTATTGGAAAGGATCCACCAAGTTGCTTTAGGTAAGGAGACAGGTTTTTCTCTGCAGTGCGTGCTTCACTCCAGAAGGAAGGATCTCTGGCTTGTCAAAAGGCTGGGAAGACCATCTGGTAGGTATCCAGGTGTACCGTTAGGTTCTCATTGATGAATTCCTGATAGCACTATAATGCACTTCTCATGATCTGGGTCTCTGTGCTGACGAGCTTTCCCTACTAATTTTTAAAAGATGGAAGATGAGATATCTGCCTAGAGGCTGCTGTGCCTCGTGAGTCTAGGGAACCTGAGCTCTGGAGTGTGGCGGTCACCGGGCTTCTTGGTTGCCTGTACCAGATGAATTAGAGAAGGATCTCTGCCAGTTGTGTACAAAGGCCAGGCACAACGCGTGTTTAATTGGACACATACTCATGTTGAGCAGGGATTTTGGTTTGCAGAGGGAGTGACAGGTCTGCATGTTTACAACAATCAGTTAAACTGCACAGTTTTTTCTTTGCCTTAATAGGAAAAGATGGGGCGATTGTGTAACTATTTGGATGCATTTCACTACTTATGTACAGTAGAAAATCCCAGCTGGAGATAAATTTTTTCTCTCTGTAGAAGGGAAGGGTGTGGGCTGTTACCTCCTTTTACCAAACTGCTAGCTGCCTTTTCTCTTCTGTGTAACTTCCAGCTGAGACTATTTTTTTTTTTTTCCCTGAATGCTTCCTTGCTTCTTTGGTACAGGGCATTCAGAATGGTGTAAAAATGAAGGTTGGTGTTCTTGTGAGCTAGAGACTTAGAGGAGATTTCAAAGTATTTAATGTAGCTGTAGGACATCAATATAGTTGGATTTTCTGTGCCTCCACCTCCTTTGCCTTAGTTGCCTGAGAGTTCCATGCAACGTTTTTGGAAAGCAGCAATATGCATGTTTTACAAGCAATCAAGTAAAACTCATTGTTCTTTTTCAAAACTTACAGCTGATGTGTAGCTGCACATCAATTACTTTCCCATGGGCGAGTTATCTTTCAAATAAATAAATAAATTTGCGTAACTCTATAGGGAATATGATAACTGATGTAATAATTACTTAGGATGGGAGCCAGCATCCTGCAATTACTTGAAAGCACATGTGCTGCAACGTCTCTCTGTATGGTACGATTCTTGTGACATCCTTCTTCTGACACATTCAATTAATGTTTTATTATCTTCTTCCTATTTAAAAAAAAATTAAATAGCCAGTGACTGAGCTAGAAGCAAAATAGGCTGTTCACTTACTTAACAAGAATAGTTAAGTGGGTTTTTGAACCATACTGGAAGTATCTTTGCTGCATGAGTTGACCTCATATCATTGCAAGTTATTGATTATACATAATGCCTGTGGTTGGCTGAGAGCAGGCAGGTTGTAGCGTTTCCTTCAGTTAGGAGGACATAATGAGATGGATGTGGTATTGATTAGAACCTTCAGATTTGTTGAGTATCATCATTTGCATTCCTCATGCAGCACATGTGGCAACTACCAGCCTGGAATGGGGGCGTTTGTCATCTCCCTCATGAAGTAGTTTTGTTTAAAATATTCTGTAAACAGATGACAGTGCACAATACTGCTACTTTAATCAAATCTATATTTCCATGTGGATTGCATTTCTTGCTGATTTTCTGTAATTTTTTATCTGCTTTAAAGATGCTATTTCCTTCATTGTTTAAATTGTTATGTTTGTTTTATTCCCTTTTCAAGTGCTGCATGTCACAAAGGAAGAAGATGATGAAGCTGTAGAACTATGACATGAGGCAATTTCTGCTGGGTTTAGAATTGTGGTCTTTATAAAAGGTTAGCTTCTTTCCCAAAGCATCTGTATGGAGGGGATCATGAACTGCCAGCGAGCTCTGGCTGCTGCACTAGCTGTTGGGGTCTGTAACCACTGGCACCCTTGAAAATTGCCTTCACGCTCTTGAAAACTGTGGAGTGGCTTGAAGAAACATACAGATGAGAAACTGTAGCCAGATGGGTTGCGTGCATCAGTTATCTTCATGGCTACAGCCAGAAATGAATGTAGCGTGCTGTGCACACATACATGTGTGAGTGTGCCCGGCATGACACCGAACAGTGTGGCTGGTAAGGCGCCACGTGCAGCATGTTAAGCTCACCTGTCCATGCGTCTGGATGGAGGGTGCTTACCCCAGCTTGGTGCTGAGAACTTTTTAAATTTGCTCAATGAGTGGAGTTTACAATGAGAACACTATGACAATTCCAGTTCTGTGTTGTAGTCATGGTAATTAATATTTAGCACAGGATCTCGTAATTTTCAGCTTCAGTGCACTTTACAAACATTAATTAATTGTCACAGCACCCTTGCTCAGTAGGTAAATACTTTCTTTACTGCCACTTTATAGAGTAGCCTGGAGCCCTGAGACTTGCAGGCTCACTGGGTCTCACTTGGTGATCTCTAGCTTAATTTTTTTTAAAAGCCCTTTGTTAAATTAGGATAACTTGTTATTAATTCTGGGTAAAACCAAAGTTGTAGGTAATTATTATTGCACCAACTTCTGCAATACTGTGTCTGTTCTAGACAACATAGATTACATTAGAAAGTAAAAAATTAAGAGCCTAATTATTTCAATTGCATTTTATCTATACTTTGGATGCTATGCCATCCTCATCTTACTTTTTCTTGTGATGGTGAGAGAATTACTCAGAAGAATTTCATCGAGACTTTGCTGTGGCAGTCTTGCCCTTGTCATCCAGGAGTGTGCTTATTTTCCTGTAGTTCCAGTACCTCTTTGTAATGCTTTCTGAATATGCTGAGAACTGGTTTTGGCAATATGTTGTGCTGTGCTGTGTCCCACAGAACTTGAAAGTGGCAGTGTAGGTGATCTGTATAGATGGAGGCATGCATGCTCACTGGATTGTTTTTGTGATGTTTCTGCGTGCCGTCCCCCTTTTATGCAGTTTGATGGGAATAAAAGCTATTCATGAGTAAGTATTGCTTCTTGGCATGCAGACCGTTGTGGCTTGTTTTTCTAGCTGTTACCTTTTGCTTCCGTATTGGTCTCAAGTAGAACATTCGACTGAAAACTTTCAGCTCTGCTGCAAGACTTTTCCCTGGTAACTGTTTCTACTTGGAGCTGCTGACAACTCATGAAAGCATTTGAAAAACATTTTGCTTACAGGGACAGTTCTGCTGACATATTTTTCTTCCTATCTTTTTATTACTAGTAAAATTTGCATGAAAACAGGTCTCTGTTTATTAAGAGTTCACAATCCTCAGTTTGACAGCGTAATTAGAGTGACGTTCAACATGCACAATGGAACTAGAAGAAATTCACTTCATTTCCCTGTGAACCTGAAACTTCAGGCCCTGTTTCATGATCTTAAAACAAATTTGACTCAATCCATGCTTTGGAGTGTAACTGAGGCAATATTCAAAAGGAGGTGTGGTGGACAGTGGAAGGCTTTGTATCTGGCAAGGCAAAAATAAAACGACTCGTGTGAGAGAACCCTCCCCGCATCTCCCCCTAGCCTAATGGAAAATGTCAGGTTGTGCCCAGTTCTAGTCCTAATGACTGTGAACCTAATCATCTCCATGGCCCTAATTATGAAGCCGTGGTAGGCTGAGATATTAGGTGAGGAATAAGCAGCAGGAGTAGATCACCTCTTGAGCAGCAAGTGTCTCATTATGCTCAAGTGATCAGTATTAAAAAGAAAGCAGAGGGAAGAAGCAGAATCACGTTGCTAAAATACAATCCAGAGTAGTGGAATTTTTGTGCATTTATATTTATTTAAGTCTAATTCTTTGTGTAAAGCATGCAGCTACTTGGCAGTGCAGTATTGTCATCATTCCTCCTTCCTCTGCAGGCTTTTTTGCAGCATGTCTGTCCAGTTGCTTACCTGGGAGTCAGATGTGTGAGGCTGGGCTCTGGAGTTCACAGCAGACCTGTGACCCTTCTCATTTTACAAAACAGATATTTGATGGTGTGCAACTGGCTTTCATCAGCTCTTCACTGAAAGGATTTATAATTTCAGACATATATATTGTCTTTGTCTGAACGGTTTCTCTGTGTTACTGCTTTTTTGAGGTCTGGCAGTATTCAGGAGTGTTTTTTACTCCTCTGGCCCAAATGAATAGCAGCTGGCTATAGTTTGCTTACTGCTCCAGCAATTTGGAAGCATTTATGTATAAAATTAAGAACACAGTCTAGTTTTTTAAATTAAACATTTCTGTTGATGTGTTTTAAGAAATCAGGGTTAGCTTTTGCAGCTTCTGAATAATCCTCTGGATTTTCATTATTGTATTTAAGCAATAGTGAAACCAAGTTCCTAAGTTTTATTTTTGCTTAGAGGTTTTTTTGAGAAGATGACTCAGATGGAGTAAGTAAAGTGCCTTGACTTTAGTAATAATACTTTCACAACAGCACTAATGTGTACTTCTAAAAAATAGTTTTATTTTCTTGAACTGTATCAAGTGTTCACTACTGTAAACATGTTAAATATTTATGGCTCTGTCTATAGGTGGCATGGTAGGGTTTTTTTTAAACAATATTCAATAATATCTTTCCTTTCCCCTCTTGCTACATTTTCATTTAAAGGAACAGCTTTCATAACATATACTGTTCAGGCTTGCGGTACTCACTTTGCAGTAAATCAACCAAGTGGAATCCGGGCCACCAAACCAAGCCATTCACCGTATGGTTTGTTCCCTGCTTTCCCAGGACTTGCATGAGCTGTTGGCCAGCAACTCCCTTCTGCTCTTTTCTCTATGGTCACCATAGCCTTTTCCTAAGCTACCTTCTTTGCAGTGGGTTTGCTGTCAGTTCTAGTCAAGTCTTAGATGTGCTGGTCATACAGTTCAGAGAGGACTGAAACGTGTGCCGTCAGTACAGAGCAACCTGTCCGGGCTGTCCTGAAGAGAATAATCTACGTGCATAGTAGCTATGATGGTAACTGTAAGAAAAACGTGCATCTATCTAGGCGTTGTTTTAGGAGGTTGTTTGGCCTGTGCATGGAATAACCTATTTCTATGCTGTTATGGGCTGGTAAACTGTTAGTGACTCGTACTGTTGGACCATTCTGAGAGGACCAATGATTAGAATTCACCCCTTTCTCATTCATGATGTCTCAAAGAAGAGCGGATGTTGAAGTCCAGAAAATGCTGTATAAATATTGATTTTATTACAAAGAGCTCCTTGCTTGGAAGCGAAAAATACTTCTTTGAAAATAATAATCTATTACAAAAAATTTGTTAATTGCTATTTTTAGACACAGAAGAAAAAATTAAACCTAAAAAGAGCATTTAAAAACAACTTTATATTTACATTTTCTGCTCTCTTTATCAGTCCATTTTGGGACAAGGAAAAGAAAATTTCCTAGGCTAGTTTTTGGCACTATATATAGATGGAGTATAGCTTCATTAAATAATAGCCCTATAAATGAACTGGAATGCTTTTAGCAGCTCTGTAATATATAAAGTAAGGCTCAGTGGTAGATACAGTTTATGTCTGGGTTTACTAGCTGTAAATGAGATTAATAGAGCTCTAGAAATAATGTTAGTTTCTTCTAGAGATGAAAGAGAATTCAAAAGATAATGACTACTTACAGTTAATTTTTTTTTTACAGAATACTACAGTAGACAATGATTAACTGTGAAAGAGTCTTACTGTAATAAAAATTTGCAGAGCTATAATGTTTACAAAGAATTTTTTAATTGCAAGGTTATCTCTGTGTGTCTTTCTCAAAAGTTGTGTTAAGTATTGACGGGGCAAATGGTTATTACTCCGTGTCCTGCTGTTTCCTTAAGGCACTCTTGGGGTGTTCTCAAATGGTATGCTCTAATTGCCTCTTAGAAGTGTAGTGAGACCACTGGCCTCATTTCTCATTCAAGGTTGTTTTTGTCATACTATTCTGGATTATATTCTTATTTGGTGGCCCTGATAAAAACTATGCAGCACTACTTGTGTAGTGCTTGTGCTTTGCTGGCAGTTCCGTTGTTTGCTGTGGCAGTGGTGCCCATAAGCACTTAAAAAAAAAAAAAAAAGGAAAAAAAAAAAAAAAAGAAAAAAAGGAGTATTAAATACCTACCTATTAGCTTCATCTCCCTGCAGCTCCATTTGCTTGATTAGTATTATGGTGGTGTGACAGGGCAATATATCAGAAGTAATCGATCAGATTAGTATGGAGATGATATAAACACAGTATTTGTTTTGTTATATTGGTGTTTAATAGTGTGAGCACCCAGATTCTGTAAACATAGTTGTTGCATAGGCTGTGTGAAAGGTCTTTATGATGAAAACAGCAAATAGAGCAGATTTTTGAGCTAAGTTATTTTTCTGCCAAATTTCACAGCAAGTTATGGATAGTTTCACTTTGCAGTGTGGAGGTGGTGGTCAGATGGGCTGGCACAAATTGTTTTAATTGTCCCCCCAAAGCAGAGATGAATCTTAGTTTCTTGGACTGCCTTAGTTGAGTTGATTACAACACTGTGTTAAATATTGCAATATTATCAGACATTAAAACAAACACTTTTTTTGTAACGTTTTTGATAATAAGGTTATCTACATCAGTTATTAAAACCCTTGATCTCTGAGTAATTTGATCTGATGGAGAATTATTACTTCTCTGTAACTTAACTTCAGAAGAGATGTAAGTAAGTAGCAGTAGAATGTGTTTTTGTCTGATACTGAAAGGATACTGCCATGAATGAGGGAGCAGGATGCTGTATTGCTGTTGCTGTTACCTAAGGAAGAAAGTACTTCTGTCAGGTTTCCCCATTTCAGAAATGATCATTGTGCTCTGTCTGTTTCAGCGCAGGCCCCTTGATTGCTCAAGGAATGTTTGAGATCCCCAAGGCTCAAACCTTGCAAGAGGTTGGGTGTCGGTGCTCAGCCATGATGTCCCCTCTGCCAGGAGGGTGACGGGAGCTGAGCTTTGCCCCTGGGCAGCGTGAACTGCTGTCACACCGCTGGAGCTTACTAGGGAGTGCTGGGCTGTGGGGCTCAGCATCATCCTGCCTGTTTGGCAGCCTTTTGGAGCACGCACTTAATTTGGAAACAAAGATTTTGCTGAAGTAGAAAGTTGCATCTTTAAAGAGAAACCTAGT
Organism: Falco naumanni; assembly: GCF_017639655.2. Lineage (NCBI taxonomy): Eukaryota > Metazoa > Chordata > Aves > Falconiformes > Falconidae > Falco > Falco naumanni. The sequence continues at coordinate 50,354,292 of NC_054061.1, forward strand.
ATGTCATCTGCTTCCTTTCTCGGTTCCCAAGTGCTGAACTTCTTGTAACAAAGTTCTGGCAGTGCCTTCATCCAGTGGTTTGCCTGCTCCCCACCACGAGAGCAGTGCTGGTGCAGCTGCCTGCCATCAGTCTTCTGGGTGCTGTAAGGCTTGCTCCACTGCTTGCAGAGCTGGACACTTCACAGGAATTGCCAAGTAGGATTTCTGAATGTAGCTCATTGTCTGCTGCATGGAGTCTGTTTTGCTTTACTCCTAGTATCACTGACAAATGAATAATCCAAACAAGTGATGTAGACTACAATTTCACTCTTGAAATGATACAGAGGAGGGGTAGGGAGAACGAGGGGCAGGTCGCAAGCTGCAGAACTAGCCCTAGAACCTGGATGAGGTTTTCCAAATTGATGGTTATATGATTGGGGGAAAAAAAAAATGATGATTAAGTCTAACACTTCAGACCTTTGTGAATGTAACATGGTTTCAAATGAAATGAGCTTTCTTTCTAATGATTTGTCTTTCTATGTTCAAGGTCGAGAAGCGGAGCTCTTTAATTGTGAATTTCCCTCTTTTTATAGGTGAAGAAATGTGTTATGTGGTAGAGCAAAAAGGAATAGCTGTTACACTTTTCAGGGTATTATTTTCAGGCTGAATTTGCTTGTTTGATTTGATCAGTTAAACAGAAAAGCATTCTTCCCTGTCTGCTTGGTATAATTCAGTTATACAAAAAATCAAGTACTATTGAGAATTTTCCTTTTTCAATATGAAACATTTTGGATCAGATCACAACCTAATTTGTGCCAGCCGTCTGGTATCAAATTTAATTTGTGAGGGAGGAGAAGAGTTTGATTTACCCACCTGCCTTAATAGCATGGAATATATTTCATAAAATATGGAAAAATATGCAGTGCCTCACACCTGTTTACACATGCAGCAGTAACTGCTGATGGTAGGTATTACTGGGGATTAACAATCTGACACCACTGAATTTTCAATTTCATAGCAAAAGCGTGAAACTGTATGCACACAAAGGAGTATGTCATTCATATGAACTGAAAATACTTTATTTCTAAAATATATAACCTGGTAGAAAAGTCTGCTCCTTGGACTGTTTCCTTTCTGTAGTCTTAGGGAAGGAAAAATACGGTTCAAGATGGGCTAATTGGGCGTGTGCCCGCATGGATTCCCGCTGTTGATGCGAGTCAGTGCTGTGTTCCTCAGGTACCTGCTGCAGTTCTTACATGTTGTTGTGGGATCCCATCTTAACTAGAAAACTTTGGAAATGGGTATTTCCAATATCTAGTATTCAGTTACATTTGTGATGGTTTCCTTTTTAAACATGTCAAAAGAAAAATTCAAAGGGGATTTTGAAAATCGAGATACTGCTTCTGTTTTCTGCTTTCGTTGTAGGCTGGAATACAGGCTCAGATTCCAAAATTGCTGCTTGTTTGCATTTAGATTCTCTGAACTCTTCAGTGGTACTACTAGCAGGTACTGCGGTGGTGCCCCAGTCTGCTTGGGAGATCGGGTCGGGTCAGCTCAGCTCATGCAATATGAACACCACCTGTTGAAACCCGAAAATTTGTGTAAAGCTGTAGTTGGCAGGATTACTTTCAAATTGGTCTCTAGTAACCATCTTCAAAGTCAGTGAGGTAGTGGGTTTTTTTGTAATGTTAAAAGTTTGAAGGGAAGTCAGGAGTGTTTGTGGTCTATGTGCTAGTTCAGTATTTACTAGTATGTTAAATGGTAATTAAGCAACTTATGTCACAATTCACTTACGGTGCTGTGGCATTTTACCATTTTTTCCACTTAACGCAACTTGTTAAACTTAGTTGTAGATTGTTCAGGAAGGTCATTACGATATTAAAAGTGGGGTTTTTAAAAACTTTTTTTTTTAACTCTACCTTGAAGAATCAATGTCATAACATTTGTGATTTCCCAAACACTGTATTTAAAGGGACGGTTACAATACAGAAAGTAAAAATGAAACTGAGAAGGACTGTTAGAAATCTAAACATTAAATTCTGTGAATGAGAAATAATTGCTTTTGGTATGGCTCATGAGTTCAGATGAATAAAGCTGTCTTTTCAATTTAGCCATATCCTGAACATTTTTTAAAGGAGTTCTGTACCATGCTGTACTACGTTGTAGTGGAAGCATCTCTTGGCTGTGCTGTAATCACTCTTCAACATCATCGTTTTGTTTCTGGTGTTAGAAGTCAGAAGAAGAGACTCTTACTGACCCTGTCCAGAAAGCCATGTGAGTGAAGCTGAGCATGTGCTTGGATGCCCTGGTAGTGGTAACTCGCTCATGAGTCTTGCTCCAGGTTTTTTTCACAGATCTCAGTAAATTGTTGCAAAACTGGGTGTGTGAGTGCATTTCCAATTTAGTAATCTTTCTAGCATTTGGCTGAGTGTTAAGGCTGCATCCGTACTTCTTACATACTTTTTTTTCTGACTAAATGCTAGACTTGTGATGCTGGAAGTGTGTAATTGTTCAGCACTTACTTCCCCTTCTTTCTGTAACTTGAGGATTTGTTTTGACAGCTAAAATTCTGGTGGTTTTCTGGTTTTCTGCTGCAGTAGAACCTATGAACAGATGTCATAGCAGAATGTTTGTGTCCCCTTTTAAATAGTGAAAATTCTATTTCTCCATTAACTCACAGTTTTCCCACTCAGACACTAATTTTTTTTTGGGTGGTTGTGTACCATCCCCTATCACAAATTTTGGTCGTGTGATTTAACAGCTTACTTAAAGCTGAAATACTTAATATATTTTTATTTGCTGAACAATTTTTTTTGTTATTAAAAAGATAGTTTCGGTGATTGATCTAATGCTTACTTTGTGTGTCTCTGATAGAAGAAAAATATAATCTTGAGTTGGTATGATTAGTCTTGTTTAAGAGCAAATTTTTATACTGTGCAAAGAACTAATAAAATAATTTATACGTAAAATAGTGAGTATACCTTGTTTGTCATAGGTCTGTCACAGTTTTTATTGTCCAGGTAGGTTCTAAGCCAGTGTTTTCATCGTGGGTTTGCTTTTAAATGATTCTGCTTGACCCTGTTCATGTACTAAATTGAAAATCCTGAGCATGGGGTAACTTTTCTGCAGATATGCTTCTGGCTGTATTAGCCATGTTCTCATCTTGCCAGCTCCTTTCTCACTGAAACTTACACTGGTGTGCAAATTTGTGCTGTAAAACAAAGCTGAGATGATGTTCTTCCTGGAGTGAATGTTGGTGAGATACCGTATTTTGTGGGAGCTGGTGTGGTAATTGGGCTTTATTTAGCTATTTAGCTTTCAGAAATCAAATTCCTAAAAGCTGTAAATTAAACTGATGGATTACATTAATTCTTTATGGGCTGTCTGAAATAGTGTGTTGTGATTCCAGCTTACAGGGCCTGAGGTGTCAGGTTGTTTAGCGAGCAATCTTGCCGCTGCTGGGCTTTTGGCTGAGCACTGGTTCTCACTGGTCTCCGCAGATGCAAGGTCTCAACCAGCATGTGTGGTGGGCTAGGCTGCTTGTGGTCCTCTCCTCTCTGCTCACCTCGCCCTGTACTTAAGAGTGAAAAGGGGGAGTTGGAGGAGGCAGTTTGTGGTCATGTGTGATTTATGTTCTTGTGTGGTCTTTCAGGAGGCTCGTGAAGCATTGGGTGCGTCTAATCGTTACTGGCAGTAAAGGGCAGAGAAATAATTTCCAATGCGGTAGGATAAATCCCGCGAACTGGGCTTTAATTATTTTATTTGGTTTGGGTTGCTAAGTGGTCTTTTTATTTTATTTTGAGGCCAAACATGCTTCTTCTATTTAGTATGTAAATGTTGTTATGAAAAGTTTTGGGGTTTATATCTAAAGGTGCACTTGCTTGTTTTCTTAATTTTCAGTGGAAGGCAAAATAAACTATTTGGATTTTCGTTTCTCTTTTGAGAAGTGATGAGTTGTAGGACCCTGTAGTTTGGTTTTTTTTTTAAATGGAATTTTCACAGTTCACTAAGCAAAAAAATATCACCTCATTATTGCAGGTTCAGTATTTGTTTCTATAGAAACAGCTGTTGACAGGTTTTTTTTTTTAACTCTTCCTAATTTCTCAGATCTCCAGTGAGTTCTAAAAGAACAATTTGCTGAAACCCTTGAAATCAGTAACCTGTGACAAAACAGAAATGTGTAGCTTTACCTGAGCAGTACAGATTGGGAGACTGTTAAGTGATTAAGAAGTAGTTATACTTGCTTAGAATACATAAGCAGAACTTCCTTAGATATTTAAGTGATTCATCTGCATTACAATATGTTGAGTGTTTTTTTTCAACAATCTTTAAATGACAGAAGGCTGTTAGAGTACCAGTGTGGTTTTTTTATTAGACAATTGAAACATCTCAGGTGTTTCGTGTGATTTCTCAGGTGCATCTCAGCTGTGTTCTCAGTCAGTCTCTATCTAAAAATGAAAATAACTGATGTTTTGGCCAATATATTTTCTTTATGAATTATAATACAGCTTTTCAAAGCATACGCAGGTAACTTTAAGGATTTATACAATAATGGTTCCATTTTTATAAATAACCAGTATTATCCATTAAGACAATATATGTTTTATAAACCTTTTTTATCTCATTGCAATGAGTGTTACAAGAAGGGTTGAAACCAAGCTTATCCAAAGTTTGCAGGTGCCTGCCCTGTTCTCAGAAGTGAATGATCTCAGGTACGTTCACAAACTGGTAGTTGTTTGTGAATTGTTCATGTTGACATTTTGACTCCTGAAACTGGTTAGTGTAAGTAATAGTCTGTCACTGACTTCAGCAATAGCAAGTAAAGCAGAAAGCTATTACTTGGGGGGTGAGGGTAGAATATCTATTAAGGTAACATCTTTCATATTGCATAAGCACAGAGGAAAGCCTGAGAGTTTTAAAGGATAGAAAGATGGGCCTTGGGTCCTTTGTGGCTTCTGGTTCCTATAAGCATCTTCATCTCTTCCTCATTCTTCTCTTGGAGTCGAGAGTGATTATGTAGGACTTGTTAAAGGACTATTGTACAGGAAACTATGGCAAACAAAACCATGCACTTACGCTGAGAGCATTTTCCAATGTACTTTGTTTCTGGCAGACTGTTTTATCATCAGTCTAAATGCCAATAAGAATTTAATCCATGTCTGATTGCTGTTGGCCTAGATGATTTGACACTATTCTTAGATGCAATAATGTTCCTTCTTGTTGGGGGGAGAGATGGGGAAATGTGTGGTGTTTTCTTTGGGGTTTTATTTTTAAGTAAGTATTCCAAATGGCTCTGTATTAGGCACTAGAAGAAGTTACTTAAATAGCGTTTATGACAGCTATATTTGTATTAAGGATAAGTTTTGATAAACTTACCCATTTAAAGGATATTTAGTATCTGAATGTGTTTGGGAAACATTTCTGTGTTCCAGATACAGGAAATTGAATATTCTTAAGTTATTTTTTTTAGATTATATGTTGGATTATTATCATTACGAAGGCAGTTTGTATCTGCTTCTGTATGTGCTCAGTTGCTCCAAGCAGGTTAAAAAACAAAAAATGAATTAAGATTTTTGCTTTCTATGGAACAAAGAGATTACTTAGCTTATTTTCTGTAAGATGCGTTCAGTTTTCAATTATGTTTTGGGGTATTCAAATTTAAAAACAGTTATGTTTGGCTTTTTCTGTATTTATCTGATACTGGTACTTTACCCTTCTGTGGAAAACTGTTATTTTCAGTTGTCTTAATTGCTCCTCAAGAGACAGGACTTTCTTCTGCACTTTTAAGGAAACTCAGGGAAGGTGCTATCCCATGGCACAGGGAGGCTGGAAAGCACAAAACGTAGTCAATTAACGGCAAAGTTATGTTGTTGTTTGGATGCAAGCTGACAAAAGCAGAGAAATCAAAAGGTATTGCTGACACTCTGCTCACAGTTCTGTTTTGCCTTACTTATGTTGCATGCTTACTGTAATAGAGAGTGGTGCAACATCACTTTCTGTTTGAAGTTTAGATGTAACATGAAAAGCGAAGATAGAAAGTCTTAACTTAAACTTTCCTTGCTTTTTTTTGTCAGCTAATGTTTCACCTTTAATGCTAAATATTTAGTTTGGCTGCCATTTTGTCTGTCAGTTTGTATACATTTGTTTTCAATGAAAAATACTTTATGGCAGTCATTATGTGGCTGGCTAATACTTTATTTTATATAAAGAAATGTTTGCAAACCAGATGAGATAAACAATTTCTTTGTCATTAATTTTGTATTAGCGCACTTTTAAAAATAACTGTTAGGTGGCCTTTCTTCAGGAAAAGAACTTTGAAATTCTTTTGCTGGAAGTGCGTAAGAGTTCTAAAGCATTTGCATTGAAGGCAGAATGATTAATCTGTGCAGGTCACCCTCGATACCATAATGCTAGACATAGGAAGTAAATAAATTGGGGAAAATGGGATGTTTAATAGTTATGGAAGCCTTGTGTAGTAAATAAGCACTTCCTTGTTGAGTGTTCTTGTGTCATTTTTCTCACCGCACTGGGCCAGCTGCAGTACTTGGTGCTGGTGTGGGAGTCAGGAGCAGGGAATAAAAGGATTAGGTCCAGCTGTGGCAAAAGGTAAGAGACAATATGGGGCAAGCTTATCGATACAATGGTTTTTACCTGTTTCCTTTATTTCTTGCTCACCTGTCACACCTCTCAGCTTGAAACAATGGTTATACATGAGTTTTCTTTAGGCTCACTAATTTGGGAAATAAGTCTGGTAAAGGTGCAGCAGCAGGGACCTGGCACGCTTTGTGTGGGGGCTCAGAGTCCTTGTTCGGCTGGGGCAGGGTGTTTGTCCCAGCCATTCCCTGTCCCTTGCAACCGTTAGCTGAGCTGGCTGGGTTAAAGGAGGCTGAGCATACTTCCCTCTGCTGCTCCCCACCATCCTTCGCAGTGGCAGACCTGCCCTCAATGCGGTCCCATGAGGAAGAAGCTAATACTTTGTAATTTTACTTCTGGGATGCTTTTTTTAATGAATGACCTGTTTGCTGCCTCGGAATGCAGCTGTTAACAAATACGAAAGAATAACAGCACTGTCCTGTACCTTAAGTGTGAATTTTGTGAAAGTATGGTGCAGTGTTGGTACTCCACTAAGCCCATGTTATGTCTTTAACTTCTGGAGTACCAGGCATTTATTAGCCTCCAAACATACCTGAAGCTGCGATGATTTGGTTCTTTTAATTTTCTGCATAATCACCAGGGACTGTGTAAGTTACGGTTTCAGATGCACACATAGCTTCCCTACTTTGTTTTCCTCCATCCCTCATCAATGTCATCTATTTAATATCATTGTGACCAGAGGCGCTGAAGAAATGTGAGGGAAGGCAGTGGGTGCTGTCAGAAATGGGTAAGGATGAGTAAGTAGTGGCTCTTGAGGTGAACATAGAGACATCTATTTTTGAGTTGGCCCTGAGATAAGGTTAAAACTGTTTGGGGCCCTAGTGGTGCCATAAGTCCTTTCTGCCCCCAGCGGGCTGCAAATGTATGTTGTAACTTGGGTCTGTGCGCACTTGAATGAGCATTTGTGGCACACTGCTGCCATACGTGCCCTCTTAGGGCATTGGTGAGCAGCACTAAGCTGCAGCTCTGCTTTGCTTCCTGGGTGAGCAGCAAGGGTCTAGTCTCCTCTCCAGAAAGTCACCGGCTTCATGGATGCTGACAGGTGTGAGATACGCTTTGTATGGGAAGGGACTAGGCTGTGCTACCCTGTTACTGTGAATTACGCTGATCTTTTTGCTAGGGTAGTGTTGGTAGCACTCTGCAAAGCTCTAATTACCGGCAGTTCTTGATGCAGAGGTTAGGACAATTCCCCAAATTTTGTTGAACAGGCTGAATACTGCAGGACCTGGGCCTTAGTCTGTACCTGGCTGGACTTATGTAGAAATTTTTCATTTTATGAACTTTTCAGTTTTAAATATTTGTCACAGTTACTTAAACTTGTGGGTTAGGAATGAAAATAAGTTCTCTAGACTGCTATTTGGTATCTGTGTGCAGCGGAGTTTAATACCAGTGCCTTTCCTGAAATTTGGAGAAAGGTTGAAGAGCTCGTAACAGTTTCTTAGCAAGTGAAACATGGCAGGCAAGTACAGAGAGAGTGAAATAGGTCAAGGGGATAGAAGGAGAAAGGAAATAAAGAATGGTTAATTCAAGTATTCTTACCTGTTCCTAAGTGTTTGTTCCAGCATTACCATATTGTCTATGATCTGCTTCTTGTCTCAGCCCTGTGGACCAAGTTACTCTTTTGCAATACTGCAGATAGAAAAATAGGAAAATGTTTTACAAAAATCTGTTTTAACTGAGCAGCGAATGCTCAAACAAGATATTACAGCTGGTCATACTTTGTGTCCTGACCAGTTGTGAAATTCTCAGAAAGAGTGGGACTGTGCAATTATCTGGTCTATACCTTCATGCAATTTTAACTACAGGTGTTTCAAGAAAAATAATTTTTTAAAGCATCTAACTGAACAAGTATGCTGTTTTCTTTAGATGTGTACCTTAAAAGCAATAAAACAGCAAAAAAATCTGCTCCAGGGTACAGTACAACAAGCTTAATTGTAAGCCAGGCTTTTGTGGCATGGTTGTGAGCTGTAATACAACATTTTCATAATGTAGCGTGCAATGTCAAAATAAAAAGGCATTTATGCTGAAAAGTGTGCTTCTAACATGCTTTAAAAGGATGGTTAAGTGATGTGAAGTAGCTTATCATTAACAGGCATTATCTTGTAAGGGGATTTAGCCAGGCACCGGGTATTTCCTGTAACTTTCATGTCACACAGTTCCATCAGACTTGTTCTTTTTTTTTTTTTTTTTTCCTCCCCACTCCAGGTATATTCTTGAGTTCACATAGGCCATGTAAACTTGTATATATTCATGTTTTGTGTTACTGAAGGCTTGAAATTGGCTGAAAATTTGGAATGAGGTGTTAAATGACCTCTATAGCTAAAATCTTAAGAATGATGTTTTTTTTCCTCTGGTTGTGGCAATACGCAGCCTTTTAAATTGCCTCTCTCAAAGCTTTGTAAAGATCAGATACGAAAGAATTCAAAATTCATTTGAAGTTGTGGTTGTGAATTTGACAGATTAACGGTTGAGTGGTTGGTTCATAGATGTTCTTCGGTAGCCTGACCTGTGGCTTCCCCAGGGTTGCTTGTGCCCTCTTCTGGGCATCAAGCGTTGGTATCGTACGGAGCATGAATACTGTCTTCAGGCGGAGGCTGAGTAAAATTCAATGATGGAGAAGCAAAGCAGGACAAAAATCGGCAGAGAACCTGAAGTGTACGGGCTAATCCTAAAACTTTTCTATTTGCACCTTTGTATTGTTAAAAAAGTGGAGAAAACATGATTTCCAGGTGATGATGTAGCAAATATTTCATTATAGGAATGCTACAGAATTGGTTTGGTTTTGTTCTGATGATGCAGGACACTGGGGAAAAAAATTACTACGGTTTATTTCAGTAACATGTAATTTTTCACTAGGTCTCTAAACGTGAACAGGTAGGAGATCAGTTATGCCACTGCTACTGCTTACCTGTCTTCCTCATAGGTGTTCAAGCAGTGGCCGTCTTTGTTTGGTTATCTACCTATACAGCCAGCGAGAAGCTTGGATTTGGAGGGCTGGCTCCACAAGCATAAGGACTGCATATTTAAGTTTAGATGGGGGAAGAAAATCAGAATCTTGCAGAAATTCACAAGTAAGCCCCAGCTGGCCTTGCAACATTTATAATCTGTGAATTTGCAACAGAAGGTGTCAAATGGTATGTATGTGTGTATTGAATTGTATATATTGAATTGGATACTAAGTACTTAATTTGTAGACCAACATGAAAATATTTTAGTTATAATGCGTATTAAAAACCCCCTAATGGTTAGAGGTATGTGGCAAAGGTACAAAATTCAGAATCTTCAGGGCTAATAGTTTTCTGGAAATAGGTTTATTGCAATTGCTTCTCCAAAGTGAACTAGAAAGTATCTGCTCTAAAGTGTCTTGCAGATTTCAAAAATAGCCCTATAAAACTATCAATTTCTTTTAACTCTGGGGGTTAGGATATAAACAGTAATGCTAGTGCTAGTCAAGAGGCTGACAGAACTGCTGGTGTGGTGCAGACCTGGCTCTCTGCTGGTGTGTCTGGTGATTTAGAGGTGAGACTTGCCTTCTTCACTTTCTTCCACTGGTCCACTATAAATAGAATTGTTTATTTCTATAATAACAATTATAGAAATAATAATATTATATTATTATTTTGTAGGTTGGACTGTACTGGAGAGGGAGAAGGGTGTTTCTGGACAAGCCATCGGTCCTAGTCTTATTAAATAATACGGGCTAAGTTTCCTGCTCTGCCACAGGATTTGTGCTGCCACATGCTTGTGTGCTTGTCAGCAGGATGCCTCCTCTGTCCCAGCCTGTCACTCCCATATAAACTGGGTGTGTAGTCAACGGTGGGAGCATGCTGCTAGTGACTGGCTTGTCTTGTGACGCTTGCTTTTTGGAGTAGATGTCAACTTTTAACCTATTTCTGGAGCACAATGGCCTTCTGATCTCCTGGAATTCTTTCAGGCTGTAGAGTAAATGTCTGGCAAGTGGCAGGGTGAGCTGTTTCACTGGGTTTTGAAACAATCCTTCCAGTACTCAGGACTATATATGAGCTGACTGTATCCTAAACACTGTATGGACAAGGTATGTATCTAAGCATAGGTAGGATTTTAATAGATCTGCAGTGATCATTCAAAGTGTGAAATGCCAGAAGGTGAAAATTCAGCCTCTGCACTGATGCTGACAGTTGTCCTTGCTGCTGCTCACGGACATTAACATTTTCATGGCGGTGTTCCATGCCGTTCTGTTAAGATACAGACATTTTTCCTTTCATTACCAGGAAACTCATTATCTTCTGGTCTGAACTGACCTACTGACAATTGCCAGACATGGTGACCGCTGAAATACTCCCCTGAAAGGCCAATGTTTCTCTGATCTCCTTATTATGACAGTGACCTCAGTTGAGAAAATTACTGTAGCCACATTGCTCTTGTTGGCTGCTGGGTCTGCCTGGTGATCCAGGGAGAATATCTTGGAAAGCACTGCAGAGACTGAGCTGCAGGATGTTGCAAAGTTTATTTTCCCTGAAAAGGATTTCTCAGACGGAATTTCTAAGGCGGAATTTCTAACAGCCACTCTGGACAGCTGTTTTATGAACATCTCCTTCTAGAGCTTGTTCTTGCCCCATGGATTGGTCCTTTGAATTTACTTCCACTTCCCCCCCTGGAGCTCTTCCTGGTATCCTTTTGACAGACATCGTAATAGTATCTCTTGCATGTAAAAAAATTAATTTTGTTTTATATGGCTTCTGAGTGTTTGATCTCAACCTTCCTGTTGTTTTACCACTGTGCTAGTAAACACAGTAACCACTGCTATAATGTATCCTTGCATGAGTCACTCCTATCAAAGGGTTGATCCAGTGTGATTTAATGTAAGAAATTATTCTGTTAGAATAAATGCAAAAGTCTGTTTTTTCTTTTCTCCCTCTTTTGTTCCTTTTTCTTCCCTCCCACTGTGCATTGTATAGGCTTTTTATTTACTCTGCCAGATTGACAAGATTATAAATGAGAGCTGTGTGTGGAAGCCTCTAATTTTTCATAAGTAAATGAATTAATTTATCATAGCTGTTGTGTTTTATTGCTGTCTCCATGCCAGACTGGCCAGCTTCTTTATTCCCCCTTTTACCTTCTAAATACTGAATCCATGTCATTGTGTTTGACAGCTTTCTGATTCCCCTGTCAGATGCAATTTGGTGCTAATCACATTTTCTTTGCTCAGTGTCAATGATACAGGCCATGCATAATATTCCTGTATGTCCACTTATTTACTTGAAACACAGCTGAAATGTCTTGGGCATTAATCTGATGGAGCTACTACATTGAAATGCAAAAATGATGCTTGAGTGGTAAGATAATGCAGTGTGGCAGATGTGCAGTAGATAACATTGAGGCTAAACTACTGATCTTTACCAAGCTCTAATGCATTGTATTTGTTGGTTTTGCATACCTTTTCATTAAAAAAGATTGTAATCAGTTCTGGTTCATTAGAATGGTGTCATTTGTAACTTAATTCCTTCTCTGTGATCAAAATACAAGAAAGTACTAATATTCCCCTGCTCCACTCCTCATTTTAAAGGTGTGAGACAAATTTTGTATTTGCCTACTTTTAATGTGAGTATTCATGTCGTTCAATTACTTGTGGTTTGGAATTGTTTAACTTCTTGGTTTCTCTTTCATACATCTCTGCAGTTTTCAAAGCTGCTGCTATTAAGTGAGTCCTGAGTATTTAAAATTTCTCTAAAGTTCCTGTGGTTTCTGTTACTGAAAGCTAGAGCATGCTGTAGGTGTTCATCTCCTAATTCCTACAAAGGTTGGTTTGCAACCCTTCTGCCTAAACTGCACTGAAACTATTTTCTGGTATGTGTTTTCTCCAGTTACTCTTTTGGTGTTTCGAAATCCTTCTCTTACAACAAAGAAAAGTGAATGTTTCTTGAGGATTTGAAGACCTTGAGACTTAGGTCCTTATAGTGCATATAAAGAATTTGGTCATGTGTTTTGATTCGTGTTTACCTACTGAATTATGCATTTTCTTTGATTTCTGCATGTGTTTGTCTACTCTGAAGTACTGCTATCTTCGCTTCCCATACTTTATAGAGTGATGATGGCTTGTGAAAGACCTAACTGCTTTATAGGCTGTTGAAATTTATTCCTCTTTGTAAAAGTGCACTTAAGTGGGAGATTTGGGAAAGCATGGTAGTGTCGATCTGTCGTAAAACAGATTAATTCTGAGAAACATATATTTTATGAAAAAAAAATCAGATTATTGTATGCGTGTCAGCCACTTAGACAATTAAGGATTTTTTTTTTTTTTTTTTACTACACCTTCTACATGTGAGCCTTTCAGCTGGATGTCGTCTTTTTTCAGAATATATGCTGATGGTAGGAGTAAGAGCTTCTGCAGTGCCAATCCATGTTTCTAAACCTCCTGTCTCTTGGTATGAGAATTCTGTTCCCACACAAACAAAGAAGTCCTAGGCTGGAAAACATGCTTTTTGTGGAGAGCACATGGATTCTCCTTAATGATACTTGCGGAGTCTGTAGACATGACTGTATAGGCTCCTGATAGGGTGTTTTCAACAAGTGATTGCAGTGTGAGCAATGAACATGGTGGGGCCTCCAGCTATGTTCTTACAGCAGTGCAGTTCTTGAGAACTCAGGGTTCAACTCGGAGTTCTTGGAAACTGAAGATTTGCCTGGAATCCTGAATAAAGACTTCTAATATCAAACTGGAATCTGCTCACTTGTGCTTGAAACAAGCTGGATTGTGAAGGTTAAAATTCCTTTGCTGCTCTTTGCAGCCCGTGTGCTTACACTGACTGCAGGGCTGTTGTGGCTTATTCCTCAGCGCAGGGAGCGGGACCTTCAGTTGTGAGAATTGTCATTGCTTTTCTGGGCAGTTGTGGGTAAGGGATTTGACATAGCACATCGGTTCTCCTGTATGTAAAGTTAAGATCAAGATTTTGTAAAGCAATTGAACTATTGACAAAAAATTGTTAGTAAGGAAAAAAAAAAAAGAATTTCACAGGTGTAGGAGTAACCTGGGACTTGAGGAAAAGTAGGCTGAACTCCAGGTTTGTCATGGATATCCTGTGCTATCTTGGATAAATCAGCTTCATTGTGCCTTTATGTCTGTGAAGTAGGAATGGTTGTTCTGCTGTTCTTCACAAGTGTTCATTAAATGTACATGTGCATGCACACACACAGTGTACAGTTTTTGTACTTGGTTATTTTTGTGACCTTCCGTCGTTACTGCATTAGGTATAGGGTACGCTGCTAGCAACAAATACTCTTAATGAAACCAATGCATTTTGTCTGCTGGAGATTGTAGGATTTAGGTACTATACTCAAAATTAAGGAATTTAAATGTAGCTGTTCTGTATTTTTTGTTTGTGGAAATAAATAATGTTTAACTAATAGCATTAATATGTTATCCACTAAGAACATGGAGAAATTCTCCATATTGTCTTATACTCTTTGTAGTAGATTAAAAAAAAGTGTTGAATGAAAAAATAAATAATTGGAATTCCTCTTTACTAGCATAGCTGTTAATTTTTAGTTCATGTTTGTTTTTACGATACTTTAATTGTATTTATATATGCTTTTAATTTCACAGATTATTAGTTTACCATGTTGTTAAAGGCATTTGAATGTGTATAATGATAGTTGAGCTAGAACTGGGATTTTGTGGTACCTTAAAATCAGTTTGCCTCATGATTATAGGGCAGTTCATAGCGCTACATAATATATTGGAGCATGGACGTAAATCCGTTATTTTTTTTTTAAACTTATATTTTGTTTTTGTTTTGGAATATACTGGAAAGTGTTCCAAAGTAAGATTAAAGTGAGTATATTGAACCCTTAACCTCAGTGCTGAGACTCCCTGTGGTGATGATTATTGGTAATGTGAACATCTGTGAGGGAATAGTGGAAGTGCCAAACTTTTCAGAGGGGCTATGACTGGTTCGTAGGCTTCACATTCATAAGATGTGGGAAAAAGTACCCGTGATATAGATAAATCTCCCTCCATTACTGACCTGGATGGTATAATTTGTATTTTTTGACAATATCTGAGGAAATATTAGCTGAGTGACTTACTAAATATTGGTGAGCCTACGATCTGGTTGGATGTACAGTACATCTTAGGGCAATTCTATGGATGATTTTGGTGATCTTTTTGGGGAGATCTGTGGACTAATCCAGTTAGTCAACACATGTCCAAGTGAGGCAAAGAAATGGTAGACTCCTGCAGGGAGAATGGGAATATGACTACAACAGTGATGTGGTATGAACTTGCATGACTTCTGTTTATGCAGTACTGATTTGAGAATCTTGGACTTGTGGGTTTGTCAAAGAGTCGTGTTGAAAATGTATTTATCACATGGGATCTACCTTTCATTTACCTCTGTTCACCTAGGAATAAAGCCACAGTTAGGATGGAAAAGTGCTATACGTGTGCCTGTAACTAAAGTGTAGCTGTTTGCTTGGGTTCCTTCCTCCTGTAGGAAACGGCAGGCTGCTTTGTTCACACTAACAGGATCACGTACCATCATACGCAGCAGAGGGACGCATGTAAAGGAAAATTTCCACGATGGAGGGTACACCTGGGCAGGTAGCTGAGAATGTTCCAAGTGCCTGCTGGAGACGGGCTCTTCCATCTGCTGGCAGGCTCATGGCTGGCACCTGCCAGCTGGCGCAGTTGAAACTGAAGCGTGCTCCTTGTATGCAAAAGAAAAACATTTTTTTTTCTTCTTCTTCTTCAAATAAGAACCATATTATGGCTTTACAAGACCTTAAAGGAAACTGTCTAGAGTCTTGCTAAAAATGACTGATTAGATTTCAGAGCTTGCTAAAAATACTGAGATGGGGGAAACCCTTCAATAACCTGTACTTACACACCTGGTATGAAATGAGAGTTGAACAGTGCATGTTTGGTGCTTTTGGATACAGAAGCTTTCAAAAAGGATTAGGTGCATAATCATATCGGCAGTTGTTGCTGCTTTTGTTCACTTTTAATGCAGCTGCTAATGGAGCTGTTATTTTTTTAAAAAAACCTTCTTTTTGTTGTTTAGGTTTTTTTTTTTTTACAAAACATCAGTTAATGTGAGAATTAATATCTGATAATGGGGACCAAGAAATCTTTGGATGTTAGTGGTATTATGCATGCTCTCTCTACCCCTTTATATTTGCATTCTAATAGGACTGGAATATTTTAATGGCATTAAAAAACCCCACTTCTGTAAAGAGTCTGAGTGGGGGTAAACCCTCAGTGATGCACTTGTGGATGAGAAATTTGGGTTGCCAATTGATTTCACTGTCAGCATAGTAACTGTTGGTTGCAGAAAGGAAACATGTTTTAGTAGTTAGTGGGGTTATGTCCTGAGATCCTGTTTCCTAACCAGAGAGTGAACTGACTGAAGTAGACTGAAAAGTGATTGAAAAGTAAACAAAAATGTATTTAAAGTAATTGGATTTGAATTAAATGTATTTCTACATTTATTTAAAATAATTATTGATTTTCAGTGATTGATCACTACGAAATGTTGATGTGCAATTAAATGTCTTTACATTAAATTTAACACTTCTTATGAAGAGCAAAATGCATTATATGCATATTTATGCAATGGCACTTAGCATACATTTATTCAGAGTCTTAATTTTTACATTTGGCTTAGGAAATGCTGAGTGACAGTTCTTATTTAGTAGAATATTAATTTCTTCATGGCTTGTGTCAAGCTAGTTTTAGTAATTGAAGTTCAATTAAAGCTGCAGAGAACTAAAATGCATTTTAGTTAAGAAAAAATGGGAAACATTCTGGATGTGCATTGGGGAGAGTTTTGCATTTAAAGCTGATACACTGAACAGAAGCAGTTTGCAGATGATAAACTGGGTGAGACCAGGAAGAGTCTTTCAGGGCCTTGGACCTAAAGGTGCTCAGCTCTTGCATTTATTTATTTATCTTATTCAGAGGCTACAAGAAAGACTAGTAAGCTTTCCTGCTTTTCAGTTCTCAGCTGATTTTTCATTTGAATGAACTTATTGTTGAATTGACTTGCCTAGATAAACTGAAATGAGAATATATGCTTTGCCAAGAAGTGGCAGCTACAACTGTCAGGAGCTTGTCATTTTCTCTCTTCAGGAAGCTCTAGCTCCATGTGGTTAGCTCTAGGCTTTCCCCTCTTCAATTGTTTGAGTTTCCTTAAAATGTTACACAGGAACGTGCTACTTGTGAGCAATCCTGCGGAGGACAGGAATTGACTGTGGAATCCTGCTACTTTTTTTAGTCTAATTTGCATTACCTGGCAGATTACACAGCAGCCTGCCTCCCTCCATACTGCCAAGTTGTGGCTGAAGAGTAGATCAGAAACGATTAGTTTAAATTGTTGTAATCCTGGTGGAGTGGGGTGAAGTGTCCAAAGACTAAGAGCTCTGCTGGGTCAACAGAAGCTGTAGAGTTTCTTGATGGAGTCTGAAAGCACAGAAGGGAACAAGTACCTAGCAGGCTAGCAGAAGCCTTCTAGTAATTATTGCTATGATTTTGGACTGGAGCTGCTTTTCTTGCCTCTTCCCTGTACTAAATCCCTGAAGGTTCAGAGGCCAAGGGCTAATTAGTTATTGGTAGACTACTGATATAGGGAAGGATAGCTGACTGGAAGCACAGCTCTGCAAACTTCATTTTGATTAAAAATTATATTTTTCCCAGGTAACCTAAACAGCAAATAGGGGAAGGCAAAGAGCAAAAATAAACTTGGCCAGAACCACTGTTTAGAGTGATACCCCGTGTCACATTTTTTTTATGTCTTTGTGTTTGACTTGTGTTAGCCTAACTTATTTAAAAATTATTTATTTGAAATAAATTCAAATGCAACTGTGAGGAAAAAAATACAGTCTTTTATCCACCCACAATGATCAATTCTGTTTTGATGTCCTGTGCAATAGATATTTGGCAGATCCTTCTCTGCCTCTGAACGTCTCTGAAGAGCAGGTGAACTTTAGTTGTTTGCTGTTCCTCAGCTTTTCTGAAATCCCTGAGTCTCTGTGCAGGGAATACTTGGGGGATGCACTTTTCCTGAGCACCAGCCTTCTGGGGGACGCTGACGCTCCCAGTAAAAGTGACCAAACTGACCCTGGCCTTTGGGCACCAGCCTGCAGCCTCAGACTGTGTGGTGCCCTGATTTAACTTTTAGAATAAAGGGAGACGCTGTGTGAGAAGGGAGAAAGGAGTGGCATTTTGTGCCTCTTAAAAAATCTCTCTCTTTAATTTCTGTTGAAGAAGGTAGCAGGCATCCTTGGCTTTGACAGCTGTGGCTCTCATTCATTGCTGCAAAGCGTGTTGTGACTTGTTTTGGGGGTGTTTGGTTTTGTTTGGTTTTGTTTGTTTTAAGTAGTTTGAACACCCAGTTCTTTAAATCGGAATTGAAGTTATTTTTGGAGACCTTCCTGAAGACTAGCATCAAGTTCTGCAGTGTGTATGTCTGCTGAATTACTAATAAAAAACTGTGTAACTTACACTGGATAGGAGCCCCTGAGATTTGATTTCAGCTAAGTGTGGAAAAAATACTATTAGTCTCTTGGAAAGAAGGTTATTGTGGAGGATGGAGGGTTCAGTGCAGTGTCAATATATTTGTTATATTGTCTAGAATTTTTCTTCATGGATTTTTTTTTTTTCCCCTTGGGTTTTGAAAAGCTTTGTAAGCCTTGAAGAGCAGTGTGCCATTATGAAACTGGCTTACCTGGAGGGGACTGAATGCTTGGTGTGGTGTAGCCACAGAAGGATGGAAAGCCATATGTGTGGAGGAAGTGATTGAGAGGAGCAAGAAGGTCACTCTCATATTATGGTAGGGGTTTTCTTTGTGGGTTAGTTTTGTGGTTTTTTACTGGAAGAAAAAAGTGTGTTTAAAAATATTCCATAGAAATAGATAAAGAACTGAATCAACGTTGTTAGCATTTTCTACCAACTTGAATGTTCGTGTATTTCAGACTGTTAGAATAATGTCACATAATGAGGTGATGTGGCAGTGAGGAAGGCAAATGGAATTCTACTGTGAATCCATTCAAGGACTGATAGTAAGGCTAGGAAAACACAAATTCCCTTTTACAGGGCCTGGCGAGACCTCAGCGCAGATAGGTCAAGTAATAGTTGCGTTCATTGTTTTGGAGGAGGTTAAAATACTTGGCTAGTTGTGGGCTTCAGTTTTGATGACGCTTTGTGATAGTGAAGATATTTTGAAGATTCATGACTGAAAAATTTTTTTGAGAATTTTTTTACTAGCTGAAAGTATTTTACTCCTCCCCCATTGCGTAGTTTGAGTTGTTTAGCTTGCTTTTCAAAGTGGAGCCTGGTAAATCACTCACTTCAAGTTTTGCTGGTTGTGGTTTGTTTTTTCTGTAAATAAAAAATGCTTTACTTTATGAATAGGTCCCTTTATAATTTGTAATGAGGAGTGAAATGGACGAACAAGCTTCTATCTGAAAAATTACATTTGAAATTTCTGAGTAATGATCTGAATGGTCTGAAGTAATTTATTCCCAAGACATATCACTGTTTGGCAGAGTACTCAGACTACTGTAATCAAAATGAGACTATGCCCTAAACATGAAGATTTTTTTTCTCCAAAAAAAGGAAACTTCAGATCCCATTAGAACAATATTTCAGAGTAATGGGAATCTTAATTGAATTCAACTTCTTGGTTCAATATATTCTTCGGTGTTTTTATTATCTAATAAAAAATTAATTAATGTAGGTAAGAAACCATGCTCAGGACTTTGCAGTGTATTGAATACAACAGAAAAATTTCCTTTTCCTTCAGTGCTTTTCTTACAGAAGGTAGTCTCCTTAAGAACTGTTAAGATAATCTTAATTGTTGTTCAGGTATCAGATTTGCGGTTCAGGCTTTTATACCTAATTGTTACAAAACTCTGCATCAAGTAAACGTTAAGCACTATACTTAATAGGGCATTGAAATTCAGCCTTGGAAACAAGGATTGTGTCGAGATCCATCTAATGAGCAACTATAATATCATGGAAAACATACTTGAGTTTTATTTTTTTGATCCTATACTGTTGTGGAAGGACAAGAACATTCCCAGTGTTATAATTTTTTGAATGGTTGTTACTTTTTTCTTGTGTATTCTGTTTCAATAGGGTGTGCTCATATTTGAATAACGCGTACCAGTGTGTGGGTAGTAGAAAGGTACATATGTCAGATCTTGTTTGCTTGCAAACACATTCATGTCCAAGGGATGTATAACATACATGTATACACACATAGTTGCTACTGACTTTTACAAATACTATTTTCACAGTTGTATCCTGACTTCTAGCACTCAGTTAGAAAACCTTAAAGTTGTATGTTTAATTTTACTGCGGATCTTGAACATGGTGTTAGCATTTGTTTACTACAAAATTAAGGAACTTGACTATGAAATTATGCTATGGACAGCTAATGCTAGGGTAAAAAATGACTGAAATTTGTAACATAGATCGTTCTTTTAAGGACTATAATGAGCAAGGCAGCAGTAGGATGTCTGCTATGAACTGATTGCTGAAATGAGTAATTGTCAGTGAAGGGTTTTTTGTTATTGCCAGAGCTGTGACTATCTCTGGAAATTTTACTTTTAGTTTCATTGTTTTCACAGTAATGGTGCATTAAGATGTCAAGTCAAAATATTTTTTTTTTCTCATCCTTCTGTTCTGGTAGTTCATTTGGGAACATATATTTTTGGAACTGCAGTGTTTGGAACCACCCTACTTCTTTTAAAGTTTCTGAATGTTTCAAAATTTTGCATGTTACTGATCTTCTGAGAGAGCATAACTTTAGGTTTCTTCTGTAGTTGCAGAATACTTAATCTGTTTTGCCTTTAAAAAAAACCCAACACACACACAAACAAAACACAGTTCTTCTGTGAGTGACAATGATTGACTTTGTAGTCTTCTGTTAATGAGTATGATAAAACAAGCCATGTGAACTAGTCTGTTACTAATAACGTTTTGAGGATTTTGGTGACATTCCTGTTGGTTTTCTGTTAAACTTCTCCCCTCTTCTGTTCTTCTCCGTCTCAGATTTTTTGCATAAAAGGATCATAACATTTAGGAACTCTCTTCAGGAACACGGTTGCTCGAGATCAAAGTCAGCTGATTTCTGCTGAAGCATATAGGGTCATGACTCTTGAAAATGAGGCTACTGTGTGAAAGGGAAAAGGTGTCTATTTTCTATTTTTTTCAAAGGGGTATGTATGCATTATTATTATGCACTAGGAACTGCCTAGGAACACTGTTTATTGACGGAATTAATAACAAAGCGGTAGAGACTGATAGCATTCATTTATCATTAGGGACAGACCTTTCCTCCCTAAGGTGACAACCAGGTTTGTAAGCTTGCTTTTGCATTTCTAGAGCCTGACACACAGTCAGCAATGGGGCAAATAATGCAGGCTCGGTAAGGTAGGCATCAGTAAGAATAGGACTCTTGGCAGTTGTAAATACTGAAATGTTTTTCTGCACAGACAGAAACACAGTGTGAGAACTGTATGACGTGTGGCAAGATCCCAAGATTTATCAAGCCTGTCGGTACTAATGAAAGTTGTTGTGTGTGTTATGCTGTACAGATGGTTTTATACTTTCAGATGGGTTTTACAATTCAAGTATTTTTTGTGCTGGGCTTTTTTGTTTGGTTTTTTGTTTCTCTCTCTTTTTTTTTTTTTTTTTTTTTAACTTCCAAAGTTCCATTCCCCCATCCCATAATGTCCTCTAAAAAGATCAAAGCCATTTAAAACCAAATAAACAGCTAATTGTGTGCTGTCATTGACTAACTGTGGCCAAAGCAAAAACTTATTTTTGCATGTGATGCATACTGTCAGATCAGTGAGAGAGAAGAGTGACTGGGTAGAAGTTGGTCTGAATTTTTCTCAGCTTTACAGCTAAGGAAGCGAAATGCACATTCAGGTGGTTAGCAGGAGTGTAGCCATCGTGTCAAGGCCAGCAGTTTCTTCCCTGTATTTGGCATTTGTGAGGCCACAGGCAGACTGTTGTGTCTAGTTTTTATCTCCTCTGTGCAAGAAAGGCATTGACATACTTGGAGCAAGCATAGCACAGCATCATCAACATGATCAGGGGTTGAACACGTGACACGGCGGGAGAAGGGTAAGTGAACTTCATACGACAAGGGGGATCTTATTGCTGTCTAGGACTAGTTAATGGGAAGGTGTAGAGGAAACTATACCCTACCTTCTTGAAAGTCCACAATAAGAAGACAAGTGTTAATGGACACTACGTGGTCATCAGGAAGAATCTAATAAAATATGAGAAACGTGTGGAAGAGGGTTTGGGGATAGCGTTGTGTTGGGGTTGTGGTTTTTTGTGTGTGTATGCGTGTGTTTTTGTTGTTGTTTTGGGTGTTTTTTACTATAATAGTAAAGTAATGGAATGGGTGCCCAGAGACTTGCAAACTCTTTGTCCTTGGAGATGCACAAAACTGGATTGGGCTCTGAGCAACCTGAGCCAACTTTGAAGTCTGAGCTAAGTGCCAGTATGGCCCTACTTTGAGTGAAGGACTGGACCAGTGACTTCCAGAGATCCCTTCCAACCTTAATTGTTCCTGTGGGGCCTGCTCATTAGACTGGAATCTGGAAAAGATATGAAAGTTGAAGTGTTTAGTTACAAATACAAAGTGCTTTTTAACATCAAAAATTATTGCCTAGAGTATGAGGAGCCGTGCAAATTCCTAAGAGTTTCAGTTACACCCTCTGATCTTGCTGAAATGGTATGTCTCTTCACCACAGTTTATTTTGGTTTCTGTTTCTGAGGATTTTCATATGTCTATATAATGTGAAGGTTAGCAAGCTACCTTGGACACCTCTACTTCCTTGAATTTTGTATTCAGTATATGCAGCTGTGACACTAGAAAAGAGAGAATAAGTACAAATTGTTGGTACTGCAAGTACATCTGGCAGTGTACTGAAGGGCAATGTTTTCTTACAGCATTTGCAGCTAAGGTGAGTCAGAAGCAGAGCAGTTAAGAGAAGGGGTGCTGGGCTCACTAAATTCATTTTTCCCAACTCCGTTTCAGCCCTGTGAGCTCCTACATCCAAATCAGGTGTGACTGGAATGGGGAAAGCTAGCAAGAAGCAGCCCCTCTCCTGCTTCCCTATCAGCTTCTGCGCTTTTTATACAAAACGTGCAATGTTTCAGCTGCCTTAAATGGCATCCTTGTGATCAGACAGTTAATGGGGATTTGGGAGAGTCCACAAATGTGCATGTGGATGGGCTGAAAATTGGGCACAGTTTGACCTGAGTGGGAAGGAAAGGATTGGAAAGGAGGACTTGGGGGTACTGTGAGGGCTAACAAGTGCAAATCTACATGCCTACTACACCTTGCACGTGATTCTGTCCTGGCGGGATTGATTGTTGGTTGTTGCCACTTTGGGTTCCTGAGAAACCCTGCTAAGTTAAAAAACCTCAGCAATGAAGAAGCTTGCCAGTCCAAGAGCTGCTCAGTTTCTTCTTACAGCTTTATCTGTAAATAAATGCTTGCCTTAAAGCAGTATTTTCAGGTGAGATAATTCACACTATGGAATTACTATAATTCATATTATGATAGCAAGCATTTATTGATGTTTACTAATGATGTAGTAACTAAGATGTTACTTTCATTTCTAAGGATAACACTGTCTTATTTCAGATACCATGGCACAGTATTATTTTTCCTTTTCAGTGACTGATTACAGTAAGTGCATTTGACAAGCACAGCAGTAGTAAGAAATGCAGTCTTTGATATTAGTATTCACATTTTTATAGTTCCATTTTTAAATGCACACTCCAAAATCTAACTTAGCTTCTGTAAAGTCCATATAGGTGAAAGAACTCAGTTTCAAGGTAAACGGAAAGTAAATAATCAGTCTTGCATTTTGCAGTCCTCCTTCCATTTGTGGTTGTTTTTTGTTGGTTTTTTTTTCACTTGGATAGACAAACAATAAAAACAAAAGGGCATTTGTTATCTAGTAAAACTCGGAAGCTATTTCATGTGAAAACATAATGAGTGTGACAGGCTACAAATAGCATTGAACATGAATCTTTTGCAGAAGAAAGGAGGAATGTCCTTTGGTATATTTACTTCAATCAACCCTAATAGGGCTTGTTTTATGTGTTTTACGCATCCGCCATCATAATTATAAATCCTTGACATTTTAGCACTAGCATTTATATCTGCCAGGGAAGCTACCCAGAGTCAACCCTCAAGGAATGTCTGTATTGTTACTATGGATCTCCATAACAGCTCTTAAGTAGTTACTAAGTGGCTTAAAAAAAATTTACATCTCAGTCATGCTTGAAGGGCTCATCAAACTTTGCCACAAATATCAATGTTAAGTACCCAATCAGCTGCATTGTTTGAATTACAGTCACGTGTGCTCACAGGGAATTAGAAGTAGTACATTAGGTCTCATCAGTCAGGTAGGTTGTTGGTTTTTTTCCCCCCATGACCTTTCACAAAAAAAAACCCCAACACCAAAAACCCAAAACACACACACACACACACACCCTGCAACAAAACCAAACAAAATCCACAAACCTCACCCCCAACAACAACCAACCAACAAAAAAACCCCAACCCTAAAACCTGCCAGTTCAGCTACAGGGAAATAACAGGAAGATAAGGATATCTTTTGATTTGATCACACACACAAAACCAATAGCTAGACTCTTTGAAAAGCATGCACAAAAGTTATTTCTCAGGCATGATTTATTAATACAGGAGTTTTTTTGGCCTTTGTAGAATAGTTGGTGCCCTTCCCAAAACAGCAATTAAAAAACCCCAAACACCACCACTACCCCCAACAAACAAACCCCACCCAACAAAAGCCATGAGAGAAATTACACCAACCTGTTAAGAAACTTTTAGAGATCTGGAAACTCATGTTCATAAATTTATCTAGTTGCCCAAATTCAGTTATAAGACAGAGAGCTAATGCAATACTTGTAGTAACAAAGCAGTCCAGATGTTTTGATCTCCCAGAAGAAATGGAGAGTTCGCACCCCTTCCCACAGCTGTAATGTAAGTAATCACAAATCGGGTAGATTCAAGTAAGTGCAGTCAGTGTGTTTTTTCAACAAGCAAAAGCCCCATGGGGTGACTGGTAGTGCCGCAGCACAGGCTCAGCGGGAGGGCTGGGGCAGGAGCTCTAGAGGGTGAACGTGCAGTCCTTTCTTTACATGCTGCTGTGTCTAATTAATTCTTTTAGGTGTAGTAAGTGGTGGGCAAGAGGAACTCCAGATTTCTTGGGAAGCAGATCTGCTGATTATAATGTGGAGCCTGGAAACAATTGGTATCTCACTGTTTGGACAAACTTTTACAGCTTGGTGATCATTTGAAAATCTCAGCTTAATTTATGTTGAAAATGGTTAAAGTATTACCTCTTGGCATGGTGCCTATTTACGATGAAATACAAATATCTGAAGCATTTGGCAGTACAGAGGACCTCCAGTAGTCCTGTGCGTTTAAACCAAAATAAATCCTGCAGGTCTTTACCAGTCCTGGCCTCGTCTCCTCTGCTCTGTCCTTTGGGTTCTGCCAAAACAACTGTACTGTCGTTTGGGTAAGGATCCCTTACTGGGACACCCTTTCCCTTTCCCCAGAAAGAGCTGGGACTTGGGCTGGGTCTGGTCTGTCCTTTCTAGGCATGGTGCTTCTCTTGCTGTTTTGTATTTTCCTTGTATCCTTGAAAAGTTTTGAGAGCAGAGGCTGCCAGTGTTTGTGTTGTGTGCTGTAGGATTCTGTTCTTGGCTACTTTTAGACAGTACCAGAAGAAAACCGAATAATAAGGGTAGGAAAAGTGTCAGGTGGTCTTTGGGAAGATACTTTGGTGTATGTAGTTTTGGCATGTAGGTAAACAAGATGAGCTAATCACCATAGCTTTCATGTAATGTATCTGTAATTTGTTTTCATATGTAGGTGTGAAGGAAGGCTGCCATATGGTGTGTATATTGGTATTTTTCCTTGACAGCCTTTATTTTTAGTTAAAGGAATTCAAAGGCAAACTATTATGCAAGAACACTATTTCAAATACTTATCAGTATATACCAGAAGAATAGCTTGAAAGGACATTCAAGAAAGGCTGTAGAGCTCCAGGAAAGTTCTAAATTGAAAAATTAAATAACACTTTCATCCATTTTTGAGGTACCATAATTACCTCCAGTTCTGTCTGTGTTGCACTGTTACCAGTCTTTCATCTTTTAATCATTTGAACAGGAGTCTTTCATAAGTAATATGTAAAATCTGATTTTACAGTAATGAGTTTGTGGAGTTCAAGACAACTTCTGTGGTGGCTTTATGAAGTTTTTTTGTTCAACATATGGTACACTTTACTCTAGGTTGTCTTGCCTTGATCCCAGGTGTTCTTGTCCCTTGTGGGCATAAATTAAAAGTATAACCTGTGCCTGTGGAAGCGTTTCTGTTAGGAAGATGGACTCCTTGAAAGAACTGCAAAAACGTTGCTGCTGTGGCATTCAGGCTTTGTGACATGTATACGCACGGTACTCTAGTGTGTGTCACGGGAGTGGGGGCACAAAAATCAGTCCATCTTCGTTAAAGGAGACAGATATGTCACTACTGCAAGATTACAGACAATGGTAGTCTAAGGAGATGTTAACTCAGTGATGTGTTGACAGACATTTGCTTTGTGTGATTGACAGAGCTGTGGCAGCTGGAGGATGGAAAGTTGCTTCTCTTCCCGGTTTAGTTCACTGAACTGACCCACCATGGATCTAGCAAATTGTAGCACTTGTGTGAAGGAGCAGTGGAAACCAGTGGCTGGGAAAGTCAGGCCACAGCAGCCTCACAGTAGATGTCATCTTGTGTTGGTGCCAGTGCTTGAGTGTTTTAGAAGGCTGAAACGTTTTAGGAGGCTGGAGTGAAGAACTGGCCTGGCCAAACACATAACCTTGCTGAAAGAAACGGGGGTGGGGGGGGTGGGGGGGGGGTGGGGAAGAGAGAGGAGGAAAGGATCTTTTTCCTTTTTTGCATTGGTCATATATAGGCTGCTATCAGCTGCAACCTTTCTCCATCTGTGTCTGGTTGTAGGTGCAAGCATCTGGAGAGAATTGGAAGTTCTGATCTTTAACTTTTTAAAATTTTATTTTGAACTTCACTGTATTCTGGTATCAGTGTGTCACACAGAAACACTGTGTGTCTTTCTACCTCTTTGTTATGTATGTGTAGGGATAAATAAAAGATTAATCCTACAGATCCCACATCGAGGGATCAGAGAACAAGGTAATGTGATGCTGTAGTGAATGTAATTTTCTGCTGTAGCTTGAGCCATCGCTTCTCCTTATGTCACAAAATTCAATTAAATAGTCACCGCTATTAATTCACCTGTCCTGACAGCTCTTTGTTAAGATGTGAGTGCTTTGTGTGAAGTCTTTACTAATTGACCCAAAAAAGGGAGAATTTTTTTGCATGTCATTTTATAACTAACTAATAATCACTCTTACAGGAGCACTAGCTGTCAGAAGTATAGCTATGGTTAAACAACCACTGGCTTTTTTCTTAAACGAGTGTTTGAAGTCATGGACAGGGAGCATCTGAGCAGGAAACAAACACTTCTTGAAAAAAACAGGACGATTTCGCTACCTTTTGCTGTCCATAGTGAGGAAAGGATGTAAATAAAGTTTTGAAGTGGAAAAACTAAGAGGAAAAATTTCCATCCAACTTGAGTGAAAAATTTAGTACAAGTTAAACATTTACTTCCTTTCTGTGCTTTTGAATATATCATTCTAGCTGTTGAAAACTGCATCTTTTCAATCATGTACTGATGATAGCCTGTGACTGGGAACTTCTCGTGGTGAATTTTTTCCTGGCAGCAATTGAAAGCTAATTAATTTAATTGCAAGCAAGCTTTTATTTTGCCATTTCTCCCTTAGTACCTTGTGTACATGTCTGGTATTTGGGGTCAGAAAGGAAATAGTGGTGTCTGTTTTCTAATTCAGTACAGAAAAGCTGGTAAAATGTACAGGTTTTAACCTTGTTAGCAGTAATCTAGTTGTCAAAAGTGTAGTTTGAAGAGGAAAATAATTACAAAACCTTTTTATTTAAAATGATGTATAGGGCAATGGAAAGTCAGCTGTTTCTGGTTTAACAGACAAGTGCCTTAAAGCAAGATCTGTAAAATTCTGCTCTTTGTTCAAAGGTGAGGATGTTTTTCTTTCAATTTCTGAAACTCCGTGAAGTTGTTTATATTTAATTTATCTTAATCAGCAAGAACTAAAATAAACCTGTTGCAATTTCAGTTTGGAAGGACTTTCTTTTCCTGCTTCTGGTGTATGTGGTGTATATCCCGGTACACAGTGAAGCATGGCTGGAGTGTATGAGCTATGCACTTGAACATGGCCCTGCAGCTGCCTGCCAAGGGAGTGACAACAAAGCAGCTGCCGTTTGGGCTCCTGGAGTAGCGTGCAACTCGTTTTGGACTGACTGAGAACCCCTGGAAGGTGTAAAATTTTGCATGGGAACAAGTGTCTTGTGGGGATTTTTTAAAATGAAATAATGCATCAATTTTCTGTATCTTAGTGGCCAGTAGTTCCCAGAGGTAAAACATGCTGCTGCTTTGTACTCAGTCCCCTGCAATCAGTAATGTCATCATCTGCTGTTGGTATGGACCTTTTTACATATCAGGGTTGATCTTAATTGAATGTGTGTGTGTTGCTCTGTGTGTTTGGGAGTATAGTCACATAATTTTTATGTAATTTTGTTTTACTTTTTTTGGGAGATTTGCTATTGAAACATTAGTAAACTATTGAATGAGCTGTGCCGTAGGACACCATACAAAGTTAATACATTGCCTTGTAGTAAGTTTGCCACTTATTTTGATCAA
The DNA here is from genome assembly GCF_017639655.2 of Falco naumanni. Taxonomy (NCBI): domain Eukaryota; kingdom Metazoa; phylum Chordata; class Aves; order Falconiformes; family Falconidae; genus Falco; species Falco naumanni. The sequence continues at coordinate 50,382,759 of NC_054061.1, forward strand.
CCAAAATGCTAATCAAATAGAACTGTTCACTATTGCTGCCTTGTGTTGTGACTCTGTCAGTATTACTAGGGAGGAGTTTAATAATCAAAAGTGACAGGAAAGTGCTACATTTTTATAACTATTGATTGTCTAGGTAACAGGTAGGTTGTGAACAGAGATTAAAATAATAGTGGGGTGTAGAACCATTTTACATATACAGAAATACGTAGATATCTTTCACAGCAAATACCCATGTTCTTTAAATAACCTTTTAATTAAGAAGATGCTTGAGTACAGTGTAAAAAAAAAACCCAAACAAACCTACAGCAAAGTACTAGCATAACTTTGACAGTTCACAACTGTCTAGAGTAATGTGTTAAATAATGTATTTTTTTAAAAATAATCATCTGACCCACTGAGCTCGCAATATTTATAAATATTGAACCGGTAAAGAATAAAGTAGGGTTGTAAATCTTGTTTTCATGGTATGTTTGTGGGGGATTTCTTAATGTGTCCTGAAGTTCTTTTCTGTCAAAAGAGGTTGGCTGTCTGTCCCAATTAAAGAATTTTCCATACTGGAAATAAGTCAGTTACTACAATTATTATTTTAAATAGTTATTTACATAATCTTAATTGTATTCATTGCCTTTGAAAAGCTGATCTTTTTAATACTTTGATTGATTAGCAGTGTGTTTATAGTGTTAGAATTGCTACTAATAAGTGCTCCAACTGCAGTCCTGAGGGGTTCTCTCCTAAACAGACATTTTCGATGACAAAAGGCTGTTTATTCCACTGGTGGGGAATGGCATTGCATCTTTGCTACCTCCACATGCAGCACTGTAGTGTTTCCTTTTCCACACTCTCTAAAAAGTGGCAGCTTAATCATGTTACTTATTTAGAGGTGTGTTCCATATTGTAACAAAATAAATTTTCCTTGGTGGTTGTTTTATGTGTGTTGTGTGGGGTTTTTTTTGGTTGGTTTTGTTTTGTTTTAAATATCCGTCAAAGTAGTGCCTAGGTGTAGACTAGGGAACTGTGGGCTTTTCACTGAAGTCACTCAAAGAGTGATGGCAGCAAGAAACTTCCTGCTTTCAGGCCGGCGTGAGGCCGATGTTTGCCGGGCTGTGTCACAGGGGCTTGCTGCTGGTGGGCCTGCTGGGGGCTGGGATGGCTGGGGACGGGGCGGCGGAGGTGCCTTTTCCTCCTGGCTCTGCCCTGGGAGTTGGGAGCAGAGGAGCCAATAAGTCTCCATCTGCTGAACCTTCTTGGTAAATGAGTATGATGTCCACTTTAAGATGCAGAATGAATACCACCACCAAACCATTTGCCATCCTTCTGTATAATTAAGCAGGTGATGCCCAGCAGTTTTGCCCGCTTTCAGGCACTATGATTTCTGCATGCCATTTTGCTGGAACCCACCTCCTTTCTGGGCAGCTGCCAAGGCAGGTGTTCACCTTGTAACATGTTAGCTCTGGGAGTGTCACCCAACACTGGGGCAGGCGCCATGGGGCTCCTCGTGGAGCAAAGACGCTACGGTGGTGCTGTGACACTCAAAACTTTATTTTAACCTGCACCCTCTGCAAATGGGGTTCTCTTACAAAACCAGCGCCCAAAGCCCTCTGCAGGTCTGGTCGTTCAGTGGTGCCCTAGACCCTCTGCAGATGGGGTCGGGAGGCCTCAGCTGGGGCTGGGGGTACACACCTGCAGACCTCCCCCTGCCCCGGTGCCTGCCCGGCTTTGCTGCGCACAGCTGCCCAGGCAGCATCTGCTGGCTCTCAGGTGTCCCTGTGTCCCTGAGATTGGCCCTGGACCCCTTTAAAAGGAGAATGGGCACGTGGCCAGCTGACCGTGGGCCATGGGCACCTGCTCCAGAAGATGGAGCACGGAGGGTAGGAGCAGGAGCATGGGTCTCAGGAAGCCGGTGGAATTGCTGTCCTGTAGCTGCAATGCAGTGCGCCATTCTGGGCTGGCGGGCAGATAAGCTACCACACCTTACCATGATCTTACTTGTCTGATAAAATAATTTTGTATTATTTCTGCTCAAGTTTCACTTGAACTGCAGGGATATAAGGAAACTAAGTATGTGATAATACCTTAACGTACGTGAGCCTGTGAGAGTGGCAGTGCAGGCCAGACTGCTGCTCTGGTCTCTGCTGGTGACCAGTGGCAAGTACTTGAAGGTGGCATCTAGAAATAGGAGAAATCCATCAATGTTCTCCCAGTTTACCTTTCTGGTTTTACTACTACATGTTCTGGGGGTTTTGAGTCTGAGATAGTGCTTGCGTATTTCCATTTAACAGTTCTTGCTGGTCTTTTTCGTCAGCTTGTCTAATTTTTTTTTAAGCCAGGCCCTGCTTTTGGCCTCTGCAATATCCTGGAGCAGTAAATCTAGAGTATTACAATATAATACAACATTTAGTATGCTAGGGTATGAAACCATGAGGAAACTCAGCTTGGTCTAGTTAAGGTATTCACTGTTTTATTCCCATCAAATCACAGCTGAGCTCCATTTACTGTGTTCTACATTGCAAATGCTGAAGTGACCTTCATATCCTACCATTACCTAAAGTGTTTTCAGTGTCACGGTCCTACACACTGTCAAATTTCCTCTTCATTAGTAACAGCCTCTTTCTTAGAAATTGTTCCCGCAGCAAAAGTGAGATGGACAAAGCAAATCTTTTGTAGGGCAATAGCTGTGGGACTTCTTGAATCATCATGGACTTCTATAATAACATGAATAGTCATTCTAGAAACAAACAAAAGATACCATAGGTGGTTGGTGTTTTTTCTGGAGAAAATTGCGATGATGTTGGTGTCTGCTCTAAGGCAGCATTTTTGGCTGTGTGTAGTTGTGGAGCATAGCAGTGGCCTGGTGGTGGATGCAGTGTGAACACCTGGGTAGTTTCCCTGTAATGCAGGAATAAGGTACAAAGAGGAGTGGTCTTTGTTATCGGAATTATATTTTCCTGTACACTTTGGACAAATGAAAAACAAAATGTATGTTTTGAAAGCTAGTTGTATGGCCGTGAAAAGGAAACAGGCTCCATATAGAAAAGGAGAGCAAGTTTTCTACCTAATTATTTAAGGGATTTTGTGTGTGTCTGAAAATGCATTGGTAAATATGAGCTGACACATTTCTAGCAACCAAATTATAAATGAGCGGAAGACCTGAAAATGTCAGTTTCTTCCTTAGGAGCACTTCAGGATTTTTTCGTTTCATTTTTCTTTTCTTTTCTGTCTCATACATTCATTTCTTCCCTTAGGCAAATGAGCTCCTTTAAATGTTTGTCTTTTTATTTCAGTAATACTGTTCATCATAGGACATAATTTTTGACACTTCTTGGTAGTGTCAGAGGAGATTTGATGTACTAATGTTAGCATGTAGAGAGTGTGTATATATACCTTAAAATAACACACACAGAGAAAGAAAAGACTAAATCAATTCTTTAAAATTGTTTCTGTGTGTATCTTGATATTGTGTAACTAGTTGTGTGTGTCATGGTCTTTTTTTATGATTAGCTAGGAAAAACTGTAGGATAATCCTAAGGATTTCAGGAAAGGTGAAATAAATGAGCACCTTAAGATGAAAGTGTCTTTTAGAATGCTTATTAGGCAAAGTCTTCTCATTGGTTTAGATGCATTGGGAATTAATTTTTTGTTTGTTGGTTTTCTCAGAACTCTTAACACAGTTCACTTGTTTTCTGGGAACCATAACACAGTTAATATCTAGCCACATGCATCCAAGTCACTTCTGTTGATGAAGCTGTGTACACATGGTCTGATTACTTTCCATTAGTAGGGACCAAAAGGAAGATGCTTGTGAAAGGCCAGGTTAGCTAAGGCAAAACCTCACTTTTCTGGTGTTTTTTAAAAATCATTTTTGTGTCAACATTAACGTGAGTTTGGACAGCAGACTTTGCAGTCTGTTGTTGCTCAGTGTTGGCCTTCCTGTACACCTGAAGGTGTGGTGGCATTGGTGACCAAGGGGCTGTTCTCAGAAACAGTGTATCTGGTATAAACTTGCAGGAGAGAATGGGAAGAGGCGATAGATATGTGGTGGGTAGAGATGACTGTATGTGTTCCTAGCTGGACCAAGAATCTTTCATCCTTACAAAGGCTATGTTGGGCGACTAGAGAAACACCACTCTGTCACTGTGCTGGGTGTATCTTGTCCTTGGAGTGTAATTACCAGGTACTTAAAAATAAAACGTGTTTGCTTACACATTACAGCTTCCATGGTTGTGTTACCCTTGTGCAGTGCGTCAGTCAGTAGCGCTATTTTTTTTTTTAATAATAGCAACCTTCACTCCCAAGAATTAAATACTGTTCTGTGTTTTTAAGCATGTTCAGCCCTAAATGTTTTGGAATGATGTAAAATGCTCACTAATGGTAGCGTGCTACCTCTGAGAAAAGCACGTCAGCACAGGGCAGTGCTGAAGCATATACTTAAGTCATATTGAAGTCAATGTATTTAAACACAAATGTATGTGTTTTCCTGAATTTGTATGTTTATCGTTAGCTGTTCTGAAATAAGATCATTGTTTTTGTACTCCTAAAGAAGGATAAGTTTTACTTTTTTCTTTTTTTTTTTTTTTAAAAAAAGGTGAATTTTGGGAACACTTTAAATACACAAACTGTATTGTCTTTTGCTTTGATAGCTGATTGCTGTTTATGATGAGGAAGAAACTCAGCGTAAGACTGATGGCACCAATGGCAATTTGACAGACAGAAATAGCCCAGGCTCTTTTGAGACGGAGGTAGCGGCTCAGCTAGCAGCCTTTCAGCCAGTTGGTGGTGAGATTGAAGTGACTCCTTCTGCCCTAAAACTGGGTATGTATATCTTTGCATGAATATTTTTTTGATTCTTTGACCAATATATAGTACTTTCTTATTTCTTTTTTTCTTTTCTGAGTGCGTCTGTAGTCCAATCTTATGTATTTAAAGAATTTCTTTAGCACCCCATTGTTTGCCTTGCAGTTCAGTGAAGACAATTACAATGACAAAAGCTGGGCTTTTGAACAATTGATGTTGAAGACTGCAACTGAGCATGACAAATTTGCACCTAAGCCTTGTATCCTGCTCTGTTATGCCCATCCCTACAGCTGGTGTTCCTTTTTCTCTCCTTTCTTTCATTGGGTAGGTTGCTGATAATCATTCATTGTAATCTTCTGAGAGCAGAAGAGGTAAAAACTATGTAGTGTTTTCAAGTTACAAAGTCATTGAAAAAAACCACTAAACCCAGCACTTTTATTGAGGAACCTGGGTTCAATGAGTGTAAAACTGCAGCGTGCAAATAGTTTTACTGATTATCTGAGCTAATACCCTGTTTTGGGGGTGGGAGGTAGAAAGGAGGAGATGCTGATTGCAAACAGTTCAGCTCTTTGCCTTTGAAGAAGTTGCACAGAAGGGTCTGTTTGCCTATCTGACTTTCAGGTGAGCAAACTGTGATTAGGAGAGGCTTCTGTTTAAGTTCCTCTTATATCAGAAGGTACTGTGTGAAGTGCTGCAACTCTGGTCCCCTGTGTTGTTTCAGCGTGCCTGGCAGGCCAAGAGTTCATGCACTGGTTTCCAATTATAAAGACCTAAAGTCTTGTACGTTGTGAACACAAAGCAGTTTGAAATGCTTTCTTGGATTGAGAAGCAAGCTTAGCTGTCACCTAGATACTAGATATACAAGCTTTCAAAACCAGATTGAAGCTCAATACTCTTGCTTTCTATGTGTAAAGCAGTAGTACACTGACAGCATTTAGCAAATGAGTAGCGGTCAGGAGAGGGTTCTCTGCAGTCCACCAGAGAGCATGGTGTTCTTGAGTGCTGCTGGCAGTCTCCTAATGGCATGCAGTAAAATTTCTGGGTATAAAGGGCTGCGGTAAGATTTCAGAAACTGTATGTTCACTTATCTGTTTATTTTAATTACATTTTTAAAGGAAAAGGCTGATTAACAAAAACAATGAGCTAAATAAAATTTCTAATAAAGCTTACTGGATGAGGGTATGTACCTTAATTTCTAACAGAAGTCTCTGCTCATTTTTGTGCCTTATGTAGAAAATACTGAAATTCAAGCTGCATGAAAATTTTTAGACTCAAACTTCTGTATTAATGGATCACTTCTATTTTCTTTATATTCTAGAACATAGAATTTTTTTTTCTATATTTAATGACACACAGGAATTTCTCATACCAAAAAAATTTAGGAAAAGACTTATTCTTGCCATAACTTCTATGAGATTGAGCTGTCGTTTTGTTAAGCATGAGTTACGGAAGAGCTTGTGGCTAAAGGTTCAATGTTTGAATGGTTTGCCACTTCATTTATTGCATATTTTTAAATAACATTGTAAACACATTTTAACATGTTTTGGAAAGAAATTGTTCTCTATATACTTCTGAGCCATATTAAAAAGAAAAAAACAGAAAATCATTCAGAGTGGTCTGTCTAGCATACTGTTGTGTGTAAATCGAGGGCTGGAGAGAAGAGCACTACAGCCTTACACAATTTTATGTAAAACAGTCAAATGTTAGAGTTCTTGAGCTCAGCAGTAAGCTATCACGTAGTTCAGTTTTCATAGCGTTTATGGAATCTTTCAGCTATAGAGTGTAAAGGAGATGAAATATAACATGAGAAGATCAACCAATTAGGATTCTATTTTGTTTTCAGTGCAATACTTCATATATATGTATATACACATTTTAAGTTTTAGATGGGTGCTTGCTTCTTGAAATAGAGAACTTAAATATAATGTGTATGTCTCAACAGTTCTCTTTCAGATTGTTTTATTTTACAAGGTAAATGAAAGATTTTTCTACCTGTCAGTCCTGTAAACTCAGTCCACACTCCAAAATGTAATTGTTTCCGCTTTTGGATTTTACATCATGGATTGCAGCTCTTCAGACTTAATTTTTGACTTTATCTTTTCTGTACAAGTCCCTGAACCTTAAATTATGTTCCTGTTTCCACTACAGGCAAATTGAAAAGTAAAAGAAGAAATAGAAGGACAATTTGGTTGCATCAATATCACTGATGCATGAACCACAATAGTTTGGCTCTCTGTCTGATTATTGAATTGACTCACGCTTGCTAGCAGAAATAAATAATAATAATTTAAAAAAGCTGTTCTTGGTTTGGGAGCAAGCATGTGATTAAATATCTACATAGCGAGCAAGTGTTGCTTTCCATGGTAGGGCTGTGCTTCGGGAACTGTCATGTGCCTGCCCTTTACAGTATTTTTGCAGAATGCCTTTAGCGATAAATGCAGGGAGTCTGTTGTTACATAAATTGTCAGGTTGTGGAACAATTTTGCCTATTAATTTCTGTTGAGTGCTTTATATTCTCTGAAACTAGATCCGCAGTTTTACATAGAAACAATGTCCATTTTGTGACCTGCTTAGAGAATACTTAGAGCTTGATGTTTAATAAGCATGTGAAACTAGAGACTTGTTCTTAAAAATGAGAGGATCAGTGCTGATTTTGAAAATTCACTTGAGATACTGCCTTCGAGCTTTTTTATAAATTGTGTATTTGATCCTGTTTAGGTATAACATAAAACTAACTTGTTTTAAAGCCTTTACTGGCTAGGTAGAGCTGGCAATGATGAGGGAATTTTTTATTATTTTTATTGTATGATTACTTCTTTTAGGGTTGTTTTTTTTTGGTGGTCGGTGCTATTGAGAATACTGATCGACTTGAGTGTGTCTGAAGTCGTAGTTTTTCCGTTATGTAGTTATTACCCTTATCTTTTCCTTTATCCCCTGTAACTTTGCTTTTATTCTAGCTCACTTTCAATCTTACATTTGACTTGAAAGCTAGAAGTACCTTACATTGCTTCCACATACTGGCAAAATGTTAGAGGAAACAAAGTTAGTTTGTTGTTTAACTTATTATAAGATTACTTCTTTAATACTTGGCATGTATCTTCTTAAAACAGTTCAGGAAATAATTCAGCTATTTGTTTTCCCTGAAATGTATGCTTCTGTACTTTTGAAGCTAACTCTGTGTTGTCAAATAGGTGAAATTGTGGGCTCTTATATTCAGTTTAGGAAAAATGCAGGAAGACTGTAACTGTTTGTGAACACAGTATCTGCTGTGTCCATAACATAAGGTGAGGTGCATACGTGGGTGCCTTCCTCCTTCCCTTGCAGAGCTGGGTTATCAGGTGGTGTTGCTGACAGTGGCTGAATTCAGACTGCAAAGTAAGCAAATACCTGATAGTTTCTTACAGCTGAAAAGGCTTTACTGCAGTTTCTGATACTCAGGGATGAAATTGAGGGAAACACAGTAATTCTGTTAGGTACGTAGGTCTCAATTTGGTAGTGTTTTTTGCATCGTAGTATTTTCCTGTTAAGCACAGTGAAGTAGTAGTTTCACCACAGTTTAGTTTTTTGCGTACTCAGGGGTTGTAACACTTACTGAAACCTGTCATCATCCATTCAGATGTAGATGAAAACCTAATGATTGTCATGTGTACTTTTGCACGGGTACCCAATGACCATAGTCTTCTGCGAAGTGCCAGTGCTGCCTTCATTCTTGTCTGGACAAGTAGTGCTGTATTTCTGTAGAAACATGAAGACGGGGAAGGGGCATTACTTATTTTGTTTCTGTTCAGTGTAGATCTAAATATCTACCTTTTTTGGTTTAGTGAGCAGGAGAGTACTGATAGTAGATTCTGCAGAGGGGCCTTGGGTTCAGTTACACCTCCAGTTCCCTTTCTGTTTTTTGTCCATAATTGAAGTATAGTGCAAAAAAATATCACAGCTGGCCGGGATTTGTTAATTGTACCCAGTTTCTTCAATTAAAATAAAAAAACCCTTTTTCTTTTAATACTAAAACTCTTGGTGTATGTGTTTCAGTTGACAAATAAATATAGACCTGTTGTTAAAAAAATAAAATGAAATCCCCATTTGACAGAAGATGTGATTGGGTAAAGAATATGTTTTGTGCTACAATAGAAATGGTAATAAAGCAGCTGTTAGTTAATATTACAAAATTTAGAGAAACACACAGCCATTTAATGTGTCTGATCAGCTGTTTGAAATAGTGAAGAAATGATCTACTGGGTTTGGTATTTCTGTGGGTAAGTAGAGAACACGAGGACACGGTTGTGAACGGGCAGCAGAGAGAGCTTGTCTTGTGAGACTGTTCCTTGTGAGCAGAACTCAGACTACACTAGTGATGTGGACATTGCAATGAATTTCAAGGAATGGTACAGGCAACTAAATGCCTGAATGGCATGGTAGGTAGTGGAACAGGAAAGGAGAACTAAGAGGTTTAGCCTTTTGGGTTTTTTCACTGTATCTGTTTGTTTTTCCCCTTTTCAGTCCATATGGGCAGGAAGGAGAGCACTTTTTACGGAGGATTAATTTTATGGACATGTCTTTTTGAGTTGGAAATGCCTTCATGATTGTCTTAGTGTTTCATTTGCTTTGGTTGATAGATGATCGTTGAGTGCACACAAACTTAGTTCTTGCTTTTCTCTTGCTCCTCTCCTCGGTGTTAAGTAGTCATGATTTTGCCCGGAGGAAGACAGTATTTGGTGAGACTTGTCACTTCTGAATACTAAGGCAGGGAAAAAAGTGAGGTATTTGTAGGTATCCCCATGATGGGTTTTCTGTTGTTTTAATTATTCTTACCTCTTTCTCCTATTCTTTGGGAATTGGGTTGAAGATTCCTGAAGCTGTTTTCTGAACACAAGCATTATGGGAAACAGATGCAATTAGGTTACTTGGGTTATTACAATAAAATTTAGCTTCTTAATGAATTTATACCTTTACTAGTGTTTGGTTAAAATTGAAGTTAGATAAATATTGCTTAAAATAGTTATTGATAGCAGGTTATAAAATTCTCTTCCAGGAGTTTTTGGAAGATTCTCCCTTGATAAGCTTGACGGGGCTTAAATTGTTACCTCCAGGGTATGGATGTGATCTACTTCTGTGCTGCATCAGAGCTCAGACAGAATTCCTTCTCTTTCTTGTCTGCTTTTAAGTGGAAGTACTCTAAGTAGACTTGGGGGCATTTTGAACAGCATTTATTTCGTTGGTTTTCCTCTTTCAAGTTGGTGTTGAGATAGTTAGATATACAGGCAATGTATTCTTTTTAAATACAGAGGAAACAGCAAGGTTGTGGGTTTTAAAAGTTAAGAAAACAGCTGTGAACTGAAATTGTTCATTTGATAAAATGTTGCTAATGCTTGTATACAGGACACATGCTGTGTCAGAGTAAGTAGGAAAGAGTTTTTCTTACAGGAAAGCTATCCTGGTCATCTTAGTCTTGCAGTGTCAGTTTGTTGGCTGAGTGTTCGGGTGTTGTCAGTACACTGAGTGTACTACATGCACGTAATAATTCTCTCCTGTATGACTCAGGGAAAATTAACATTTTTAAATTAGTAAGTTTTAAAAGAAATAAATTGTGGAAGCACGTGCTGCCTTCTGTGGTTTGAGGCAACACTGCTTATTTCTTTAAGCAAATACGACTTTATTCTGTTTCTCTGCATCAGAAGACAGCTCTTATAGTAGCGATATCAAACGTTGTTCTGTGTTGTTCATCAGAGGTGTTCTGAGGATGAAACTATACTTGATAAATTTTTCTCCCCTGCAGCATTCAATTTAATCTGCTTTTTAAAGAATTGTGATGATCAATTAAAGTCGTCTTATGTTCCTAAAACAAATTGTATCTGTTCTCAAGCAAGCTAAAGGTTTGAAGGTAACTTTTCATCTCTGTCAGAGTGCAGGCTTGGTATATTTTGACCTCATGACTTAAGCTTGGTATTACTTAGTTGTCCTTGATTCATGGAACTGAGCTTTGCACCAGCATAGCTAGTTTGTCTTTGTATTGCAGCAAAAGAATACAATAATGCTTTCTCTAAAGATATATATATATATATATATAGTAATTTTCCCATGTGTTTTTCCCTTTTGGTTGCCCATTTAGAAAACAAGCTGGTCTTTCCTTCCTTTCCCTGTACTCAGAATTTAGTAGCAGTGTAGGTAATAAATTTATGTGCATAGTTGGTTACTAAAGAACCTCCTTTCTTTTTAATAGCCCCTCTGCCTCCAATTTCCCCAAAGATTGTTTCTCAGCAATTACTACCCTTGTCTCTATTCCATTTGCACTTGGTTTAATGTGCCGTACTTTGGGGCAAGGGTGTATCCCCATAAAAATATATTAAGTAGGGAGAAAAATGTTTTTCCATCACAAGTTATACATTTTTCTGAGTCGCTCTCTGAATGTTAATTCCCAGCCTTTTATTACCTCAGGGAAGTTTTGAGGAAGGTGATGAATGGGACTTGGAATGATGGAATAGATTCTATTACAAAAGTCTACCCTGCTTTTTGACACATTTTATTTGATGTCAGTTTTTTCCTCAGATTTTTGTCTATTTTACTAATTTTGTAATGTTGCTGTAAGTATTCATATGTTGTTACGGTGCATAGCTAGTTTCTAAGGTAGTATCTCTTAAAAAGAAACGGACCAACCCACTTAGTAAGCTACGTATTTGCAGCTGAAGGTTGATGATATAGCATAGCCTTTCAAAACGTACTGGAAGGCTATAGAGCAACCTCTGTCAGTACACTGTAGTGCTAGGTAAGACAAAGGAGCGTGTATGTATGTTTATAAATCTCTACAGTACCGTGTGCTGTGTTACCTCTGAGGCAATATGGCAAAATGTGTATTTCAGGTTGAAAATCAGCCTGCTAAGCTTGGCTGATTGATAGTTTGAAATTGTTCAAGTTAATAAAAATAGGACTTCAACTAAAGGTCTTGAGGTAGTAATCACTCCTTTTTTTTTTTTTCCTTAAGAAACCAAACTAATACAGTTTTACACAATTTTTTGTAATGTTTGTTTGCTAACGATTCTTTACTGTTTGCTTCTGTATGAACGTGTTCCAGTATGCAGATGAACCCATCTTTATGAAAGTCATTAGAGTAGTTACATATAACAGTTAAGTGATTCATTCAGTTTGCCCATTGCCATTTAGCGCTCTCGTTGCTTTCTGTTTAATTTACCCTTTCAAGAGCCTTAGTTGATAGTTAATTTTTTGTCTCTTTACTTTGAAGTGCCACTTCAGATTTTGATTGTCTTTCACAACAGATATCTAGAATCTCAGCCAAGTAAAGTGGAGAGTTTTATGTTTACTGCTCCTGAACATAGTGGGCAAAAGATGCACCTCCTTCCCAATATGTTGCACAATTTTCCCATAGACACACTGGCTGTTGATTTATATTTTTCTTTCTTTGTAACTCATTCCTTCATTAGAGGGAAGTCTGTTCACTGTAGATATTAAGGAGGATGTAGTATGTTCACTAGAAAGATGAATCCGGCAGAGTATTTTGATTATCTCTTTTTAACTCTCCCACAAAAAGGGACAAAACGACCCTCTGTGATTGAGTCCTTGTCATGGTTTACCTAGGTCCTGAGTTAGGATAGGGAGGAGCATTGGAAAAAGGTAAAACCTGTGGGTTGAGATAAAAACAGTTTAATAATTGAAAAAAATGTGAAAACCCAAAACCAAACCAAACTACATGCACCACCCCACCCCCCTGCCCCATAATAATTGTAGTGGAGAGGGAGAGAGGAATAAAACCCAAAGGGAGAAAACCCACCAAGTGATGGCTGCTGACAGATGTCCAGACAGCCCCTGAGAGCAGTCAGCAGCCCCCAGCCAACTCCCCCGGTTTATGTACTAAGCATGGCATTCTGTGGTATGGAATATCCCTTTGGCTAGTTCAGGCCAGCTGTCCTGGCCATGCTCCTTCCCAGTCTCTTCTGCACATCCTCACATAGAGGGTAAAGCATAGGAAGCTTGAAAAGTCCTTGATTTAGAGTAAGCACTGCCTAGCAACAACTAAAACATTAGTGTGTTATCAACATTACTCTCATACTAAATGCAAAACAGCACCATACCAGCTACTAAGAAGAAAATTAACTCTATCCCAGCCAAAACGAGGACAGCTTTTAAAAAAAATTTCCTACAGAGATAGTCATTTTACCATTTTAAATGTTAAGACAGATTAATAGGGAATGATTATTCACTTTCCTGGCCACGTAAAAAGTAGGAGTATCAAACAGAACAATCGTTAAACAGATTATAAAGCAAAACAACCCTAAATTAACTTCATGAAGCATTCAACTAAATTGTGTAATTCAGTGTTACAAGCCAAAAATCAGTGAGTTACAATAGAATTGGACAAATTCAAAGGTGGTGGCTCATCACTTGACGGATAAAATACAGTGGTCTAGAGGCTGCTCTGATTAGAGATCTTTCAAACGTCGTGTTTTTTGCAAGCTGGTAGGATACAATGCCTTGTTACGCCTTCTCCCCAAGTATTTCCTGCCACTGTTAGATGTGGGATAATAGCTGAGGTGGAGCCAATAGAGCTGCTCGTATGTTCCTATTGCTCCTTGAAACCTCGCAGAAACTTTCAAGTTCAGGAGGTTTCACTATTTTATCTTAATGGCTTTTAAAATTGGCAGGAAGAAGTTTGAAATTTGAGACTAAAACTAGTTTATCATGACCAGAATAAAAAATTAGCATAACAAGACTTCTTTTCTAAAGAAAGGTCAAAACAGAAATGGTTTGTAATTTAGATCAGATATATAAAATACAGGTCATATTTAAATATTAAAAAAAACTATACTGGTGCCATAATTTGTGATACTCCTTTAAAATGCCATTAAAATATTAGAAAAAATGTATTATACTACTCTACTACTAGCAATTAAATGCTACCAAAGTGATATTCAAGCTGTACAGTTTAGCTGCCAAAGTTTTAAAGAAAATTAAACTGTTGAATGGTGGAAAAGTGACTGCATAAGCACCTGTAACTGATGTTAGCTGAAGTGCTAAACCAGCTTTTGGCAGTGTGGCCTCTTTTGCAGGTGCACAGAATATTTTCTTTCTGTCAGTTTATTCAACTAGTACAGTTCATTAAGTATTTCATTTGAAGTTGAGAAATGGGCTGGGAATTGAAGTAGAAGAAATGCTTATTTTCACCTTTCAATCTGTGAATAAAAATGAGGTGCGAGAGTCTGAGATCTATTAGTTTTAAAATCTTATAGGATATATTAGCCTAAAATGATTGATTTAAATTCAGTAACTACAGATAATATGCTGCTTAAAAAAAAAGTCAGTTTAATAGGATGAATACTTTCTGCTGTGTCCAGCAAGTTGGATGACTGAGACGACTGGTGTTTTTAAGTATATCTAAAGTTTAGTTTCCATTGACATCTGAATGCCATTTGAAAGAAATTATGTTTAAAAAGAAAAAGAAAAAAAAAACCCACAACCAAAAAACCAAAAAACAAAACGCCAATCCCCCCAAAATTTCATGCATGTGTAGGGAAATTCTAATGTAACACTTTTTTTTTTTTTTTCCCCAGATGATACTTAAAAAACATAAAATGTTTGAAGGTGCCCTAATTTTTAATGCTGTGTCTCAAGCTGGAAATTGGAGGATGTACACCAGTTGGTGGGTGCACAGTGATGGTGTGATTCACAAAAATGTTTCACCTGGACAAGAATAAGAGAAAGCCTGGCTTGTAGTGGAAAGTGCTGATTCTTGTTGGTAATGGCCAGTGTGTGGTCATAAAGCTCATGATCAATCTGCCCAGCAAGGATAAAATTGCACATTTTACTAGAGCTTGGGTTAGGAAACAAAAATCTCAACTCCCTGTTCTGAGATGATTAATCCTTGTGCCAGGATGATTCTGCTGCATCTCCTTCCCCTCTGCTTGGTCTCTTCTGCATGGTGCCTTGGAACCAAGACCCTTTGGAGCAGAGTAATAGTCCTCTGAGCACTCCAGTAAACTCTAGGTGCTCCCTGTCAGCATCATGAGGAGCTGAAAATAGGAGCCCTCTGTTGATAGAGGTGAGAAGATCCTGAAATTACTCTAGATCTGATGTGTATTGTGAGTATTCTTAAGTGTAAGAAGATAGTACCTGATTAAGATCCAAACCGAAGTCCTGTCCTTCAGCTGGAAGTTTTCTTGAGAGAAACTGTGAAACGGGGAGAAATTAGCAGCATTGCTCTTACATCTTCTGTAGATACATACGTATCCTAGTGACTTATGAAGTGATTAATTTCTTTTCAAATGGATGTGGATTTTTATCCTAAAAATGGGATCTAGGTTAACTTCATTACTGAAAGAATGTAGGTGATTCTTACATGCCCGTTTTTGAAACTCCAAAAGCTATAACTGTAAACATTCCATAGCGGTTTCATTAAGCATCATTTCTGACAACGATGACACCAAATAAATTTAATTCTGGTCATAAAAAGTGAGAAAAGTTCTTGTGCTCGATAACTGAAATCTGACTTAGTATGTTACAGCACATACAACCAGAGAAAGTAGTTCTTCTGAACTTTATGCACCAAAGAACACCACTCCAAAACAGCCTCTGTTTAAAGCCTTTACTGGGATTTACTTGTAAGCGATTGCTTCTGGTTTTCTTTGTAAGAAAAATTACACCTCATTTTTAGTGTGATAGGGAAATACTTTGTTCTGCATTGAATTAATATGTAAAAGAGAGCTTGTTGGAAATGGATTTTCATCTGTTTATAGGTTTAAGTCAATTGTCTTTAACCGTTACATCATCCTAGTTCATTAATCTAATCTTATATCCATGGGAATTTAAAAAGTGCAGTATGCACTTTGGAAAGAACAGATAGCTGTAGATCTGAAATTGTATTGATAGGTGCTATTACGAGCAATTTAAGTTAGCTTTAAACATAAAAGTCACATCGTTGGTTCATTACATATTTAAAAAATAAAAAGCAGTGGTACAGTCCTATCACAAGGTAGAATGTACAAGCTCATGTCAGCTACATTTTAAGTACACAGCAGTACCATTACCTGATGCCTGGGGTGGTGGTAAGCAATAAATCTGAGGGTGACCAGATATACCCGCAACGATGGCCTAGTGCTCTCAAAAAACGCTGACTGGCAGTACTGACTGTGTGCCTGTTAACGTGAAAATAAAAATAAGCATACGTTAAGGACCTTTCCTATATTTAAATATAAATTACTGTCCTGCTTGTAATACTTTGTTTCCAGTACCTGAACTATTTCATGACGGAACCGGTCTAAAAGTAATTCTGACTTCCTGGTTTAAATGGTGGTGTTTTTGTTGTGTCTGCTCAGAGGTTGTTGATCTAAGGATAGTCTATGCTAAAGTGCAATTTTGCATTTGTGTGTTATGCATATAGTCTTTATGGTGTTTTGTTTCAACTCTGACTTGAAATTTCATTGCGATTCGCTGAGAAGGAGCTTTAAAAAATACTTTGAGGCACATACAGATGAGAAAATAATTTGCCTGTCCAAGCAAGTGTAATTTGCAAGCAGGCAGCAGAGTAATTGTCATTGGTGTGGCCTTTAACAGTTGACAGTTTGATACATACTTGATGGACGGCTTTTTCCCCATCATAGTCAGCATTTTTATATGCAGGAGCAGAATTTAAAATTATGACTTTAACTGTGTAGATGTTTTATTGTAAATCTCTTTCTACACATTTATGGTTTTCTGTCCAAGTGTTACTTTTGTTCTTCTCTAAAATAGTTCTTCCTTGTTACCTGGAAAAACAAACAAAACAAAAAATCCTCATAATATGTTGGTGGCCACTGTGCCAGTGGTAACACATGTGCTTGCATTTCCTGTGTTCCTTGATTTGTCACCTTACCCAAGAGTCATTTGAGAGTGTTTGCACCTGAAGCAATGCTCAAATAAAATTTTAGTATGTAATCTGACTGCATGATAGATAACACAGCCTACCAAAAATGCTCGTGGGTTATGAACTCTGGTTGTCTTCAGCAGTTTTCTGCATTTGGTGTTGTAACAGCAACCTGCAACCTAAATCCCAAAAGATAACAGGATTTCAGCCTGGAGGTGAATTGTGCTTTTGTAGGAGGAAAAAAGGAGGCTTAAGAGCAAAAGAGCAAATTAAAGAAGGTTTGGAATAATGTTTTTTTTGTGGTAGTGGTCACCCTGAGTGGTGCTCAGCTGTCTAAATTTAGGCATCAAATCAGATGCCAGGACTCAGAGCCCAGAGACTCTGAAGAGTTTAGGGGGACCCCAGCAGAGACAGCTGGAGCTCCAAAGTTCCCCTGAACATGTTCAGATCCAGAATTCCAAACCTTACGTTGTTTACCTGCTGTTGCACAGTGTTCTTAAACCCATCACTTCTGGTTAGTCAGCCCCCTCTTAAACTCGGGTGCTGATTTTTGGTCTACCAGTGCACTTAAGTGAAATGAGGCAGGGTGCACTCCTATTCAGGGTACGTGTTAATGTCTGTGCACAGCTTTTTGGTGAAATTTAAAAAGGAAGTAAAGTAAGAAAATAGGATTTAGTCTGGCATGGCATACATGCCATGTTTCTTTTGCCATTGTGTTGATGCAAGTTTTCCGTTTTTAGTTGTGCACAAATGGCAGAACTTACCTCCTTTTTTTATTTTTTTTTAATGTAACCAATTTAAATTGAAGTGTGGTCTCTACCATATGCTTGTTTCAACCATATTTGCAGTTAAAAAATATTTCCAAAACATAAGAGTTCAGGGAAAATACACTGTTAACCATGGGTCTGTGTAGATACTAATTTTTGAGGGTGATGCTAGCAAAAGTAAAAGATCGATCTACATGGCTGGAAAGTAAACGATACAGAGTTCAAGGAAGGAAAGCTGCAGGACTTTTTCTCATGAGCTTAGTCAAAGAGTATATATTGTGAATAAGGCTGAGACATCAACACATGCTTAAAAGGTGCTGTGGTACTGTCATAGAAGGTACTCTGTGCAAATTTTGAAAGAAGGGGAAATACACCCTGAAATGACTGAGATTGAAAGCTGTCATCATGAAAAAAATTTTAGTCTTGGGCATGTGTTTGAATTTTCATTATTTGTAAATTACTGATGCAATGCAGCAAGATGAGGATAACTTTTTTTTTTAAGTGAATTCCATAGTTCAAAATATGAAGAGCTACTCTGGCATGAAACAGTAGTGCTTGTAAATAACATGTTTGTATGATCAACTTGGTATGCAGAAAGGAGATTTTAGTGTGTCTCATCATTCAGAGAAAAGACGGATTTTTTGTTTGAGCTTACACTGGTTGTTGTAAATGTTCAGCACAAATGCAAGAGCACGAGTTGAATAACATGGAAACACAGCATGGCAAAAGGAAAACAGTAAGGAAAAAGGCAACATTCTGTTTCCTTACAGAAGAAAACACAATCTCATTAATTAAATGTGGGTGATTGTCTGTAGTATGTTTGTAATAAATGGTATCAGTGGTAGTTTTTCAGTACATTTTATCCATATCTAAGGAAGACAGGGATGAACAAATTCAAGGTATGTATGTATAATGGATGTGGTCCAACTCGTGAGTCAGGCTGAATCCTGGGCAGTGGGATTTGGAGAGGTTTCTCTCTTCCGGAGTGCAAAGGAGCATTCTTGGCTTTCAGGAGCCCGGCGTGTGCGGTATAGAAGAAGCAGGGAGAGGCTGAAAAAGGGAAGGAGGTTGCAGGAGTAGTGTGGGCTGGGATGCACTGAGCATCAGGGAGCAGCCTGAGCCACAGAGGAGGTAAGAGGAGATGGAGGAGAGTTAGGTAGCTCAGAGAGCTACTGTCTCCTGAAAGAGATTAAGCAATTCTCCCCGCTAAGTGGGAGAGTACCACTTCTCAGGTCTTTCATCTTCTCTTCCTGCTTGCTGTTTGTTTTCCCCTATTAGAGGGCATTTTGGTTCAATTTACTTTTGTCAAATAAAAGGTGGTTTTCATGCTCCAGTGTCTTTATTGTGTATGCATGTAAAATAAGGGCCAGTGGGACTCTTTTGGATAACTTTAGCTAAAGTCTACAGCTGACTTGGTTCACAGAGATGTTACGCTTTGTGGTGTCTTTATAAAAGAAACAATGTTTTATGTCTGCAAACATATTTTTAGAAGTTAAGAGAATAGACTCTGGTTTTCTCTTCAACAAGCAAATGATCTGTAGGACCCTAAAATTTGTAACAAACTAGGAGAAAAGAGAAAGCATTACAGACAGTGGTCGAAAAGTCCAGTTGTTTTTGTGCAAGTAGGGAGGCATTCCAGATGAGCACCATAAATTTCATAGCCTCATGACAATAAGCAAAAGCTTGCAGGAATAAAAAGGAATCAAATAGCTGCAAGGCCATATTCCTGAATTGGAGAACAGTATTCTCTCCAGCCCTACTGCTGCTGCAGACTTTGGTTTCAAAGTTCAGACAGCTGTAAACTGAGAATTGGATAATGTAATTTGCTTTGGTTTCCGTAGAAAACAGTGGCAGAAAGCAAATAAAAGGTGGTTTTCAAAACTGAGGACAGGGAGATGTGGTAAAAACAGCACCCTGCAGCACTGAATACAGGGAGCAGACCGAAGTGCTGAAGTATGGTCTGGTCTTAGTAGACAGGCATTATGTGAGTGGTGCAGTAAAGGAGACATCTTTCAACTGCTGTGTGAGCTGGGAGGCTCGGGAACAAATGAGGGTCCTGTCTCCCAGCAGTCACAGTGATGAGAGACTTCATCTTTCTCTCAGCCAGAGGAATGAGAGAGAAATGAGGGGTTGGTTGTAGGAGACAGCGCAGGAAAAGGAGAAATCTAATTTCAGTGTTGGCTTTGGGACGAGTGAGCTTGATATAAGTGATCTTTTTGGGTAGGTTGGTTCCCATCCCCTGTTTCCCACTCCCCCACCCCCACTTGTCCCTATCTTTGGCCTCTTCAGTTGACTGTGGGGAATTTTTTTTACCCACTTTGGGTTACTGTTGATTTCCTGCTGTGGAAGGAGGCCAAAAATGAGAAAAGAAGCTAGGTTGATTGCCTTAAAGAGTATAAGCGATAGTACGTTTTAATTTGAAATTTGAGTATGACTCATTGAGTTGTGAAAGTTTTACAAAAAAGGTGCCACTGCAAAGAGCTTTCTAGTAGTTTAGCAAGAACATCTGTACTGTTGCTGTTTATGTCAAAAGGAGCTGGAGGCTAAATTATGCTGAATCATACAAAAGTTTCTCAGCATCTGTTTTTGAACTGTTGTATTGAAGAGAGACTGAAATTTGGTTACGGGTCACCAGAAACACTTTGGTCATACGTGGAAAAAATATTTTAAGTATTTATTTTAAAGAAGGGAGTAACTTAAATCCAACACTTTTTGGATTTAGCTTTTATAAACTTTATCAAATGTGGTTAGAGGAGAGAAAAATTTCTCTTTAGCACCATGTGAAGAACAGGAATATTTGAGTGGAGAGATTTGGTTCCTTTTGACCTACTGACACCTTTGGAAAAATCACACAAAATGAACAAATTTTGGTGACCAATTCCTTTCTTAAGAATCTCCTTGTGAAAACATGCATAGCAATTGGTATCAAGAATGATAATCACTTGTAGCAAAAAGCAACATTCACCTTTGATTTTTTGATCATTCCCTCAATACCAGGACACAAATTTATCTCACTTTTGCTTTTTATACTGATTCCCTGCATAAGTGGACATAGAAGGGGTAGCCTGCATATAGAAACTGTTGCTCACTATGAGGAAGGGTAACAGCATTAGATTCTCTGTTTTTTCCTCAACATCAAGTGCTGGTAACTATAATTAAAGTTGTCCTGAAAGTGGATGTGGTACAGTCACTCCAACTTTGTTATCACCATTCTAATGAGGAAACCATTGCATGTTCAAACTTCTATTATAGCTCCAGTAATTATGATTGCCATCAGTCCCAGCCACTGTAATTAATATTGTAACTGATAGTTATAATGTTATTTTCACTCACAACATTTGAAAAATTATCTTAGACCAGTGTTTGCCTCATTTTTTTTGTTTACCTATGGATAAATTATTTTGGGGGGGGGGGGGGGGATCATTTTTGTTTAATTTCATTTTGGATAATGTGAGAAGTTCCTTTCTTATATTACTAAAGCTGTTTTCTCTCTTGCCCCACCTGGAAGTTTTGCAGGGAGTGTTTTATAGTATATTATGCTAACTGGATGGCTGTGTTGCTAGAAGCTGCTTTGAGGTTATTCCCAGACAACATGTGAATAGACGTGAGTAGCTGGTGATTCTAATTGGAGATGCCTGCGAGAGGAAGCTGTTTAGTCTACAGCTTCTCTGAAACAAATGCAGCTGCCTACGTCTGTCCCCTGGGAATCCTGGCACTCGGTAGTGGGAGGCAGATCTGGGGTGAATAAAACCTCTTTCCCTTCTCCTCTTTATATCCTTATTTAGGCTGTCTCTGCAGAGCCAGCCCAAGGCATGTTAGAACCTAAATGAAGTTATTGTAGGGAGTTATCCAGTTATCCTTCAGCTGCCTCTGTACCCAAAAGCCTGTGCCTGATCTGTCATTTCTATGCCTTAGGTTGGGATGGCACAGAAGTAATGGTGATGGATAATTGCATCTTGTGAGCTTATGGAAATAAAAATGATGACTGTATATTTATGGTCATGCCATCATATTCAAAATGATGACATTTCATACAGGTTAAATGTGGGCTTGTATAATAGGTATGGGAGAGGCAAGCAGGGGCTTAGTATGGCTTTTGGACATACACCAGGAGAAAGTAAGGAACAACTGAATATGAGATGGTGAGATCCCAATTTGGTGGGTTAATGCAGCACAGCACAATGAAAGCTGTCCTTAGTGTGGAGTGAAAGGCTTTAGACCACGTTCTGGTTTAATTAAGCAACACTACCAGTTGTAGAAGCTAACAATAGCAGTCTAGTTCCTCCTGTGTTCACAGTTACTCCTCAGATCAAGCGTATGATTTCCCTGTCAGAACTTGGTGGTACATTTGTGTTTTTCTGAGAAGGTGCCTTTTCTCCTGTTTGTCAGCGCTTTTAACCTAATTTAGCAGCTCACAAATGAAAGTCTGTGTGGCAGAGTTTAAAATGTTCTCATTTCTTCAGCGTAGTTAATACCAAATGGCACAGCCCCATCAAATCTAGTAACTTACGAGGTGGGTATTGCCACAGATAAACTTACATTTGAGTGCTGTATGCCTCTCTTAGTTAAACTGCATGAAGCTTTACCTTGTGTTCCTGTAGCACTATTGAACCATCACTCTTTATTTTGTCTTTTAGGCACACCACTTCTAGTACGAAGGAGCAGTGATCCGGCTTTGGGCCCACCTACTGACTTCCACCGAAGTGCTTCTCATCCCAGTGACCACAGTCTCAAGCGTGTTGTGGCAGTAGGTATCATGTAGCTCACCTACTTATAAAAAGATTAAATTCTTTAGAATCTCTGAATGTCAGCTGGGATACATGAGTGTATCAAGCAGAACAGAGCTTTTTCATAGACCTGATGTTTACCTAGAAAGCTCAGGTGGGTCTGCTTCTGCACAACTTTATGCCAAATGAATGCTGGCTTAAATGATGGTGCAGTTGCACCTGTTTGTGAAATTTACACATTTTCCCCTTTAGCTTCCCTATACAGTGTTGCAATTCACTGTCCCCAGTTGTTTAAACCAATCTGTTGCTCTTTCATTTCAAAACAAAAGCCACTCAAACGCCCAACATCTTTGTTTAGTGCAAGGGCAATGTTTCAGCCTAGATCACAACTAGTTTATAGCAACATTCCACAAATGGCTGTATTAGCACGTTAGAGAGCAGGAAGAAAGAACTGGCGTTCAGCAGCACATGCTGGAGGTGGGGACCTTTTCAGCTGAAGGTGATGTATTTAAGGCCATACTTCTTTCACATGAACTTAACTGGAAGTAAATAGAAAGTCAGATGACTTGCATATAAATGGATCTTGATCTTAACTCTAATTCTGAAGGCCAACACAGGATCTTAGTTGACTGTTCATTGTTTCTCTTTGCATGGCCAAATGTGTGTGCATCTTATTTTACAATGTCTTGTATTATTTGCAATTTTAAAAGTGCTAGTGACTCTCCAAGTACATTATGGTGTTACAGGGAGCTGAACTTTGAAAGTCTTCCATCATCTGTCAGACCTGTTTGAGCTGAGAGGTTTTTCTTGATGCTTGCTGTGAGCAGTTATGTATAAATGAAATACTGACTTGGTCTGATAAATGAAAATATAAAGAATTCTTGGTTAACAGTGCAGACCTTACTGCCTTTGCAAAGTTAAGAAATGTGTAAAATGAGTATGTCAGTATGTAATGCTGAACTGTCTGGTATTTTATAACCATGAAAATTGAAAAAATAATATGGAAGAATTGGTGAAATTTGTTGCATTTCAGGACGTATTTGGAATGCTTTATTTTTGACCATCAAGGACAGAGAGATAGGTTTTTGTTTTCTTGGAGTTTGTTTGTTTGTTTGTTTTTAAAATATAATATTAGCAGTGACGTGTGTTTTATGCCATTATATGAGGACTGCAGTTATACTTGGAGGCTAAAACCTCACCATGCTTCACTGACTTGCATCAGTACACAAGAAAACCTCTAGGCTTAAAGGAATTCTCTATGCCTAAAATACAGAGCATCCCTCTGTCAGCTGTAGGGGTAACAGTTAAAGCTGGACAGATAACAGTGGAGAAGGCTGTCAGATTTTTTTAAATGTCATGCAACGAGGGGAAGGCCCAGAAGGTTGAAAGTTTTTATTGTTAAAGTGAAAATCTGTTACAGCAAGATACATTACACCAGTTCTTATTTTTGCAACACTACCATTTCTAAAACTCTCATCAATCGTACTGAAATATGCTTTGGCATAATGTTTTGGGAAGCATAGAAAGCTTAAATAACATAGGTTAAATTAGGTACAGATTGTTTTAAAACACAGGGAAGAATCAATATCTGACAAATGAAAAAACATGGCACAAACAACTGAGCACTGCATTTCGAATATATCTGTGCTCGTTCACGCAAATCTTAAAGCAATGTTTAGAGAAAATTAATTTGTTCTGTATGTTGCTACTGGAAATTTAAAAGAAATACTGCATTTCCTCTTGTCACAAACACATTTTTTTCACATTAAACTGCTTCCTTGTAGTCACATGCAAGTAAGAAAAAACAGTGCTGCTGGTAGATGAAACAATTTTCCATGCATATAGTAAAAATTAAGTCTCTGTATTTATGCCACAATTATCTTAGCAGTCATTTTGTAATTGAAACTGACTTCCATAATTAGTTTAATTGTTTTGGCACTTCTGGCATTTTGGTGGTTGGCACGTGTAGAACTGGCAGTTTGACTCTATGTAGAAATACTCTTTAGTTAGACTGTGTACTGTCTTACACAGTATGTACTGATACACCAGTAGTTGATCAGATCTTTGAGAGATGATTATCATATAAATCTCTGAAGACAGCACTGATTTGACTCTAGGAGAGTGCAGGACAGACATGCAGTAAGTAATGCATAAAATAAAACAGGAAACATGCAGTAATATAAGAAAAGAACATTACTAGCCAGTTCAGGTGAACTGGATGAACCTGATGGACCATTTGAGTTGTTCACAGTATAGAATCTAAGCATATATTCTGTTTTTAAGATGATGTCCCATTCGTTCAAAGGAAGATTTATTGTTTTCATGCCATACGCTAATTACCAAAACTACAACATCTTTTTGGAGTGACCAGGTAGTTTGAGAATTTGAGCTATTTCATATTTTCTCTGACATTTATTTTGTCTTAGCTGTAGTTTTAGCCTCAGTTAACAAAATACTTCTAGATCAATCAAAAACTGATACTGAAGTCCAGCATCTGTTCTCTCAGACTGGAAGTCATTTAACAGATGGTACAAAATTTGAGTTTCTGTTTTCATCCAAACCTCTCCTTCCTTGTCGTGATAGCTGCCACTGAAAACTTCAGGGAAAAATGGGGATAACAAACATCTGAATTTGTTATTGAAGAAAAGGTATTTGTTAGCAAATTTGTTAGTTTATGAAGGCAACTGTTAAGCTCTTCTGTCTAGTTATAATCACAGAGCCTTGGCCAGAAATGGAAGCTTCCCTCTCTAGCCCTTCAGAGAGAACCACAGTGAAGCATAAATAGTTTAATTGCACATCTCTGAAAAATTTGGTGGCTGTGGCTTTGCTACAGCAATAGCCAAGTGCCGGTCTAGCTGCTTTTTGGCTGTGAATGGCCTCGCTTCAGAAAGTGGGGTTAGTAATGGGCACGAAGCCTTCAGCTGGGGATCTCTCCTGGAGCGAGGCCATGCTGTTTGATTGAGGCGGTCGAAGCCTTTTAGAAGGAGGAAGCCTTCTTTGGCCACGTAACACTTGCTCAACACTTATCCCCAGCTTAGTGAGAGGAGCTACAATTTCAGGTTATCTGCATTAGTTCAGAAGTTCCTAGCTGGATCCCTCTACCCAAGCTCCACTCTGATAAAGATGACATGCAGTAGGGCAGAAAGTCTGAATTGTGAGGTTCTGTTGGTTTAGATTTTTTGAACTTTCTAGGGAGCAGAATACATTTTGCTCCTTTTGCTCAGTCCAGTTCATCCAGGTAGCAATTGTTAAGGTGTACATAAAACATCTGAACTTTACTTTTTGCTTCTCTCTCTTTTTGCCCAGGGACAGACTTCCCTACTATCTTAAGACTTGGTCTGTCATGCGTTTTGGATGGAGGATTGTGGTCCTATTTAAGTTGTTGGGAGTTTTACATTAATTCTGGTGGGACTAAGGTTTCACCCCTTTTTGTTAACTTGCTGATTATTATGGGGATGCTATGTTCTGCATGACTTTCTCTTCTTTTCTTTCATAGTTGCATGTTTCCTGGATAAACACTTAGGTTAACTTGGACTTAATCAATGGGAATGGCTGATTAAATTGCATTTATCCATATTTAAAGATACAATGAGATGCTGGATCAATGGAAGAGCTGCTCCAGTGGCTCAGTACAGCTTCAGTTTTTACCTAGATGTGACTTGAAATTGACTGTATTTTATGCATTGTGGACATATAATTTGCAATTTCAGATAAGGTTAATATATAATCAGAGCACTTTTATGTTTCAAGCCCTTGTTAAAAAGGGATGAAACCTCCTCTGGTTCTTCTGGCCGTTAATTGTGTTTGTAATGTATTAGCCTTTCTGATTTAGTGCCTGCAGATTAGCATAACGTGAGTGTGTGTAAGGATGCAGCACCGTGATTTGTCCCTTTTAGATACTATTTTGTGTACATAAGTAAACATAAAAATATACTACAATCAGAGCTTTGCTTTAAGATTATCAGTAGTATTTCAAATCAGTAGATTTCAAAATGAGTGAGTATTGTAAGATAAAGGCAGAAATATTACTTCCTTTAATAGGCTACTTAAAAGCAGGGCAGG
Organism: Falco naumanni; assembly: GCF_017639655.2. NCBI lineage: Eukaryota > Metazoa > Chordata > Aves > Falconiformes > Falconidae > Falco > Falco naumanni. The sequence continues at coordinate 50,408,954 of NC_054061.1, forward strand.
GAAAGTAATTTTTGACACAGTGATGGAATGATTCTGTAGAGTCTATAACTTGGGCTGATCCAGCAGGTTTCCACTAAGGCTTAAGCTAGGAGACTGCACTACTATGAGAGATGTATTTGTCTGGATGATTTTAGAAGTTGGAATTTTTGTCCAGTATGTTTACTCACCCTGACTAGGTCAGGTAGTTTTAGTTTCTGGTCCTTTTGCATGTGTTAGAATTTCAAGATGAAGGTCACCCATAGTTATGCCATAGAATCAAAGAATGGTTTGGGTTGGAAGGGACCTTTAAAGGTCATCTAGTCCAACCGTTTTACAATAAGCAGGGACATCTTCAACTAGATCAGGTTGCTCAAAGCCCCATGCAACCTGACCTTGAATGTTTCCAGGCATGGGGCAGCTAACTATCTCTCTGGGCCACCTGTTTCAATCTTTGACCACCCTCATGGTAAAATTTTTTTTCCTTGTATCTAGTCTGAATCTACCCTTTTTTAGTTTAAAACCATTACCCTTTAGCGTATCACAATAGACCCTGCTAAAAAAAGTCTTGTTGCCACTTTCTTATAAGTTCTCTTTCTAGGAGGTGGCTATGAGAAGGACACCAGATATTGGGAGACATGCAGTAATTCTTCAGGAACTAGCAGTGCCGGAAGGATGGTGCACTTCTAATGCTTTAAATCCAGTGCTTCTTGGCATATAACGATTAGACAACAAATAAAGTAGAGATGAAAACACATCTTGGATGTTACAATGTGTGTTGCAGGGAAGAGGCAAGACTGCTCCCCTGAGGTGGAGTGGTCTCGGACTGTCACTCAGAAAGGCAAGGTATTTAAATTCTGGAAGGTGTTTATCTTTTTATAGTAAAAGTTTTCCTATTTAGCTCTCGCTCTTGAAATACTTCTGTGTGGAACTGTACAGAAAATCTGGGGAGATTGAGAAGAATCTTCTGTCATTCAGGTGGGGAGTTCCAAACAGTTTGAGTTTTTTAGAAGGGGATTCTGATGTGGGTGAATCCACTTTTAAAACAACTACTGTGTGTCTGTTTACACTGTGGAACATATATAGAACACTCCTAATCAGTGCAGGAGCATGTCAGTGTATTGCTTTTGATGTCTGATTAGATGATCATAGGGACATCTGCAGTGAGTTAGTTTTGAAGTTGTTGGTTTGAGGCACTGCAGGAACCAGAGCTGTGTGGCAGTCTTACACCATGAAAAACTGCTGCTTTTAAAGAACCTTTTATAAATCCAATGATGCAGCTAGCTGAGGGCTGTCAAATTAACAAAAGCCATTCCTTCTTGATTCTTTCTGTTGCTTTTCAACCCTGCACAGCTTTTTTTTTTTTTTTTTTCTTCCCCCTTCCTTGTGCTGTGGCATTCTGTGTCAGAAAGAAATTGCTTTATATTGTAGAGGAAAAACTAAGAAGTGTAAATGAAATATTTGTAATACTTCAGAATACTGAATTGATTATCTGAAGAAGGGCAGAAGGGCCCTCTGGTAATTTCCTCTTTTGAGGGTACAAAGAGGTACAGGGCGGGAGGTGGAGTGGGGGAGCCCTCTTTGTGTTCCTTGCACAGCCTACTTTTCAGAAAAAGTGCATTGTTTAAGATGAGTAGTGGATGCAATTTACACATTTTTGAGAAGGACAAGTAGATGTTTTGTGATTTATTTCAGTAAGAGCTAATAGTGAATGTTCCACGATGGTGATAATAGTTATAAATTACCAGTAAAAATGGAACAGTTGGTAAAAGAAATTATTTTTTCTAAAGCCTGTTTCCAGTGAGAGGAGTGCAGGCTTTCTACTGGCTATTCATGAGAAAAAGTATCTGTTATGAAAACCATCAAAGTTCTCCATCATTCTTGGAACTTATGTTAGTAGGGGGCTGGGTTTAGTTTCCTCCTTCAAAAGAAGTTTTGGGGCTTGGCTGTCATTTTGAAGACGTCTGATTGTTTATAAACCTTCCTCCTTTCTGTAGTGAGGTAGATGTGATTGCAGGTGATGGAAGATGGCTGAGAGACTTAAACTCTTTCTTTTTCCCACGTGGCCTATCTTACAAAGAATGTGGAAAAATTGTAGGGTGGAAATAAGAACTGCTGACAAAAAAAAAAAAGTAAAAAAGGTCATGCTTTCAATGCTGTTGACACATCTTTTGGGTCCTACAAAATACCGTATACCATCTGGAGTAGCTTTTAGCAGGCAGCTTACGCAACAGGCTCATGGCACTGAAATTGGAACGAAACGTTAGCGAGTTACTCGTATGTCTGACAGTCAAAAGTGGAAGATGGCAGTCAACATGGCTCATGCATATCATTTACTGTCAAGCTCTAGAAACCTTTAGCTAAAACAAAATCAGTTCTCAGTGTCCTACTGAAGTGCTTACTACTAAATAAATAGCATTTCCCATAAACATTGCAATCCAGTGGACAACGGGGAATAATGGCAGGGAATTGGCACTTCCTTAGACCCAAATATTGCTGTGACATTAGGAAAAAACTCATCTCAGCTTTTTTTTTTTTTTTTAATGTATCGTCTTGCAGTGCACTGGTGTATGAGACTGCTCTTGTTCTGGTTAATATTTCTGTGTCTCTGAAAGGGAGATCTGTAGTTTTGTTTCTCTTACAGGACTGACAGTTACACACACCCAAAGGAGGTGTGATCGGTGGGGTTTCTTTTTTGTTGTTGGTTTGTTTTTTTGGTTTGGTTTGGTATTTTTAGGAGAAGCCCCTTAGACACTAAATTAACCCATCCCATTGGAGACACCTTATCTTGGGGATTTGTTCTCCTGTGTAGCTGGTGTCTTGGCTAATCAGAATTTATGGGTTTTTGAGTTGTGATAACAACATAGCGCTCTTTGAAATGTGCACATTCAGTTTTTCTTTTATAGCAGCAGGTCCTGATTTACTCCATACCAATGAAGCATTTTCATACAATGACAACTGGAATGAAGGGAGGAATATTTTAGTGCTTCTGTGTGCTATGTGCTTGTGGTGTTGCCGGGTTTTGGCATGTAGCTAGGAATAATAAAGTGAGACCACTGTGAATATAGACTAAAATGGTTAAGGGTGATTCAAAATCTTGAATCTCACACAACAAACATCTCTGCTTTGATTTTTGTCAGTAATTGCAATGGCTTCTTCTTGTCTGTCAGTCTAATATGACCTTTTGTCATAACCCAGGCAGCAGAACTTCGCTGAAATACCTTTAAATAAAATCTAATAAATAAACAATTTAGTAAATAACTAAATCTTCAGTTAAAAAGGAAGTGATTAGACTCTAGAACAACTGAGTTGGTGCAAGAGCAAATTGTTGTCACTGTCTGTACTATGAGGGATAATAATTGTTTGTGAGGCACCCTGTTGTTCTGGTCCTGAGCACCCAAGGATGGACATACTTGTGATCTGATCTGGCAGAGTTATTCTTATGATGTATTTCAGATTGGGAAGAAGCATATTTGTCAGTTCAGATTTTTATACATCCCAAACAGTATTATAACAAAGAAAAACAACAACAACAAACTAAAAGCTTTGGCCCCCACAAGAGATCTTTTAGGAACAGTTACTTCCATAAGATTTTTGATTTTTTTTTTCTTGACAATCAAATTGAGTAGTGGCTTGTGCTTTTTTAAAATTATTTTTCTATTTTTAAAGTACTAGAAACAGTAAGTTTTGCTTTTAATTCATCTTGGTTTAAGCCATGGTTTAATGTAGGTTTCAATTAGAACATATGGATTCTCAATCTCCTCTTTACAATTCAAGTAAAACAGTTTCTTTGCATCAGTCCCAAGGGATGCTCATATTACAATCATTACTGTATTTGAACTGCACCATGTAACGTGACTGGGCTGAGGACATATCACGGTATCTTAGAGTTAGCAGAATTGCTCTCCATGTTGGCATTCACTCTGCTGTCTACTTAGCAGCTGGCTTAGAGTCACATGAACTTGGACCTAACGGTGGTGCATCTGAGATGATTATACATTTAACACCTGTGGAGATAAATCGGCCTTCTCCCATTTCCTTTCTTCTGCTTTTTGGCAATTACAGAGTACAATCAATTCCACGGTGTATCTGTCAGTTTTAAAGAAACAAAAAGAAACCCCTTCTTTTCAGCTGGCCTCATGTCAGTCTAAGAAATGTGGTGAAGGGTCCTCACACCTGGAGTTAACTTCCACCCCCACACCTCCCTTTCTGTAATGATCTGCATAAATCTTTCTGTCCTTCAAGCAGCAGAATGGGAATCAAACAAATATATTTTGAGGTAAAGTAAGTTCTGTAAGCAGCACTACTGAGCAAGGGACAGTTATTCTTCATCACCTCATCTTTTGACACTTTCTGTAAGAGCCCAAATGAATTCTGTTTCTGATACAGAAGAGGCATATTCCAAGGGGAATTTTATAAAACACTTCTATGAGAAGTTGCAAGCATGTTAAGAGGAGGAGAGGCCAGGGAACAAAAATCCACAGATCAAATGGATTTTAAGTCACAAAGAAGAAGAAAAAAATCTATTTATCATCAGGAAGAAAGATAACCCCTTCAATTTTTTTTTTTTTTTTTTTTTAAGTAGCCAAAGTATGGATGTTTCATCTTATAAATAAAGTCTGTGAAATGCTGCAGTTCTTGGTGATGAATCTGTTTGTTTCTCAGAAGTTCCTGTAGTGATACTCTTATTTAGCCAAAGAATTAGTGTCTTAACTGTATTTTTGGTTTAAAAGAACATAGGAATGTTTTCCTCAGATCTGTGAGGCATCCATCATAGGCATCAGATGTTTCTGTGTGTTTAGAGGAATGAAGCTGGGTTAATTAGCATTGATAATATACAACTGTGGGCTGGCTTCAGGGGCGGTGGGTTGGCCGATGTAGATAAGGCACAGCTGTGGCTGGCTCTGTGAAGTGGTTGAGAGCCAATGAAGAGAGAGCAGAGGGAGGAAGAAGCAAGAGAAGAGGGAACACATGCCCTGGATGAGGCAAGAGAGGAGAAGGCAGCAGAAGGACTGGTATGAGATGGTAAAAGACCTTGTTGCAGCTTGATAGTTTGGAGAGTGCTGCGACATGTGTGCTTCTGCAAAGATGTGCTTTTTCTTAATTAACAGTATTGGTGAAAATTCTGTGACCCAAAGACCAGCTATGAGACCAGTGTGGCTAACATATGCTATGCAGCTAAGTGCATCCACATTTTCTTTATGCCCAGTACCTGCCACCTTGGATGCTTTAAGATTTCCGTTTGAGAGCATGAGTTATGGTGTATATCTGAGGGAAGAATAGTCTACAAAAGTTAGCCTGAAAATACTGATGACTGAAGTGATCTGCAATATAGTGGTAGGAACAGCTAGAATCAGAAAGTTTTGCTCCTTGTGGACAAAATGCAAAAGACTATATTAAGCTTATATTACAAGTCTCCCTTGAGCTCCTACCGGAGAGGCTCAGAGGAGTAGAAAGAGTCATAATGGGCTAGAAGAGTTTTTACACAGTACTTTTATTATATAGAAATTGCCCTGTGAACTTCTAAATAGCAGAATTAACTCTTGGGATAAAAGAAGTTGGTTTCACTTCAGCCTTCAGGCCATCCTGTCCATCCTTGATTTCCTGTGGTTAAGCATGGGAAAATGCTCCATCCTGTCATGCAGGAGAGAAGGGGGGTTGTCTGGATCACTGTCCTTGGGTAGATCCAAACATTCCTAGCCAGAATCCTTCAAGATGGATACTCTTAAGTACTTGACTAATGGTGAAATTGCTAGTCTAGTTATGCATCAGAGATTCTCTTTTGAGTATTGTTTTTCTCTTTAAGCGCATCAGAACATAGCAAGAAATTGTCAACAGTAGAAGTACTTTTAGGTTGGGGATTACCGTGTTAATAACAAGAAAGCTATCCTTGGGTTTACAAAACACTGAACAAAATGACTGCTTAATGCCCAGCTGTGATTTTCTGCCTTTTTACCTTTCAATGTCTATTTTATGTGTACTTGTCACTTTCAAATGGCTGTTTTGAGAGGCACGTTGATGATGCTATTGTGTTAATGTCATCAATCATGGAAACACTGATATTACCAGGTGAAGTTAGTTCATTAGAATCAGATGCATGCACTCATAAATATTTTTAAGTATGGCACTGTGCCAACAGATTATAACACTTTTGGGAAATTAATCTGCTGCCAATTATATGTATTTATAATACTGTACAAGTGTATAAAACATGAAATTATTGATGTTAGTTCTGGTAAAATTACTTTTCTATACTGTTTGATGCCAGTTACCTATTAAGTACAGGTCTAACATGCAGATTCTAGGTTTATAGTGATATAGTTTTTGTTCAAATGATTCAATATTTAGAATTTGTTACTTATTATTATATATTCATGTGATTATGATCATGACTACCACAAATACTTCTTTTTTTTATTTATTGAGTTAGTAAGATTACTTCAGGTCTAGCTTTCTGTTCCACTGCTGCTAGTATTTCATTCTGTAACAACTAAGTGTGCACTTTTAGGGCTGGTTGGCAGCTCTGTTTAGCTTGCACTGCAAGAATCAAATGAGAAAATACTCTTTGATATATACAATTTATAACTGGTTTATTACACTTTTAAAGTAGTTGAAATCATCAATCTAGGCTTTTGATAAATGTGTATTAAGTAAAATGGTACAAATTAAAGTTGGAAAGCAAGTTCCTTAGCACTCACCAGCTCTTAAGGGGAAAAAAAGTAAAAATTAAAGCAGAAGACAGAAAAATGTTTCTGCTTTGAGCCTACCATAAACTGTTTATAGTGAGAAAGCATTACAAAGTAATGCTACCTGCTTGTTGGCATATATAGCATATATGTTTGTGTGGTGCCCTTTGCTAACAACGTGTTTTAAGAGAATTGAGATTGCCTCAGATAGGTTGTTGTGAAAAGAATGGGAAATATACTAGAATTCACAGACAATGAAAGGTTGTCTGTGCAAAGGAGTCTGAGAACACAACTCACTAGAGAGTAAAATTTATTTTCCAGCAGTGTTGAAATCTGAGAAGGGCTCAGCTACCTGGGCACCTACCACGGAGTCTTACTGATGCTGCTGGGATCAGACCCTTCACCCTCTCTAACCTCCCTCTTAAATAGGACCATATTTAGTTACTTGTCCTGCCATGAGATTTGGGCTTTTTTGAATTGGGGAACGGGGAGCCAGTTTGTAGGCTCGGAGTCTTCCTGGCCATTGGGCCGTTTCCCCTGCCACAGGGAGTCCTCCTTGCCCCTGCACCCCCTGCCCTGTTCCTGCTGGGACCCAGGGTTCCCGGAGGCAGGCTGGCCCTGACACCCGGGGCCCTTCTGACTGCCTCATGGCTTTTCAGCTGCTGGCCAGCCTCTGCTCCCGGTCTGCAGGACTGTGCCATGGGTGGCCCTCCGGGCTGGTGGCCAGGCAGGTGGCTCCAGTGCCACTGGGCTGGCAGGGGTCACCCTGCGGGGTCCTGCTGCCAGGGTGGCTCCCCTCCTTCTGTCCAGCCCATGGTAGGCTGCAGGCAGGGCAAGTCTTGTGTAGACTCAGCTGTGTTCGGCACTGTATTTTTTTTTAATTTGGACTTTAAGCAACTTCAAGCCAAATAAGAAATGCCAGCCAACAGAATTGTGGGGAGTCATACTGATAACTTTCCCTTGCTTTTGGAGACAGACTTGACTGTACACTGCAACTGGGGAACAGGAGGCTCCCGTTGAGGAAGAAAAATAGTGTCAGGAGTGTTCAGCCTCCGGTCTAATATATTTTTCCTGCTGCAGCTTGCACTTCTGGCTTCATTATAGCTTGCTCTCATAAGTCGTCATCTCTGTCTCAAGGCTGTTGTGCTTTCCAATGTAAAGCAGATTGATGCTGGCACATTTTTTCTATTTTAATTTTACAAAGTTGTCACACTGAAACTGCCTCATACTGGAAGTGCTTTGAAGTGAAGAGATAAACAAAGAGCTAAAATAAAATTAAAAAGGAGCACAAACAACATTTCATCTTGGTTTGTCTTTTTTTAAAAATAAGCTGAATGGATGTAGTACCCTTGTGCCACTGTAGTAAGTCTGCAAACATTAGCTGATCAATCTAAATTGAGTTAGTGTATATGCAGCAAGCAGAAACAGGTGAAAATTAGGTTATCTGTGCCCAAGTCTTTCTATTTGCTATGAACAGTGAGATATAAACTAGTTTTTAGACCTGATTCGTTTTGTTTATTTTCAGAGAGGGGTAGAAGCAGAACATGTGCTATATCTACCGTAGTTATTAAACCAAGAAACTAAAAGTCACTAGCTCAATTGTGACATTTGCAGATAAAGGTAGAAGCCCCTGCTATAAATAAATCTGAAGTGAATCCAGGAGGAAAAACAGCAGCAGTCCTTGGTACATTTCAGTTTTATCTCTATGAAAAACAAAACCCCCATGAATTTTCTGTCCTTTTCACTAACAAAAAAAGAAGCCATTGTCTCTGCTGGTGTTAGAAATGCCAACCACTCTATAATCTGAAGTATGATTTATAACTTCACTTTTTTGGATTTACGGGCTCCTGAAAATTTTCCAGTGAAGACAGTAATCTAGATAGTCACAGTTACTTTTTATGAAGTTCTAAAAGTAGGCTAGGAATTTAGAGGGCTGTTGGCCACAAATTGAAGCCACTGGCTGCAGCAATAAAATAAAAAACACCACCAGCAAATATGGTCTCACTATTACAGTTCTTGGGTGCACAGTTACTATTAATCTTCATTTAAAAGGGGAATGAGAAGTCTTTGTCCCTAGACCAGATTTGAAAACATGTAATATGTTTTTATACCCCTATAGAAGTCTTTTGTCCATATTTATGCACCTCTCCTTACTGGTGAGAAGCGGCGATTGCAGGTGATTTCTCCTAAGTGACAGAATGAAGTCCTTCCCTGAGATTGCAGTCTTACCAGTGCAGTGGTGGCTTGTATTCCTCTTTCCCAGCAGAAAGGTAATTGCCATCGCCTTTTTTCCTGGGCTAAGAAGTATCACCACCACTGCAGAGTGTAATACCCAGGAGACCTGTGGGCTTCCAGTTAATCCAACTTGGAACTATTTGCTCATAGATCCCAGCATTTATTTTCAAGCTAGTACCTCAACTGTGTCCTGAATTGTGTTGTAGGGCTCTAAAAATCGATCCAAATGCAGAACTGGAAATCCAGTGTTGTCTTTTCTACTAGTTTGAACAGGCTCATGAGCAGTAGTCTTGACATACTGGCATCTTAAAACTTCTGTGCCTGTTCAGCTTAAGAGTCAAAGGATCATTTTAACAGAGACAGCTAATGCTTTCTTTGGCAGAAGTTGTCACTCATGTTTACCAGATCATTATGTTAAAAAATAATTAGTTCACAGAATATTAACAGTTTCTGCCCTCTCTGCAAGCCAGTTGAGAACCTGACAAAAATCATTCCCCAGTGCTATTTGCCAGAGCCCTAAACTCCTCTGAACTGCCTTTGCCTTTTCCTTAGAGGAGGGGCTTGTGAGAAGAGTGTTTTGCTGTTAGGTTTTCTGGCATTTACATCACCATCAGTGATCAAATGTGCCTGTTCTGCCTTCAAGAGGGGCTGTGAGGATGGATGAAATATACTCTGAAGTGTTCAGGTTCTTTCCATCAGGCCAGACTTCAAGGTCTACTACTGTTTCTGTGTCATCTCTCACTTCAAAGGTATCTGCCCTTTGACTTTTATGTTGAGCTGTTATTGTTAGGGCCCCTTTGGGTTGCCTGAGGCTATCGGATGTCCAAATAGCCATAACAACAGAAATAATATTTGCTTTCATATGATAAACAGTTCCTGTTTGGTTGTTGCAAAGATGTAAGGCAGCTGAAGCTCGAGAAAAAAAATATAGAAAAAAAACCTGTTCAAACTTTATTTTGGCTTGCATTCAGGTCCTTGGATTCTTATGGATCCTTACCGATGTGTTTTCCAGACTTGATGGTGCTTGTAGCTGTTGGAATTGGATACAACCATGGGGATTCTTGCACAAAGGAAACAAATTTTCAGGCCAGATCAAGTGCAACTGTCCCTGAAGCTGTTCTGCTTGGGCTCCCATTTAAGTTCAAGTGAAGGTTTGCTAACTAAACTTGTTGCTATTGAAATTTTATAACCATTTAAACAGGAAAGGGTTATTTGCTGAGAGAGGTTACATCAGATTGAAAAGCCTCATCTCTGTTCCTTTTAGAACCTGGACTCCTTTTGTGCTTGCAACACTGTGCTGTAGGCAGTTCATGCTTGAGGGAAAAGAACTGTTCAGACTGGGTTTTGAGTTGGAGTTCAGCTCCCCAGGCCCCTGTATTTGTGATCTCCAGGCTTGATTGCGCCATTACCATTGTGCAGGGGTGAACGTGTACTGGGGAAGCTCCGAGTAGCTTAAAATGCAGCAGTGCATTGGCTGAGCAATGCAGATCAGTATTCTCCTGTTATTCCACCAGGTTTTTTTCATGTATCCAGTACTACTTATTAAAATATTAAGCCTGATTCAGTGTGCTTTTTTGTTGAAGTTTAAAGCCCCGCATGAGATTATGCAAAGATACTTGAAAAAATGCCATTCCCTCCATGATCTCTTCTACTGGGAGCTACTTTTGTCTAGGATGTATTGCTTGTGCCTGCAGGATGTACCAGCTTTCTGGGGTCCTAGACTATTAAGCTCATTTTCAGAAGAAAGCAGTGAATGCTTCCTTTGGTAGCTTTTGAATTTGGTAAAGCTTATCTCTGAACGAGAGACCTTTCTTTAGAAAGTCTACCTTGTTCTTTCCTTCACAAAGTAACTCATTGAAGCTATTTATTTCTAACTTTTCTTTCTGGAAGAAAAGATAATGTCTTTACTTTTGATTACCTAGAACACATTACAGTGATGTAGAGCCATTAAATATGCAGATTAGTAGTACTTAATATAAGCAAGATGCAAGCAAAGTCTAGCAGCTTGCAGTGCTTTGGTTTTTTATAATGCAGTTATAAAGTCTTCAGCAAAAGCTTTGGTATGTGATGCCATAAGAAACTTCATTGTAAAAAATATTTATAAAATTGCTTTTCTAAATAATAAATTTCAGTAAACATGCCATAGGTAATCTTGTTTTCTTAGAGTCAGACAGAAAAAAAAATGTACAAAATACAACCCACCCACTTACGCCTAGTATGCTGCTGGTCTTCCAGCATTTCTGGTTGTGGGGTATTTCTAATTATAGTCAGACCTGGATAATTCATGTTGGGTTTATTCATAAGTAATATTATTTGAAATATTTAGCTGGTAAATAAAACTGCACTGTGCTTCATATCTAAGCATATTGTACTGAAGTTTTAAAGCTTAAATAATTCACATACATAAAAACTGTGTCAACTTACTATTAAGGTCGCTCAAATTTTCTGTCCACACATTTCTTAAAATCAAGGAAATTGTAAGTTAGGGAAATGCTAGTGTTTAAATCAACCTTATTTCACATGCCTTAGCTCAGAAACGTCTTAAAGTACATGGATATACTGAACTTGGCACTCCTTCATGTATTTGTCACATTCTTCACTTGCTGTCACAAGCATGGTCTTCACTGACCTTGGCCCTCTGAGGTACCCAGAAAAAATAACAGAACTGTAAAAATGAGGGAATCTGAAGAAGGTGGTTTTACAGTTTGGGAGGGGTGAACTGCAGCAGAGATGTATTCTAGAAGTCAGGGAGAGGTTTGCACAGTCCTGTAGCTTGCACAAAGTTTGGTTGGTGTTTTTGTGTATTTTTTGTGGGTTTGGTTTGGGTTTGGGTTTCTGTGGGGGTTGGTTGGTTGGTTTTTAAATAGAATACTTCTGCTTTACATGTAAAACAGACCTGTTAGCCTTGCTGTTTCCAAGAGCACCTTCGTTGTGTTGCCACTGGGTTAGCTTATGAAACAGCTTTTCATTAGTTTGCTTCACCTTTTTCTCGTTTGTACCATTGTCTGAGATAAACTGACTCAAAATGAGTAACAATGAGCAAACAGCTCAGTCCAAGGCAGTTATGGAGTGAAATGCTAATTGGATACTTTCCTTAAAGTGAACCATAATAAATTGACAATGTTGGAGATAGCGGTGCAGCTGAAACTAGGGGTTTGTAAAGCCAAGCTTTCAGTTTTCCAGTCTTGCTGAACACGATCAAACTACTTCTGAGTATTAAAAGAGTATGTTAATTTTTACAGTTTCTTAGCCTAAAAAGAAGAAAGCAGTGCCTTTTTGTATCTACTCAAAATGTTTCTAATAATCGTCAGAATTTAATAGAATACTGAAGTGAAAGCTGTGTATCTGTAAACGTGAGCAACATCCTTGTGTCTCACTGGGTTAATTATCGTGTGGAGTACTTTGTTACTTGCTGGAGTGCTCTGATGTGATTTACTTTGGTCAAGACCTAACTGTGAAAGGAAGTAGTAGTTAAGTATTGAGTTGACACATACTAAAAGTAGTTTGGGACTTTTACTTTGCTATTTGGTGCCATACTTTTGGTTTCTAAGTTCTGAGGAACTGGAAACGAGGGAACTATTTTGTCGCAGCTGTGCAGTTTCTGTGCATATCTGAAACCAGCTTGAGCATCCTCTGTGGAGAGGTTAGGGAAATGATGGAGCTACCTTAAGGCGTGTGAGGAGACAGATTAGCTATTTTTTCCACTTTGTGGCAAACACTTCTATACTAAACATGCCTCTGAGATACTTTGTTTCTAGGAAATCATTGATATAGGTGAGAATGTTTATTTTAAGACAGGAATAAAAAAAACTAATTGGGAACTTCTTCTGGAAGACCTTTTAATTACCAACACTTCTCATAGCACACTTTTCTCCTGTTTTTCTCAAAAGCAAAGAAACAGGCATTGAATAGAAACAGACTGTTTGTCCAGGAACACGTGCAAGAATAGGAGGATTGATAACTCATGCTGGTTTTTGGTTTTCAGAGACTTACTTGTTTGTATCACGTGTTGTGCTCACCTGAGCAACTGCAAAGTGTTCTCTGACCTTTGTTCTTGCAATTAAAGATGCTGCTATTAGTCAACTATAGTGCAATTAAGTCCAACTGTAACCTTTATTTCTGTCAATAAATGTAACTTCGTAGTGTGAAAATGAAGTTACCTGTGTGATTGCCTGTGCTTGTTTTCTTTGCATGATTTTAAAAAAAAATCATGGTTGTGAGAGTTCTAACTGTATAAGATTGTCCCCCTCATAGTCAGATCAGTAGGTAAAAGTGTGCTTGTTATAATATCCTGAGCTTAATTCATCTATATGGCTTTATTATTGCTGTTCTATTTTATTCCAAATGAATATGTTGTTACATCTTTGCTTAAGACATTTTTTCACCCCGCTTTTTCAACCATGTGATAAATCCTGTTTTCTTTTGCTGCAATTTTTAGTGCTGTCAAATTATTTACTAACCAGTGCTGTTATTTCAAGATGTAGTTAATTATTAACATGAAACCAGATCATTTTATGAAAGGTTATTTTCTGATGACTTTTAAAAATCCTCAGAGAGGTTGAAAATACCATTATGATTCAGAAGGATTTGTTGGAAATAACAATATATTCTCAGGTGATCCATCTCTAGTTTAAATTGCGTGCTAGGTTTAAGATAAGCCAGTGATAGTAATGTCTTGGCTCACAGAAGTCAATTCAGGTTTATTAATAATATCTACACACAAATTCAGGGTAACACTGTGTCTGTACTTCCAGATCCTAAAATAAGGTTTTGTATACAGCTCAACAGAATTAAAATGCTACACAGTTGCATTAATTTCCGTTGAGAATTGGGATCAAGATCAAGGGGTTTATGTAGGCATGTGTTTTCTTCCATTTGGATGCAGGCAACTCAATTCCTTGAAGAGATTCAGGCAACATTTTAACCCTTATTTACTCGTTTGATGCTGTCTGGCTTGAGATGTTCTCATGGTCCCTTAGAAACATCTTCAAGACTGATGGCCTGTTTTTCCTCTGGCAAGTTCTTTGTAGAGTTAGGTTTAAAGTATGCCAACAGAGAAATTTAATAGGAATATCTCTAGTCAAATAGGGGCCTGGCAGCACTGATTTGTGTTGGTTTTTTTCTTAGGCCACCATGATGGCTCCCTGGCCATAGTATTGGGGAGGTTTTGTTGAGAATGGAGGTTAGCAGTTTGGTTTGTAGAGTGCCCAGAGCCAAGGAGAGAGTAGGATTTCTAAGAGAAGGAATTCCTTCCTGTACTGAGATATGTTGTAAGACCTCCATAGATCTTTGTGACCGGGTATGATTTTGGAAGAACTTCACCTACAACTTTTTATGTATTTGTATATATATATACACACACACACATATATACATAAACACATACATACATTTATATAGATAAAAAACTTCTTTTGAGAATTTAACATCTCATAAAGTATGGAGAAAGTGGTTAAATATTAAATGTCTGCAGGATGATGCTCATACTGTTTACCAATAAGCCACTTAGGCTGAAGCAAGCTGGTAAGTCTTTCATTAACTTAATGCCTGAATCTTCTGAAAAGTAAATAAATTTGTATCCCACAAAGTTAACGGGGAATACTTAACTCCCAGCAGGAACGAAAGTGCCTTTAATCTAAACAGGCAATGTTATTTTTAGTACCTTGTGTTCAAGGGCTGCATTCCAAACAGAGGAAGCTACACTATTCACAAACTGTGGTTCCCTGAGACATTGTGGAAGCGTCTTGGGAAAACACTGAATGAGTGAGTCTCTAAGAGCATTCAAGTCCTTGTCATGCTGTAGATTGGGTTTCTCTTGGGACGCTGATCTTCAATTTATGGGAAGATTTCTGATTTTGTGGATTGTGGTGGGCATGTTTTCCACCTCAGCTTTTTAGCAAAGCATTTCCTCTGTAACCTTTTACATTCATGTTTAGTCTTTATCCTGCCAAACGGTGCAACAGCAGCTGTATTTCAATACCTCTTGACTGCACCATATTTTCAAGAAATTAATTCTCGTCTTGGCCTGTGTATTGTGCAGATGCGCCTGTGCATACTGGTCTATAGGAAATGACAGAGCTGTTCTACAAGGATTTAGTCAAAGCTAAAATATTCATCCAACTGCACCATTTGTCTTGCACTCACTCCCCTTTATGCATTCTTCAGGCTCCAGCATTACTTGCACGTATAGAGGCACATTCTGATTGTTGTCTCTAGCTCTGCACTGAGAATGTTCTAAATATTCATAATGTTATGTATATATCATGCTAGGTGGCTGTGTATTATTAGAAATCCTGGGCTTTAAGCACACTGTCATCCATTGTTCAGTAAACACAATTACATTGCCCTATCTTTCATCTCTTCTCTAATGAATCCATGCTAATTGATTAATCAGTGCTGTTGCTTCACTGTGATAATCCCATATGAGGAATAGTAGTAACATAACTGGCAATTACTAACAGAAGTTGTACACTGAGGAAAACATAATGTTATCCACCGTAAGTGGCAAAGCCAGACCAGGAGGAATGGAGCCGTGCCTTGGCCAGGGCTGTGTCCCGTGGCACGGTGCGCTCTGCTGGGCCTGATTCTGGGGTGGGCTTTGGGTGGGAGTGTGATCCACTGATTAACTGGTACAGGGGATATCTCAGGCTATCACCGATTAGTGGTGTGTTACAAAAAGGCGTGTCTGAGAAGATGTGGGCAATGTGATCAGCCGTATCTTTTTCAGTTTCATCTGGTGTTGGTTACTGAAGTGACTGTCTTCTTGACTTAAATATGGCTATGATAGTGACTTCTAAAGTGAGACAAAGAGCATTCTTATACCATTACAGAATCTTACTGATGTTACTGTTTAATTTCCAAAGCAATGAGTAGAGATTTCTGATCTAAGTCCAATTGGTTCTTGAAGGTTCTGGGCGGTGCTTAGTAGGCCGATGGATGGTAAGGACTTGATTTTCCTTGCTGTTACAGAATCAACAGAACTATGGGTTCCTGTTGACCAGCCTGTCTTGAGGCATAACATTATATGCTCCGTTCATAAGGACAGTTAGTAACAAAATACAATCTTCAGTGAAGTCCCTTTTTTTAACTTTGAAATTGGGTATGGTTTGTAAATTTTGGAAACCATTGTTCACTTGCACTGTCATGGTGGTGAAGGCATACATAATTTTCATTTGGATGAAAAAGCTAGCTAAATTCAGTGATAAAGGCTGAAGTATCATTTCTGCGTTCAGCTTTTAGATAATAACGCATTCTTCAGAAGCCTTTCAAACAATATTGAGGGCATATCGGTGTAGCAAAAGCAGAAGATTTTGATTTGCTAGTGCAATTATGTATGTAAAGTTTGGGCGGCTTTCCGTTTCTTGTTTTCTGTATTGTGCATTACTGGTTTAGTTTGTGTTTTGTTTTGGTTTTGGTGTGGTTTGTGGTTTTTTTTAAGTGTTCAGAATTAATTTTACGTGGTGAATAAAATTAGAATTCTATTTCTGAGGGAAATAGCATTATACATAAGACTTAGGTGATCACTAGGTGATACTTCTCTGAAACCACTGTAGTCTACATCAGGATAATTTCTTCACAGATATTTTGTTTACTTTTAAAAGGAATACAACCAGTTCCTCTCAACACAAATAAAAAAGGAGTCAAAATACAGATTTTTAGTTTGCAAATCTCTTGTAAAAGATTCTGTGAACTAAAGATATTGGGAGGCTTAAAAAAAATGAGTCAAGGTAGGGAAGATAATGCTGCTGTTCTCTTGGTCTCAGAAAATTCAGTAGATTTTCTCGTAGAAATACAAATTTCTTTCCTATTTGTGCAGTATTAATTGGCCAATGCTAGTTTCCAACCAAGAGGAGGGATTAGTGTGCATTTGTAGAGCTAATACTAGTGCACTTTTTGAATGATGCTTGTTGCCATGGGAATGCTTACAAATAATTTATGTACTAACTCACATGTCCAAAGGTTGTGCGCTTTCTTTGAACACAGATTTTTGTCTCCCAAGTGCATGGTACAGAAGAAAGCATAAGTTTTTGCTTGGAAACAGGCTTATTCACTACCTTGCATTGCTAATAGCACTGGTAAATGTTCTCTGTAAATAAAAGACCACCTATGGATTTCTAGACAGTACATTTAGCAATAGTTCTTAAAATATAATTAAAATACTTGCAAGGTAAATAAATTATGAATATTAATATCCTAGCAGAATCTCAGGATCTATATATGTGAACTCTTAACACCTAAGCACAAGAGTAGCCATGCTTCAGGTCAGCCAGAATAATTTTAAATGCTCTTAGCATGGATGAGCTCTAATTAATAATCTTGCTGAGACGCAAATAATATTGGCTCAGGCACACTGACCTCCTAATACTGCTTTGTAATGTCTAGTTGGCTTGCACTGCAGGCAGAGAGCTCACAGGCAATTAAAATCAGCATGATAAATGGAGGAGAGGTCTAATAAACATATCCTCTGTTTTAAAGGTGCCAGTGGTCATGTGGCTGGCCAGTATCCTTTCAGTAATTATTCCAATGTCGAGAGCTCCTAAAAGTTGCAAACACTTACCATATTACTTACGTTTCCAGTAGTTTTTTGGTTGGTGTTGGTGTGTGGTGTCGGTCTCCATGTCCTCACCCACCCACTCCCACACCCAGAGAAACATTTCCTTTAACTTCAGGAATTGGTTCTTGGCCGGTAGAGGTGCTAAATCCAAATATTTATCAATATGCTATTAATGCCTTTAAAAGCAACTTTCTACTGCTTTGGAAAAGACATAGCTCACACCTCACCGTGGAAATTCTTAAAATGTTCGGCTTAAGTCCAGTGTTTTATATACAGGAAAGCTACTTCTAGAGACTTTTAACTGAGGCAATTTTTCCATCTTTCTTTTCCTCAGAGTCCTTCACAAAGGGAAATACTTAAGCACTCAAGTTGTACCTCTTTCTTCCCTTCACCCATGCAAAACGACTGCCAAGAAAGGTGTGAACTCCAGTACTGTTCCAGCTAGTGGAATTCCCCCACCTCCTCAGTATTAGAGAAGTTTTTCATCTGAGCACTCTTGGAAAGTTTCATGACCAAAATTATACATAACATTTTATTTCTCCAGGTCTTAAACAATCCTTGCTGCTCTTGAAGAACTTACTACTTGGGTAGGAGTTTTAAGAAACAGAGCATTGCCATAATCCATGCAGAAAATGCTCCTCAGCTAGATTTTTTGAGTGGTTGAGACAGGGAACAAACAGGGAGTAGGCAGAGGAGGAAGGGTTAGGGAGAACATTTTGAAGGGTGGTGTTGGCAAGATGTGTTTTACAGGAAGAGTTTGATCATTTCCAGAAGAGCTCAATGGGAGTTGAGGTCAGAAACTGGCTGGTGTGGCTTGCGTCCCTGAAGAACTGAAGCTCCTCTTATTTTTGGTTCCTGCTGACTCCTGTGCTCCCTAATTGCTGTGTTTAATATTAACAATATCTTGCCCATGTAGAAGGCAGGGGCTTCAAGTTGCCTGCTGAACTTAGAACAGTGGTAATTAGGAGGGCAGAAGACATTGCCTCCCATGCTTAACCCCATGAGGTACTCTTTCTCCTTGGCTTCTCAGTGTGAGAGCACCTTGTTCACTACTGAGAATTTGCCCTCATACTCTTGACAGTTATTGTTGACTACTGAGCTCTAGGGCATAAGCAATAATTTCAAAATATGTGTGTGTGCATAAGATGTTCCTGTCTCACTTGTCATGACAATACTGAGTACTCAGTTGAACTGTGCGGGTGATAACGGTGTCTCCTAATCTGTTTCAGTGCAAAGTGGCCCAGAGCAGTTGGACCTGTCGGGGCAGGGGTTTCAGCCTGCTTGGTTTTTGCATTGTACACCAGTGTGTGTAATCCACCAGTGCAGTTCAGCTGTGTTGATAACCCCGAGCAGAGAGCTGTTAGCAAACAGTTTGGGGGAATAATTCCTTGCTCCAGACTGATTCCTAGGAGAGTGTCTTTTTATGCCCTTGGTTTAAAATGTCTTTTTCAGTGTCCAGACCATAGCTCACGACAACATTCAAGAAATCTATTGGTAGTTGAGAGGGGGAAGATGTTGCTGTTGTGGTTCCTGAAACTGTCATGTAATTGCTAAAAGCCGTACTGTATTATGGCTTTGCTTTGTGTTGTGCTAATTAAAAATGAATCCACTTGCATATTATTAAAAATTTCTGAAGATGTACAGCTATTATGTTGAAAAATATCTTTTAGCAGTCCAGTAGAATACATTTCAATTGGCACTATTGAAAGAATCTGTATGATTTTTATTTTCATATTTGTTGCCTGCCTAAAAATCATCTTTAGCAAGTGATTAATTGCATTTGTAGATACTGCACAATTGCATCAATTATCCATTTCAAATGAATCTCATTCTGAATAGTTGAGAGGATGATGTAGTTTAATCAGTAAGTGAAATGGAAGTATTGTGAGCTGTTTAAAAATACTTAGCACGTTTTATGGAGGCAGAGTGATTTAAATCAAGCAGGCTGCTGCAAAAATAAGAAATACGCAGTAACAAACACTAATATTTTTACTTTTGTTTAGCAGCATTTTATTAGCTTGCTTTGCATTGGTTGCCATCCTTGATATATTGATAATAGTCATACTGTAGGGATGTTAGATGGTTAGGAATTTTTTAATTGGGATAAATATGTTGTAGTTATAAATACAGTTGTTGAAGTATGACAGCTTGCATGTCTGTTGATCAATGTCTTCTCTTTTGGGCAAGCTCTGTGATGTTTAAGATCATGCTGAGCAACTTACTCAATTTTCTATTGTTGGTTGATTTTAAAAGGATGTTTGATATTTTATTACACTTAGAAAGGAAAAAAGGAAAATTGTATGTTAAGATAGCAAAATTAGTCTGGAAATTTTTTTTGAGGCAGCTTTATGCATGCTTTTGCAATGCTAAGCTGCTCTTAAATGTATTTCAGAATGTGATTTTGAGTGTCACGTAAAGCAGTGTGGGCAGGAAGACTGGTATTAGCTTGGTAATGAAAGGTTAGCTAAGCAGATGAAAGGCAGATACTGACACAAACTTTGTTTTCATATCTAATATTTGAATGTTTTCAGGTTTTGTGTAACTCATTGAAAGGTGGTGTTTTACAATATGTAATGTTTAACCTATTCAGAGGCTCTGATTTTAATGCTCTTCTCCAGTTACGGGGTTTTTTTTTTTCCCACAAAGGTTTTTTAAGAACAGGTTTCTGCTAACTGACACTCGTTACGTATTTTACTTGTCAGTGTTCCCTGGCCTTGAAATAGCCTGAGTCTGTACTCTGTAAGGAGTAAAGATAAAATAACTCTTTTCTTAATGTAGAGTTTTAGGACCACAGCTTCAGTTAGGCCTGTTGTGGATTTAAGGCTGAGTGGGGGAATCTAGACACTGATTTTAAGTCTAAAACTTTTTTAAAACTTGTGGTTTGCTGCACTCTTCTGCTTACAGTCTGAGGGTGACAGGAGTGCGGTAACAAAGGGTACTGGTTATTGTGGTTGAACAAGGTTTCTTAGCCATTTCAGAAATGCGTGTAGATGCACAACTTACGCTTTGTCCCAGCAGATGTGAGCCACGGAGGAGCCTCTCTGAGCCACAGCCATGTACAATTGGCCAGAACTTGAAAACAGTGCTGTAATTAACTGCGGGATGGCACATCAACATGTGTGTAACTTCGGTTGGAATACGGTTATCGTATTTTAACCTGTGCTTGGCTGTTTAACTGAATGAAAAAGGGCCTTTATGTGCGTTCTTTGAGCTATATGGTCTTGAGGATCGTCTTCTGTATGCAATGTCAGCTGTTGCATTTGTTGCTGTAACTAAAAGTAAACACCTTAACTTTGTAACACGGACTAATTTGTGCGGCAATATTTATGAAAGTGCTGATTTTTAAAGCTAAAAATAGTGCTGTGGCTTCTTAAACTCGTTCTGGCTGTCAGAAATGCTCATATGATCCTGAAAGTGTTGCTAAAAATGTTCAATTTTTAAATATGGTAATTAAAATTGTCTGTTGTGAGGGCAGTAGATGAGGCATTTCCTGCATTTGTAACTTAAGCATCCCTTTCACCCCCAGGTTTCCTTGCATCTGACCGTTTGTTATGTTGGTAGGAGCTGAACTCCCACTGAACCTTCTTGGAAGAAGGTTTGCTGTCAGCCGAGCAGGCAGAGTGCGGTCTGCAGCCTGCCGTCCTGCTCCGTGACCTTCTGCTTTAGGGTTTGGATGCCTTTCCTTTGTTTTAAAAAGCTGGTGCCCTCAGGGAATACAATACTATAAACTGGAATTCCAGTTTTACATTTTCATTTCTAACTTTGTCATTAAAACAGAGTTTCAGGTAAAGATACTTTCTCTTGGGTTTACCAGACTACTTCATTCCTAGTTTGAGTAGATACCATGTGTATTTCCTCTATTCATAGAACTTACTGATTTCCTTCAAGTTTAGTGTTTGATGACCATTTTATACTCCAAGTAAACTCTGTACTCAGGATTTTCTCCAGTTGCTTATGTAGACTTCCTATTTTCTAAATTTATCTTGGGTTTGTCTCATGTTGGTTGTTGTTTAATAAGAATTTTTTTCCAAGTAAAAGAGGATGTTTTTTGCTACCTAGCTTTTCTAAAAGTGATGTGTTCGCAATTTTATGCTACCTGCAAACTTACTTCTTGTCTTAAGAATAGTGTTCTGAGTCTACCAGGGAGAATAGAAGTGATTTAGGGTCCTTTTATAGCCGCTGGTGGCCTGTGGATATTTCTAAAGATGTCGTGCTGGGCGAGGTGGTACAGTCCACTCTTGGATAAACGTGTAAAATTTTGCTGCAGAAGAACCTCAATGAAAGATTTCTTTTTAGCTAAAATGTAATGCAAAGCTACACTATAACTGGAGTTTGGTTAGAGAACAGATCTGTTTGGTTGTTTTGGGATTTTTTAGGATATGAAAATCCAGTTTTTCTGAGTTGTGATGATAGTGAGAAAACAAAGCAATAGGGCTTGTCGGTAGCCAGGCTGTCAGGGTAGCTATCTGCTGTGCTAGCTGCTTAGGGCTGCACCCTTAGTTTGAAATAAAACCAGTTGTTTTGACTGTTTTCAGTCAATTGTGTATATCCTCCTTTTTTTCTAGCCAGAAATGGATACTTTTATGTCTCTGTCCAAAAGTGCCACTATTGCTTTTCCCCCCGCAGATGTTTTGTGTTTTTTATGAAATAGGCATTTCAAAAATTAAAGAAAAAATGGAGAACTTCTCATACTCCCTAACCTTAAAAAGACACATGACTGATGCCAGCATTTATTGTTGAGGCTAATATATGTCCATGCTGATGGTTGAATTGAGAAGACTGTGCATGTCCACGGAGTTGAAAATGTTACTGGTATGTACTCTGTCACTCTTCCTACTATCATACATACGTGTTTACCTAATTTGAGAGCTCTCACATAATGAATATGAGATTTGGGTTACAGTTGTTGGCAGAGGGCTGTTATTGAATAGGATCCCTCTGTTTTGCTTCAGTCCTAATTTGAAGAACATGATTTTTGCAGCACTAAGAAAAATTGCCTAAATCAAATTATTCCTGTGTAAACAAACTAAAAATACTTCCACTGTTCTTAGACATGTGCTTTCTTGGCTTTTGTGTTTACCACGCCATTTTACATTTTATTCCTATTTCCTAAGTGAAAACTGCAATTCCGTCACTGTAAATCTATTACACTGTCAGCTGAATTTGAGTCAAGTTTTGGGAGTCAGTGTCATTAATTCTGCTAGTATTGAAAACCTGTCAGCCTTTAAAATATGAACAAGAGATTTAGAATTTTTGTGTGTATTGGATCATTGTCTTCTAACAATGTCTTTACTTGTGCATTGTTGGTTTGCTATCATTCTGCTAGCTGGGCAGGAGGTGATCTGTTTAAATTTACTGTGCTTTTAATGGAGTGCTGAAGTATGAAAGGAATTTGTTCATTTGTAGTGATTGTTAAGTGACTGGAGCTCTGATGTCATTCTCAGAGAGCTCAATTATAATTTCAGTGTCATGATTCATGTTTCCTTGATCAGTTAGGCCTTTAAATATATCTGGCTTTGTGTTCACTGACGAGCATGTGATAATCTGTGGTATGTGTGAGCACTGTATGCCTTCAAATCAAAACAGGTGGTGGTGTGCAGGATGGGGGCTGTGACACTGAACCTGCCCCTGCAGCACCCTTCTGTCCAGATTATGAGAGGGTGACTTTTCTTTAGGAACATTTAGCCTTAAATTAAAGGGGGGGGGGGGGGGCGCGCGGGGGGGGATATATAGAGAAATTAAGGCTTAAAAAAAAAATAATGGCTGTAATTGCTGTTATGGACTCCACACTTCATTCTCCAATTCCTCACAGAAGTTTGATCTTGTGGAATGATGAAAATGTGGGGCTGTCAGGCACTTCACAAGGCTGGACCATTATTTTCTGGCACAGAAATGAACATGCCTTGAAACATTTGTGACATGTTTATAAATCTGTTCTTGAAGACATCTACTGAAGGACTGATACCCCTAATATCTTAATAATCCTCTTAGCCAGCTTCAAGACACTTTTTGCTGATCTGGTCTTTAGCAGAAAAGGAAGCTGTTGGTTGCCATCTTTTTGTGAGAATCTCTTACTTATCTTGCAGTGTAACTGTGCCCTTAGCAATGTTGTGCTGTGTCACTAAAAAAATAATCTGAGATTAGACTTGCTGATCAAAAAAAATGGTTTCTTGTGGTTTAAAGTCTGAATCAGTCAACAGAAACGTGAGATGAGATTGTGTTCTGAACATAGTATTTGTCATTACTGTGAAATCTGTTTCCCAAGAAGTGGAGGTGGAGGACAAGTACGGGCGTAACCTCACTACAGCAAGAGCAGTAGTAACAAAAGCCCAGTAACAGAAATAATGCAACTTCTCCAGGCTTGTGTAGGCTGCAAGGGAGGCCTTAAATAGCATGAAGTTCTGAGGCATGAGTAGCAAGTTCTCTGTCGTGCACGGAGTAGCACTGTGTTGCAGCCAGTGTTTGGAAGAAAAGAGAGTGTAGTCAATGCACAACCCCAAATCTGCTCATGGCTTGGCTATTTTCAGTCTTCCAAACGAAGAACCTTGGTAGCACCAGTGTTTTCAGTGGTTAGCTAAAGGAGGTTAGCTTCGTTGGGAGCATTATTGTTAAGGGTTTTCATCTGCTTCTGGCATCCGTTGCTATCAAGACGTTATCTTTTTTCAAGACGAAGTCAGCGTATGAAGGCTGTGTGTCGGATTTCTGTTGCTAATGCACTGCTTGAGGTTGAGTTCCTGATTTATGAGGTCAGTATGGAATATGCTTCATATAACAAGAATTGCTCCTTGACGTGTGGTTCCACTGTGAAAAGTGATTGGAAGAGATGGCACGTACTCACTACACATTTTTTAAAATAGTTCTTCCATTAGTGACAGAAGTTTGCTTTCAGCGAGCTATATTGGTCTTGTAGTGGAAGCCAAGTCTGTTGGCTTGTGCTCTGATTAACACACACAGAGAATCACTACCAGTATTATAGGTTCAAAAGTGGTGTGTGAACCAAAAGGGGATCCAATTTAATTTATATTCCAAGGGTTTGCTTGCAAGGCCGGACAGGATTATTTTCTAAAATGCAAAGCAACCCACTTTTACCCCCAACTCTCTTGATACTTATTAACTGAAAAGAAGCTCTACAAATCTTTGAGGGACCAAAACCAACAAACCTTTAAAGCCATCTTTCTGAGTAGAGCCATCTTTTGAGAGAATTTGGAAGTTTTAAAGTACGGTGTAGAGCTTTTATTGAAAATTAAATTACCTATCTAGTTGGCTTTGTTCATTGAAGTTAATTTATAACATTGCTACCTTTTGCCTTGGGACAACATGATATAGCAAGTATATACACTGGAAAAATGTACCACTGCAAGAACAACAACAAAAATGATTAACTTTATCTAGTTAAGATCAAGCGCTGAATTGAATTCTCTTAGTGTGTTGACAGCTGAAGATTTATGTCTTCCAGCTATGTTCCCGTTGCAGAGTTGGCAGAAGTGACCTGTCCAAAGAAGATCTTTGTTACGGATTTTGCTCTGTTTACATTATTACCATAAGGGTCACAGTGAAGTACAGTACATTAAAGCTAATATATCACCTGCTGACAGTGGTCTTATCTTGTTGGACCCTCTTTCCCTCTCCCGGTATGAAAAAAAAATAATGCAAACATTAAGACTCTAAGGATCACAAAAAGGAAGTTAAATAATAGCTTTCAAGAGTGTTACCATTAATGTCAGGTTTCCATGTGCACTGTATTTTTGTGTCTGGCCAAATGGTTATATAGTTTCTTTTTCTGTGAAGTTACTGTGAAAATATCTTTACCAGGTAAATGCTACTAAGGCATAGAAGGAGCAGAAAAAAGCCATTGGGTTTGTCCAAGATCTGTGGAATCTATTTGTGAGACAGGAGGTGGCTCAAAATGGGCAAGAGTGACATTCAGGTCAGACAGGCAGGCAAGGAAGCAGTGCCGCAAGCTTTGCCAGTGGGAGCATGGCGGGGTTCTGGTGTGAGGAGCACGACTGTTTCTCCAAATGCTGTGTCACATACGCTGCACACAGAACAGGTCTTTCAGCCGTCACTGTCAGTGATACGATGTTACTTAGGACTTGTTTACTCTTCCAAATATTGACTCAAAAATATAAATATAGCCATTGTTCTATATGCATAAGCATGTATGTAGTTTCAAATGTGCTTTGAAATCTCTCAACAGGGTGCTTCCCAGGTATCCTTTCAGGATGCGGAGATGAACCTCACTGGCCCCACAGAACTGTTGTTGGCTCAGAGGACCCGGCTCCCTATCAGGTAAGAACATCTTCTGTTCAGTGCTAACTCAAGTGTGATTTATCAACGTACAAAACAAGACTTCTCATTCCAGCTGCACCTGTGAATCTGCATTGTGCGCATCATCATGGTCTCTTCCTCCTCGTCCCTTTCCCATCCTACAAAGGCACTCGATTCACAAACTGAAGCACGTATTTGCACATGACAGTCTTTTACCCTCAATGAATATGAATGACTTTATTGTGGTGTTAGTAGTGTAAGGCTAAGGGGGAAATACGCTACCATTGTGTGTTGTCTTTGTGCTTTCTGCTCAGTCCTGCCAAGTATTTGATGTCTTAAGATAGAGGATGTTCTTAGGTAGTATATTGTATAAATAACCAGTCAGCTAAACCATGTAATCCTAAAAGGATCTTTTTCAGTTAAAATATCACATCTGGTTTTGAGTAGTATGGTTGCTATATCCTGTAGTAGATTTTATATCTGTGCTTATACACTGTGAAAACTATAGCCAGTATTTGTAATACTTCCCTGTGGCTTGCCTCACTAGAGTAGTCAGATGGAATGCATCCCTTTCCTCTCTTCATTTATAACAAACCAGAGGTGGCCAGTGTTGTTGTAACTGAAGGTGGCAGTGGTCACATTGATAGTTTGGAAAATAACTTTGATTTTGACTGGTCTACATTTTGACTGAAACTTAGGTAAACACATAATTTGTGTTGAAAGCCAATACAGTAAGATTTAAGAGTTGCATAGGTGAAACAAGTGGAAACTAGGTGTTCTCAAGAGGTTTAATAGTGAGCTTCAGGGTTTATTGTTCCTGAAATCACAGGGAAAATTCTAAATGGCTGAAATGAAATAAAAATATTTTTGCAGATTACATTTGTCATACAAAAATTAGCAGCCAGGCTGCAATACAGTGTTGCTAAGTAGGTCAGACACTTCCTCGGTGGTGCTAGTAGAGGATTTAACCTGGTAAATTTAGAGCAAAATGCTTCTGTGCTGCTATTCTCCTGTCCCACCATAAGCTTAAATTTCAGTTTTAACTGGTGACTCAGGATGTGCAGAAGTCACCTTTTTGAGTAGGGAAAGGAATTCAGTCCTTTGTCAAGTATGTTGTGTTTGTTGCAGAACTTAGTGGTATCATAGCATGTAGTCTAATGAAATTAAGAAGTGTTACGTGGCAAACTTGTGTGTGACAGCTAAAATGGCAAAAATTAATTTGTTTCAATTTTTATTATAGCAGATAATCATTACTATAATTCTGCAGCTTATAGTTCTTTGTCAAGACAGTATAAAAGAAAAACCATGAAAAAAACAGTATCTGAATGCTTTAATCTTAAAGCATGTATCCTCATAAACACCTGAGGATTCCCATTTTACCAATGTGAGGTCTGGGAAGGAAGCATGAAGTTATATACGCAGAATCTGCGGGGAAGTTTGCAAGAGCAGAGACTCTGACCTTCATGGTCTTCTGGTCCACACCAGGATTTTGGTAGAAGGATCACCTTTCCTTTTAGAGCATATAAAAAATTTGTCTTCTGCACGCAGGAGTTAATTTTTTAGTTTTTCTAGTTCTTTGAGTCATCATTTAATTTCTTTTATGGGATTTTTTTTTTTTTTTTGTCTTGGTAAGGTTGTGATTTTCAATTCTTCTGTGTATTTTTCCTCCTTCTTGGAGACCTCTTGTCACCTACTTTGTATGCCTTTCTGTGGTTTCTTCTCTTGCATGCTGGTACTGATACATATTTTTAGAATGGTCTCATCATGAAAAGGAGCTGGAGAGCTCTTCCAGTTTCCTCTGCATCTGTCAGGCCTCTTAAGTTACGTGCTAGCTGATTAATGTTCATCATGCAGTTATAGAACTTGGTCACTTTAGTTGTTAAATATTTATTTTCTGTTATGGAATGTCACTAAAGAATTCTGCAGCTTGTTTCACTTGAGGTGGTTATTATGCATCACCAGATAGATGCATTCATTTGTCTCTTGATCCATTAGTTTGTAATGAGGATTAATAAAGCTCTGTGCATGCTATGCTCATATTTACTGTTGTCCTTACGCTTTTACTAGGGTGGTTTAGATCATCTAAGTCCTCTTAGGAATTTTCTGACAGCATATGATTGTTCATCAAGTTAAACAAGTCACTGCTTGCACTGGGGATCCTTCAGAAGCTTGAGGCATTACTCATTTGCTTTAATCTTCGTAACCTGATTGTGGTGGCCACTTGAAACATTGACAATGAGAAAGACCTCTGTGATACTTTTCAGAGGTATTCAGTTTTCTGAAATGGTCAGGTCTTCTCTGGCATGTTGCAGAACAATTGATAATAAGTCTAGTTATCTGTAGGTCTCTTAGAATTTTTGCTGAATTTGCAAACTATCTTGATGGAGGAGTATGGAAGGAAAAGTGATAAAGAATACAGATTGGGGGCCACTCAGCTGATGCCTGAGTGTCAAAGCATTGAACAGACAGAGAGCAGAGGGGAAGCTGGCCGGAGCAAGGTATTCCCAAGAACCTTTCTGCACTGGTTGTAATTTTTTATTTTGAGACAAAATGAGCTGTCTTAATCTGGATTGAGATTGATGCATTAAGGAGAAACATTGGCCAGAAAAACCTGAAACACAAACAGAGAGAAAGGAGCAGTGTTTCTTTAAATGCAGAGTCCCAGTAAATTAATACTACTAAAATATGCCTTGCTTGTGCTTCCTGTGTCCTGAAGAGATTTTTAAAAACACTATTTTGCCTGCAAGTCTTGAGATGGGAGTAGTATGAGGATTTTTTCCTCAAAATTGTGAATTATATTCAATTATTTGTAATATATTCCAGTTTCTTCAAACAACTTAAGAGGAAATCAGAACACATTTTGTAAAGCAAAGTTAGTTGGTATTTCTGTGAAAATCACTGGAATTTCAAAAGTCGAAGAATTTAAATTTTAAGGTAATGATTGTGATTCTTGTATGGCTTTCTCCTTAAAAGTGCAGTGTTTTGGTTTTGTTTGGTTTTTTTTAACTTTTTTCCAAAAGTTTTTTTCATTAGGAGTGATAGGTTTATAAAGGAAAATAGTGAGTCATTGGAGACCATGTATCTTATCTTACTGGTATCTTAATTTGAATATAAGTAAAAAAGGTCCTATTAATAGAATAATAATTAATAAAACTGTTTCTTCCATAAGTAGTAAAACTAGCATCTTCATATCTAATTTGACTCTCTTTACACTGTTCTTTCTGAAAGGAAATACTATTTATAATTCTAATTTTTGCAGTTATCTTTCTTGTTGTATTTCAGAGATGTTAGGGCCATGAAGGACCACCAAGTCATGATACCTGAAGCCTTCATTTTAATAAGCCATGTTAGTTAAATGATGTTAATGAAGCTAATATTTAAGCATGTGAGCTACTCCATGCTATGAAAGAAAGAAAACCACTATTGTCCCTGCAGCTTTAACTAAATATATTCTTCCCTGTCACTAAATTTGGTAATCACTATGACTTACAGCACTTAAGCAAAATAGCATCTAGTCACCTAAGAAAATTATCTGAGCCTTCTCATCAGAGCACCAACCTGTCTGAGGTCACTGTCCCTTCTCTTAACTACAGCCAATAATAGGTGTTTCAGAGGGAGGCAGAAAAAAAAAAAAAGAGTACCGTGATTAATATTTTATGATTATGAAGTCTAGTCCGTTGAAGTTAAAGGCTTCAGACCTGGCTCGTTTTATGTTTCTCTCTAAGCAGGAAAATCATTCCATTTGAAGAAAACTAGTTCACTGATTTAAGTAGGTAAAATTAGTTGTATGTTGGATAAATGAAACGAGTGGCAGTGTGGAGGATTTTTTAGCTACTGTATTCAGAAGCTAATAGGAAGGAGGTTTCTTGGTTTGGATTCTCTTAAAAAATTCATTTTAACAGTACTGGGCAACTTTTCAGGACAGTATCTTTTGGGAGTCTGAAAATTTTAATTTGACCTTTGGGGAGCTGAACTTTGCTAGAAGAGAGACTTGAAACCTTGGGTTATAGGCACTTTTTTTTAAAAATGGAATAAATAAAGACAGGACTAGTGACTATCCTCTTGTAATTTCTGAAGGTGGATTTTTAAATTTATTTCCTAGTAAAGATGATGTTTAGAGTAAGTGAAGCCAAGCTAATGCGATGAGTGTATAAAATTTCGTATTTTTTCCTTGCTTCCCTTCATGTCCTGGACTAGGACTGAAAGATTTTTAAAGTAACAGCAGGGTCTTGATACTCTACAGAGGTCAGGTAGAAATTCAACACAACCTTTAATGCACACTACACATAGAAAATACTGGTTTTGAAAACCTTGCTTTTCTTAGTAAAAATGACGGTGTTAAGGAACAGTAAACACAAATCTGCTTGGAAGTGGATGTTTAGATTATTAGCAGGATTAGTTGGAACTCAAAGGGTAATTTATGCGTAGATAATTCATTACGTGTTTTCATTATGTTCTGTTTTGCTGTCTGCCCACTTCTCTTTAGCAGAGGTCAGGGTCAGTTCCTTGGTTTAAGCACTGTAGATACATAATTAAAGCGTAACGACAGCGGTTTTTTCTTCTCTGTATTTTCCTTTTTTTTTTTTTAACCTACTGTGTCTTTCATTAATCTAACAACACAGATTTGGAACAACTTGATTTAAAGAAAAAAAGACACAAAAACCTGGTGCCTGCAGGCTGGCTGGTTTTTTCTCTAAACGTTTAGACAGTTAATCTTGTGAGAACTGATTGATTGATTGATTTATTGGGGGGGGGGGGGGGGGCGGGGCAGGGAACTGGATTTCAGTAGCATTTTTGCTAGATCAACATCTTTTTGTTAGGAGCAGGTGATTATTTACCTCCTGAAACCTGAAAGTGGAAGATTCTGACATTATTTCATAGTAAATATTTAAATTTTGTGGATAGTTTTAGTTTTGTGTAGAGTGGAGCAGCTGAAATGCGAGTGCCTCCTCTAACAGAGGTTGAGCAGTTTCCTTAACTGTTTGGAAAACTCCTTTTCGACTGCCTGTTCAGTTGCTTTCCCTTCTCCGTGTAGGGTGCTCTCCATCCCTATTTAGATACTGCTCAGATTTTCATTACTTGAGTGTGTTCACTCTATTTAACACCTTGAGCTCCAGTTTCTTGTTCAGGCCTTTCAAGACATTTTCGTCAGAGCTTTGAGCATGCAGTTTAAAAGAGGGAAGGAGAAATGTGGAAAAAGGGGTAGGAGGCGGTTGGGAAATATGCTGACAGCTTTAGTTGAGCTGGCTACTCAGGAAGCCTCTCTGGAAAAATGGGTGCAAATCCTTTATTACCATCAGTAACTGTACTGTTTTGATTAGTAGTAGTAGTACATGGACAGTCATCACCCTTTTTATTTGGATAAATCTGTGCATGCTTCCTCTTGAAAATTCCCGTTAATAACCTGACCTCGCCTGTCTGCCTGTGCTCGCTACCAAATGTCAGGCACCCCTTATTACTGGGTGGTCTCCTCCCCTGGAACAGCAGCGTTGGCTGGTGGTGCTGGAGGTGCAAGTGAAGAGCAAGCAGGGAAGTAGCTTAACTTCCATCTGAGTGACATTTTCTTTGCCTTTTTGCTGTGGTCAATAAAAACACCACAAAGCGTGTTCAGAATATCAGCTGTGCTTTTCTGATTGCAAGGGAAACATTGACATCCTGCGCTAAGAGGTTTTTCCAGATATAGCAGCTTACTAATCTGTACCTTTTCTTAAAAACATCTGAGGAATTTAGTGATCTATTGAAAGATTCTGGCTTTGTCATGTTGTGCCTGGGTGGAAGACTTACATGCAAGTGTTGAATAAGACTAAAATGGGAAAAGAATATGCCAGTGGAATGATAAATAATTGGCCTGCGTTTACTCAGGCAGTAGATTCTTGTGACATACACGATGACAAGTTTTGCCCAGTAACCCATGCAGAAAGCAGCTTTCTCTGAGGTGCTGTCTTCAGTATGTTGCAAGACCAATCTGCTTTAGGCTGCACCTGCTGCATTCTCCAAGAGCAATCCTACTAAGATTCTTCTAGCATTGGTAATTGGGGAAGGTCAAAGTGAACCAGGTCATGCCGCAAAACTCCCAAATGTTTATTTCTGAAGAGACATCCCTTTTAAGCATTAGTGTGCTCAGTGGTTGATATTGGGTCTTCAGTATTATTGGATAGTTTGCAGAGGAGCTTTCAACCAACAGATCTTTTCCCATTGCATAACTGACAAACTGCAAATTCTTGATGGAGTTTTCAGGAGAGGGAGCTATAGTATTCAACAGCAAGGGTGCTGCCAATCTGATCGGAATGTGCAACACTCCATTTAAATTTAGCTTTCCGTCTTACAAATGGACTGCTGTGCATGCTCACTGTACACATGCATGCATCCTCTCTATCTCTCTTTTTGCTAAACTGTACTCATCAACGTTTTTAATATTATGCATGGCAAGCCTTCCTGACAAATGTGATAGACTGTAAAGAATCTGGCAGAAATCAATAAACATCAAGCAGTGAAGAATTTAAATAGTAAATGATGACAGCTTCTTCAGGTTAAAAATCAATAGTACAGTGTTGAATGTGGTCTTGGATGCCACAATCAGGTCATGCTAGGCAGGTGTTCTCTTTGCACAGAGACCTCCAAGGCACCTTCAGTGCAGCGAGAGTAAGGGAGGTGCCAGCATCCATTTAAAGAAGCCTGAGTCCATGTGTCTAGTTGGGGTGAACCCTGCAGCCGTGATAAATTGCACGGAGATAAATGCTTTTTAAAAAATACACTTAATTGCTGTAAGAACACATCTATATGTATCCCATAGAAATTGGGCTGCAAAGTCAGCAAGGACAGTGCTATCTGAGGTAGGAGCTCTGTGTGCGTGCTCCTTGAAGAACATGCAGGAGATACTAGCGGTGTAGGACACGAGGCACCCTCTGTGCATTGCTCACCAATGCTCCCGGCTTCTCATCCCCAGCTACCAGTTGGACGCCAGGTCTTTTATACTGACTCAATAGGCCAGTCTTGGTTTTTTCTTTTACTGCAAAAATGTACTTGGGATGTATAGGGGAGACTCAAAATAGAAGTAGGTCACTAACTTCTGGAATTTATTTTTTTCCTATTTTGGGGGTTGTGGTGTGTGGTTGTTTTGGGGTTTTTTTAGTGTCTGTAGAAAACACATAAATTACTCTGTTGACAGTATCACAGCTATCAACTGGCAGTGGAGACCCATTCTGCGTTTTCCCATCCTCTTCGTTCAGTTTTTTAACTTCACTCCATCAAACTGAAGAGTCCCAGCACCTTGGTGTCCCTTGTGCCTGTGGCGTTTAGTACTTAGTATTCTTAAAGCTCACGCTGTTTGGGATCTCAGTCAGCTATGGCTCTATTCCCGAGTACTTTCTCCAGCACAGTGTAAACTGTAAGCCAGTGTGGTGCACTGCTGGAGTTCAGCTGTTCTTGTGGGCAGATTAAACCTGCTGGAAGATGGACACCATGAGCAAATGATGTCAGATTTTTCCGAGTCTCTAATCTTTGAGGTTCCTAAACAACAACAAAAATGCCGAATCCCAGATATCCTGTTTTTTAATTGATTTAACTGTCAGGCTTTCATAGATATAATATAAAAATATGTCCGAAAAGATCTGTTAGAGTTGTTGTGAAGGGCAGTTTACTTCTCCGATGTAACAGAGAATCACATTTGTTTGAGAATTAAAAGTCATTCTGACTAATTTTTTTTTAATAAAAAATATAATTCTGAAGAACCTTTTTTATATATGTGTATACAGAGTGACCTCTTACTCTGGATATTTAGTGCTTTAATATGTCCATAAGTTTCAGGATGTGCCACAATGTTTTTAAAAGTAATGTACAATGTACATGTGGGCTATTTGTTTTCACAAAGAAGCCTGTTTTTCTTAGTGTGTAGATTTCATGTTAGATTTAAAAATAAACTTGTATGTTTTCTTTGGCTTTGAGCCCACTTGTAACTGTAAGTGCATTGATTTAATATGACAGCTAGCCTGTCTATCATGATAGCCCTCAAAAAAATTCCTGCTCTGTTTTACAGTTGCTTGGGAAGACAGCTCCTCCCGTGAGTACTGAAGCAACATGGGGTTATCTGGGGACAGCTGTAACTTGCTTAAGTTTTCCAAGTACAAATGAAAGTCCATTCACTACTACTGATTATTTTCTGGATCTGTAGGATTTGTCTACTGAATTTGCTCATATGTTTTGATTCTATAGAAGTTCAAAAGACATAAAAGTAGCCTCTTTTTTTTTTTTTTTTTTTTTTTTTTTTTTGTCTCTGTTAAGAGAATTGGAGGAAGTAGAAGAAGGAACTGAAAGAAGAATTAATTTCCTGTGCATGCATTTTTGAGGTTTTGGTAACCACCTTGATTAGCTATTCTGACCATTTTCACTAGACAAAAATGTTTTCTAAAAAAACTTACAGGAAGATTTTGTCAGGATTTCTGTTTAAATCATGAAGAGAGAAGAATACAGGAAATAAAAAAATCAGCAAATAGAAATGCCTGTTAATCATGCCTGTGTTACAAATACAGTAGCATGAAAATCTGTTGCGTTGAGATCAGTGGTGGTTTGTTTTTCAGGGTCTGTCCATTTAAGGTTTATGGTATACAAATTCATTCTAGTGTCACCCTTTTTGGAAGAATAATTTTTAAAAAGAAACAAGCCCTCTCCAAAACTCCCAACAAACAACTCCCACTCCCCCAAACTCCAAAACCAAAAGAAAATTATATAAACCAGTTCTATTTCATATTTAGCTGGCCAAGCTAAGAATTACTGTATCTAGGGCAAGTTGCTTCTGATTAATCATTGTGGAACTGGAGGTTCGTAACAAAATAAGAAAATATTCATTCTTTATTAGGGAAACAAAGACAAATTAGGAAGAATTTGTCTTAAGATCATTTGCAGTAATTCTCCTCCTTTTGGGAGAGCTTAGCTGTGCCCTGTGTTTTTATGTTGTGTCTCATCTGATGTAACTGTGTTGTCACTTCAAGGGTGGTCACAGATTCATCCCTTATACCTGTGTATTTCTGCTGATTCTTGAATCAAATCAAATGATCATAAGACCATGGGTCAGTGAGATTAGTCAGCTGATCCCAGAGGACGTCGTTGTACTAGGAAAACATCATTTGCGGGGGAGGATGGGGTGGTGCGCAAGAGTTGTCTTGGTCGTTTTTCTCACCCTGTGGATGTGCACTCTGGATCTGTTGTGTGGCTTTTGGGGAGCGAGCACAAGTCTTTTTTCGCGGCAAAAGCCTGCACCTGCATCAGTTAGGCTGAATGTTTAACTCGTGGCAGTATATAAAGTGGCCATTTGGTTCAGTTTTACGTGTTCTGTAAATGTTATAGGATTGGCATGCAAGTGTAGAACTTCTTACAGCTTGAATGCATTAGTGTTCTACTGTAAATGGAAATACCCGGTAGTTGTCCACTGCCACTAATCCTGAGTGTTGATGGTGTTCAGTACAGTTTGAGGGGAGGGGGTGTTACAGAACTTGTCGACTAGTATAGAAAGAAGGAATATAATCTGTTAGGATACAGACTTTACTCCTTTCTTTACATTTTTTTAATGTTTTAGCCAATTCAAATACCTTCCTTTTCAAGTATGATCACCCAGAATAGAGTTAAGGTCACTGTACTCAATAGGAAGTGAAACAGCACATAGCGGTGAAACAGCAAAAATCGGTTAGAGATAATACAGGGGTTTGATAATGGTGTTTGAGGAAGGAAACTTCCTGATAAAATGTGCTGAGTTGCAGTTTTGATGACAATTTGTTTCGTTCTTTGTTTGTAAGTGAATTTATATGCAACTGAGGGCAGAAATAAAGTTATTTAAATATGATTTGACTAATCTGCTTACTGGCTAGATGTCCTTATTGTGTGATCTTCATGTTTATAATGTGTCTACATGGAGACACTGACTGAAGCAGCTGACATGGAGCTTAAATTAAAAACACATAGAACTTTTTTTTTAATGGTGAAGTCTCTTCTGACTTAAAAGCTTTTTCTGTAATATTCTGGTTAATTTACTTAAGGGTTGGCTTAGGAAAATGTCTAGTACTTGGTGTCTTTCCTTTGCAAAGTATACAAATGCTATGTGTCTAAAAAAATTCAAAGAATTCAATAGCCATTTTACATTTCATCATATTTTTATACATTAGTGAGCTCTGAGTCAAATATTTTTTCTATCCTTTCTGCTATCTGATCACTCAGGAATTTGTTTTTAACGGAGGATGTTTCCCTGTGCTCTTTTTTAGTGAAATGACAAAAACAGTGGAGATTTCTGGGGAAGGTGGACCCTTGGGAATACATGTAGTGCCCTTTTTTTCATCTTTGAGTGGAAGGTAAGATATTTTCTGCATTGCTCAAGAAATGTATTATGTATTAATGAAAAGATTTCAGTTGTGGTTCTTTTACAATACCTGCTATTTAACCATAAGGAGATGAAACGCTTAAAAGAAAATTGGTTTATGATACTCTTTCATTACCAAAATATTTACTAGTCTAAGATACATACAGAACAATACCAACCTCTTTTTCTTATGTGTCCTTTTAGTTGCATCTGGTTTTATTCTCTGAATGGTTAAGCTAGGCCTTCTGTAGAATAATAGTAAAGGTGTGGGGGCTAGGGGGTTAGTTGGTTTTTTTTGTGGTGTTGGGTGGGTGTTGGGGGTGTGTTATTTTTTTTTTGTTTGGGGTGGTGGTAGTTGTCATCAGTGCCACCACCCCACCCCCCAGTTGGATTTTTCTGCATAAGTCCTTTCTTAGTGACGTATCAGACAAGAAATGTCAAAAAATTTGCTTTCCTGGTCATGCCTCATATTTTTCAAGCCACCTTTCAGATTTGGTTGTAGAGCATTTATAAAATGTGCACTATACCATGAACTTTTTTTTGTCACAATACAATTACTTTAATTATAAATGATTTAGCATAGTCTGTTGAGATCACAAAAGCCTATTATAGCAGCATGCTCATATTGATGTACTGTAGTTAAGACTGTGTCAGCGTTTTCATTATAACTGTTTTCCAAGCTATGTAACTCAAATGTAAAAAAAATTTAAATAAATAAATAAATAAATCTAGGCTGAAATTTGACATACAGAGTCTTAGTTGGAGAGTTAATTTGACACTGGCAGCCCTGAATAAGAGATGGGAAATTGCCAGAACCATTAGTGACACTACTTTATAGTAAAATGGCTGCCTGTAACACAAAGACAATTATTGCAAAAGTAGAAACTGTCTAATTCTTAAATGTTTTTTTTTCACTTGTCAACTTTAACGTGGGACAGAGAATGTGAGGGATTAAGTTGCCTTGTAAAGATCTGTGTGTGTAAACACTTTCTCAGCAAGATCTGAGTTTGTAAGTGGACCCAAATTCATTCAGAATGTTTTATTTGCCAAAAGGGAAACTAGATGTCCACCTGCTGCCTGGAAAAAAAGTCTTCACTGTCTCAAGAAGAAAGCTGGTCTTTGATGGGAACTGTAGAAGATCTGAGTTGTGTCCTTGATTTTGCAGGCTGCCTATTTGTCTTGAGAAGGGCACTTGTGTGTTTTATCCCACCATGAAGCCCAGACAATAGTTCTTTGTTATAGGTGTGCCGTAGGGGTTGTAGTGTACACACTGTATTTCAAGATCATTAGGTAAAAAATGTGATGAAATTGCAAGCTATTAAAATCAGTAATTATTGTGACTGTAACACTGTTCTGTACTGAAGTATCCCTGTGTTGGGTGCAGCTTTTGAAGACATTCATGAAGAAAAAGTGACATGTGTGTTGCCTGCATGTTAATATGTCCTTATTTAGTAATGCTTTGGGGGATTCCTCAGAACAAAGGGGGTTTTCATAAGAGGGACTACTTGTTTAAACAGTTATCTTGAGATTTTAATGACCCCTGGCAGAACCGTACCAGTATCTTTGTAAAAGCGCTAGAGTGGCTGAAATCGCTCATCCCTCTTACTTTATCAAGCCTGAGACTAGTTATGGATTTTATTTCTTCATAACATGGGAAAGTACAGAAGAGCATCTTTTATTACTGATAATAACGTGATACAATTTGTGGGGGCATGCTGGCTGTAACTAACTTGGTCTGGTATTTCAGTTGTAAAGTTATCTTCTAATAAGGTAATGCAGGCTTTAGCCTAGTGCTGCTGAGAGCAGAATTTTTCTAGAGGTAGTTAAAACATTGTATTAATTTACAAAGTCTTAGTTTATACAGGATCTACAAAACTAATGGAAATAATTTCCCCCCTTTCTTTTGCACTTAGATACCATTAAAAAGGGAAATTAAAATTTAATAGCGCATTAAGATAATGCTAAAACTGAGGCTGTGGAAAAAAGTAATGGCGCAATGAATTCAAGCTGCCACAGCATATGTAACTCAAGCCATTCATTGGGGTACTACAGCGCACACAAGTTTCCGACAAGTGAGCAGTGCTGTTGCATTACATGGATGTAGCATCTAAGCACAAGGATTAGGGAGCAACCGACTTAATTTGTTATTTCTTGTGTTTCGCTGCTGTATTGGTTTGCATCTTCACATAAGTTTATTTCATTAGTTCTTAGGGTTTAGGGGTTTGATTGCCAGTAGTTTGATGTTTGTCATCAGTAGGGCTGTGCTTCTCACCACCACTGCCCCTTTGAATCCTTAAGTGAAGGGTAACACAAGAGAATCTTTATGGGATAAATTAAATCATTTTCTTCTGGTAGATGTTTTGAAGAAGTAATATTAAGTAGGAACCAAGTTTTCCCTTAAAGTACGTTGATATGACAAAAAGAAATTTTTAAATCTTATTATACAGTGAATCTAAATCAGATGCACAGTGAATATAGTGTCATTTGAAATAGTTAATGGCATGCTGTGAATCTGTTGAACAGACTTAAATATAAGGGACAGTCATGAATTTGAGAAGAAATACAAGACTTTGGTTTTGTGACTGGAGTGCTCGCACGTTGGAAATTGCACATCAATATTTTATGGAGTATAACCCATAGAAAATGGTCTCTAAAGGTCATCTGTCTGATGCTGATATGGTATGGAAATTTAGTGGATAAAATTTGATCATAAAAGGTCTTCACAAACACGCAGTTGTCAGGTTTTTTGGACATTATACTGGTATCATTGGATATATCTATGTTGAGTTGTAGTCTGCAGTACAGAGATGCTTCAGAAATAGCTTAGTGCTCGCAGCAGAGTTGACCAAACTGGAATTTTGCACCACCCACAGCTGTTCACTTAACACATTACCAGAAGTTTCGGTGCTGCACCTCAGTTCGCCATTTGCACATAACCTGGCAACAAACAACTTTAGGTTTTGATATTCTGCTGCTCTCCTGCCATATGAATAAATATCATCGCTGTCATGTATCAAAACAAGGGGCTTTGGCATCTGAAAATTTTCAGAGATTTTTCAGATGTGGAAATAGTGGTTATTTTTTATCTTATTCTAATGCTCATTTAGTTTATTACAATCGAGTTAGAAAGTTGTTTTTAATCTGTTTGTGCTTTTCTTTGGAGCATGAAGCAATGTAATCTTACTTGGTGGCAGAAAAATACTGTGTAAGATACATGGGAATTTTTAACTGGATGAGGAGATCTAAATGTTTTTCTCTGTTTCTCCAAGTATGATATATAGGACTTAATGCTTCCCGAAGTTCTAGCGAGTAGTATAGCATTAGTGGCCAGCAATTTTTCTTAGTGCTTCTTTCAATCCCCTCCCTTTAACTAAAGGGTGAGCTGGAAATTCTTTCTCTAGGTTAAGCACTTCATAATGGTCTACTCTATCTCATCTCATACACAATAGAGATTAATATCTATTTTTAGTTGCTATAAATTCATACCAGCAGAATAAGGATAGTTTTCACTTTTTTTTTTTTTTTTTGGCCTTTTAGGATGCTGGGACTCTTCATCCGTGGTATTGAAGAAAATAGCAGATCGAGGCGTGATGGACTTTTCCATGAAAATGAATGCATTGTGAAGATTAACCATGTGGACCTTACAGATAAAACCTTTGCACAGTAAGTGCTGGTTTACTGATGCTTTTAACTAGCCAGGATTTTATATAATGCTGTGTTTTATTAAGTGATTTGTGCAAAGGGATTAATATTTATTTCAGATAAAATGCCTGTAAAATTGCTGCCTGGCAGAAACTTTGTCGTTTTCTTTCTGAAACCTCCAAATAAGGTGAAACTTGAGGAGAGGAATCTTGTAGTCTTACTGGACCTATTGTGCTTACTTAAATTTAAATAGCATTAAGTTTTTTAATAGTTATCTTCACTGTCTAATTCTTCTGTTATTTCTTCAGTCTTTTCTTTGTTTTTCCTTGTAAGACCTTCAGAATGAGTCAACATTGCACCATGTTTTTTAGAGTTCTTTTGCAAATAAAATATTCTTTGTGCTGCAGCTTTTTGAGCTTTTAATTTTTTAAAAAATATTAGTACTGTCCAAGTATGATTGGCTGAGCTAAATGGTAAGTCTTATCTCTCACTACTTTTATTAAAAATCTGATAACATTTATTATCTATCTCAAATTACTTTAACAGGTTGCTTTGATCCGCTGTGAATTAATGTGACATTGTTGCACAAAAGAATAGCCTCTCAAATTTCACAGATATTTGCTCTAGTAATTAAATAGTAATTTGTTTTTACTTTTAATCCATATGTTTAGACAGCTGAGTGACTGTTTATAATATAACAAAAACCTATTGAGGTCTCAAGGGAGTTCAGGCTTAACTTTCTAAACAGTAAGCCAAATGTTCAAGGTTTCTAGACTAAAATCAAATACGTAATTTCACTGTTAGGGATAAATATTTGCAAAATAGGTTTTCATAAATCCAGCGTAGTTCTGTAGTATAGGTATTAACATGTTTCTGAGAGAATGATTTTTGCCTCCTGATAGGTTTAGAGTTGCTGCTTTCTGCATATTTGGTGGTACGTGTATTCTGAAGTGATAGAGTACACGCCATTCTCTTGTACCTGTTAAAAGTTCCTACGTAAGATACTAGCTTTATTAGAACATTAGTGTTGCTGCCATATTAGAATGTTCATTGCCCCATTTGTGTAGTTTTGTAATGAAGACGTATCCTTCTCAAATGGGATATTGCCTGAATCACAACCTCTCTTTTCAAAATTGTATGTGATCTTTTCTTTACAAATTTCTTGTATCCCTTGTGTTTTCTTCCGAATGTAACTAGATCTCCAGAGGCTTTAAGCCTATGAGATGTATGCGGAGTGTAGGACTGCATATTCTTCTGTAAGTTTACTAGATTTTGGGACAGTTAGAAATACTGCAGTAAAACTTCCTGTCCTCTGTCAGGCTTTCCTTCAAAATGACAGATGCAGGACACTTTGCTTTCTCTTAAGTTTGTGTAAAGTGTTGGGAGTTGGATGTTTACAAAGGCAATTGTTAGTTTAGAGAGGCCAGTCTTGTTAGGGGATGTCTCTGTCATTGGCAGAGGGAGAGAAGTGACTAAAAGGTGACTGAGAGCAGAGCCTTACTTCGTAGGTCTCAGCCACCGTTATGTTACAGTAACAAGCAGTGTGGTTGCAGTGGCGTTGGATCTGAGGAGAACTGTGGGCAGTGAGGACTCAACATCCGTTTGGGGACTGGGGGGAGTATTTTGGACAAGTTCTAGCCTGGTCTCGTGTCCTGTTCTGGAATAGTCTTCTGCATCATCTCTCTCCTTGGCTGTTGAGAATGGCTAAAGAAAGCAGCTTTCCAGGTTGAAATTAATCTCAGTGAATATGCCTTTTAGTTTTCATCTGTCATAACATATAAGTGTCCTAACCTGACAGAAGTCCAAGTTACAGAAATGCGGTAATGATAATGGATGTGTCAAAGTATTGTCCCAATGACTATTGACCTGGAAATAGTCATCAGATTTGCTTTTTGGATTTTGGAAATCTGTTTGCTAGTTTCAAACTGACATTTCTTCATAACCCTTGTAAAAGGTGTTTTAACACTTCGCAGAAACTGTTACATACTGTTCCTTTCTGTTTTGAGCAGAGACTTCTAATATTGCTCCTGATAATTGCTACTTCTGCAGCTGTAATATCTGCAGCCTACTTTCTGTATTCCCATGTTTATAATAGTTTTATATAGACTGTTGGTCTGCTTTTTCATTTGCTGTTAATCTATTCAATTACATTCTGTTGTGTCGCAGAGTTTCTAGCACCTCTTTTAATTGACTCCCTTATTTCTTTAAAGTATGCATTTGGGGTCTCAGGAAATGTAAATTTCTCCATCCATTATTTTTTCTCTTTGAAGTGCAGCTAGTTATTTTGCCCCTGAAGACTGCATTTAGGCTTTCCCACAGGATGTCTTGTGTTATTTCCACTATTTTTTGTTTGAAGGAGATCTTATATTTTCTCTTTCATATATTTAAATATTCATCTCCTGAAACTGAGTTATTAAATTACCTTGTAACATATGACCAAGTGGCTAGTTGCAAGGATGAAGATGAGGTGTGAAAGAAACTCGGTCAGGACTTCACATCCTTATTCTGGGAGCATGCTCTGGTTTCGGTGATCCAGGCAGGGTAAGGTCTGTCCTTGAACACCTTCCAGGCTATAGGTTGAGCAGGTGACCTATAACCCCTGCAGACATACTGAGGGGCAGTGCTGTTACAGTTCTGAAACCTAATCCTTCAGTGTGATGCTGGAAGAATACCTCCCCCCAACACTCTCTCTGCTACCGTTCTCTTCTAAGTTTGAGGTTTCTCTTCTGGCAGTGTTCCCTTTCAGGGAGTGTGGTTATTCTGACTTTTGGTGCACATACACTCGGTGTGGCCAGGATGGTTTTTTCTCAGAGCAGTATCCGTTGGGACTGCCTCCTGACTTTAGTGTCTTCGTGCTACCAAAAGCCCTACTGAAACAGCCCCTCCCTTCCACTACCTACAGCTGCAAGGTGGAGGCACTGTGCGGCTCTTGGTCTAGACAGCAGTAGGTGTGTATTCAAGATTTTAACATTTGCGGGGGCTTCGTTCTATATCAATGTAAAATATTGTTTCTTTTGGGAATACTTTCAGCATCAGCTGCTGTTGTGTAACTGAATGTAAATCCAAAGCCAAGACTTCAGTAAAATACTGACTTTGTCTGACAAATACATGTGAAAGAGAGGAGATAATGTAGATTGTTCTCAAAAGGACCCCATGATTTATATAAAGACTAATGTGGCCGTTACTTCCCCTGTTGACCCAATACTGTTAAACGGCAGTTCTTGATTTTTCGTTCTCAAAATGTTCTTCAGCTACTACTTCTGTTTGTACTTGAATTGTCTCTTGCATATGGAAGAAAATCAGTCTACTTCATCAGAAAGTGGTAGAGAACAGCGTAGAAAGAGAGAAGTCTCCTTTTGTTCCTTTAGAATCTAAGCTTGGTAAAATGTCTTAATTGACCAATTCT
This sequence comes from Falco naumanni, assembly GCF_017639655.2. NCBI lineage: Eukaryota > Metazoa > Chordata > Aves > Falconiformes > Falconidae > Falco > Falco naumanni. Next base: position 50,452,066 of record NC_054061.1, read on the forward strand.
ATGGGTTATTCAAAATCCAGGGAAGGCTTTATGAACAGTTGCTTTGGCCGGCTTGTCTTAACTGCCTTGCAATCATGGGAACCCAAATGTCGTATTGTTTTACCATGTTGCCAGCTCAAGGAGAGCAGTTTCATTAAATGCTGTAACACAGTTTCTGGTGTTGAAATTGAGCACATCTAGTCAAGTCCATATATCCACCTTATAAGAGGTCAGTGCTTGAAAGATGTGAGTAATACCTATCTATTTATCCATTTATGTAGAAACACACAAATAGTTGCACCTTTTTGGTCACCAGGTTTTTTTCCCTGATGTCTCTGTATCCCATATCATACTTTTCTATTGCACCCTCTGCAGTCACAATATTTCTTCTGAAGATGTCCATATATCCCATACCCTCATCCTTTTTTATTGCTGTGGAATCAGCCAGCAGTAGCAGTAGGGATGATGAAGGAATCTGAGGGGCAGTTAGTGTGTACTTGGGAAAAATGGAGTCTTGAGCTTGCTTAGAGTAGATTTATCCACCAGAGCAATTGGTCATAAGTGCTCAATGTGCCTCTGTGCCAACAAGGAAATATGTAACAAACGCACACTTGAAAAAAAGGAGCAAGCTGTTACTTCAGGAGCCTTTAGATGAGCTTTTGACATCAGAACTTCCCTTCCTGATGCTCTGCATGAAGAATTCTGTTCATTAGTTTATTCTGGCTGATACGTTTTCAGCTATTCCTACTTGAAATGTAAGGAAACACTGTAGTTTAGAATTCTTACTTCATGTGTACTTTTTAGAAAAAGGACACTGTAGATGTGAAGGTAAGGTTATTTCTTCATGTTTAAGATATTTTTTTTGCCGTATTTTCTGTAAACAAGTCCTGATTTGTTACGTGAAGTTTTGTAACTTTCTTTTAAAGGGCTCAGGACATTTTCCGTCAGGCAATGAAATTTCAAAGTGTCATCTTGGAAGTCCTCCCTCCATGCAATCGAGAACAATATGAGAAGTCTGCTATTGCTCCTCTTTGTTTTCTGGATAATGAAGAAGGAGTTCCAAAAATAAAGATTCCACCTCCTGTTCATCCAAAACCTGCTCTGAAAACAATTAATCTTTCTGGAGCAAGCACCCTGGAGTCAGGGGTACAGGCAACACTACAACAAACTAAGAGCCCCAACCTCACACGTCTGGGTAGAAAATCATCTTCTCCCTCGCTGTCTCCCCTTCTGGGCTTTGGCAATAAAAAAAATGCAAAGAAAATAAAAATAGACCTGAAAAAAGGTAAGTCTTTGGAGATGAGATGATTAAAAATTCTGTGTCATGTTCTGTATAGTGATACCTTTTAACTAAATCAGTGACATTTAAAGTACAATCAAGTTAGTCACAGTTTAGATGTTCTAAAACTTTCAAAAGGTAGAGGAATGGTAATGTTCGTGACAGTCAGCTTCACATAAATTTTGGATGCATGTTATCCAGACCTACTGATTTTTAAAAGATCTCAGTTACTGATCATTTGGAAGGTATTACATTAGCAACACGCAATATTAACAGATGCTTCAGCCTTTTTGCAAGTACAGAATAAATATTTGAACTGTCTGCTGGCAGCCTTCGTTATTTTTATTCATATCTGCTAATTGACCACAGTGCTGTTAGGACATTCTCTTAAAGACATGTTTGAAAATATGCTCTGCTCTGCTTCATGTTATCCAAATAGTTGACCACAGATTCACCTGTCTTTCCCTATTTTCTGCAAACTTTTTCCTTCAATCTGTATTTATTCAGCTGTCAGCAGGACAGATTTTGTATGTATATCTTTAATTGTTGCTCCATGCAGATGTCTGTCTTTGCATGGAGTAACAGGTTTGTGCACATGTACTAAAATGTGCTTAGGCAGATCCCAATTAGCATTTATATTTTCTGTTTAACTTCTGTCTCTGATTTGGCTGAGAGTTAGATTTGATACTAGAAGTGGCCCTTTTATAAACTGTCTGTAGCTTTATTTTTTAACACATAACAAATGCAATCAAGCTGTTGTTTCTTAATTTTTGTTATTTCTTAACTTAAATCACTCATTTTTACTTCTGAACTCTTCAGCTTTGCGTTAACAAAACGTACTTCAGAATTTTTCTCATTTTAGATGTAATGCTTTTAATTTTGAAACTTTGATTTATATTTTTAGCAATTATAGGAATGTGATACTGACACGATGATATCTCTGAAAATTATCGGATGGGTAGCAATCTTGTTCAATATAAAAAGATTTTTATGGACCCTGCTATTCCTGGGTGATTTTGGTGGCTTATAAGCAATACTTGCTAATATTGATTTTACTCCCTAGTTATTTGTTAAAACATTTGTCTATTAACACTTGAGGTTGTTTATTTCCAAGCAAGAAACAACTTCGCTAATGGAAGCTTTGAAATATCACTTTGTCATTTCTTAACAGCATGTTGTCAGCAGTTTTTGCATTCAAATCATGTGACATTTTCCACTTTTCACCAAGTTTCAGTAAAACCTGCTAAATTATATTTGTGCTCATAAATAAACAATTCTGATTACTCTGATTTGTTTTAAAGACTATTGACATTAATGTGAAGACTGATACTAAAACCACCTAGAGGGAAAAGGTAAATGCTTTGAAATTGGAGTTCTTGCTTGTTTTGCTTTATTGTGGGCTATCCAAATGTATTTCCATCTGTAGCTGTTGCAGGAGGATTTGGGCATGTGTTCTGTTATTGATAGAATTCTTCTCTAAACCATGCAGAAAATAGGCTCATGTTTACAGTTTTTTGTTTGCTTTCTTCTTTTAAGAGCTAACCTGAATGAGTGTTTGTGATATGTTGCTGACATTGTTTACTTACTTTAAATGACCATCATTTGTTTGTTGACATTTATGTTGGGAGTTCTTTATCTGACGTTCTAGGTCCAGAAGGACTTGGATTCACTGTGGTTACCAGAGACTCTTCAGTACATGGTCCTGGTCCAATTTTTGTGAAGAATATTTTACCAAAAGGTGCAGCAGTAAAAGATGGTCGTTTGCAGTCAGGAGACAGAATCCTGGAGGTTAGGATAAACATCCATCGTATTTGCATTGCTGGGTATTGGTCGCTGGTTTTGGCATAAATATTTTATTTCCTTATACATACTACTGATGTATGGAATTACAGTTCTTGACCGTGGTTTAAAAACGTCTCATGACTTTTGTTTGTCAAGAAGAATTTTACACTGCAAGTTTGGAAAACCGCGTTTTTCACAAGGGTCCATGGGATGTTTGAACAAGGGGAACGTGATAACGTCTGGGTTTTTAAAGCACATAAGTGTATCAGTTTAGAAACAAAACATGTCTTGCCCCTTCAGCCATGTCCAGAAATCTCAGATTAATATCGAGGTGGCTGAGTGCTCATTTTAAGGCAATTTTGCTCAAATTGGTCTTTTTAAAATGGTCTTTTTAAAATTTTCCAGGTATTTTGTGACTTACAATCTCATCTAATGGGGTTATTTTTACTTACTAACCTCAGAAAGCTCTTAAGGTAAACAGTTTTAATTCTTAGGTCTGGTTTCTGTAGTTTTCATCTTCGGAATGCTTTACAAACTAATTAAGCCTCACAAACCCCCTGCAAGGTGGGTAAGTACTTCAGAGCTGCTTTAACAGATGGTGAAAATGGGGGGCAAAAAGGTTAAGTGATTTGTGCAGGGCCAGAGGGGGAGACAGTGTGGGAGCTGTTGCGAGTTCTTCTTTACTCTCAGTCACTGAATGTCACCTGTGTTCGATGAGGGGAAAACAGCAAAAGACAGTCATACTCACAGATGTGGCATCCTCTGTTCTTTTGTGTCTGGTAGGTGAATGGACGGGACTTCACTGGCAGGACCCAGGAAGAGCTCGTAGCTGTGCTGAGGAGCACAAAGCAAGGGGAAACTGTCTGTCTGATTGTGGCTCGTCAGGAGGAAGCCTTTCTACCTCGAGAGCTGGTAAACTTGTTATTTTTTCCCAAAGAGTGATATTGAAACAATTCCTTGTTTTAAAACTAGCCCAAGAAATAGAAATGAATTGTTGTTGGCTGAGAAAGTCAGCGGAGGGTAGCAGTATAAGGCTTTGAGTATATGAAGTATTTATACTTGCATTTGATTTTGAGGGATATTTGATTTTATCTACTTTAGATGCAATTCTGCACAATCTGATTTTTCATCCCCAAAATGACGACATAAGCATAACTCGCAGGGGAATATTGTAAACTATTTTCGTAACAGTGAGGTCAAGCATGACTGAAAATGAATTATTCTCTTTCAGAAAAGCAACAAACTTCAAACCAGAAGTTTAAAGTGTGTGTAATGAGTCCTTCAGCTTATCAGGAACCAACTAGTGAGGGTGGGTGCTTCAGGAGATGCATTTCCTGAACCAGGTGCCAAGCTGCCGGACTGGAGGAGCAGAATTCCGTTGCCCTCCTGGCAGATTTTGGTTTCCTTGGCTGCTAGTCCTTGACTTAATAGGCTCTTGCATGTCAGATTTTGGTCTATCTCAGGTGCTAAATTTTTGTTACTGTTTTTTTAAACGTTGGCGTGAAACTGTATTCTTTTCTCTACATAGAGGAGGACTACATGTTTCCCCTCAAGGTCATCTCTTTGGTGCCTCTTCCTTATCTTGATTGATGGCTATACTTGACCTTTCATTAAGAAGTTCTGGGATAAGGGAAGGACAGCATTTCCTGCTTTTGTCTCATTTTATCTCCTTTAAAGAGCACAAACTGCCTTCTTTCTTTACTTAAGATGCCGCCTTCTTGCTTTTCCTTTTGTTTTAGACTGTTAGCAGGATCTTCTGCAGAAATTTTCTATTATGTTTCCTCACAAAACATTGCTGACAGTTTTCCTCTTATTTCCTTGTTACCACTTAAGGTAAGGGTGTCTGTTGCCTGTGGTAGGATAAGAAGCTGAAGGGGAGCTCAGATTCTCTCATGTGAGCCTTTCCTCTTGTGCTGCTGGTGCCCACTTTTTCCTGCACTAGAGCAGTTGCGAACTTGTCCAAACAAAACTATTTTTGGTTTCATTTTTCTTTTTATTGTGTGACCTCTAAGAAGTATAATGGCAGAACATTTTCAGCCCTGTAATTGGGTATTTGTTGTCAGTGATTCCCAAAGCACCGAAGTTGGTCATTGTAATGCTCTGTTTAGTAAGCCCTGAGCCGTTGAGTCAGCGTCTGTGTGGATCAGAGAGAAATTTCTGAGTCTGAAAGTACTAAATTATCTATTATATTGAAGATTTCTGTTCCAGCTCTTCTAAATAAGAGCTTATTTTTCAAAAAGGCTACCCGTCAACCCTTCTTTTCTTACAGGTTTCTTAAGTTGTAAAATACATTACTTGGAAAATGTACTTTTTTAAAAGGTGTGCATTTTCCCTCTCTGGTTGCCCCAACATTATACATTATTATTTATTGTCATAGTACAAATTCTTTTGTAAATCACTGTAATAGTGTGTGGGTATAAAAGACTGGAAGAATCTAAAAGCTATTTATAATTTTTACTCTGCCACAATTGCCTGTGGTTAAATTCTAGCCACTGCAGCAAGGATGAACTACCTTTCAAAAGGTGACTGACTTGTGACTGGCATGATTGAAATCCAGAAACTAGCCACATTTATCCTGCTGGCTTGACCTTCGCTTAGATTGCTTTCTCTGCGAGAGAGTGATGCACAAGTGATGGCCCTCACTGTAATAGTGATGATATGTGAATTCTAATACTGTTCTGTGTTTCTTGTTATCCCAATCAAGTACAATATAATACAAATGTGAGTTGCTGAAATACATCAGATAATTTTATGGAACCAGCCCTTCTAAATTAAAAAGCCTTTCAGCAACATCTGTTTGGTAGCTCACGGCAAAAGTGCGGGTTACCATACCACTAAGCTACCAGATGTTCTTACTAACATGATGCTTGTTAGAATTCATGAGATGTCTGAGAATAGTCTGAGCAAAGATTAAAAAAAAATAAATTAAAATTGGTTTAGCTTTTTTGTTTGTTTTTAGCTTTAGCCATGATATTACATTGGACTAATCCTCTGCTACCTCAAAAGTTACAGTGCTGTTTTGATCAAAGAGGAGTAAAAAGCCAGCACTTCAAATGTTTGTTTTTGGAAGGAAAGGCAGTGGATAATCCAGTATTTTTCAAGGACAGCTGTAACTGAATGCTGTGACTATGTAACATGCATGCAGAGTTTACCTAAATACTTGGGGGTTTTGTTAATGCCTGGCAATAATAGGGTAATTGTTTTATATTAGACTTGTTCTTGATTTGATCAGTTCAGGAGTGTAATCTGAGAAGCTCTTTTCTTCAGGTTCCCTGTTACCTGTTGGAAGGAGAAGGAGGACTGCCTATTAAATGTGCTCACTCCCCATAGCTTTCTGTGCCAAAGATGTTTCTGGAAGTTGGACCCCCTGGAGACCATGCACAAAACCACTTCCAAGCATGTTTTTCCACTAGAATCAGGTGCCTACATTGATTTCTAGAGAGAATTTGATAGCTGCATGGGCACAAAGCAAATAATGTCACAAAGCAACAGCGGGTGGCATTTGATCACGTGGGTCTGTAATAATATAATTTGACTTTACCTTGTAACAAAGCTGAGGTTTGGAGAAAGCTTGGTCTTATGAGTATTTTCTCTTCAGTAAACTAGATGGGAGCAGAGTTTGGGGGTTTTGCTACTGTGATCTATGCTGATGAATTGCTAGAAAGTAAAAGAATATATTCAGGGTCGCAAAACCTTCACCACACCAGCCCAGATATGTGGTATGTATGGCTAAGGCTGAATCAGTGTTGCAAACAGGCACTAGGTTACAGGGAATTGGGGCTTCAGTTACGCTACCCCATGCAATATCTGAGACTTGTACAGTTACGTTGTTTGTACATAATGAGGGAATAAAATAGAAAGCCCATTCTTTGTAGTGTTGTTGCTGCTTTAAAAAAAAAGAGGAGGATCTAATGAGATTTTATTTTATTGAAGCAGATCAGTGAAGTAGAATTTGGACCAACCACAGGCTGTCCTTCTTATTATCCAGTTAGCCAAATGTTCCCAGTAATTCATGCCAGCTGTTGACAATGTAGCAGCTGAGTAAAGAGCTGATTCCAAAACTCAGGGGAAGATCTTGATTCACTTAATTACCACAGTCTACTGAGTGGCCGGTGATTAGTGCATTCTTAAAGGTGCATTTGGGTTTTAAACTGTGTAACAGTGATGGTTTTCTAAAGGATGGTGAATATTAGAGAGAGAAATTAGCTTAACTTGAAGAGGTTTGGATTTTCCAGCTCTTATCAAAGTAAATAGAATACGCATAAAACTGTGGCTATCACCCCATTGTGTTTTGAAAATACGAGGTTTTGATCATGTGTATTTGTTGCATCATGTTTTTTCTCCAGGGAAAACGTGTGATTTGAAGGTACCTTTTCTTCTGATAGTGATAGGAAGATCCCTTTCCCCCCCTTCTCTTTCTTTATCCCTGCATTTGTAAAATAATCAAAGCTACTTGAATGAGAACAGCTCTGGTGTAACCCATTCTGCGCCATGACCCTATGCAATTCTTTATTCTTGTTATTTTTCATGAGCCTTCAGGATAGTGGATAAGACAAACATAAGCAAACGTGCCTGTTCTGCAATTGCCAGAAATAGTATAGCACCAAAAATATTTTGATGCATTTTTCTCTAAGTTCCCTTCTAGTTTTGCGTATTATTTATTTTTTGTTTAAAGGTAGATTTGACTTACTAGTTTCAACTGTAGTCACTGTTTCTGTGTTTTCTTCACATATTCACTGATCCCTGAAGAGTGGAGAAGGAAAGGGAGCAAACCAGCATTTTTACAACAATCTATATAATATAGTGGTAGATCTGTAGTTTTGAGTCTTTTTTTTTTTTTTTTTTTACACACACTACACAGGATAGAAGGAAGCAAGATGAGTGGCAAGTTCAATTAAGCATTTTTTCTCCTCACCATGTGATTAACTTTTATGTTTCAGTCTTCCCGTAGTTAATTCCTTCCACTGCCTTGAACTTCTGTGCCTGAAGGAGGATTTGTTTGCCTGAAGTGTTTTATTTTTTGCTTTTAATATTCAAAGCTTAATTTCTATTACTTCCTTTTAATTGTTTCTTGCCTTTTTATGTGCAGGAAATAATAGGTGAAATTTCACCCTAGACTTAACCATTTTGCACCTGTTTTTGTACGTCAGACCAGTGATTCTAGTGCTCAATTATTAGAAATGCTCAAATAACTTCAGTCAGAAAGTGATTCCAGCAAGTACCAATTCTCTGCTGTGTTACCTCTATTCAAAGGGATATGAATCTGATGGGAGAGGGAAAGGTCACTATTCATACACTGGATTTTAATAACATACACAAGATTCAGTTCTTGAATTGTTCTGCATAATGAAGAGAAGGATATTGTGAATATACATGGCACATTTAATCTTGAATAACTTTATAAACTACGTAGATTTTTAAAAGTCCTGTTTTTTTTCCAAGAACTATTGAAGGAAAGTGTTTAATTTTGGTCCTTTAGATTCTTCTCATCTAGAACAGTTGTGAAATGAGTTTAAGTTCTATCTACAGAAATGTGTCTTTTTAGAGTGAAAAAACTGTGTAGTGCAGCCCCTGAAAGGCTTTCAACTTTAATTATGTATTTCAGAAGACCGTTACTAGTTCATTGTAGCTTAGAGTACTGGAAACAGTACTGTGCGTGGATGTTTGTTAATTAGTTACTGTCCTTGTTATAAAAGTCAGTAAGAGATCACTGTTTAGAAGGAACGTGACAGTCTTCGGTCACAGTGAACAGAAGGTGTGGCAAAAAGTATCCTTTTATTTATCCCAGGTTTTGGTGGGACTCAACTTACCAAAGCAGAATGAGTTGTTTGAATAATTCATGCATCTTTAAAAAGTGTTGGGTTGTTTTTTTTTTAAACTAGATCCAACAATTTTGCATTGGCGGAATGAGCTATTACATGCTGTGAAGTGCCAATATAGCTACCAACACAGCAAACATGTTTACTGTGCTGTTCTGTGTGATAGCAGTAGCCAGCCTTTTCGAGGCTGCAGAGACCTTATTTCATCTGGTCTACTATTGCTTTCTCTGTCAAGCCCATCAAAGTGTTACGATCCAGCCATTATTCGTCTTTCAGATCCCACTCTTGCTATTTTCCAGCAAATATGAGGAACTTTAAAAGGATGGTCTAAAAGCTCTGGTCATAGCACACATTGCTTGCAAGAACCTCTGATGGTGCTCTGCCTGCTGGTAAAGAAAATGTTAGAGTGCAAACAAGTAAGAAGAGAAAAGCATAATGTTATGCATACTATAAGATACTGTATTTGCTTACAGGATTACTGCCCAAAACTCCTAAGTTGAGGAGCCCTTCTCAGGGCTGTTTACTTGATAGCATCAGTCTCAGCTCTGGTGTTGTCCAGAATTGTTTAGCAGCTCACTTTCATCTGTGAAATCAGAAGTACGTATACATCACAACAGAGGCATATAAAATCTGGTTTTTAACAGAAATTGAATCTTCATACACTTCAAGTGCAGTTGTCCAGATTTACAGTGTTTCTGTTTAATAAAACTGAAGTATTTGGGCAACTCTTACATCCTGCTGGCAACTGGAGAACCTTGCCATTTACAAGGGTCACCAGATTTATTCCATATACCATATGAAAATTTTTATTAGTCTCTCTGCCTAAGAATCCATGGAAAAAATTTTCCTAGGCTGACTTAATGTGAAACGTGTGCATGTGGTGTTTGAAGTAGAAATAAAAGAATTATACACTGTTTATTGCTTTGTTTACCATCCTTTTTAAAGAGTAACCAGTAAATCGAGTAAAGAGTTGGATTTGTACATCACAGTGTTGTGACTTGGAATGTATTCTGAAAGTGTACAGTAACAGCAATCCTAAATTCACCCTGAAAATACCGTGCAGTCTTCCATCTTCATGAATGATAAGATTTTAGGATCCAAGTGGCAAGGTCTATTATTGCATAAGGCTCCAGCTCAGCAGGGGGTTAAGCACGTGACTAACCCAATATGGGGGATGAAAACGGGTGTTTTCACCGTGGGACACATCTTGACTGGGGACTGAACTAGTTAGCTGTTCTCCCTCTGTTTCCTACAGTTATGTAACTTAAAAGGTTAAGTGAGACTGCATTTGTAAAAGTTCGAGAGCAATGCCACACTGAATTACAAAGCTCTTTTGCAAGGACAAACTATTCCCTTGGGTAAAACTTGCTGTGGGATCTTAAATAGGCATGTCAAGCAAACTGGAGAATCTCCGTTTTTGAAGTGTCCTGTGACATCAAATAATAAACTGTGAAATGCAATGTACCTGCCTTGGATGAAGAGCTGAATCTAGTTTTGTCAGTTTTTGAAGCTATAATTCCAGACAGTCTACATAATTCAAACCAGAACCATTCTATCTAATATGACACAAATTTGTAGTGTACTGTGTTAATGTAAAAAGTATCCCAAGTACAGTATAATATATCTCCATAGATTTGCTATTGGCTTTTTTTGTCTTAGCAGGGTGTGCCATTAGTAACCATTTAGTTTTTATTGCAGTACGGAATACAGATGATTCCAACATGAAAGCATCTGTCAGAAATGCTAGAGATGAATACATACAGCGATGACTTCAGTTATTTACTAGATTGTGACAGGATTGCAGCAGTGCATTACCTTCAAGTATTATTTCCAAGAGTGTTGCTGTATATATATTGGAAAATACAGTGTAGATTTTATAGTGAGTGAATGACTGAGCTGTCAGCGAAGTATTTCTTAATTGTGGCTGAGCTTTGTGAAGAACGTAGAGAATAGTGCAAATAAGGAGGTATCTTCTTCTCAAGCATTTCTGCCAATAATAGTTATGTGATGCCACAATTTAAATGCCGCTCTTTCATTTTTACAGTTTTTTTTCCCAGAAAATAATTGCAAAAGCATGTAAATGTCTTATTTCCTTCATAAGCCTTTGAAAATAACCCTTCTGGGTCCCTTGGCTTTTGCTCTTGGCTCTGAATGGCCCTCCAGGGAGTTGGCATCTCTTATCAGAAATGAGCAGCCAGGCAAGGGGCAGCCAGCATATTGAGAGACCATAATAGTGTGTTGGTCAAGGGCACCAGACAGGTACTGAAAGGTCTCTTGTTGTGTTAAAAAAATGCTATTTCCTTCCTGCCTTAAGTGGGAGCTAATTTTTTTTGTAAGCTTCTCTTTTCGCAAAAGAACAATAGGGATAAATAAGGCAACCTTTCCAGTGAGAGATACACATTAGATTATCATAAATCCACAGTTCAAAAGTGCCATGGTCAATGAGAACAGGCATTGTGAGATTAAATAAAAGGACTAATTGAAAGTGTGTGTCCCATGGTAGACAGAGGATTGACATGCTATTGAGTAGCTATAACCATGGGCTAAGTAGAAAGGGGAAGAATACAATGCACGGTACCTTTCTCAAAGGTTACAATTTTGCTTGCAGTGGTGACTGAGCAGTTTTTGCATGTTCTGAGGATAAGGGAAGGCTGAAAGTATATTCTATCCATTCTTTAAAATACTGAGAATTTGTTGATGAGACTTAATTATGTACCAGTAAGGATATAGGTTGTTTTAAGAATCCTTTATTATAACCTTTAATTAAGAAATCAGAGACCTGAGGTATAGATGTGCTTCTAAAATTAAGTCAAGTCATTGGCAGAACATCAATTAATCGAATGTATCCAGAGACCCTTAGGTAAAGGTTTTCAGTCTGCATTGCTGAATGTTATTTAGTACGTATCATTAGGGCTTTCTGCTCTCAAGTCTAGTAGATTTCTGTATTCTCTCACCTACATATAAACTCTTCTGAACTTTTCTGTCTAGTTTGTAGTGATTCAGTAAATGTCAGAATTGATTTTACTGAAGTTCCATACAGGTATCTCAGTAGATTAAAACATTCCTGTCCTGATTTCCCTTGTGAGGGATGGTACCTGTTCGGTTGTTTGCTCCGTTCTGTTTAATGGCTGAGTCTGAGTAGCAAGCGGAAAGATTACCTTTTAGACTTCTCTTAACTGCTGCATTCTGGTCCAGGAGAAGATGCCTGGAAAAAGAGAGGAGATTGTTGTCTTCCCCAAGCAGCTGAGAGAGCTTAGGGACTATCTGCAACGCTGGATGGTACAACCAGGAGGGAGCTTTGCAACAGGAGCTGAGGTTGGCAGACTCCTATAAATAGTAAAGAACAAACATCATCAGGTTGCAGAGGGGACTCGGAATTGAGATGTGCAGAGCTTGTTGCAGGTGAGGAAGCCATTGAAAGCTGGCAGGCTAAAATTTGCCAAAGTCGAAGGAAGAGCCTGCCCAACAAGGACAAAGTGAGCACTGGAGATAGATCTTTCAAGTGTTGTTGTGTTTTTGGGGGGGGGTGGAATTTTTTGTGGTGATCTAGTGGTTTGGTTTGTGGGATTTTTTACTTTAACCTGTTCCACTGTTAGGTGTGTTTTATTAAGAGTTTAAAATCCCTTTTGCTGTCTTCAGTGTACCCGTATGAAAAGAAGAGTACAGACCGGGCCATCTCAAAGCTCATCTTGAGGTCTTATCACTTGGCTATCAGAGCTTTATTTGAAGATTTCTCATTTATCATACCTCTTAGTATCATTGAGGTACTTACCTATGTTTGCAGTAGGGAGTAACTTCAGTGATATACTGTCACTTAATTCCTGAAGTGCCTGAGGTGAATACATTTGTCATGGAAAATACATGATGTGATTGTTGACTGGGTAATTTATAACATGAAACTCAGTTTTTTCCTGAGCTAAAAACATATTTGTGTTGCAGCTCAATTCATTCATTCTGTGTTTGAGTGAATTCAGCTTCTAGGATAAGAGATCCTGAGGTAAGAAGTATTTCTAATAGAATTCAAGGTTTATTGCGTTGGAGAGGACTTCCTTTACCAGACCATAATTCAGCTGATGGTAGTTGCTCTGTTGTCAAGTATTGGCGTCTCGGGATAATGTTTTAGCAAAGTCAGGGAAATGGAGGCAGTGGGAATCCAGCTCTGCGAGTCACTAGCAGCATTTAGTATTCATACCTACATATTCTAGGAAGAGGGACCTCCACTCGTGAAATTAGTTGCCAAAATGAAGCAGTTCATTGATGAGCTGTGACCTTAAGGATGGCCAGAGCACTGATCATCAGTGAAAAGGCATTCCTTGGGAAGAACACTATCATCAGGATAATAATTTGAAACCATTTAGCGAGTATGGGATGAAATCAAGCTTCTAGTTTCTGTTCACCCCTTTTTGTTTCTCCTCTGTTTTTTCTTTATGTGGCTTCTCACATTCTCCCACAAAGGAAAGTTTTTAATCTTGTATTTGCAACGCAGTCCTAATGCTACAGACTAACTGCCAGGCATTTGCTATCAGATGCCATACAATGATGACAATTTTAAGGGAATAAAGACAGTCTCCTTAATCTTATAATTAATTAATCACTGATTGCTAGATGTGCATCTCCTTTCCTCTTACCCATCTTTGTGAAATCATTGAAAGGTTACTCACCCTCCCTCATGGGTAACAAATTTTTGATAGTACTATTGAACAAAGTTTAGCATTATTTTGAAATCAACTTTTGTTGGATCTTAGGGTAAGGCTGAATATGAATAATGCAAAAGAGACTTTAAGGATACTTGGAGTATGTTGAACAAGAAATACTTGTGACAGACTTTAAGAAAGATTAGTGTTCTCCGGTAGTAGGTAAAAGCAGCTTGTTTTTAAACTTAGGTTGAGTTTACTAAGTTGTTTTGTATGAAGAAATTACCTGTTTCCCAGAGAATTGTAGCAAGGGAAATGGTAGTCAAATGGTACGGATTCCAAGTCAGGTACTAAGGAAAGCAGAGGAAACAATACTGATGAAATTTACTGTACTTGTCTGCTGTCCTGCTGAATACATCTTAATTTTGATAGATAACATATCCAGACATGCAGACAGGGATCTGGCAGGTTACTTAACAAGAGCTAATGAACAGCGTAGTTATGTTAAAGGAAGTTTGGAAATATTGCAGAACATGGAACACCTCAGTTACGTGTTCTTAGTACTCTGCCTTTAGCAATTTATTTGTATCAGAATCCAGAATTGGACTAAGTTATAATGAAAAACTCTATGTAATACCTTATCTTACTAAGTTTATAGCGGGAGAGTTCTAGTGACCACTTTAGTCTTTTTTCCCCAGATAGTGAGGGCAAAGGTTTTCTTTGAGACTTACCAACATTTTCTTGCCTGTTATTTAAGTGAGATATTTCTTACCCACAAAGTAAAAGGGGAAAATTGCTACTGTAAAGTGTTTTGAAGACTATTATTATGTCCTCTTTTAGGCTTTTTTATTTTATTATTTGAAGGTTAAACAACGCTGTTAAGATTGCTGTACTTTGGAACCCAGTCAGCTTGTTTCTTGAAGCCTAGAGCTGAGCGCAGCGCTGCTATGGAGTCTGTGCTGCAAAGAAAGAGGGATGCATCCTGCCTCCTACAGCCACCGCTGCTCCCAGCACTCCGAAGGCCTTGGATGGGTGGGTGGGGGGGTGGGGGGTGGGGGTGGCCTTGTCATCAGTGTCACGGGTGGGTCAGAAGAGTGGTCGTATAAATGAGAATGTTATTGATTAGAGCACTTGACTCAAATTCAAGCAGACTCATCTGCCCAGTTCATTTTTATATATTGGCTTGAGGGACAGGTATGGATTCTGTTGTCTCTGGGTTTTTTGCAAGTTTGTGTTACCAAATGCATGAAGTCCTTAGCCTGAAATTAATGTACAAATTGGAGCTTAAGGTGAAACAGAGAAGATGCTCCTGAGAAAGAAGCTAACAAAATTTTTTTTTCTTCACAAAATCCACAAAAATACTGTGCCACCTTTTCCTTGATTTTTTTTTTTTTTTTTTCCAGAATAACAGCCTTTGTGCCAGCCAAATTCAGTTTTATATTAAGTCCAAGTTCATATTGAGGTAACAATATAAAGTGATTTGTGACTGCTCCGGTGAAGGTAGACATGGGCACTGGGAGCTTTTGTGTTCTGTGATAATGACCCTCCTCACCGCTTTCCTCGTGGTATTGGGAAAGATGAAACAACCATATTGACATATAGAAGGGGCAAGAATCCGGCACAAGTGTCACAGATTAGAGTGGAAGAATGGCAGCAGCACACAGGAACTGCTTGCCTAGGGGACCTGGAAAGTAATACAAAACAGTCTGTCCTGAAGGGCTGTGGGACATGTCACATGTCTGAGACCCTGCAAAAAAATTTCTTCTGTCCAAATCTGGAAAGGATGTGCTGATGATACAGGACTGGGAGGAGAGGCTGATGCACCAGAGGCTGCGCTGCCGGCCAGCGAGGCTTGGGCAGGCTGGAGAGCTGGGTGGAGGGAACCCCATGGAGTTCAATAAAACCAAATGTCAGGTCCTGGACCTGAGGAGGAGCAACCCCAGGCACCAGCCCAGGCTGGGGCTGACCTGCTGGAAGGCAGCTTGGCAGAGAAGGACCTGGGCGTGCTGGTGCACAGCAAGGTGCCCGTGAGCCAGCAGTGTGCCCTGTGGCCAGGAAGGCCGACGGCACCCTGGGGGGCATGAGGAGGAGCGAGGCCAGCAGGGCGAGGGAGCTGATCCTCCCCCTCTGCTCTGCCCTGGTGAGGCTCATCTGGAGCGCTGTGCCCGGTGCTGGGCTCCCCGGTTCGGGAGAGACAGGGAACTGCTGCAGAGGGGCCGGCGGAGGCTACAGAGATGGTGGGGGGAGTGGGGCATCTCCCTGGTGAGGAAAGGCTGAGGGAGCCGGGCCTGTTCAGCCTGGAGAAGAGAAGGCTGAGAGGGATCTTACCAATGTACACAAATATCTTAAGGGTGAGTGTCAGGGGGATGGGGCCGGGCTCTTTTCAGCGGTGCCCAGTGACAGGACAAGGGGCAACGGGCACAAACTGCAACACAAGAAGTTCCTCCTGAATATGGGGAAGCACTTCTTTACCCTGAGGGTGACAGTGCTGGGACAGGCTGCCCAGAGAGGCCGTGGGGTCTCCTTCTCTGGAGACATGCAAAACCCACCTGGGATGACGACTCTGTGCAACCTGCTCTAGGTGAACCTGCTTTAGCAGGGGGTTGGGCTAGATGGTCTCCAGAGGTCCCTTCCAGCCCTGACCATTCTGTGATTCTGTGATTTGAGTGCAGCTCTCATCTAAGAGTTCTCAATTGGCTGATGAGAATATGTGCATTTTGAAAAAGATAAGACTGGGCAGAAAATCTTTCCTCTAAAACCTTGAGAGAGCTAACTGCAAAATGCTGATGTTAGAGGGCCAGTAATAGTGGGGATTTTCCTTACACTGATTCTTTTGAAGGAAGTCAGAGCAGGAGTATTTAGAAATTATCATTCTGTATTGTTCACAGTAGTTATGAATTTATAGGTTTTAGGGGATTACATTCAGGATGTCTCTATATCCACGGCTAAGAAATAAAAGTGACAGATTCGTAATGGAGAATTGTCTACTTCTGGTGAACAAAGACAAAAGCACAAATGAGTAACACAGGTACTGGAAATGAGTGCTGGCATCAATACAATTGCCAGTGTTGGTATTATGTCATTTTTATATTTGGCAGTTAGGCAAATTGTGTTGTCTTAATGTCATGTAGTTACATTCCAGGAAGAATTTGAGCTTGGTGCATGTTGGGATTGAGGTTTATAGTCTTAGCTCTGTGGCTCATCCAGTTCTTCTCCAGCCAGTAGCTGCTGCTCATCAGTGAACGGGCATCTGAAATAAATGAATGTATACTTAGTGGTTACTGTTTCTAATTTATTTGTTGCTTCGGGATCTTAATTTCTGCTCCCAGTTCTGTGATTGTGCTTCTTGTTGATCAGACAGCACAATAGATGAATTTATGGGACTGCTTTGGCTGCTTGGAAAATATCTGTACTACTGGCACCTTTGCTGATAATTGCATTGATAGTGTATGTACTGCAGCTTAGGCCCTGGAAATGATCCCTCGTTAGGTAAAATGAGGATTGGCCCAGCTACTGCACTCCTCCTTGTGTGTGTGTCTTCTCTTTGATAATTTAACGTAAGACTTTGACACCGCTGAAAGCAGCCCCCAGTCATCTTTTTCAGCTTGTACTTGTCTGTGTATTTTCTTTTCATAGTGTTTTTCCTATTGATTTTTTTAACACTACTGTTACAAAGAATAAAAAAAATGTCCAAATGACAAGAAACTACCTAATTAATTGTCTTGGTGTTATACGAAGAAGGAAGAGTGGAATAAAATCAGATGTGATGCATAAGGTCTTTTCCACTAATACCTTCCATGAACACTTCTGGTTTTATTTCTGTAGAGTGCCAGTATGAATTTTTCAGGCAAAAAAATGACTTTGTTTAATTTTATAATTCTAATCTGCTTTAAAAGACAAAAGAAAACAAACCAACCAACCCCGGCAACATACAGTGCTGCAAAACTGTACATACATGTACAGTAAAAGGAAGTTCTTTCTGGTCTTCCCTAGCTGTGGATACTTGACTTGGCATTCTTATAAACAGAAGTCTAATCTAGGAAAAATCTTGGGATCAACCTACACCAGAAGGAAAAAAAAAAAAAACCACCAAACCTCTATGGAATAGAAGTATGTATAAAGGGAGTTAGTGCAGAGTAAGTTACTGCATTTTAAATTCTTACCCTCGCTTTTGTTACATTTAACTTCCCTCTGTAGACAGCTATAAGAGAAGGATAATTTTTTAAGGATGAAACTATTTTCAGAGGAGATTGGGATTTAACAGTACAGCTATCATTATGGTTTGTGAGCTGCATGTAAAGATGTTGAGTGTTTTATGGCTTACATTTTTAATGCAGCTGTGTTTAAAATAAATGTCTTCGCTGTACTCTGCTGCAACATCAGTTTTAGATCGTGTGGAACTAAGCTATTTTACCTTATATTTAGGCATATTCCTAGGGGTCATTAAAAACAACATTTTAAGCCAGCTCATGTGACAAAATACGAGCTAAATACATTGTTGGTTATAAGGCTGCTTCTTCAAGCTGCTTTCTGGAAAAGAGGACCGTTTCTTGTATCAACCCATGGATAAAACTAGTTTATGCATTGTCTCTACCCCCTTTTCGCTCATGTTTTCATCCTGATTTTCTCTAACAGAAAGGAGAGCCAAACTGCAGCATTCTTTCTCCAGAAACCACAGAGCAGTTGACCTTTGAGATTCCTTTGAACGATTCTGGCTCTGCGGGACTTGGTGTGAGCTTAAAAGGCAACAAATCTCGGGAGACTGGAGCTGATCTTGGGATTTTCATCAAATCTGTTATTCATGGAGGTGCTGCTTTTAAGGTATGGAAGAAGCACATCAGATGATGACTGCATTATAGTTCTGATGTTTCTAATGCTGACCAATGAAGAACCTCACTTGATAAGCATTTTAGGAATGAATACCTTTTTGTCACACATTCTTTTGGGTGAGCTGCAAATCTACTTAAGTTTTGTTCCAGGATTCTGGTGTTACGTGTGGTAGGGTTTGCCACAAGGAAAGCAAATCGGTGGAAACCTTTGGGGGCATTTGGATGCTGCAGGAAATGGGAAAGAGGAGAAGGATAAGGGTGTGTGGGTGCAAGGAGAGACTGCCTCCCAGCTTCCCTACAGCTCACGGAAGTGCATGGGGAAGTTTGCATGCTCTAGGCACAGGGACAGAGAAGTTAGATATCTACATTTACTATCTGCACTGCTTTGAGTCCTCCCAAAGTGATACAGGCAGACCTATAAAAAACAATCAAAAGACAAGCTTCTTCACAAAAATTAGAAATTGACAATTATGTGATGTTAAGGATTATGTGTTTAGTTTGTGCTGTAAATAAAAAGCTAGCTCATAGTTTTCTTCTTTTATTCAAAAGATTATTTTTTTTACCATTGTGGTAAAAATGTGACTTGGCTGAGCCTGGCATCAATTGCTCAAAAGTTACCAATTGATCCTGAGGTGGATTAAATAAATTGGTAAATGACAGTATTATGAATTGTTCTGCTCCCTCTGAGGACTATACAAGGACACTTGTATATTTTTATGATTAAAAAGTATTTGAACTTTTTTCTAATCCTTAGGAAATCTGTTGACTGCATTTTTTCCAAAATAAAACTTGAAAAAGATGACTTTCTTGAAATTAGAAACAAAGGTCTTAATCTTTCAGGCTAGTACACTTAATTCTTGTGGATCCATAACGTAATTTTTGTCTCTTTTGTTACCTCAGCAATTCCTCACAGTTCTCTATTCTGTAAAAGTACCTTTTCATTCAGTGTATGTAAATTCCTCTACTGACATCAGCCTGCCAAGTAAGGCAATTCACAGCATTAAAACTTCCATGATCATCTATTTACAGCAGCTGGTAAATAGCAATAATCAAGGATTTAGTTTTGATGTGGATGTTTAATACTTCCCTGCTTCTATTATTTACCTGTCCTAGTCCCACAGGTATTTCAAAGCTTGGATCTTCTCAAGTATACCTGAGCCTGATACATGCAGTTCAGAACGTTGTCTGTCGTTAACTCAGGGCTAAGTGACAGCTGAGTAACTTTACATCCGTTATTAGTTAAGGCATGATTGGCCAAATTAGGGCCGGATAAACTCAGTTTATGTGCATGTCTGCTACAGAGTACAACTCATTTTACTATGAAAATAAGGTTGCCCTCCTTGCCTTCCCAGCTGTGTGTTCCCCGAATAATTGTCCACACCAGTTGCAGTGACAGCTTATACTGCTACAAATAAACTCAGTGTTTTGAACAGCAAGGCTTGTGGAGCTGTATTCTGGCACTTTAGTGGGCTGGCTATCTGGCTTGTCACATCATAGACACGTAAAACAACCCTTTCTAGCTCTGGATCTTTACCACACTATTCTCCCATAGTTACTCACTCCGTAGCAGTTGATTTCAGCTTGAGGGGTCTGCAGAGTAATAAAGCAGAACTTCTGTGCTGACATCTAAGTAGACGGGCTGCTGGCACAGGAAGCCACCATGGCTGGAAGATTATTTTCTCTTGTGATAGCCTGTGGTCCTGTGACCTGTTCTCTATTCTACCCCATTGTAACCCTTACACCCATTAGAACTGTGTGTAGGCTGCAGAGCAAGTGAGAGCTAGAGCCTCAGCTACTTCAGCCAGAACTATTCAGAGAACCTGTCCTGTGTGTTTTATACAAACACTCACAGAATGCAGTCATTTTGGCAGTGTCTGAGGAGCCACAGTTTACTGTTGCATATGCATGGAGACCAGCTGTCTTTCTCCTGTCTAATGACCTTCATAACGAACAAAGCATAATCAGCGGCTATTAACAATTAATAAAATTTCTTATATCAAGTTTAAAAGTGTGCACATATTTGTGCATAAATATTTAAACATGCCCTTATTGTCCTTATTTTAAATGTCGCCTTTTAGCAAGTTTTTAAGTAAAAAGCCTTTCATTCTAGCTGGTAGTTGTCCAGAGCATTTTCCCATGCTATTCATTATAACTCTCTGAAATGGTGTATTATGGATTTAGACGTGCATTTGCTTTTCAGTATACAAAGTTTTATTGGGAAGCTATCACAGGAGGAAATCATAATGCTCTCTGACATGAGAATCCTCTCGCTATTTCTTACTTCTGCATTTGGAGTTTAAAATTTGTTCTAATTTTGTGTTATGCTAATATAAGAGGGAGCTTTTATCCCCTTGTCTATACAGTCACCACTTGTCTTCAAAAGAAGACATGTTTACGTCTAACTTCATCATTTGCTTCACTGCTGAAGTAAATGCTCAGTTCTTCTAACGCTGTGCAAAGGTTTTGATACATCAAATTTCTTTCACCAGCGTGTTTTTTAGAATGAAGAGTTACACGAGATGCAGGCAATTTTTGTTGGTTACTGTTAACTGTTGTTGGTCTGAACCAAAGGGCTGGAGAGATGCCAACATATTTTAGTGTTTTTCAAAACATTAAAACATTAATCTAGCTCTGATGTATTAGTAGAATTGCAAAGTACAGTAAGGAAGTTGTAAAAAAAAAAAAAAGTAAGGGAAAATTGAAGTCTTTTAATTCTATACTTTATGATTTTTGTCCCAGCTAAAGATAAAAGGCAATATCAATGCATCGTGCATCATACATGCTACAGTAAGACCCAAGGCCTATTTACTGCTCTTGCTACAAAACCAAACAAAGTAAAAATGCCTTGATGTTCTTAGTTGGTGTTCTACCAATGTATCCTGCAGGAATAAGAACACTGGCTTTTGCTGATTGAACCATTATGTCCCTTCTTAACCTTCTTTTGTAATTTTTGAAGTGTCTGGTTTTTTATTATCGCTAACATAAAGAGGTTACAAGAATATTTGTAATTGTGCAGAGCCTTTCACATGAAGAAAACATTTGACTGAGTTTAAATGCGTCATCTTTCCTCACAACTTCAGGGATTTCAGCCTTGTTCATCTGGAGACATCTTGGCTTTTTACTTGTGATACATTCCTGATGATCAGGTACTTGCTGTCTACTGCAGCTGAAATGCAGCAGAGCCATTATTAGAAGTAATGGAGTATTTTCTACACGTGCATTTGTTCAAATCAGACGTGGTATAGCTTGAACCTCCATGGGGCTTCTGAGTGCTGTTGCTATAAACATTGCTTGTTGTGTGCTGTGGATGGGGAAACTGGATGATTCCAATAAATGCCATCAAGGAATTCTTTCTGAGAGAGATGTCATTGATGTGATACGGGAAATAACTAGGTGTGCTTTGCTTAAAAACATAAGTCCCTGAAGAACATGGCATTATATCTCCCTGCTCTACTGTAAAAAGCGTAAGAGTCTTGTGACTGGCTGTCTGAATACAGTAGCCATGTGGTGGTAGGTTCTACCCCTTGCTGTGAGTCTCCATGGAAAAAAACCCCAATTTTTTTTTGAATAAGCAAGGGAACAGTAATTTCACCCTTTATTAGAATAACTTACTTGCAATTTCAGAGATGGCATTTGAAAAGTGTTTTGCTGAAATGCCAAATGTTGTTTTTCTACTCAGAAGCCACAAAGAAACCTACCTTTCAGAGATGAAAGAAAAAGATATGTTAAAACAACATTTAGCTTATTTTGAGCCAAGCAGATTGTCCTGAAGTTTAGGCTTCTAAACAGGCCATAACATCAGTGATGTAAAAAATCTGTTTTTGGAAACTGTTTTAAACATTGGCGTTTCCCCCACCCACCCACCCCCCAGTCTTTAAAATAGCAAAAGTTCTTTTGTGAAATAACTTCTACCTGAGCATGTGTGAAAAGTGTTCGGCCTACCTTGTACAGGTGACTTAGCAAGTGTTGTTGATCAGCATTTATAAAGCAGGCACACCTTTTTTCTCTGATCATAGTTGAAATGTTGAATTTTGTATTTAAGTGGAGCACGTAACAGAATGGGAAGAAGGGAGATGCATCAAAAGAAGTACTTTAAGAACTGACATTATTAAAATACAAATAAATAAAAAGTCTCATACCAAAATATTACAAGGCAAATGAAAAATCAGGCCAATTCGGAGCTTTCTGAAGCTGCAGCTTTTGATGTAATAATACACATTGTGTTCAGGACAGTTGCATGGTCAACAGATGTAGTCATGACAAGATTCATTTGACATTGTATTTTATACAATTTAATAGGAAGCTTTAATGGGTATTTATACATAGGTGTTTATCCACAGAAAGGAAAAAAAGTAATCCAATAACCTGTGGGACAATAGAAGGACATGAGAACCTGTAAAATTTTCAGGGTGTTACAGAAACTCACAAAAAAGAGAATATTTTTTCCTCAAACTCCTGTTGCAGTGAATGACTCCATTCATTTCAGCCGATTTTGGTAGAACACAAAGGAATTGCAACATGTGCAAATAATAAAATTCCCTGTTCAAAAATGTTAACTCTTCTCTCCTTAAACTTTAGCATGTGATGGCATCATTTTCGATGTAGAGAAGGGGTGAGGTTAACCTATTTACTTTGGCTGTATGTAATTTACGTTGGCTTGAAATACTCAGCAGAGAGGTGGGAGAGGTTTCAGTATCTTTTCCAAATGGCATTGCTGTTTCCTATCCTTTGTTTCCATACCCTCCTGAGAAAAGTTATATTTCTCTTCATTTTCCTTCACTGAGTGAGTCATCTCCCAATTTTGTCTTTCAATCTTCTTATCCTTCCCAGTTTATTTTAGATCCTGGTATATGCTGTTCTTCTCCAGGTCCTTAGCTATTCATACTCTGCCATGGTAATGATGATACTAAGTTCCAACAAAAATAACGTTTTAGTAAAGCTGGGTTTGTCACAGCTACTGTAGCTCACTTGAGCACAAATGACTTAGACTTGGCAGCAACAGTGGAATAGTTAATTGAATATCTTAGTGATAGGAAGAAATAAAAATCGAAAAGTATATATATTGTGGATTACTCGGATGCATGAAATGTAAACAGTTCGGACGAGTGCCTTCTGAAGAGTACGTAATGAACCTTTGAAGGAATGAGATTCGTTTTAAGCAATCAACGTATTTCTGTGCAAGTTCTTTCTCTGCTATTCTTTCTTCACTGCCCTTCTATATTGGATGTCTTGAGTTTTTTATTCTTTTCCTTCCTTCTTTGAGGTCTGATGCCAACCTGATAATTGCGAACTTGACAAGTTTTAAAAGAAACTCTTGTCTCTTAATTAAATAGACCTTATTTTCTTGTTAAAGAGAAAAGTCCATGGCACATGCTTTTATGAAAAGAAATAAATCACAGATAATAATGACAACAGCAGTAGGACTCCTAAATCACCGAATAGCAGTGTCCACAATTTTATTAAGCTCACAAATGTCAGTTAACCTTGGCAATGAAACGGAATGACTTTTTTCAAAGCATAGGCTGCTTGATGTGGCTCAGCCCTAGTTTTATTATTGGCAGCAGGTTTGAATGTTAAAAAAACGGACAGCATTAATTAAAATAAGGATGCTTAAGTCTTAATGACCATCCTGAACTGAGAACACTACCCCATATGGTGGTATGGTAATTGTGACAACATAGACACTAGTGAGAATATAAGATAATTTTTGGAGCTGTTTCTTACCAGACCTTAACAGCAGATAATAATGCATGGAAAATGTGTTGCAGTACTTCATAATGGTTGCATTGCAGATACTAACAGCTGTGGGTCCTTTTTAACTAAGCAGAAGTTCCTTTTAATGTTTTCTTTGTAGAACTGATGCAAATTAAATTGTACATGCAGGAAAAACAGTAGCTTGTGCATGCACTTCTGTGTTTCTAATTGCCCTATGAACTTTACCCCAAATCTAGTAAATGGAAGAAAAAATGGCCAACTAATGGACAAAGGATTTTTCTTTTGAGAGACCCGGTCCTATGCAGTCTCTTGTTTCTTATTAGAAAGCAATATCTGATTGTCTGCATCTTGCTTTCCTGTATGTTGCCTCTCTGCCTAATAATTCTTATTTAAAACATTTTTTGGTTTTATTTTTTTGCTTGTAGGATGGTCGTTTGCGAGTAAATGATCAGCTTGTTGCAGTAAATGGGGAGTCACTTCTGGGCAAGTCAAATCATGAGGCTATGGAAACACTGAGACGCTCCATGTCCATGGAGGGGAACATTCGAGGGAGGATCCAGCTGGTAGTTCTCCGGAGACTAGAGGTGCAGACGGAGGTGAAGCAGTGAATGCATTTATTCGATAAATGTCTTTCCAGTCCCAGTGTTTTTGCATGTAAGAGATGATGGCTAAAGTCTTGGTCACAGAGAGCTCCTCCCTCCTGGCAGAATGAATTCCTGCCTTCCTGGAGTCAGGATACGCGTAGAGTTTCTGGTTGATCTCTCCTGGTCTGGCTGTTCCTGTTTGAGACCAGGCTAAAAGTTGCCTCTTATTTTATTTGACAAGTATTAGAACAAAAGCAAATGTGGTCCCATAAAGGGTTATCTTAGGATTAATGTAGTTTTGACTATCTACTACCTTCTAAAGGCAATAGCTGGGATATAGGTGATTTGAATTCTGATTTCATTTGTTGTCATGATCAGAGACCTTGATATCTTAGTGTGACCTGGATTTAACTTCACTCTTGCTTTTTCAGTGTCATTAGTAATTCACTCCACTTGTTGTGCATGTGTGTTCTGGTCCTGTCCTGTCCCCCTACTTTTTTTTTTTTTTTCTTTTTTAACCTTCAAGGAATTAATATATTACTTTCCCTGGTCAGATGAAGGCCACTGCTTCAGGATGTGTTTCTGAGTTGATTAGCATAAAGTTTAAGTAAGGTAACAAAGTAAGAGAAGAAAGAAATTTTAATGGCTCTTTTCTAGACCCCATATAAATCAATGGTTGCCAATAGGCTCCAACTTTGAAAAAGAATGGTTTTATGATCTCTCTTGCTCCCTCTCCTTCATGCATGCATGCATATATGCACACTCATTCTTCATCTTTACATAGTTAATTTGTATGTGTGTATACTGGCTGCCCTTACTACTCATCCTCGTTTTAATTTTGACCCTTGAGTAAATATTTTAAGTTTTTCAACATCTGTACAGTTCCTTAAAATAAAAACACATACAAGTGTATTTGTGGTATAAAATGTTGTAATAAATACCATTATAGAATTTCAAGAGAAAATGTCAAGCTTCTTACCTAACAAGCATTGCTGGAACTTTTCAAAACGTTAAGAACAGTCATGTTTGTGGGTGTTATTCGCACAAGATATCAGAGGCGGGAAGAGAATGCAGATTATCTTTTAGTATAATTAACTCAATATTTTCTAATAACTTCCTATTTGTTTTACTACCACCATTGATTAAGAAATAGATTTAGAAGTATATTACTTACTGAACATTATGCTCTAACTTTGTTGGGCAGACCCTTTGCAAAAGCCACATGATGTCAGTCATGCCAGGAAAATAAAAAAAATACTCATTAGTAATTCTGGAATACTTTAAAGGAAAATGCACTTTTGCTTTCCTTTTCTATGTGACATAGCATTATGCCATGAGGAAGAATTGTTAAGTATAGGTTATATTTATTGTGCAGTCTTGTAGCATGAGACAGATAGCTTACCTTCACATAAAGCTCGCTTCTGCAAGTTTTCTTCATTTAACAGGAGCCAAATTGTTTTTTAAAAAAGCTTCTAATCAAACATCAGATTGACCCAATAAAAGTATGAGGCTGCTTTTTGTAGTTAAGTGTATAGTTTTGTTTATTGTCCAGACATATGAAAGAGGTAAATAATCTTGACTCATGCCCTGTGAAGAATGTATAATGAGGTCTTGATTGAATCAAATTCATTTTAGGCAGGAATTAATTTTTTATAGGGTAGTCTTTAGGTTCAATTGTAATTCCATTTGAGTCTGGAGACCACAGCAGAAATGGGTTGTTGCCCATTCTTTCCTTTCCCCAAAAAAGCTTCCTGAACACAGCATCTCAGCTTGGTAGGAGTATATGTTTAGAAATGCATTATTGTTTTTATTGGTCAGGACACTAATGGAGGTCTTCCATAACAGCTATGTTTTATAAGCTGGATACTCTAATTAGGCTGGTTACTGATCAGTTGTGGGATATTGATTGTGTCATTTGTCAAAGAGCTGGAAAAGCAGATTTGTTGTTGCTGTTATTTTAAGGCTCCCTGTCCCAGTCGGTACATGTCTCCAAGGTAGTACTAGTTCAGGTGTTGTAAGGCTTAATTTAGCTAGCAGTGTCCATGTGAAAGTAGTAAATGTGGACCTTGTGACATAGGGGATCTTATGTAAACTAAAGAATTGCCAGTAACAAGAAGCACCATAATTGTCAGTGCCTGTATGGTGTGTGTGTTTCTGCACAGAGGTTCAAAATAGCCTTTTCAATTGGCTTATGTTGCACTGAGGAGGAGGAGAGAATGTTGCATGTGCTGACTGTCCACTGAAACTGCATTTGTAGCCATATTGTCATCACGAGCATTCCAGCATTGATTTGTGTTCTGGGGTGTATTTTTTCCATTTTATTATTATTTTTTATTATTTTATCATTATTTCATTATCTTTAATATTCTTATTATTAGTATTATTAAGCTTGAAGGGCAGGTTGCAAGGTGATGTAACCCGCTGTCCTTTCTTATGCGTTGGTTTGCAGGCAATCACTTGCTAATGCGTTAAACCTCTTGCGTTATTTTACAAAGAAACTTGTACGCATTAGATACATACATTCTGCAGTTGTGACTATGAAATTTAAGGAATGGTATGTTTAGTGTGAAGTTTGCTGGCACAATGAGCATGCGCTTTAAAAATAGAAGCCAGTTAGATGCCCCTTTAAAAAGCAGATATAAAAATCACAGAAACTACAAAGGTTATTTTGAAAACTAGCCGTAATATTCCTCTGTGTGGATTTTCTGTTTTCCCTGAATAATGAGTAAGAAAGCGTCTTTCTGGGTCTGTCCCAGTTTTAGAAACTGTGATTATTTCTCCCCCCGCCCCCCCCCCCCCTCCCTTTTTTCTTTTGAGCAACTGCTCAGGAGAATAAATTAGGCGATATGGCATGTATGGGGGGTGGGAAATGTCTCAAAAGAAAAGCTGACTAGAGGTGTGACAGGAGTTTGTTTAGCTGCTAGCCAGAAGACCTGTGTTTGGGAGTTTGGTGTAACTCCTTACTTGCAAAACTGCTCTAGTGTGTGATCATCAGAACATATGCACACAGTCTCTGAGAGAAGGGAACCAGCTGGCTGGCAGAAAAATACCATTGGCATTGCCCATGTTCTTGTGTTGACAATGTCACAAGCTGCCCTCCCAGATGGAGCATTTGAATGAAGCCAGTTGTGGGTCATAAAAAAAAAACAGTCTTCGTTTTTGTGCGTCACTTAATGATTGTTATTGCTTAGATATTGTCTTATTTCATGGTCAGCAAAAACAGATAGTCATTTTGAAGATAGCTTTCAAGTTTCTCATTTGAAGGGAATCAATGTACAGTGAACACATTGCATTACACTGTATTTGTGCATCTTCTGTAATGATGGCTGATCTTCTGCATTGTTGAAAATTTAAATTTTTTGCTACAATGTGTGGTTCTGTTTTTCTCTTAGGAGCGCTCAGACCAGGGAGTCTTTCAAAAATCAGCCTGTGACAGGAGTCATAACTTTGCAGCTGCTTCCCAACGCAATGATACTGTTCTTCAGCAATTTGTAACATGCAGTCCTCAAGAAAGAATAAAAGGTAGTCTCTAGATATCCTTCTCTGTGATAAAAGTGCTTTGTGTTTGGGGTTTTTTTTGAGATCTACAGTCACTAGAAAAGCAATTAATTAGAGTAAGTGCACACTATGTTACTTTGAGGCTTGAAGATCCAGCGAGGGTGGGAGAGCTGACTCAGAAGTTGTGAATTAGATTCCTGGCACAAATTCCAGTTTAAGTAACAGTTTCTAGCTCGCTGCCCCAACACGTAAGGTTGGATAAAAAACAAATGATGAGTGCAAAATATATGTTGTCAAAATGTTTATTTTCTATATATCTTTAATGAGTGCAATGATTTTTCCATTGAATTCTTAGATTATGGCCCAGGGGTTATTATAAGCTAAATTAATTTATACAAAAGCATGATACTCATAAAGTACACTTAAAGGTAAATTTGTTCAAAAGTTAGAAATATTGCCCTAATTTACAAATTTGAATTATATTAAATAACTCATTAAAAAAATTAGATGTGTACATTGTACAAAGAAAACCTACATGTATGAGCATATGCAAGCTTATAAGTAAGAGCTTTTAAGACTGCTCTGCTATCTGTCCAGTTTGCACCTGACTCAGCAAGGTACTAGTTATTTGAAAAGTCTAAAGTATTTGAGATGGTCTTGACCCCTGTCCTTCTAAGTGTGCTCTTATTCTTCGAGCCAAGCACACACTTGAATACCTTCCAATAAGAAAAAAAGATTTTCTTCGGTGTAGTTGAATTATGCATGATTTTTCCCACTTCCCTAGACAACTGTGGAATCAGGGTAGCTGGCAAAAAGTAATTTCGTAGGCTGCTGTGATGACTGTGTGGGGTACTTTTAACCAAAATCAAAGAGCCTGTATCTGTAAAGCTCAAGAGAAACTCCCGTATAATTTAAGGGTAAATAATTTGTGGTGACTACAGTATTTTGACAATGCGACTCCAGGCAAAGAATTAGATACAGACACAAGCCTTGTAAATATTCAAAGATCAGATCCTTTTGTGTAGTACTACCCTATATATCTTGTGTATGGAAATTAAAATGATGCTGTAGTTATATGAGAAAAGAGTCAGTCATCCTTGGAGCTAGCCTGCCCTGTAGAGTTAGTCATTGCCAAGGGATCAGATAGCAGCAAATACCTTCATTAATAAACACTTCCTTAAAAAGCATATAAATAAGCAACTGCTCTGGAGCCATTGATAGAGGTGAATGGCAACAGGTAACTTGTCACTTCCATGTATTTTGTTTTGAAATGTAAGAGTAATGTTACTTTAAGGTAAGGATTCTCCAACTGCGATCCAAAAATCAGGATGACTAGTTTGCGGCTCATTCATGAAGTTATTTTCAATAGACATCTTTTTAATTAAAGAACCATGATAAGAAGGCATTATAGCAAAAACATGTGATGGCCTTGGAAGAGAATGTATGTTGGATGTCGAAAGGATGCCCTGGCGTGCTGCTGGGGGCTGTTGTCAGAGAGGGTTTGACATGGCTGGAGCTTCCCATCCATAGCCTGGAAGGAGTCAGTGAACAACAAATGACAAAGATGTTGCTAGCATTTACCAGAAGTATCACTGTATTGCAATTTCTCTTGAAGATTTGGCATTTGATGAGTAAAATTGAAGTGATCTTAATGTGGAACTGCACAGGCACTTTCAGCAGCAAGGTGTCTGCAGCAGGGCTGCAGTCAGAAATGTTCCTGGTAGAAAGCACTTGGAGCTTGCAGTAAGCCCGCACATTGTAGGAATGTTTCTGTAATTTTGAAGTCATGATATTAATTACTTTGAGCTAATACTCATTCTGCTTGTCACCTATTTCCAGTCACTGGTTCAAAATATTTTTTTGCATGGTTTTTTATAAAGTTTTGTCCTCCGCCTTTCAAGACACATGTAAAAGCAAAACAATACATGTGTTCACAACCCTCATTTAACTCAGTTATGAACTTTAGGTTGTGTGTTCATTTAAGGACGTGAGTCACAGACATAGTGAGCTGCTTGTGACAGGCAGGAGCAGTCCCTTGTGCATTCTTATGGGGCACTATCCAGATCTTGTATGTAGAAGTACGGTTGGTACGTTTTTATGAAGAATAATAAAACATAAAAGAGATTTTAACATAATACAGGATCTGATGTATGAATTTAATGACAGAAGCGGTATTATGTTTAATAAAATGTCACTTTCTCAATTAATGTTTTCTAATAAGTTATTTCCAGTACCATTCACTGCTCCTACCAATAAAATTATAATAAAATCTCAGCAAAAATACACTGAAGCTTGGCCTGCTAATACTGCTGTCTGTTTTAAGAGCCTTTTTTTATTATACATGAGCAAGAAAAACTAATGTCTGGGGAAAAGTGGTTATAGCCAAAACATTACATTTTGTCTTGCCTGTGGATATTTAAATAAAGGGGGGGAGGATACTGATCCAATATTGAAATGCCAGTGTTTGTTCTATTTTTGCATGAATAATACTTGCTGCCTTCAGGTCCTCACTTCTTTTGCTGCCAAGCTATTGCGCAGATTCAGTGTTTTTTAGAACAACCTCTTTGAGAATTGATACTTCAGTGCCAGCAGCTTTTTACATCTCTGGTGTTGAAAGATTACTGGAATGTGTTTCATTAGAGGTTCCTATATATTTCTTAGAACCCTACGTTATAAACGGTTTTAGGGGAAATGCTGTCATCTCTCTGGTTAAGTAGTAGAATAATCATAAACTCTCTCTACTACCATAGACTGCTGAGTCTTCATGATTGTGCAAGCATCTGTTTCCATACGTCTGGTAATGTCAAGATAGAAAACTAAGAAGTGAAATTTTAAATTAATGTTTAAATTTTGCTTGTAAATATTACATGTGTCTTATAGACAGGCTTATTTATTCTCCTAAACTGTTTAATATCTGAAAATTCAGTATATTTTGTTTAGTGGCTTAGCTGTTCCTCTGATCTCTCTGGATCTGTTAAGAGAATTTCCTGAGGTCTTGAACATGAAGCCAGTGACTGCTTCTTCAGTTAAATTCTCTCACTCTTTTGCTTTTGCTCCCATTTTGCTGGGAGCTGTAGTCCCTTGTGGTCATTTCTGGTTCACTCAGGAAGTCTGCCATTTTTCTATGTGTACCATTTTTGTACTGCAAGAAAAGTGCCAGTGGTAACAAACAACGTGGTAACGCCACCAAACACCCTTTGTGAAATGATTTATTAATTACTGTGAATCAAAGTTAATGTAACTACATGATACAGTCTCTTGTTATGGCTATCAGAGGTTGCTCAAAGAGGATAAAGCACAGTGTAGGGTGTGGTGTTTTCTTTTTGTTTCAGTTTTTTGGGGTTTTGGGGTATTTTTTGTTTGTTTTTGTTCCCTTCCATCACAGGCATCTCTTTCCTACTTAGGGCAGTCAGTAGTTTAGGGACTTCCTAAATCAGATGTACTGTCTGGGCTATTGTGTCATTGATACCACTCTACCTTTTAGTCCACTTCTTAATATATTTTTAAAAAGTGGATTTCCCAAACAGCCTCATGACAATGAGTTCCATGTTTTAATTGCACCGGAATAAAATACTACCTCATATTAGTTCTAGGTGTGCAACTTGACAGTGACACTGAGTGCCTGCTATTTACTGTGTATGAGAGTCAGGGAAAGCTTCCTTTTCACCTTATGCATGGCTTTTACAATTCCATAGACTGCTTGTATACCCTTTTATTGCTTCTTACTCTAAACCAAAGAATCCTAGTCCGTGGTCCTTGTAGAAATGTTTCTACGTGTGTCCAACTACCCTTGTCACCTTTTCAAATTGTTTCTGAATTAAATTGCATCCTTTTTTCAGATAGGAAGAATGAAACCTTAGATGCTATTTCAAAAATAGGCACACCATTAACTCTGAGTTCTCAATGGAGTGTTTGGACTTTTCTTGAGGCTCTAAATGTCTTGTTTCTTTCTGACTTCACTAAGCATATATTAAAAGAACGATCCAGTGCACTTTTATTGTACTGTTCCAGAGTCGTAATTGCTGAAGTAATAGCCTTTGTGTGTGTGTCAAGAGTATTTCCCCACTGCCATGTGTATCACTTTGCAGTCACCGACAGGGAATTCCACCTGCCTTTCCTGTTTACTTAATAGCCTGCAGTCTTTTTGCAGAGGTTCATAGTCTGCTTATTTTTGGTAGTTCTGAGTGGGTTTACATGAGTAAATTTTTTCATCTTCCACTTCATCTTTCAGATCATGTAATAACATTGAACAGTATGAGTTTCCCTTTGTTCTAAATTTGTTTTACTGTGGGAACTTGCCATTTTCTCCTCATTTCTGTTTCCTGTCCTTAAATTGCAACCTGAAAGAATGTGATCATAATGCAAGAAGACAGTGTGCATATGTTAGGTAGCATACCTGTTTTCTGCATCAGACTGGCAATCGGCATTTTTTAAGGCCTCATTAGAACTTTTCATTTGCTCACCTTCACTTTCTTCTAATGATGGTCTAACTTTTCCTGAGATACAGGGTTTGAAATATTTCTTGTATTTCTGATCTTTAGGTAGGAAGCTGCCCAGCCAGTAGTTTTATAGGGTTCTTGAGCTAACAATGTGGTTTTGTTGGGGTTTCTTTGCTTGCTTGCTTTTAGGGAACTGTCTCAGTGCTCTTATCTAATAAATATAGTCTGTTGCTGTCTGCCTTGATTGCCTCCTGGTAAACCCTTTTCTCTTAAATTAGATTAGTACTTGCAAGCAGGATTGACTGACAACATTCAGTGCCACAGAACAGGTCACATGAGTGTGGTATGTCAGTGTTGTTAAATCGCTTACCTGTCACTGAAACCCAAAAATCAGTGTTTGTGTTTCCTGTTAAGTTTTGGAGGGGTGAAGACATGTTCTACACTGAAAAATGTAGGGACGTTTTTTTAAGATCAGACCTTTAGATTGAGAGGTGAATTTACAGGGCAGTAATGAACTGGCTTACAGCAGGCAGAGCAGTCATATTAAGTACTGCAGGTACAGAAGTGGTGTTGCTTTGCAAACAACTGAACAGTTTGAGTATTAATGTTTTTCTCAGTCCAAAGTAATTTTCTAGTGTGAGATGAATGCCTGTTGTAAAGGTAAAGAAGGAATTACCATAATGGTAAGAAAATGGAGACTGTAATTCGGAAATGCCCCTTTCTTCTCTTGCATGGGATAACAGAAATTTTTCTTCTGAACTCTTTGCTGAGAGTGTGGTTCTCTTCTGTACGTGAAAGGTGGCAAATGCTCCCCATCAAAGGGAATGAAAGCATGAGCCTACCATCGGTTAGGGTGCAGCTATGCAGAGGTGAAAATCCACTCAAATGGAGTAAAGCAATTTGTGCCTTGCACTCAACTTCACTATAAGCACAAAGTTTCCCTATATTTATCTTTAATTATGCATATGCAAATCTGAAAATCAGCTCTTCAGGAAATCCCAAGGGGTATATTTTCTGCTTGGTGTGATTTTAATTCTAGTTTAGTTAGTTTAGGGATTTGAATAATTTGTGACTCACTTCAGCATTGCTTGAGGCCTTCCAGTCCAGTCATTGATCAGTGAACTGGTGTAATGTACTTGTTTCTCTGGCTTATTTAACCCCTTTTTAAATTTTATTTCAGAGTTGCCAGTGTCTGATCGTGGCAGTGGTGAAAATGAAACCCCTCCACCTCTCCCACCTCATCCCAGTGAGGATCTGCTGAATGAGGATTATAATCATAGGTTGGACTTTGGCTATTCTTAATAGTTACAACTCTAATTGCTCATTAGTGGTTGTGATAGTAGTTCGAATTGATTTAAAAATCACTTTTTATTTTTTAAAACATTATACTAATGTTTTTAGTCATCTGGGTGATCCTTTAATATAATCTGGGAATGTTATTTCAGCATTTACTGTGTTGTTCATTTCAGTTGTTCATAAGATGCAGTATGCCTGCTGTCCATGATCACAGTGGGTCACAATACCCAGCATGTATTCAGTAAAATAAAAAGAATCCCAAACCATAATCCCAATTAAAAAATTTTAAAAAAAGTTAATTTAAGACTGTAGCAGTGGTTGCTATGTGTGGATGCAGTTCCTGAAGTCTTTTAAAGCTTTAGGACTCGTAGCCAAATTCAGTTTGCAGGAAACTGAATTTTCTTAGGCAGCATGTCAGCCAAAAACATTCTGGAGGTTACAAAGTGAATCTTCGGTAAGTTTGAATGTTGAAAAGTGTAGGGGAAGAATTTATGGACACTTTACCAGTTATAAATGCATTGGGTAGATTTTTCAGATATTTTGGGAATACCTTTTGTAAAGATACTCTAAAGGTGCTTGATGGCAGCTACAAGCTTTAATTTCCTTGGTAAATACAGAAGTTTGGAAGTGCAGGAAAAAAAGTGGAGACATGTTGGAGGTTCACGATGGCATATGCTTTGACTTTCACAAGTAGCACAGGATTCAAATCCAAGCATCATTTCAACCTATCATACTTCTAGATGCTGAAAATTCAATGTTGAACACTGTTTACTCAGTGTGTGTGTGTGTTCGGTTTTGATATGCAACTGTTTTATTGCAATGGTATTAGGGAAGCCTGCATTTCAAGTAAAAACTTAGCCATACTTCTGCCCTTGTGCACATGGATGTGATTAAAAAACTACCCTTGAAATTATTGGTTGCACATAGTATTGAAGAGTAGATATGTTTTAGTATGGATACCTCGAATTCTTCATACCATGAAAACTCTTGTAACTATTTTCTCTTTGCTAACATAGAGAAATTTCAGTAGAGTCATTTCATAATTTCTGGTCTCCCAGGCAGGTATGTATGACATGGTAAACGAACAAAAGTCTACATAGACTAATGGAACTCTGCATTAAATTCTCAGCTGCAGTTGTTTGCTAGAATCTATTAATAGTTTTTCAAGAAGCTGGGAGCAGAAACACTCTCTTAAATGGTGATGGTGTATTAAAATGATGATGAAATTTACAGACCCTTTCTTCCACCCTGACTTTTATTCAATGTTGTATTGGTTTTCCATTTGGCACTTAAGTTCTGTTGAAATTGAATTGCTATGTCAAGTCATGCTGATTTCACTGAAATTGTGTTGCAGCAAAAAATGGGGAAAGGTGTTTTGATACTGTAAAACCAAACATTTTGATTGAAGAGTTTGGAAATAAATGTTTTTTGTGTTTGTGGGTTTTTTTATTATTATTTTGGAACATTTTGAAATGTTTAGATATCTGCCTAACATTAAGTAAAATAATTAAAAAAAAACCCAAAACAACAAACAAACAAAAACAAACCCCCAAGAACCCCCAAACTGAAACTACAATACTTTGGAATTTTTCAGTGTTATGGTATCCTTCATAAGACCTCCAGGCTCCAGCCTCTGCAGAATTGGTGCAAGGCTGTGAAATAACTTCATATTAACTGATGAAATAGGATTGAGCTGTGTACATTGGCGGTATTTTTCCAACTTTCTGTAGAAATAAATAATTTGGAAATGTAGTGGCTAAATAGAACTAGCAAAATACAAAAAAAACCAAAAAAAACCCCATGAGAAAAACAAAACCAAAAGCAGGTACTGCTATGTCCCCCTTCTGCTAAATAAAATATGAGTGTTTAAAAGCAATCATCACTAAACATTTATGGTTATATTTGAATCCGTGATGAAAAACAAGTCACTGGAGGTGTTAAGTCTCAGAAAAGGAAGTTGAGGATCAGTAACTGATTTTAAAATGCATGGCTGTAAGCAACTGGAGGAAGAAACACATGTATACTTGTGAATGCTTTAATTAGTTCACTCATGTTTTGAACTGCTGCCTAAATATTTTACATGTCTTTTTTTTTTTTTCTGTAGCCCTATCATAAATTCAGCAGTGCATTTAACAGATCAGCACATCAACTTCAGATCTTTGACACCAGCCAAGCAGTCTGAATCAATTAATCTGAAAGCCTCCAAAAGCATGGATCTGGGTAAGGAGGGGTGGGGTGACACATAGGTCAGCTTTTTATCCTTATCCTATCTGCACCATCTCTGTTTCTTGCTTTTCTTTCTTAAACACAAGCATCAGGGAGTAAGTTCTGCAGAGGTGCTACAGTGATGGGGACAATGGTCAGCCTTCTGTAGCAGCTAATTGCAAGTACCCTTTTTACTGAAGCTGAAGAAAGGTTTGTGTTTTGTTTTCTTCTAAAAGACTATTCTATCCATTGTATTGAAATCTTAGCTGAGGCAAAGAAGGAGCAGAGGAAAATAGGGAGCATTTGTAAAAATGAGCAGAAAGAATTGCTGTACAAGTTTTATATGTCTAAAAAATATAGCAAAACAGCAATAACAGAAGTTGTTTTCATATAGAATATAAATGATTGCAGAACTACACTTGACAAAGGCTAACTTTCATAGGACAAGTTCTGTATTTTTCATTGACAGTGACAAACACAGGCAGTCGGTATTGCAGTAGATCTTTATAAATGCTTGAAGAGTGGTAAGGTTATGGTCCTCTACCCATCAAAGCTGTGAAGAAAATCTTGCAGGGTGGCTGAAGCAGAAAGTAAAAGGTTCTTTCAATACTGGGAAAGCATTTGCAGGTGGAAGTTTGAAGGGTTATTGCAGTTGAAAACCAAGTCATGTTTTAATGAAAGTTCAAGGAAAAATTTGCAAAGTTCTTATGCTTCAAAGAAAGTCAAATAAGCTTTTCTTTTTAATTTTAATTCTTTGTGGCACTCATTCTTTATCTGTTTTTTCAAATTCAAGTGTTGATGGAGTAGCTTCGACACCTACCATTAGGATGTCTTTAGACACATTTCTGTTGTTTTGTTGGATCAGTTTTTGTTGCACAATTAATAGAGAACATTTAATTTCTTATATAGTTTCAAGGTAGCTTTCTGGTGGTGCTGAATTTTTTTTCCCCTGAAACTCTCTAGGTTGGTCTTAGTTTTTGTATTGCTGATTTTTATTGTCATCTTAGTGTCATATTTTAATGTAACATAAAATGTGCATACTTCTCTAACAGAGTGCAAGGAAAGTCAAACCGTTATTAATGCAGGATAAGAATGGATGAAATTAATAGAGGGGGAAGATCTTAAGGCAGAATTTCAAAGCTACTGCATAACCAGACCAGAAATTAATCCTTTTGCAGTTCTGTTCCACTGTCTTGACGAAGAGTAATGCATTAGCTATTATTTTAGGAATGGAAATACTCTTCAACAAAGGAATGTGTTTACAGACTTGAGTCAGAAAGTATATTGTGTGTAGTCTGCCAGAAAAAACATTCAACTTTACTGAGTCTTCTTTTAGAAAGGTTTACTTACAGTTCCCACAGAAGTCACTAGAAAGAGTATGCACAAGCACCATTGTAAAATTGGGCAATGGGAGTGTGCTTGGGGGCATATTGAGAACTGTCAGGTAACTTCTACTTCCTTTTATACCCGTCTGTGTTAATTTATATTGTGAGATTCAAATTCATACAAGCAACCTGCTCTTGACACCAAGAAACAATGGTTTGAGAATGTGTATGAGTCACTAAATCATAATGGTTAAAAGCTAAAATAAATTGGGTGCCAAAAAGGAAATAAATACAAAATATTTGTTTTAAAATTAAAAAATAAAATAAAAATTGGGTATGAAGATGTCTTTAAGATCTTTCAAAAACTGTTGCTCATAGAAGGTAGCTGTTGAAAATGCTACTATGCTACAAATGTGAAATATGAAAGTGAATCTACTATGGAAGTAAAACACAAAAGGGATTATTATCTATTGTCTGATTGGAGGGCACTAACCTTCTCTTGTGTGGTGATGTGAAGGTAAATTTATTACTTGAGATAGTAATTTAAAGAACTGGAGGGACTAAGAAAAAACTGCACCCATCCTGTTTTATATACATAACAATAGAGAAGTAAAATTGCTGGCATGTAGGTTGGCAAATAAAGAAACTGCGGAAGATGGAAGCTAGGACTTGTTTTGCAGTCATTTTCTGTTAAGTAGTGAAGTACCATGTTTGACTTCCCACCTTTTGAAAGATTTTAAGCAGAAACTTCTGGCTGGAAGGGTAAAAGGAAAAGAAACAAGAAAATCTTAAGTGACTACAATATAAAATGCTTCTAATGTAAATAAACCCCCCCAAAAAATGGTATAAAAACTACTTCCAAATAGAGCATTCATATGCACGCTCCAAGATGGATTTCGGGGGGGGAAGGAAAGTTGTTTCTTAGTTTTTATATTTTGCTCATTACTTAACTGCAGTTAAGGCCAATAGTAACTCCTCATCCCAACATGTGGCTGTGTACCCATTATTGATTCCAGTGCATTGTTTGCCACTGGAAAAAAAAAAAAAAAAAAAAAAGATGGGAAGTGCTCCTCTCGACCCAGAGTTGAGGTTGTGAGAAAGATTGGTTCAGCACTGCAGAGGAACTGTGCAGCAGATTTGGTAACAAAGGGGAGGTGTCCCCTATCTGAAAAGTATATAACTGCTGGGACTTCGTTTGCCAGTAGTCATGGGATGCTGTCCCCTTACAACTTTTCTGAGTAGTACTTTACTGAGTTCTGTCAGTCACTTCCAAAATAAATCCAATATGATGAACAGAAAAATCGCAGAACTGGAGTCCAGGAGGGGAGCTCTGAGACCTTACAAAATGCACCTGAGATGTAGTTTCTTTCTTTTTAACCTGAGCTGCCTCTGAATCAAGTGTCTCTGCACATCTGGGTAGACATAACCAGCCTTGCAGGTTACAAGGTCCAGAAATCCACATGGGTGTCTCTAGACCAGAATAATGTCATAAACTCTAAGTAGACAACAGAATTGGCATAGTACAGGACATAAATGTGAAATCTACTGCTATTCACTTATGAAACATTCTTTTTCACCTTGAAACATGTATAATGCATCCATTGCCTAATTATAAGATTACAAAGGCACAGATTACATGGTGGCATCACTGTCAGAAGGCTCATCAAAGGTAGATAACAGAAAATTTTAAAACACGAGAGCCCCAGGAATACAGATTTTGATTGTGAACCGTATGAAAAAGTAGTAAATTCATTAAATTAGGGAGCTAATGAAATTGTTTAGTGAAGGTCTTTCTGGCTTTGAGCATTGATGTATACACAAGAAGCAAATTTGTTAAGACTAGTCTATAATTACATAGATTCACAACGGAAACTCATTTAACGTTGATGTTTATCTTTCCAGTTTTATATATATTTAGGCCCAGAAACCTTTTTAGTGCTTACTCTGTTTTCCAGTCATATCTATTTGCAAAATAATAATTATTATAATTATAAATTAGCATCCTCAGTGAATAATATTAGGAAATAAGGATGGGTGATCAAAAAGCGTTCAGTACTGCTAACGTTGCATCGGTTTGTCATTGTCAGTCTCCAAAGCAAATCCTGCAATGAAAGGAACTTGGCGCATGCAGCAAAATGTGTAGGTTACTTGCCTATAGAGCAGATGTGGTTTAGTTTATTGACTCTCAGTGCATTTTTGTGGTGTTGATTGGACAGATGGACAGGAGCAAAGGGCATGAACTGCTGCCATCTGATTGTTTAGCTAGGTTTCTGTGCTGTCATGTGTGTGCCATGAGTCATATGAACTGACGCATGTTTTTAACTGCTGAATTCCAACTAGCATGAATCCAAAACTAGTGTTGTCTGGAGTTGGTGTATTTGAAGAACTCAAGTTATTTGCAGATGATTTAGTTTTTGCTTGAATCTACTTTAAAAAATAAAAATCAGTGGCATGTTATTGTTGTAGAAATCTAAAAAAAGATGAAAAGGGAAGTATAGCGGTAGTGGTAATTTCATTTTGCAGGCATGAGCGGAACCTTGCCTTCTGTGTACAGATGTTCTTGCACAAAGTGTGTGGAGGTATAGTGACTGGTTCCCCACTTTAGCATCCATCATTTACACAGCGGTCAAAGACTTCTCAATTTACAGCTTCATTCAGAGTAATAGGGTACAGATTAGTCCCATATCAGCTGTAAGTCCTAGTGTTCTTCTCTGCTGCTGTGTTGAGATAATGACAGCACTTTCTGGATCACTGGTAGAATTCATATCCTGTGACTTGTGGTATATTTGTCTTTGCCTTGTCTACTCTTTATTTTGAACTGCTGGTGATAGAAGAACAGAGCCACCCTTTCTACTGATCTTGGCACCTGACATAACCACTCAGTTGCATAATTTTTTTTGCTTCGAACTATGGTGTTTGAATATGTTAGCAAATAAAAGATTCTCCTTATACTGTGATTTCAAGAATTTTTACAAGGCCAAAGAAAGTCTGACTTAGAGTGCATGCTTGTACTGACCAAATTTAGGTGGCATACCCAGCCTGGACTTGTATTTATAGCATTATGTTAAAAATAAGCAAAACAAATTCAAAAATGCTAGAAATAAATGTTGTGTGGTCCCTTCCCACATAAGTGGTACACTTTTTTTGAAACTTAACAGTAGAGTGAAAATGAAGAAGAAATCAATGTCTTCTATACAAGTCATTGGAAGGATGATTTTCCCTTTCTTTTAACAACCTTCTATACACATACATTTTTCCATACATTACCACAGTTGTCAGAGAAGAATTTCTATGTAATAATTTATCAGAATCCATTTTCAATAGTGTTGGTTCTTTCTTTTAGCTGTATTAAAAGGTAATTTTTGGAGAACGAATGGCAATATGGCTTATTTTTTTAACGTTGTATTGGAAGGTGAAAATGAGCATGGTCCAAGAAAAAAAGAAAGGAAAGAAGGTGTTTTATTATTTATCTGCAACACCCTTACTTTCCATAAATCTTTATGCACAGGAGTGATTTAGGCTATGCATAAATGTACTGTAAAAACTGCAGCCATGGGAATTGTGTTCAAGCACATGAAAGTGTGGCTTGTTTTAACCTGAAGCAACATGAAATTGAATCATGAGTATATATATGAGTATGTAGCAATTTTGTTGTATATAAATTCAGGCAAAGTACTGTGCAGATTTATATTTGAGAATGTTGGTATAATAACCCATGACTGCTATCCCAAGGTGCTGCTCAACCTCTCCTTCCTATCCCCATAAAAATAAAAAACCTGTAGATCTTAACTGATTAAGCTCTACAGCCTGAAGAAATGGAAATGTCCTTTACTTGATTTTAAATGTGAATGCGTTATTTGCTAAAACATCATTAGACATACTCGGAGTCCCTTAACCTTGGGGCATATTTGTTAAAGATATTGGCCAACTTACATATTTAGGAATGATTAGCAAATGAATATGCCAGATATAAGGTATGTAGTATTCTGTAAGGAAGCCAATATTGAAATAAATGCTAATTTCTTTGTTAGTGAAGGGATGCACTCAATTACAGTTCACACTTTTAAAACACCTCAAAACAAAGAGAAACCATTGTTTTTCATCCAGAAGGGTGTAGAAAATGTAAATCGAGATGCTGCTAGCTATTAGGTAGTTTATGGTTTGATCTGAACCAGATTATTCTTATTCTGAGTGTAATTTTGGATATTTAAATAAATATTTCAAAAAGTAACCAAATGAGGAGCAGGCGGAGCTGAGGGAGGTTACTCTTCAATTTAAACGTTGTTTTGATTCAGATACAATTAGAAGAATGAAGTTTGAGAGGTCCCTAGTGAGAGTTATGCTATTAGTGGGGAAAAAAGTGGTTTGGTATTTTAAAATCATTATTTTGTTATCCGTGTTGTATGTATGGAATACATTTGTTGAGTTGGCTTGGGTTGAAACTAGCTTCAGAACTGCATTTTGGAGCCAGTTAAGTTCATTAAGAGCAT
Source organism: Falco naumanni (assembly GCF_017639655.2). NCBI lineage: Eukaryota > Metazoa > Chordata > Aves > Falconiformes > Falconidae > Falco > Falco naumanni. The sequence continues at coordinate 50,493,940 of NC_054061.1, forward strand.
TAATGAGGAAATGAAGATGATGGCTCAGAATTTTAACAGACTTTTCAATGTTACTGGCTTCTAACAGTAATTTAACAAATGATGTCTTGAAGAGAAAGACTTCCGAAAAACAAAAACATCATGGGTTTATGAAAAACTGCGTTGCTTAAGGCTGTGATTGTCTTTGGGATCAAGGGTCAGGAGAGATTTTAATATTATTCTGGTTTATGTCATCAGTCACTTTTTAGTACTGTCAGACTGGATGTGTATTTTCTGAAGCCATTCTGCAGAATAATTTTTTTAGTAATGAACACAATGTAGTTTTCTTAGTTTAAATGAGTTTCAAATTTCTGTTTAAGGCCTATAAGTAGAGAATGAAACAAAATCATTTATAAAGTGACAGGGACACTGTGAATTGAATTGAAATAGGACTGCAATTAGGCATATTTTGTATGAAAAGAAAGGCTTTTGACAAGGTCAGTTCCATTACTCAGTTTTACACCAAATCTGCATTGATGCGATTGAGGGGAAGGTGAGCTGTGGCATAAAGGCAGAAGTGGGTAGGAGGGAATATCAACTTTTTTGTTGATATGGTTTTGTACAAATCTTCAAAGATTCAAGGAAGCTTGGTGTGGAGCCTACAGAGCATCGTATGAGTTGTGGTGGTGATAGAGCTGAGAAGATGGTAACACGTGGTTAAGGTGGTAGTTTCTTATGCTACTTAAGCGTAGGTTTGAAGATAGTTGATCTGTAAATGCACTTAGATTATTAAAGTGTTGGGGGAGAAAATAGCAATTACATTAATGCATAGCTACTGTGAGAAAGTACAGATGATAATGAAGTAACTTTTAAGAACACTTTGTAAGAAATCTGTTCTCTATCAATGTTTTCAACCAGTGAATGACAGATTAGACTAGGAACTTGTGCTTTAACCCTAGGAGTTTGGAAGAAGTGTTAATGACATGCAGGAGATGTGTAGCGGAGGAGTTGGATCAGTTTTAGCCCAGTACATTTTCTCTGGAATAGAGGTGAGAGAGGATTAGAGAAGACAACAAAAGCATAGAAGAAACTGTGATGGCCTCAATTAGCAGTGTAACCTTCAAGAATGAGTAGTTGCGCCACTAGAAGAAAGTGAAGAAATTTATATTGTGCTGGCTGGGAAATTGTAAAACAATGTTATTTTCTGTCAGGAGAAAACCTTCCATTTAAAGGTGAGTGTATCCAGTGGACATCATCAACTGTACTGCTGGTTCTTCAACAGCTGGTAGTAGTAGCAGTGAATGCAAGTTTAGGCATATTCATTCTCATGTGCTGACACACAAGATGTATCCCTTGGGCACCTTCTCAGAATACAATCGAACTGAAGTATTCAGTCATTTCTAACAGAATTGTTCTGAAAAATCTTAATTAAAGAAAAGCTTGTACAGGTGAGGAAGAGAACCCAGAATCTTGGTTTGGATGTGATTTGGTCCTGTCTTTGAATATGCTGAACAGGGCATCCCAAATGTTGTGTTAGATGCCATTTTGGAAAAGGTTTACCTCTTTTACTGCATAAGTATAATTTATCCTTGGCCCTCGTGCAAGCTTTTTGCTAGTCTCACTGCTTTTCAGTATTGAAGTGAATAAGAATCTGTCAGGGATTCATAATCCCTCAAGAATGAGTAGCTGGCGGATAACCACATGACCCCAGAACATGGGAGATGGGGCCCTTCTGTGAAATTTCACTGTCAGTAGAGAGGGGAGGAGGAGGAATTACTGAAGGAAAATATTTTAAGACCGTGCAAGTTTACCCTTCCTAGTGCACACAATGGCTGTGGTCTTTGTACGCAGCACTACAGGGCAAGCCTAGAACACCAAGCAGCATTCTCTAAGTGATGGTTAAGAGCCAACACTTGACACAATTTCTCCAAGTGATTTATGCTGCTCCTAGATGGGGGAAAGCTTCACCAGGAAAATAAAAATGGCAGGAGAATTATGTCATTGGCACTATCACTGAATAAAATTAATTGGTGATGCAGTGCCTTCATTATGATGAAAGGGCTGGGTAAGGATATAGTTCATCAGAAAAAACAGTGACCAATTTGTAGCTTTGCTTTATTTTCGTGTCTTTATACCATAGAAACTGATGGACTCTAAAAAGCAGAGAAGCATCATTTGTGTATGTGATTTGGGAATACAGCCCTTGTTAACTGATTGATTTGTACTAAGAAATTTTATATTGGACTTCGTATAAACTAATAAGGAGATTTGTTTTCTAGGAAATTCTGTGATGTTTCAGTCTCTCTTATTATTATTTGTCATAAATTGTAGTTTTAATCTGTGCTTCTTTTCTGAGTGCAGAAGTGCAGCTGGTCTTCAAAGGTACATGTCGGTTGTCCAGCAGAAATACAACTTCTACACATTTAGAAGATTTTGAGTAGCTCTCAGTCAGCGCACAAAACTGTTCCTTCAGAATAGAGGCACTGTGCTGACTAGTATACCCTGAACCTTGTGAATAGTGATTTCTTGTTTGGGGAAAATAACAGAATGATACAGCAATTGAACTGGGCAAGAGGAGGGAAATTGGTTATGACAACTGGCAGCAGCACTGATTTGCGCTTTTCTAAACTGTAGTTGAGAAGTAGTTTGTTGACCTTTAAGTAAACTTGGACTGTGTTTTGATGCAAACATTGAGGCAATACAGAAGGCTTGTTCTGTAGTAAACCACTGAAGATTATGCAATTCAAATAGGATGGGTTCCTTATTATCTTGAGTAGAGCACAGGAGCGGCAATCAAAAGGTGATGTGGAAGGGCATGGATGCATTGTTGGGCGGTTGGCTCTTTTTACTGTTTGTTGTGGTTGTTGGCATAGTTTAACAAAGAAAAGTATGGTTGTTTGCTATCAGCTGGAAAGATTTGTTTTAGTAATATCCCATCTTTCATATTCTGTGGTCTTGCTAGTCCCCCAAATGTCCATGCTTTTGTTAAATAGCTGTAGAACTTCTGCCACTTTTATTTCAGTAGTTATTGACAATGAACACATAACTGGCTTCTGTGGTAAAAATGCGGCTCCTAAATTATAGATGTCACTTTAAAACAGCTAGCGTGTTTTATTCTGACAAACATTAATAACTTCATGAAGCTAGATTCCCTGGAGTTCCAGGGACATTTCAAAATGTGACGTATATGTTTGATTTACAAGTTAAGGAGGAGTGTAGTCTTGTTTGTGAACGTATTTAATCCCTTGCATTGATCCTTCCCAGATCTTTGTTTGAGTTTTGTGTTTACAGTCCCCAAATTAGATGGTGTAATTATTTTTTTTAAGATGTTTTTTGCATTTAGCAATCTTAGCTCAAGAAGATTTAGTATTTCTAGTGTCTTCATAAAAATAGTTACAGTTGAATTTTTATCATAAATGTTTTCCGGATATATTCCAGTCCAGCACTGTACATTCCCCAGTGTGATCCTCTTGAGCTGAGTTTTTTCATAGTGTGTTGCAATGTGATTACTTTTTCATGTTGCAGTAAAAAATATTTAGAATTTTTTTTTTTACTTGAGTTTTAAGAGTAGACAGTATTTTTTTCCCTGTTTAAAATCTTTCAGGTGCCTTTCTACAGAGATAGGCCAACACTGGTAGAATCTTAGAAAAGAAATCTCCACTTGGCTTTTGAAAAAAGCAGGAGCTAAGGAAGATGGCCAGAGAAATACTATTTTTGTCATAACTGAATGATTGTATGAATTTTTAACAATATGCAGAGCAGTGTTTTCAAATGCTATTTTGTGGAACGGGACATCTTACACGCTTCCTAGATGAAATCTTCAGTTACAAAGTTTTCAGCTTTGGCATACAAATTATTTATCTCCTGTTGGCCTTTTCCCTTTTTTCTGTTGCCTTCTCCTTCTTCCCAGAGGAAGCAAGGGAAGGAATAGGATTCTTATCCAATGGACTTGTGTATGCCACTCCTGTTCAGTCTAATGAAAGATGGCTAGCCTAGAAGTCACTACCTAAGCATCATAGCCCATGAAATGAGAATTACCCCATGGAAGGGCATACATATTTTGCTCAAACTTTGATAGAAAATTTTGACTTTTGCATTTCCCAGGTTTTGTGTGTGTGTGTGGTTAAACTCATAATGCTAACCTTGTATTCTGGTGAGATTATTTTTCATTTTCTAATAGTTTTAGTCTTGCTTTTTTCCCTCCAGTATCAAAATCTAATTTTTGTGTGTGAAGCTGGTGTGTAAAGTATGATTAAGTTAAATGGATTTATCCCTTTTAATAATGTAAAACTTAGTTTCAGGCAAACCAAGTCATCAGCATAGTTTAAAAAAAAAAAAAAAGCTGTGAACCTTGGTGTCTATTTTTTTAAAGCTCCTATGTAGTGTAGCATAACCTACTCCAAATAATTATCATATATTATAGTGGTTGCCATTAGTGGCTGCTATAATTAAAGTTGCAAATCAGTTTCCATTCTAATCTCTTGTTTTCACACAGTCATAACTTGTCAAAACACTAACCTTTAGGACTAAAGTTTTCCAGAGTTGTTCTGCTTAGAGGTATATTTGTGGAGAGCGGGGAGGAAAAGGAGTTTGAACTATCCATACAGCAGATCCTTACCCGATCATTTTGAACTGTAGGATCAAACTGCATAGCAAGGAGCTAGTTATCTTTTCTAGGGACTAGAAAAACCTAGAAGAAAGGTTAAAGGACAAGGAGAACAGAACTGCCTTGAATTTTCGTTGCACTTCTGATTTTGACTAGCCCCACTGCTATTTTGTTTTGCAGCGTCTCTGTGTAATGCTGCAAACAGTGTTTAATAGCATCTACGTCCCACAACAAAAACTGCACCGCGTCAGTTTTACTGATAATCAGATGACAATCGGATTACAAAGGTGGAAAAGAGATATAATGATCAGCTGTGGATTCATTATTCCAGTTGTCAATCTCAGTCGTGAATCTGATGCTGGGTTTGGGGGTGAAAAGCTTCCCAAAAGTGAAGTAGGGAGGCAACATAAGAAAATATTTACTGTGAATATTTTCCCAGTAATAGCTCCTAAATGTCAACAGCTGCAGCACTGCTCCTTCCTGGGTAGAGAATAGCACGTTCCTGTATCATTGCAGATAACCCTGTATGTAAACTTTTTATGGTGACCGCTATGCAAACCTTATATAAGTTCCCAGTTACAGTATTTTTGGTATGACTTGACAATTTATTTTATCGTATAAAGAGATCATGGTTTAAGGCATAATATAAGGGACTGCTTGGGCAGGCAGAGTTGAAGGATAAGCTTTCAACCCTAACATTCATTTCCTGTGCTTGTTTTATCATCCCTAACATTACATTAGCACCATTTCTTTGCATAGAGTTCATTTTAAGAAATAGCGATTGGTTCTTCCCCTCAGCCTTCTGGGAGAGTATTTTAATTAGTTTCTTGAGATACATGATAATAAACTGAAGTACAGTTACTGAAGAAATATTACAATTTTTGTTACATTCAGAATTTGCTTTTCCACTACTCTATCTGCAAACTGTTGCTACTGTAAATATCTTACGAAGAAAGATGTGAAATGCTACAAAGGTACAATTTACAGGTAAAATAAAATAAATCATAACATAGAAAAAAGCATAAGCCTTCCAAAAAATCAGTTTTCAGGAGACTTCTTTGTCTGTAGAGGGTCCTGTGAGTCAGTGAGATGTCTTGCAGATGGGAAGGTTTCCACATCTGGATTCTTTTTACAGTTGAGGTCTTTGATCTGAAAATGTTACAACTCTCCTATGCCCTGTGATTTGTCTGGCAAGATGAGTTATTTACAAATGCAATTGCTTTTCTGGCAACTCGGTTCTGCGTGTGTAAGTGCTGAGGTCCTGATCTGTAACCCACAAGGACTGCTGGTAGTCCTTTTATTGGTTTCAGTGGGCTTTGATTCAGATATTTGGACTTTGAAGCACCCCAGGTGGATTAGGAAAAAAAAGGCTTTTTACAAACAATTATAATTTAAAGATTTAGGATACTATGTGTCTGAAATAATTTGACAGTGTTTCAAAGGCTTGTGAATTTAAATAAGTGTCTGATCTTTGTGTCTTTTTCTTTTTTTTTTTTTTTTTTTTTCTCCCCCCCTCCAGTGGCAGATGAAAGCAAAGTTGGTTTGTTGGCCGGACACAAATCGGGTAAGCTGTTTTCCTATTTTGGAGGAAAAATCAGCAACTTGAAAGTAGTATGGGCAGTAAATGAAATTAGCTTACAGAAGCTGCAGTGACTGAAAGAGTTGCAAATTAAGGCGTTACTTTGTATGCACTGACTCCAGGTTGTACAGTGATGAATTAGGGATTGTTCTTTGCCAGGCAGTGTATGTAGCTGAGTCATTTGCAGGAAGGGCTGTAACTATTTTTCAGTGCGGGTGTTACACACTGAAGATGATGCCCTTTCAAATAAGGGCAAGTGCGACATATCTTACGGAGTGTGGAGACTTAATATATGTATTGAAAAATATAAATAATTTGTTTTTTCTCCTTACTCTGAGTTTCACTTCTATTACCAGGAATATTGAAGGTAACACTAAAAAAAACCCTCGACAGATTAAAAAAAGAATGTCAGAGCTTTTTCTTTCATTGTGCTTGTGCAGTAGAAATAATTTGTTGTTTCTTAAACTTTTAAGGCTGTAGTAACAAAAAGAAATTAGTCCATACTGCTGTCATTACTGTACCTACTTAATAAGTCCATGAACCATAGCATGGTACTGTACAGCTTGCAGTTCTTATATCAAAAGAACTTTCAAGGAAATGTCTCATAAGACACTAATTTTTTCACAAGCTGACATAAGAAACCTTAAACTTTCTAGAAGTTTTTGTTATTTGTTACTTGGCATTCTCTTCTGCTATTGGAAAACCCTGAAGTTTTAGGCTACCCCTTTGTAACGTGATTGTACATTGCCTTTTTCCACTCCTTTGATAGAACTAAAAAGCTGAATTCGTGTAAAGGAAGGTCAGCTATGAGATTCCTGATTGTTTACGGTATTCCTTCTCTGTGCAACTGAGTGTCCTCCTTTAGTTCTCTTGTGTGGATTTTCTTTATCTGAAGACCTTTTCCTGAACTTAGTAGACAAATTCTTTTAAAATTTCTCTGGCATCTTTCCTATGTCCGTGAACTTCTTGGATTCTCTTTCTGAATCAGGGGGTAGTTCATAAGTCTTGTAACATTATCACTCCTGGGGAAAAAAAATTCTTTCAACTTTGTGTTTTGGGAATGTGAAAGCTTCAAAGAAATTATCTTGTCAACTTGAAGAAGCTAGGGGTGTTGCTGTTGGGGTTTTTCCTGTGCAGAAGAGTTACTATAAACATTACAATGTCATGCAGTTTTCCAAAGATCAGTGGAATTCCCAGCTATGGAAGAATGTTGGAGGGAAACCTGGTGAGATTGTAATTCTTAGGCAATCAGTTGTTATAAGTACAGTAAGCTTTATAATACCACTTTTAGGAGCATTTGATCTTTCTTCTGCACAGTTCTCCAGGTTCTTGAAAACCATGGCTTTGACAAGTTTTCTATCTGAAGACACCTACAAATTTTATATGAACATGTGGACCCATGCTTATTGAACTTTGGCTTGTTTGCTTTACTTATCCTTCATAGACCTCTTACATGTACTTAAATTCTTTTTACATAGACTAAAATCAGTAGCCAACAGATAAAAAGATCCTACAAGTTGTTTCCTCCCCCCCCCCCCCCCCCTTTCAGAATAAAAGGAGCTATGTAACTTCTGAGAAGGTTGGAGTGTAAATGATTTTTCTTGGTTCTGTCCACTGTAAATACTGCTCAATTACTGTTGAAAAATGTTTCTCCCCTCTCTGTGTTCCATTTCCTAACCCTTCGTAAGGAGACATTTCAACTTTCTCATTGTTCCATTCAAATATTTGTTTTAAAGGTTTGTTCAAGAACATGGTGGTGTTTTCCTCTGATCCCTTTTTACTGTATGCTTTTTGAAATTATATATCGTATATGCATTTTGCTGGCATTCAGTCACATCACAGAACTCTTGTTTTCACATTGTTCATTGTGCTGCCTTCCCTATAGGTACCTTTTCTAAGACCACGCTAAGGGAGATATTGCAGCTTCTTGCTCTGGGAGCAAAACACCGTTATTTTCTCATTACAGAATGAGTTTCCATCCTATTCTAGACTTCAGGAAATTAAACATATTTCTCTACAGAATTAATTATCACCTACTAACAATCAATGCAATTATCCCTTCTTTCCTTCAACACGACTTGTTCTATGAAATATGTAGTTGAGTAATTCTCTCAGGAAAATCCTTTCTCTTCCTTCTGGGGCAGTGGCTCGTCAAGCAATTTAGTCTCAGATTTTGGTATAGCTACTGTATCCCTCACATATTGCATGTTACTGAGCAGCAGCAGCAGTTAGTAGAGTGTATTCATTTCAAAAAGCGTTATCACAATTCTGCAGAAGACCAAGGCGTTAGAAGGATCTGTAGCTGTAGCCCCATCTGTCTTTTTATATATTGCACCCACAAACAGCAGTTCTTTTTTTGTGTTCCTTAAGAAGCAGATTTTATTTTTAGAAGCATGTCTGGACACATCCTGAGCTTGTAAGCATGTTCAATGGGAAGATGACTGGAGACTTGTTCCTGTATTTCACCCTCTCAGAAATGCATCTGTGAATTCTGGTTTTCGTAGCTGGCCTGACCTCCATGCTGCCGAATGGAAGACTCCTGCAGTGCTTACAGGTGTTCCGGGTATTGCAAATGTTTTCCACAATACCATTGGCAGAAGCACTGGAGTGCTGTAGTGATGCAGCCTACTTGGCTTTTTCCAGAAAAGGCCAGACTTCAGAGAGTGTGTGTGTGTATAAGGCATCTTCTCTGAATCCTCTGAGGAGGATTTTGTTCCCTCTAACCTTCCTGTGTGCTCGGCAATGGTCTGTCCGCATTTCCTAAACTCAAATTTCAACAGTGAGAATGAGGAGCAGCAAGTGGTGCCTCTACTGTAAAGCAGGGAAGATCCCTAAAAATTCACAAAGATGAAAAATCAGCAAACTTTAGCTCAGTCTTTTGTGAACTCCTAGCTTTTTAGAAAAGTGATTCCAGGACAGCTAGGAGGATACTCTTCATAAGGAATGGCAAGACTGTTGTACATCAAATATAACGAGATTTATATCAATTACTAAAATCAAGTACTGAATTCTTTGCAGGTATTTTTATTTTTTCTGATTTTTTTTTTTGTGTGTGTTCTGATTTACTGCTTAGAACACTTTTAGTATGTATTGACTGTCTGCTGAGGTCTCTGCTGACACAGCTTTTTCAGATGATGCAGTGCTGGAGAAAAGCTGATGAGTCTTTATGAGCTCTGACATATTAATTAGCAAAATGGGCAAAAAAGCTTTCCTATTTTTATTTTAATGTCACGAGGCTATGCTTTTGGCTGGGGTTGTGTTTCAAGACAGTTTTGAGACAAGATGACTTGAAAATCGTATTTTCTTGCTGGCTGGTGTGTGAGGAACTTGTGACTGGGCATGGGTTAGTGCTGGCAAGATTGAACGATACAGGGGTGGCTCTGTTAGCAAGCTGAATTTGGATTCCTGCTATGTGGCAAGAGATGGGGTTAGGACCTGAGTAGGAAATGGCCCATTGGGAGAGGCTGAAAGATGCTTCTGGTCAAGTTCTACCCCTTACTGTTAACTTCGCTGACAGTGTGGGTACTAGGTTACTGTTCAGCCTGTGGGTAGGATTACTGTTTTGGGAAAGAATGCCTGAAGAGGTAGGTGGTACAGCTAGCTCCTGCAAGGTCAGGGGTTTTATGAGGTCTGAGTGCTGACATGTCTCATAGACCTCCAGTCTGAACTGCTTTGTGTATGAGTAACTGAGTTGTGGTTAAACTGGGATTCAGGTTGGGACTGGAAGTAGTTTGGAGTAAGTAGGGTAAAGGTCTTGGTGTATCTCAGCATCCTTTAATGCCAGGATGTATTCTGCATTAAATCAATTTCACTGAGGTTTTGTCAAGGCTAGGATGAGGGTTAAGGTCATGGTTTAGGGCACAGGAGTAGTTGAAAAGTTAGGTTTATTGGTAGATTTTATATGACCCACTGGAATAAGGTATGGAAAGTGTAACAGATTAAGCTTCATTGTTACCTTCAGGAGAGGCTCTCCAGCCTGCTGTGAAAGCTATAGTTGGCATTGGTAGGTGAAATAAGTCTATGACAGGGGTCCTTAAACTATGGGCCGCGGGCCACATACAGCCCCCCAGGGTCCTCAATCTGACCCCCAGTATTTACAGATCCCCCCTGCCCCTCCCCCCCGCTGGTGGTTGGGGCGGGGGGGGGAAACCAAGCAGCCGCAGATGGCTGCCTGCCACTGCATCCGCGCGCCGGCCCCCTGGTTAAAAAGTTTGAGGACCCCTGGTGTATGAGATGCTAAGGTTACATCTATACAAGTGTAAGCCAAATGTCCCCTTTGGCTTTAAGGCTGAGCAGCACAGGATGATCCCCATCCGTGCTCTGAGCCTCTCTTTTAAGATGGCCCAAGATGGTTGCGTCTGGAAGCTGTGCCTAACTCCTGAACCATTTCTAGCAAGTGTTGGTGAGAGCAGAAGAGCTGTTGTAACACTTATGGTGTAGTTGATTACATTCTAGTAAACTCGGGTGTGCCCAGGCACTGCTAAACTTGCAAATGTAAACATAACCTTAGTTTCTTGCAGCGACAAAGTAGGGTGTGGTGCAGGCAGAACCCAGTCTGTTGAATTTCGGGTGTTTTTTTTTAACCGGAGGAATCATGCAAAGGCTGAGCTGTTGGACCACCAGCAAAAGCCAGTGGTTTATGCACGCTTATGTAGCACAAAAGGCTTTCTTTGAATCGAGGATTTTGGGGGTTAATAGGGGTGTTAGGAAGGACTGCAGAAAGCTTAGCAGATGCTGCTAGGCTTGTTTGAGACCAGTGCCATTGTAGCAAGTTTGGCTTCTGTTTTGCTTTTGATCTGCAGGTAACAGTCATGTCAAAGAAGTGTGTAGGGCAATGGTGTTCTCTTCTTGCCAGATCTTGTAACTTTATTAAACAAACTGTTGTAGACATCAATAAAGCTGAGCTTTACAAAGCAGGCATTGTGCTTAGTACTGAGTTCATAAGGACTTATGTAGCAACTAGATCCACAGTAGAAAAGACTCATGTAAATGGCTGAGCAGCCTGGCATGTGCAAGAGAAGTGCCTGTCCAAACAAGGACCTTGCCGCTATCTGACTGAAAGCGTGTGGCATATAGAATCTGACGCTTGTCTCTGCATCTGTGAGAGGAGAAACAAAGATTTATTTTAGTTCATTTTATTTCTCTTTCATAATAAGAGTGTAATACTTGGCTGCGTCAATCATTCTTGCAAGTGCGAAGAGGAATTGCCTCCTTTGCAGACTGCAGCGTACCTTTGCAATACCGATGTAGCCCAACCTAACCTATCTGTCATGGATTGGGTAATGGAGGCGAGCAAACTGTGGTGGCACTAGAAGCTGTGCTATGTGATTTATTTTTTTTTTTTCCCCCTTCGTTCAGCCAGTGTGGTGCTTGGTGCTGTTTCAGTTTGACACAAAAACAAACGCAAGTATCTTCCTATGATGCCTCAGTACACCATATTACCCATAACCTGTGCCTCTTTAAGCTTTGAATTGTTAGGCTATGGGTTAAGTTTGATGCTTTATTGCTGGGAATATTTCTGCAAGATTTTCATTCTTTAACTGTTACCTTCACTTTGGGTTTCTGTGCCTGGATGCTTCCTTTCTCGTGATGGTAGTGCTATGATTATCATCATCATCAACTTTGATTTTGATTCCTCAAGCCAAGGGTTCGTTTGACCATATAGCTCCAAAAAATTGTCATCTGAGAATCTGAATCAATTCATGTAGCTAAGAAACAAAAAATAAGATTGCTTTTTCTTGCAAGGTCACTGACAGAGTTAATGTTTTCTTCTAGACTTATGTCTGTCTGGTGAGGTCTAAAGTCAAAGATGTTGTATTCCATCTATGATATTGTTGGAGTTTATAAGGATTTCTAGTCCAAAAGTTAAAATGCTTAGCTTTCATTGAATCTCTGCCTACTCTTAGTTTTCTCTTATCTTCAAACACAGCTTATTTAGTGCAGCTAAGATGGTACATTAATTTACTTAGTATTCTATGCCATTATGGCTTTATTACCCCTTTTAATAGACATTATTTTTTTCAGATTTTTGTTTTGTATTCTTTTTAAATGTGTAACATTTCCGTGTTACAGATCATTCTAACCATCTACATTGGTTAGAGCTGGGGGGGTGGGGGGCTTGTTTAACACTGTGTTGTTGCAGAAGAACTAAAACTATGCTGTGACCAAGTCTGTGGGACAGGACAGCACAATATTGAACTGCTGAGGTGCAGGGTTTTTTTGTGTCTTAGTGGTCAAAATCTGGAAGTCTGTAGGAATAAATCTCGAGCCTCCAACTTTCATGAGCTAACCCTTACGAATTAGTGTTGAGAAAAATGCTCTTCTAATTTCATCTCTTATTTAGAGCATGAAGTATAAAGAACGTTTAGTTGGAAAAACTTTCATTTTTTCTGTTGGAACTTCATGTATTTTAACTTGTCAGAGATGGGAAAGTGTAATGAAACAAGGTGTAAACAAAATTAGAACTCTTGTCAAGTTCTAGTGTGTTTTTGAGCAAGAGAAGCTTAAGCTGGATAGTTCCAGATACTGATTATTTTTAAGAGGCTATTAAAAATGTGACTGATACAGTAATATATCCCCCTCCCCGGCATGCGCCCCCACCCCCCATCAAATTGTATGTATTTCTGCATAAGAAGTTTGATTTTATTCACTGACTCAGGAAAAGGAAGGCTGGACAGTTGTCAGTTCCAGTGCTTCAAACAATTATTCTAAATTAACAGAATTTGCTGTATTGTTGAATCTGAGTGAAAAGCAGTGTGGTCAAAATCTTTTTTGAATGCCAGGCTGGTGGTCTTCATAGTCCCCCTTGCCTGCCAGGCCTACGTGGCTGTTAAGGTCCTCTGTGGATAACCTAGTTAGATGGTTCATGTCTACGGAGGGGAAAAAAGCTCTCATTTTTACTCTGAGTAATTTTATGCCCCCAGTAACTCACCAGCTGTAACTATTCCTTTGACGGCTTTTTTTTCCTTGTTTTTGAAGACTTTATTAGCTGTGTGGTGATGATTGTTGTGACCCCCTTTTTGTGGGGTCCTGAGAAAGTCATCTGTTGATAAAAATCCCTCACTTGATGGTGCAGTTTGATGTTACGATGTTGATCTAAAAGCTTGTTGTCAAAAAGACAGTCTTAGTCACTGTACCTCCTACCCGCAGCTGTCTGGTTCCCATTACTAGTTTTACTCCAGTCCCACAGCTTAACTGGTGAGATGGTTGAGAGCTCAACCAGCCTAAAACTAAAACAAGACTGACAACAGTGAGTAGTGCTTGGCGTTTTTTCCTTGAACCACTCATTTGAGAGACAAGCTTGCATGCCCAGTAGAAGGGAAACTTGGTAAGTGGATGGATGTGAGAACCGTGGCTTTGAGGTGCAGCTGTATATTAAATCACCTTACCTGCCATGTCAAACCATATCCTTATTAAATTCACATATCAAACTTACATTGGTTTTTTAAAATTATTATTTCTTCAAAGACTCTTTTACTTGCAATGGATAAAATTACTTTCCCAGTGGCAGGAGCAAGAAATAAAAAATGGCAATAAGCCTCTGCAAACTGAAGAAGAACATCCCTGCTGTCTCATCCTTAAATTGCAAGAATATTTTCTTAAATCACTTATTCACTTTGATTTTGTGAATTCTTTGTATTCTGTGACTGGCTCTTAGTGTCCATTGTATTAAGATATGGGAGAGCAGTGTCCATAGATCTGTCTTTGAACTACAGTCATTAAAGTGAATAGATCTGCTGAGAACAATAACAAACTTGCAGGAGAAACCAGTTTCCTTCAGTGTTCTTGTGTGAGATTTAGCATCTAGAGCAGAGCTGAATGTAGACCAACTGCAGCGCGGATGCAAATTCAAGGGTCTGCGATTGAGGTTTTATAGCATAGTTGATTTAATGTTTTCCTGTCTCCTGAAGAGGATCCCGTGATACCCTTGTATTCATAAATGCCTAGCCCCATGTTTCTGCCCCTTTTCTCTCTATGCCAGCATTATTGTTCTTATAATGAGCTGTTGCGGGGAGCTAACCTAGAAGAAAAATAATTCTACAAAAAAGAATAGTATTTTTCTGGTTTAGCCAAGGGAGCAAGAGAAAGGAAGTTCAGAGGAAGAGAAGAATGATTTTGTAACTGACAGTTTTTGATCCTGGGATCAGCCTGAGCTGAAGGAAGTTGACTGGGGTGGAGGGGGTAGACAGGCACATCTGAGGGGGAAAGCGTGGATGAAAGAAGATTTGCAGATCTTCAGATATGTCTTTGTGCTGAAAGGCAGGCAGTAGGGGGGAGCAAATTTGAGTCTCTATGTCTTGTCCTGAAGACTAAACTGAAAGTGAGTTTCGGAGAGTTTTGTTTAATGCTAGTGAAACTTGGGTTTGTGTATTTTTGACTGTGTGATGTTACTTGCTGTAAAGGGGCTATGGCTATCTTTTAGCTTTGTTCGGACTGCTACGCTCTGGGTCTGGTCCTGTCCTAAGGAGTGAGAGAAGATTGAGCAGCTGAGTCTGACAAGCAAGGAGAAGCTTTCCTAAGTGCCAGATGGAGTGAACAGGCAGCTCAGACAGAAAGGACAATTTTCCTGAAGAACCACAGGGACTGGGTAGGGTTTCTTTCAATCCAGCTGATCACAGAAAGCTACTGAACCAGAGAACAAATGACCCTGTAAAAGCATACGTCGAGCAGAAGCTTTCATTTCGCTCTGTCTCACCCAGCAAATGTGAATTTTCTGTACTACAACAGTGTAGTAAAACAACCCTAGCTTCAACAGCAAAACCGTTTCTGTGTTCCCACTTCAAGAACAAAGGTGCACGTATATCTTACCCGAAAATCCTGTTGTCTGTGAAGGAAGCTTGTGCCCTAAAAGTGTACCAAATATAGATATTTCAATTTGACCCCCATGAAATAAGAGCTCCTGCAGATAGGAACTATTCAGAGCACTCCTGTGAACGCATAGCGAAGGAAATGCCTGCTAAAGCTGTGACATTAGTTTTATTAGAGCAAGATGCTGGAGAGTGATTCTGGGTGTCAGGAATCCCTCATTTTTACATGTGGGTAAACTTGGAGTGGAAAGTCCGCGTGGCAGTAACGATGGCCTTTTCTCAGAGAAGGAAGACCTGGTCTGGCACGTAACCAAACTGCAGTCTTCAAAACTAAACAATAGAGATGAAGGGTTTACTTATTTTCCGTCATATCTCAGCAATATGGGAATTATGTGTTGCCCAATATGAATTGTTGGCATCCAGGGATTGCAAACTAACAGCCCAGCCTTTTTCCTTGGGGAGTATTCTTCACTCCACGAGCAGAGAAAGGGGCAGGAACTTTGTTTAATGTGACCTGGGAAATTTCATGCTCAGTAGTTACCCAATGTTATAGCTTCCTTAGGATACAGAAGTGGGGGAAGTGACTAGGACGAAAAAAAAAAAAAAAATTCAACACAGAAGAATTTTTTTCCAGCCAAGGTACTTATACATTCATATTCCTTCTACCTCCTTTTTTTTTTTTTTTACTGTTCTTTTAAATTCTGGAAGTGGTTCTGGGCATATTGTTACATTAACTGAGGCTGAAGGGGGTGTGTATTTTGATGTTCATACTTCATAGTTGCTATTTCTCCCCCTGGTCAGTAGTGCTGAATATTGTTCTGTGCAGAATTCAGTGAAGCAAGTCAAGAGAGTATTAAAAAACCCAGAATGTTTAAGTAGTATGAAATTAAGTGCAGACTTTTTAAGAGTTGTAAAGAATGTATCCACTTACCATAAGGCCTGATGGTGCTTTAAATAAGTGGCCATCTTTCTGTGGTAAATACATTGTCTGTGTCAGCTTGCAGTAGACTAAAGGAGAGGTGTGCCTGCAGAAGTCTGTATCTGTTGCGTGCTGAAATACTCTCTCTAGAAGATGGTACGGTGCTGGTATGAGTTATCAGTTGTAGGCAGTTTGGGGCACGGGTTCTTTTCCTGAGACCTGGTGATAATTTTCCCTGTGACTGTCTGTGCTGAGCCTGCCGCATTTCATGTCTTTGCTGAAAGTTTCTGCTTTGAGTTGGAGCTTCCTACTGCCTTGTAGTCCAGGTTGTTTCTGACATGAGGGTAGGATGGCTTGTAAATATGGTGGGCATGTCTATATGAGGAGTGCTCCGTCAGGCAGAAATAAAGCGTTCTCCGAAAGCAGAAGCAGTGTAACTGGGTTAGTGCAGAATTTGACACAGGAAAATAAATACTTCAGTTCTGCAGAAGTGGTTATTAATACTTGAGATCTTGGCATCTCTGGATCCTGGAACATCACTGCCTTTAAGAATCATCACTAAATTTGAAATCATTGGAGATGGCAAAAAAACAAGAAAGCTGGCATTAACCTAATCAAAGAATAAGAAACAGTAAGTGTGAAGTTTGAAGAATGGAAAGAACCTGATTTGCTTTTTATTGGAAGATTCAAAGTAAGGCACAGCAGCCAGCAAAACAACTTTTAATGTTTGAAATCCTGGGGACCTCTGCCTGTATGCTGATCTTTACATCAGATGGCACCATCACCAGAGAAGCTTAAACAGATGGCTCATGGAAGGGCCCGCATGACTGATAGTAAGCTGGTTTTCTTCATGGAACTCCCCTTCAGCCCTAAGAAGAAAGCTGAAAACAGCAAGTGGATCCATCAGGTCTCCTGCGTTTCTAGAGCCTTGTAAGGCTCTTCAGTCATCAGCCCTTTAGTTGGTGACAGCCAGGCTGCATCCATTTCAGAAAGCAAAATCAGTTGCCTCAGACCACATCTTCTGTAGTTGAGGAGAAAGCACCAATGCAATTTTAACACCCCTGGGTAACGTTTACCACCCTCCAGATAGCACTGGAGTCACAGCCTTCCTGCCAGCCTTTTCTCTACCGGGTTTGTGTTCCTTCAAGCAGTACCTATGCGTTTGTCAAGCTTTGTGGTGAATGATCTGCAGATGTTCAGGAAAGACCTTCAGAGTACTAGGTACTGAAAAGTTGGCTGTGGTCAGTGTTGGCAGCTACTGTGGTTCCTTTAGTTGCTTGCTATGACCAAAGAGACCAACAGCCACTGCCAAATGCTTCATTTTATTAATCCTTTCCCTCCAGGAGCTGGTTTTTTGCTGGGAATAATATTCAGTGCTGGCAGTGGGTATCCTGGAGTCATTGGTGCCAAGGAGTTAATGAATTTGGAAAACTTCCCAGATAATACATCTGGCCCTCTAACTTATATTTTGGAGTATGAAGTATGAGATGTAGAAAGAAAAGCATTGAACTGAATGAGCTACTGGCTGAAGAGTGGAAGAGGACACTTTTCTTTTTTTAAACTAGTTGACGAAGTTAAAGATTATGTAGCCCCAGTGAAGATGTAACTGTTGTGGTTTTGTTTGAGTTTTTGTTTGTTAGGTTTTGTGGGGGTTTTCAAATTTTGTAATACTGTATTTGCCAGTTGCATTACCTGCTGAGGCTTGAATATAGACATGGAAGCATTTGTAATTCTCCACTTACAGTGATTCTTCTCCTTCATTTTTTATTTTGAAGTTCCATCGTGTTGCCGTGTCATTGAGAAGGATTTTGAAGGTAGCTGCCAGTAATTGATATTTCTAGTCCAGCTCACTTCCGAAATGGTTTCTTGTACAGTCTTTGCCTTCCATAACATTTGAAATAAGGCTTTATTATATAAAATGGATTGCTGGTGCTATTTATTAATGCACATCTTTGTGTAATAAAAGCTGTGCAGAGCAATATGGTTCAGAAATTAACTTTTAAGAAAAGAATTACATTGCTATTTGTATGTCTTATGAAACAGCATTATTTTTACTAGGTCCTTCAATACAGCAATGCTACTCACTATTTAGCTACACAGTGCTCCAAAAGTACCCAGAATATCATTCCTAATTAAGTATCCTACTAAAATCCTTTTTTTCTGACCTAAGAGCAGAGCGGCAGGGTTTTTCTGTACATAGCAGTGGCAACCCACATAGAAAGCATTTCATAGAAGAGTAGAAAGCTCTTCCATGAATTACCATCGACTATCAGCGAGTACTTTCCTCCTACCTCAGGCAACGGCACCATGCTGCCCTTTCAAAACATACCAGCTTCTCTAGTGTTTACACTTTCCTCTGCCTAATGTCTTGATAGATGAAATTTCTCATTGGCTTTGATTTAGTCTTGCATGGGGTGATGTAGTTGCCAATCATTTTGGTTTTATCTACAAGTAATAAACATAATGATTGGTATCTTAACCCTGTGAGCACACAGAAGAACCCTATTGTTAAAAGACCAAATTTATTTATGTTTGTTTGGGTTTTTTTAAAGACACTTAAATGCTGATATTCCCACACACCACCCCGCCCCAAGTAGTCTGACACCTATACTGAGGCTAGTCTGTAACTGATTCCTGCCCTTTTAGTTATTCACCTTCTGTTGTAAAAATACTTCCTTTATTCTTTCCCTCGTCTTCAAGCTGACTATATCCAAAAGAAGCCTTTGTGGATTGGATATCTGTCTGGGAGGGGAGAAAATCTGTGACCTACAAGCACAAGCTTCACCTCCAGATTTTCAAGGACGTTAGCAGACTTAGTACAGTTATATTTACATAATCTTTATTTCGTTGAGGTTTTTTGGCCATTCTGGTACCAGTTCATGCAGACCCTTCTGCCTACTGTTTTGCTTATGGTTCCCCTCTGTCCACCATGGGCAGGAGAGCATGCAGGGCACAGTCACGTCCTGGGGACAGTTGCTTTGTACAGTATGTTGCAGTACCAGTGGTTTTTTTTTCTGTGAGACCATCTCCTTTTGTTCTGAGGTTGCTTGCTTGCTAAGTTCACAGACTGAAGGGAGTAGGAAGGAGCCGTTTTGTCTAGTGTGAATAGTGGGTTCAGGGCAAAGCAGGGAATTCACTGGAGAGAGGCAGACCCTAATTCTACAGTTTGCCCAATTTCAGAATGAGAGTTTCCTTGGTGCCATAATAGCAGCAAGTCCCTGACTGCTGCACTGAAAGCTTAAATAGGGATCAGTTCCCTTCCAGTGCTGTGGTCAGGACCTGGCAAACCGAGGTACAAACCGCACGGAACTAGAACTTGGCACTACAAGTTTGCATTTGTTACTGAAGGGTGATTGCACATACAAAGGTTACAAACAAAAATGTCAACTTGCAATGGCAGTTTTCAAGCCTGTCTGTGCAGCAGGACTAGAACAGAGGATCTGGCATCGATTTGTTTGGGTTTTTCGTGTAATTACAATTTTTTGTTGCTATCTGCAGTTGGCATAAATTCCTGTGTTCAAAAAAGGGGTTGGTTTTTTGGTTGCCAGTTGTAATACTGATATTGACAAACAGAGATGTTCTAAAAGAGAAGTCCAGTACAGTATAGTTATTCAGATGACTCTCTTTTTATTGCTTTATAATCTGCTCAGATGCCTAATTCTGAAAACAAGAAGACAAAATTGTTCAATTGATGCTTATAGAATTTAATTCTAGTCTAAAAAATGGCATACTGGTTTTAATTTTAAAGATACGTAAATGTGTATGACATGCAGGATGAAATTTTGTCAGCCATTGCATCAAATAGCTTGGTGCTTATTACCGAAATGTGCATCAAAAAATAGCTACAAAGAGTAAGTCTCAGTCTGAGTTTATACTAAAAGAGCAAATACATATATAAAAAAAAAAAAAATTATTTCTTACAGTCATTCTTTTTCTGCCATCCTGTAGTGGGTATCTGTACAGCCATTCTGTATGGGTAAGTCATTAAGTCTCAGGAAAAACCTTTGCTCTCCTTTACTCATGGTTTGCATTTTCTTTTCTCTTTTTGTGTATAAGGTATTGGTGTAGTGTGCAGTAGTTGCTGTTATCACCTGTTAAGTGTCATGTGTGACACATCCCATTACAGATTCTGTGAAACTGGAGCTGTTTGAAGTAAAACTTTCCATTCAAGTGTCAATTGAAACTGGGGTTTTATTTGCTTTTTTGACAGAGGTTGTTCTTTTACTGTCGCCTAAAATAACTCTGATATTTGTTTTTGTTTAGGAGAGGACAAAGTAAGAATTTATGGCTAGAGGCTTGGAAGATAGCAGGCTAGTGGGGGCGGGGAGCAGCTGGAAGAGGATGCTGGGGATGGGGGAAAAAAAAAGGAGATTGGGCATGTGGTTAGGTGAGAAGATGCAGTGTGGGAAAGGGTGATATAAGTGACAGAGGGGGAGACTAGCTTGTCTTGTTCTGGAACAGTGGATCTGGAAAACACATGGGAAAGAAAAGGGTGGCAGCCAGCCTTGCAGTAAAGAAAACTCTGGTTTTCTTTAAAACAGACTGAAAAAGACCCTCACCAAAACCCCACACCTAGGAAACTGTATATACCAGCTTAAAAGAATGTAAGTTTAAAGGTTTGAGGTGTCTGGAGTAGGCAACACTAGCTGTAAGGATGTCTGCAAAGCCAACTCAGACCCTTTTTGAGAATGCTGATGGTGTGAGACTATATAATCAAAACCTAATTCTTCCCAAAGACTTTCAGAGCACAAGAGGGATCTTGCTGTTGTGTAAGGCCCAACCATCACCTCATTTAGTGTTGAAGGTGTAAGGTGTGTAGCTGCTTGGTTTATTCCGGTTGGAGGATGTGATCATGTGTAGATGATTTCAGGGAAAAAGAAATATCGTCTGTTTGCTACCCATTCAGTGCTGCTAAAAATTATTTTCTAGCTCTGCCTATACCTCAGAATAGCTGGGGACAGGGACGTGTCTTTGAACCGCATGCAGTGAGACAGAGTTCTTCACTTTGTCGGTGCCCGACACCTGCATGTGTGCTGGTTTGCAGAAGTGCTGAATGTATTCAGGCTGCAACCAGAGTTGGTGACAATAGTGCTGGGAGCCCAGTGCTGTGAGCTGGATGGTAGGTTTGCACAAGAGGTGGGAACCTGAATTGATCTTCACCTTCTGTTTTAGTTCCTTGTCTCTGTGACACAGATAGTACATGTTTATCTTAAAATGATGTCATTAGTGTTTGTTAAAAAAATGTTACTATTAAGATGTTTCAGAGAAAGATGCATTGAAGACTGTTTAAAGCTGATTCAGAGCAGATACTAACGTGTGTGTTAGGAAAGGAGGGTAATTGTTGTACATGTGGAAGAAAATATTTGTAGATCTTTCCTGAAAGAGGGAAGCTGGAGTTTTGTAAATAAAATTGTCATAATGTATTTTGGATGTAAAATGAAGGTCTATTACAATGGGTGCATAAAGAGAGATAAGTTAATAATAGACACCTCTGCTGTGGCATTCTCCAAGCCTAAGCACTTTACTTTGCAATGTTAATAGTATTCTTTTAAGGTCATTTTTTGCATATAATTTTGATACATTGTTTGTTGCTTTAACCACTTTCATTAAAATTTTATGAGCCTTTTCAGAGAATCAGACAAGAAAATGCAAATAAATTATGCTTTTTATTTAGTATGTAGTAGATACAGTATTACTGTATGTGTAAACAAGTAAAAATGCTTCTTTATTAATACAGCAAACACTATGTGGGAAGATCCTGCTGTAGTCAGTCCATAAACCACATATGCTTTAAAGAATCACTTTGACTGTAAGTAGCGAGTGCTGGGCCTAAATCTCTGGATTTGGAGCAATATGGAGTGATAGTGTAAAAAGATTAAATATCTCATATATTATGCATAAAATGGGGGGTCATGAGTTATGGGGCACAAGATTGAAGTTGAAACCTTAAGGCATTCATTTTCTGAGAGCAAGTACTTAATATTTTTTAAACCCCTATCCCTATATGAACTCCGGTTGCCTGGTTTCCCTCTTCCTTTCCTACCCTTTTTCCCCTCATGGAAGAGCCCACAAGGAATCTTTTAAAATTCTGACCTGAGCACTCACCAGTCAGCACAGCAGTACGTGTCTGTGATTAGCTTACCTGCCTTTCATACTGCTCCTTCACCCAGCAAGACGCCAAAGCATCGTAGAAAGTAAAGGTAGCTAGTGAATATTTAGTGATAAGGGATGTGGGTATATACTTGATCACTTCAAACCAAAATAACACGTTCACGTAACCACCATTTGATGAAAAAAACCCCAGCTTCTCAGCATCGTATATGCAGATCAACACAACCCTCTTCCCGTGGGTTTTCTTGGGACTTCTTTGTAGGTTGTTGTTTGGGTTTCTTTAAGGGCAATCTTGGTGACGTTCTGACACCCTTTTTTATGTTTAGTACTTCTTGTCAACTGGAGATGCAAGAATCTTCTGATACTGACCTAGAGCAAAAGAAACAGTAAAATGATCAAATATAGAGTGAACTCCGCCATTGTATGTTTTAAGCATTTACCTTGCAGGTAGTACTGCTCATTTCAGTGTTCCTCAAACCTCAGTGACAGTGTTTCTGCAACACTTCTTTCAGACCTATGTGACTTGGCATTAAAAGCTCCACCTCTTTCCTTCTCTCTTGTTAGACCAAATACTTTATGATCCAAACTGAAAGAAGAAGGGAACTTAGACATTTTTAAGGAAGTTTCTATAGCTAAAGAAGCCAAGGCAGTTAATTCTTCTCCCAGTTTAATGATAAGTTACACTTACAGCGTATGAAGAGTCTTCACTTGCACTGTAATTTGCATTAGCAGAACAGAGAGCCCATTTTGTTAGTGATTTTTTGAAAATGGAAACCAGGAATGACTGCTGGAGTAAATAGAATCAATAAACAACAAAAAGGCCAACAATACTAAAAGGACTAATACTAAAATACGCTTTTGCAATTTGATCTTTCATGTGTTTCTTATCTTCGGTAGAGGATTGTTGCTAAACTTCAAACAGCATTTCTTAGGACCTTCACATAAATTAATTGCCTGTAGTTTTCAGTTCAACAGTTTAATTGCTTAATCAGACTAAGAAAACCTAGTGATTAAAAACTAAGTCATATGGTATAAGATAATGTAAATATTAGCTCTTACTCAGAATAGCTGGTTTAGATCAAACTGAATGAACTAGAAGGTAGTATGTTTGTAATGTGCTTTACCATAGAGGAATATCATTTGTCTTCTTTAAGAGTTAAAAGCACAAACATCTGAAGAACAAGAGTCAGCAATAAAACTGTGCTAAAGCTGCCACAAAGCACCAACTCCAAATCAGAGGGCTTCTGCACTAAAACAGATTTAAGAGTTGTTGGGGGAGTTTTCTAATCTATTTTGAGAAAAATTAACCCATTCTGTGAAACAGCATCTAAGCAAGAAGAGACTGTTCTGTCAGAACTGACTTGAAATAAACAAATAGCAAAACCAGTTTAAGAGAACATAAGGAAATTCTGTGTTTAGCTTTTCTAGATTACTGTTCAGAAGAAATGAACCACTAATGTAGTCTTTAAAAGATGAGGAAGGAACTTGTTATTAGCTCTGTTATGGGCCGGTGCATACAATATTCATTTGAAATACTGTACTTAACAATTAAAGTTCATCTGAATGTGAAATCTGAGTAAATTAATGTTGTGCCAAAACATCTGGGGTTTATGTTTAAAATAGAAAACACTTGAGGCATAGGTGCATAAAAGGAATATAGCAGGAGATGAACTGTACTTTACAAAGTGTTGACAAATCATAAATAAATTACTGCCGAAACAGAGATCTGTAGTCCTGCCATTCAAAAGAGAGCCGATATCGCAGAAATACAGGTAGGTTTGATGAAAAATTAGTAGAGGTACCAAGTATTATTCTATTTGATTACAAGTGCAGTGGGGTTTTGGCCCGTGATTAGAGAGGTTCTTTGCACTTTCATAATGCAAGTAATAAAGAACTGATAGGAACAGGAAACAGTGTCATATTTATTTTGGGTTTTTGTTTGTTGTTCTGTACACCTTTCATCTGTACCACATCCCAAGAAGGTAACACTGGTCATACTGGATCAGACAAAAAGTCTATATAGCCTCTGTCCTCTTTCTGAGACCACCAAATGCTAATGCCTAATAAATACAAAGATATGACAAGTTTATATCTTGTGTCTCCAAGAGCTCTCCTTGCCTTCAAATATTCAGGAATTTAAAGAGCGAAGGCAAGAACAGTTTCTATGTATCTGCTAATCTTCAATAGATTTCACTTCTCTAGAGTTTTCATGCTTCCCTTTGAACACATGTAAACACTTAGTAACCACATCAGAAAAAATTATTCACAAAAATGTTTATCAGGGTTGTTGCTCTGAAGAGAAATTATGACTGATTGCCCGTTACTTTCTTTTTCTCTTACAGCAAAATATGAACCCAACTAGTAGCTTCCTGCTTCTTCCTGTGGGACTGCTTTTTCACAGGGGGGCCAATTAAGCACATGGTAGAAGAGCCATCACGTTTTTTTATTCTATGAACATTAACCCCAACGTTTCAAAATCTGATTTTAGTTTTCTGCTCTTGAAGTAAATTCCATAGTACATATCACTGTCCAATATAAGGATTGATATACTCGTTAAAGGTTGAGGGAAGAAGCTGCCAAGGAGCTCTGATTAACCGCATGATAATATGCATGAACTTTTATTATATAAATTTTATTATGTAAGTATTGAAGTAATTGATTGTCACAAGTCTATACCCAGCCACGTTATGGCTTGTTTTGCATTATCTTCTTGAGGAAATGGAATGGCATGCATTTCACAGATTAACCAAATTTCCCTCTTAACTGTGAAGAAAATACTGGCCCACAGTCAGAGGAAGACTAAAGAAGGCAAAAATATTTGACAAAAACCAGGATGCAATGCAGAATACAGATGCAAGTGTTCACTTTTGATACAGAAGTAACAAAAAGTTAGTATAATCGTACTGAAGCCAGGAATTTTTTGTAATCATTGGTAATCATTGAACATGAAAGCTATTTATACAGTTGGTCAACTTGAAAAAGTTGAATGCAGCACTAACCACTGTAAAAAAGCAAAATAAGATGCTCTGATATTGCTAA
The DNA here is from genome assembly GCF_017639655.2 of Falco naumanni. NCBI lineage: Eukaryota > Metazoa > Chordata > Aves > Falconiformes > Falconidae > Falco > Falco naumanni. The sequence continues at coordinate 50,518,959 of NC_054061.1, forward strand.
AGAAAATGTGGCAGAGCTACTTAATATCCTTCAAATTATTCAAAATGTTTGTGTACATTTCTTCTTAATGTTTATGAGGCTGGCTGTTATTGTAGGTGGAGCAAAAGCTTATAATTTCAAGATTAGTGATACTTGTTATTTAGTTTTAAAAATCTATTGAAGGGCTGGTAATGGAAGTAGTAGTACCTGATTTTTATATTGTCATAGCATTTAGAAATTAGAAATGCAGCTGAGAAGCGGCATGATTGCAAAGGATGAAGTTTTATACCTCTTTGTTGTATGACTGTGTATAGGTAGCCAAATATATTTGCCTGCATGTGTGAGTAAACTGTGTTTATGGATAGTATCTGAGTTTTGAGGGCAAAAAAAAGATTGATGCGCTATCCTTTTACTATTAAATAAGCCAAATAGAAAATTCAAAATGAGATTACCGGAAAGGAAGACGTTTATGCTTGCAAATGATTCAGGGTATTAAACAGCAGTATGTCATTTGCAGTATCATGTTAAAATTTGAAAACTTTATACCTGCTAACTCTCAAATTAGCATAACAGAAAAGAGTTAACAAGAATACAGTTTCCTTTTATTTAGTTGTGCTGTATATCTGACAGCATTTCTTTGTACACAGCTTCATTTCCTGGTTGGTTGACGATCAACAGTAACTCCTGCTTTGCTCATTAATATAATTATCTAGTCTCCCTGAAGGTGTTCTGGCTAGAGGTCAGGCCCTACTAAGGTCAGTTGTCAGTCTCCAGCAAAACCTAAACTGTAATTAAGGATCTGCAGATTAGTATTTCAGAAGTTAGCATTGTCCAGCATATTTTGGATGGGTTACATCTATGTAACAGGAAACTGTTACTTAAAATAAGAAAAAAACCAAATCAAAACACACTACTTGAAAGTGTTCTTTTAAAAATATGTAACTACTTGTTAATTTCTTTTTTTAAATGCCATAGAACTAGTTAAAGAGTACAGTGAAATTTTACTGTAAAGTAGATAAGTGGCTTCCAAATTTTTTATTTTTTTTTTTTTTTTTTTTTAATCTGGACAGGGGGAAACACTGCAACAAACTACCCTGTAAGCTGCAGTTAGCAGAGATGCTTTTGCCTCAGAAACATCACATCATGATGTGCTCAAAGTGTGAAGTAATATTTCAAAACTATTGATAATCCATGATGATGCATCTTTGTATTGTTTATATTTCTAAAGCTATTACTTCCCAGACCTTTGATTCCTTCAAGTAAAAACAGAGCTTTGAAAGAGTAAACAGATTCTTACTGAAAAGTATATAAACACATTCATTTCTTCTTACCCTTTAGCAGGACTGGGGGGTAACTTAATATGGTCTCTGGATTGCTGTAATAATAAAGAGCTTTTTTTCACCTACAAATCACTACTTTGAATCTATCACAGGCTGAACTTACTAACATCTGACACTTGTGCTGTAACAACATAAAATGAGTTAATGTTGTCTGACTGTGGACCGTTATGTGTAATGGCAAAGTATAGTGCCAATAGAGTACAGTGATCAAAATACAGATACTCAGCTGGCAGGCAGTGGAAAACTGTTGATTTACTCCAGCTGAGGATTTGGTCTCCAGGCTTGAGCCAGACTGAAAATGAACCTACCTGTTCCAGTTCTAGAGTCCCTTTTACTCTGAGCACACTTAGGCTTTGATCTTATAGTAAGAGTCCTAAAAGTCCTATCAGTTGCTTTAGGACCCTGTTTCAGCCAAAGATTGCATTTTAGTATTAATTTAGAATGTTTCATTGTACTGATTTATTTTGATTGGATTGCTGTCTCTTTGAAATAACTGCCTGTTCTTGTAGAAAAGTTGCCTTTGAAATTTCATCCAAGGATGCAACCACCATGTGTAGCTGAAATGGATCAAATTGGGCACTGAGTATTGCACCTGATCCATGGTACTGTACAGGTGATTAAAAGTCTGATTATCCAAGTGCATCATGATCTAATTGTAGCTGGACTCTAGTCCATGCTTCAAGACTCTGTGAAGCCACTGAGCCAGAACCATGTGTTTTCCAACAACATTGAGCCCAGCTTAGAAGAAACCTTTATTTTTTCAAAGACAAGCCACCTTGGATTTGTCCATATTAAGGTGTCATTTGATTGTGCTTAACCTGTATCAAGTTATCTTGGTTGCAGAATCACTGTACCTGCTGCTTACCATCCTGTTAATACTGGATATATTTGGAAATTTAGATCATAATTTAGGATTTGACTAGGTTCTCCAGAAATGTTCCCATTGGTTGATAAGGGATGTCACCAAGAAGAATTGGAATGACCTTTGCTTCTTTGACCCTACATTTCTGCGGTCTGGTACCATATTATGTTTGGGAGCATATTTGTATCTGCTCCTTTATTGGGCAAATGAAAGGGAACAAGGTCAAGGTAATGTCATTTGCACATAGGCAAGAAAAATGGATTAAAAAAAATCGAGAGAAGTTTCTATTCATTTGCTACTACAGTTAAATCACATTCTAAGTCGTTCCATGCAACAATTCCAGTAGGTTTTCTAATTTGCCATTTAAACATATTGTAGCGATGCAAAACTGCATACTGGAAAGATCCTAAACTCATAACTCGATAATTAATAGAGTAACAACTTTAGGATACTAAAAATTGCTGCAGGGGAAACAAGAGATCTGGGGAGGTTCCCTATTCCATGGTGGGTATTGAAAGCTAGGTCCACATTTGGTAAACGTCTAAGAATGTAACAAGTTTTCCAAAAATACAGGTTTGTGAAACCAGCTTTATGTGATATCTTGTTCACATCCTTGCCAGTTGTTTCGGTTTTTTTAAACTTTTCATTAAAACAACACATCATGATATGTCTAGCAAGGGAGCTGTAAATGTCTTAAGGAAGGGTTGTACTATACGCGCCCGAACAAGTGTAAAGTGTAAAGCAGTGAATCGTATAGACTAGGTCTCAGAGCTAACCAGTATAACTAAAGTAGTATTTTTACTTTCTTTTTAAGCAAGGCTGGGATTGTAACTCAGTTGTGAATCACGTCTGTTAAAAACCCAGAAGACAGCCAGATGTCATTGGGTGTGAGTCTTTGCACATACAGAACAGTTTAGCAAAATCGTTTGCTGCAGCTGTTCACAAGGAAAATTCCTTGCCATTTGTGCCATGAATTGCCTGTGATTTTTCTAAGGATTCAGTTTTGTGGAAGAAAGTCATGAAAATATTTTCCATGTTTAAGACCTACAAAATAATTGTTCTCAATACTGAAGTCTTTATTTTACTTACGTTTTCTCTGCTGACGTGACCCTCTGCCTTCTTGAGTTTCTTATTAAACTCTGCAACTGAAACGTGTAGGCTGAGGGGCATGTATGGAATATTCCTTTCTAGCTTCTGGTGTGTTGATAGATGGGATCACTGTCCTTGCTGAAAATGTGCACATGGAACATCATTGTATGCTCATGTACTTACACGAGTGCATATGTATTTCTGTTCCTCTACTTTAGGTACAAGTTTGCTGCCAAGTTTACCCAGATCCAACTAATGTTAGAGGAAATAACCTAGACATGAAAATTAAACTTTCCTTCCCTAAAAGCTGTAGCAAAGGACCTAGTTCACAGCTCACTTGTACATAAAGCTTGAAAGGTTTCCTTTCACTCCTTTTCAAGTTATTGGTGAAAAGGGGGTAAAAAAATAAATAATAATATTACCTGGCTGGAAGAATATAGTTTTCCCACTCCTCAATTATTCAGATATGGCAAGAGGGAGGTATATTCTTTGAGGGGTTTTGTTTGTTTGTTTGTTTGTTTTTCCAAAAACAATCCTCATCTCTGGAATGAGACCAAAGAAGTTTCAGTACAGAGCATAGTTTACGGGATGGGGAAGTAGGGAAATTAAAGCATGTAAAATAAAGCTAGATTAAAGACCCAATATATACTGTAACAATGGATTCAGATGTGACAAGTCTATAATAAAATACTGTTATCAAATTTTTAAGCATTCAAATGATCTTAAAAATCTCACTAGGAAATATAGAAGAGCCTTTGCTGAGGACTTTTGCTGAAAACCTACATAATCCTTTCAAATTCTGTAGGGTTTTTGCATCAAAGCTTGCCAAATAAATGCTTCTTGTAGTTAATAGTAGGTTTGACAGAATTTGGCATATTCCCATTCAAGAGTTGGATTTTGACATCAACTTTTCAGAATTGTTTCAAGACAAATGTTATTAAACTCTCAAACAAAGCAATTTCAAAAATATGCATGCCTTTGTGAATGGCCTCTGTGTGCATGTATTGATAGATTGATTACAGGTGTATATGCACCTTTTTTACAGGTTATTTTCTGGCAAAATCAAGAAGAATATGCATTAATTTCTTAAACTGAAAATTAACCTGTGCACTTTCTATTTAAATATGTACAAATAGAAAAAAAAATGGGGTTTCATAACTTATGGAAATCAATCTGTAAACTTAATGAAGTGTAGGTTAGGAGCAAAAGGTGTGAGTTGAGTACTTCTTTTTAAAGTGCTGCAAGGAACAAATTGTCCTGCATTTCTTTGCTAATAGGGCACACTGATCACTGGAAAAGGTGATTCTGGTTTTGTTCAGGGTTTATGAGTAAAGGTTTGTTGTTGGAAATGGCTCATTTACTCTGTATGTGCCTGAGACAGAAAGTCTGAGTCCTCTGAAGCTTTTGTAAATACACGTTGCAGAATCTTCCCAGACTGAGATGTTTGCCTGTTTGTAGTTGGCTAATCCAGAAGTGGTTCCCTGATAAGGTTAATGCCCAGTTAATTGCTCCTAGCCTTGACATACAGTTTAATTGCTACTTGGCCAACATATGTTTGCTTGCTCTGTGTAGGATTCTAGTGGATGTAGTGATGCAAACCACAGACTGGTGGAGGGCAAACAAAATAAATACAGTATTTTATGTTCTTTTAATTCAGGGCCAAGTGGATTTGGATGAAGTGTTTATTTAGTTCGCTGGCTGCTTTAGATGCTGTGGCATATTGATTCCTTTTATTACTAGCAGCCATTTAACCTGACCTCTCTCAGATCCAGTATTTTAAAAGCCATAAATTTTAACTTTACTTATGAGCAAGGACTGAAATGCTGTGAAAGCCTTTTTATTAGCAGAGCTTTGCCTTACTCCATGTTCATGTGTCACCCATGGCAACAATATTTAAAGCATCTTAAATTAGAGCTGCTGCTGGGCAGTTTGGTGCTGGTAGTGTTAGCAATAAAGAGAGCTCATAAATATCTCAAGCATGTAAGATTCACTGATCAGAGTGTGGGTAGGTGTACAAAAGCAATGCCGTTACTAGCAAAAAGATAATCCTTTTTCCAGGTTATTTTCTTAAAAATCTAGCTTTCTTAGTCTTGATGTTCACAGATAAGTAAAAGCACACACAAACAAAGCATTTCATATAAGTTGTTTGTTAATTGCAAGTTAAATTGGTGGAATTGAAATGTATTTTTCTTTGTTGCCTTGGCTTGACTTTTCTTTTACAATAATGATCTTCCTTGTTGTTGCAATAGCCTAAATTAATTCCCCAATAACGCTTAAAGCAATCTTTAAAATGCAGCTTATATGAGTGTTTGTAAAAATGTGTTCAGGCTAAAACTTGATGCATAAAAATGACATATCGCTTTTTAAAAAAGAAAATATTTATGAATAAAATGATAGATATGAGGGAATTTATTTCTGCATTCACATGTAAAGAACTCAAAGCTTTGAATTAGTGAAAAAAACCCTGAAAGCTTAATATGAACTTTTTCCATCCTTTTATTTTCTTAGTGCTGGTTTAAATTAGTCATTTTTAAAACTACGATTGCAGGCTTGATGACTAAGATTGAGTAATAATTCAGCAGCTTATTTTAAAATAGGCTTAAATCTTCACAAAATAGATAGATCTGGCTTCCTTTCTGCTGTTCTGCTATAAGTTTCCTCCTCTGTCCCACAGGTCAAAGGTAACACTCTAGATGTTAGCCTCATACCATTAGAAGTGACTTTGTTTAAATATTGGTGTAGGAACTCTCACTTCGTGTTAAACTTTGGCCTGGGAACACAAATGTTGGTTTAGTTTGAGAAGTGTAATTTATATCAATTAATCTCAGAAAGTGTCACGTTTCCCAATCTTTTAAAGACGGATTGATATGTTTGACCTTATCAGAGAGTGTCTGTGGAAGCAGAAGTAAAGTAATCACAGGGTGCTGGAACTTTTTACTACTACTCAGTTCCAGACTGATCAATTTACAAGGTGCCTGAAATCACTGGGGAATCATGTTTTCTGAAAACTGGACTTTGTCCTTTCTGCATTGCTTTTCCTATAGGGTTTTGGGTTTTTCCCTCTATCAGGTTGTAACAGCTATATCTAAAATCAGTTTGATATAAATAAATATCCTTGAGCAGTAAACTGCTTTGTTAGGCGGTCAGGTATCTTAATTTATAGTGGGGCCTGTTTGAAGGGCAAGTGCTTCAGTTTGCACCAAAGAGAACGCTAGCCTGCTGGAGGAGTAGGGATTCAAATGCCTAGGAAACGTTTTCACTGGATGCAGAGCTCTGCTGTGAAGTAGAAGGTTATGCAAGAGGTTAAGCTTGTGTAAGCAAATGAAGAAAACTGATTATTACAACAGATAATGTCAGGCATTCATTTGTGCAAAAACAGGGTTGGCTGCATTTTGTCCAACATTCAGCACTAACCTACCAAATGCATGTGCCACTTCTCAATTTTTGCTTGAACCTCTTTCTTCTTTTGCTTTTAATTCTTAGCTCTAGTATTGTTGCACTGTGAGACTTATTAGCACTTTTGAGATGTTTAATGCTGTACATATTATTTTTAAAATATTAACACTTTTTCTGCAGTGTTGTTTATCAGTGTAGAAAACAGCAACACCAGCATACTATTCTAAGATGACGGTAGTGCATTTTCACCTCTTGCCTAATGGCTGCCTTATTCCAAGCAATTTTTCTTCAGTTGGCTAAAGCTCAGCGTACCTTCTGGGCTATAAATTGTGAATTACTATTATTCATAGTTGAAACTGCAGTTTGTGCAAATATGGGCTAAATTGCAATCATTATATATACTAAAATAGATTGAAATATCTGTAAATCTGAAGACTGTAGCTGGCTCTTCTAATCAGAGAACTTGTTAAATTCTCCCATGCTTTGATTTCTCTTTCTTAGATTATTTTTTTCCCCCCTGTGTCAGGTGTGGGGTTGTTCTCTGTTCAGAATTTTTGCTTCTAATTTGGAATGCTTAATTTGAGGTATAAAATGAGCAAAGCGGTATGTGTTGTCTTTAATATGTGAGTGCAAGATACGATTTTTCTCTTGCTTTTTATCAAACCCTTCATAATCTTTTTGATGCTACATGTATAAACTAGTGTTGAAGAAAAAGCTACAGTATTATCTAAGGTTATTCTACAAAAATGTCTTACTAAAGGTCTTCATTTGAAAATCACAAGCTAAATGATTAAATGATTTTCAAATTCCTCCTTCCTAAGTCATTCTCTGCATTGAATGGATTGATGGTTGAGGAAGTATCTGAATATGAAAATATAAGTGACAGGAAAAAGCCCTTTGGAGTTGTGCGTACTGTGAATCTACCAGAAATAAATGAAACTACATTAAACAAAATGCTTTATAAAGAATTGAATGTGAATTAATTTGTCACCATATGATGTTGCAACCCTGTGGGTAAGAACCATGTCTGTCTACCTGTTTTCTGATGATGGTGACATATGGAGATGGGTAGTAATGACAAGTGTTTTCTCTTTTGACTTTATGCTTATTAAAGAGACACACTCCCATTTTTCACTTTATAACCAGTTTATTTAGAGGTAAATTTCCAAAAGGAGCTAAAGGGAGGGTAAAGCAGTCAAGTCTTACAGGGCTGTTTCTTGCCTTTTGTATCTTTCGATATCTTTCACTAAGGTAACAGATTTGGTTCGAGCTCATACAAAAGGTTTCCCTGCAGCAGGGATATGTTTTGACTAAATTTTGCTGAAGAGCCTATTTTACCAGCATGATACCTATATAATTTGATTCTGTACAACAGAAATCCTACTTTTTCCTTCCTGAACAGGGTGTTTCTGAAACCATGCTTGCTAGCCTCACCTCTGCAAGTGTGATGTAAGGTTAGCAATACGTTAATTTGTGTTAAAAAAAAAAAAAAAAAGCAAACATAAATCTGATCAGTGGATTGTATTTTGAAAATCACAGGAACTTATATGTATCAAAAGATATTTTAAACATGCCCCAATTCCTTTAGAGAAGAGAGAACGATAGAGCAAGTGGTTAGATCAGTTAGATTGGGATAGGCCTGCATTCAGGGAGGCTAAGCTGGGCATCTTGAATGTTACCCGAGGTGTATGTCCAAAGCTGCACAGGCACTGAGCTGTACCTGTTTCCTGAGAAGCCGCTGGCATATCTCACTCTGAGTCCTACCACAAAAGAGGTCTGCCTCGGTGCTTTCGTGAGCAAACAGTTGTTTGCCTGCTGAAAGCACTCCTGTGCTACCTCCAGCTTCCTGGCATCCGCAGGGTAGAAGACTCATTGTTTTCATAACTGTTTTCCCTTCTCTAGTAAGACATGCACCTCCATCTTCTACGGTGCAGTAGAAACCAGGAATGTGTGTGTTTAGGGCTCTGGTAAATACAGAGCCAGACTATTTATCATTTATTACAACTTTGTGTTTATTCTAGTTTCTCAGTCTCGGTGACACTTCCCTTTCTTTTTTTTTCCTTCATAACTGGTTTTTACCTCACTGTATCTTTTGAAATGTAAATAGTAAATTAGTCTAGCTCGCACAAATAGGTTCTTCTAAATATTGTCCTTTAGACATATTCATATAGTTTCAGTACTCAAGAAGAATAGTTATCAGAAAAGTAAAATTAATGACAAATATATAAACTGTTTACTGTTTAGGGTGTCTCAGGAGTTGTATTTCATTTAGAGTGGCAGTGATTCATGGCTTCTCTTCAATTCCACTCTCTCTACGCGTGCCTGTGGGGTGACTTGCATTGCCCACAAGGCTGTGTCATTTGTTTCTTTTGATTTTCATGACTGACATCTTGCTTTTGGCATGTTTTCTTCTGCTGGGCTATAAAAAAAAGGAAGGAATGTGCAAATGTCAGGGGAAAAGAGAAGCCTGGAAATACCTGAACTAATAATAATAGTAATAAAAGAACAGAAAGCAGGTTTACTTTTACTTGTACATTAAGAAAGAAATATCTGTGGTAGCCATGTTGATATTGAGCAGAAAATTAAGGTACTTGTAATGCCACCTCTCAGTTGAAGAATGATCAGTTACAGATATCATCTAGAAACCAGCAACTTGTTTTCAGCCAGTCGTAGGCGGGTACTGATGTCAGTTGTTGTTTTATCTCATAAATTCAGTAGAAATGCATAAAGTAATTCACCATTTATAAAAAAATAAAGGGGAACCTTCAATTCACTTTGTCATTGTACTACAATGAGCAGTAAAATGAGGGCTCCAGAATTTAAAATCCGTAAAAAGAAACATTTTTACATGATGAAAAACTATATTTCTCATTGCCAAACTATAGTTTTGTATTCAAAAATCTGTGTCGGGCTATGTACACACAGACATACACACACAGAGAAATGCCAGTTAGTAAGTCACAAAAGATAGTGTGTTTGTGTGTGGTGGTGGTGCTGTTTATTTGTTGGGGGGTGGGGTGTGTGTTATGCCTATGAAGAAAAATATGTGTTTTCAGGCTTACAGCAGTCCTAAAGGTTTGCAGAATTGGAAAAGGTATTAGGGGTGGGACAGGGGAGGGAAATTTCGCTAGCTGGGATCTGGTAGTTGTTTGTGCATTTCTCTGTACAGCATCCAGTAATAATAGATGCTGGCTGTGAAAACTAGAGGACTGCTCTCCTGGCTTGGGGAAGCTCTCCAGCTCATGTATCAATACTTGTGCACTAATATGTGATTGCTGCAGCAGTGAAAGAAAAAAGAAATAAAAGCTGAATTGCAAAACTATGAAGTCCTTACTAAAAACTCTGGTGAAAATGTCCAGGGATGTAAAGTCCTTGAGTGAACGTTCCCCTTCTTAATGAGGTTGCATGGCTACTACTGTCATCGATAAGAAAAAATTCAGTCATTTTTCACCTGGGTTCAGATGCTTCTTTACGCATAGATTTTGATAGTAATAGTGAGAAGCTTCCAATGGTGCCAGTGAAATTTCAGACTAAATTATTACATTCTTAAAAAGGGGTAGCTCAGTGCTTAATACTAGTCTGTGGCTGAAGGTTTTCAGTAAGTTTTTGAATAAATGAGGACACCTTTTAAATGATAGAACACAGGAAGATCGAAGAAGAAATTTAACTTCTAATGAGGGAGAAATACAGTTAATCGTTTAGCCGTTTTATGCTGTCCTTTAAGGTAACACATTATTTTTTTATGTTAGGCAATGAAGTGACCAATAAGCCAATTTTATTATTTTGGGAGCATTAGAAAAAAAATAATTAATTTTCCAAGGTAGTGGTGTTTGGGATTTACTTGGTAGGTAAAGAGTACTCTGTTTTGTTTCTTTTTTCCTCTTTTTAGTAGCAAGCTGAAAATACTCCATGATAGTTGCTATAAGCGTTCTCTTTAAAATATCAAAACCAGGAAGTTATTGATTACAAAAATTAATTCCTCAGGGGACTTCCATGTTAGGACAGAATAGCAAAATAAAGACTATTTATACAGAAAGAAACAAACTTTGCCAATAACTGAATTTCCCATGCAATTGTTTTAGGCGAGTGTTGGACCTTCTCTTGGTGCCCTGGGCTGAGCCGGGCGGCGTGTGCCCGGGTGCTGCTGCCAGGGTGCCTGGCCAGGCAGGGGAGGCACAGCCAGCCCCAGCAGCCGGCTTGGTTTCTTGGGTTTTTGGTATGTGTAGCGCTGGAGCGTATCACTCCAGACCTTTGGTGTTGGCCTGGATTTTCTTAGGAATGGCCTTCAAATGTTAAGAGTAGTCTTACAGCCTGAGTAATTGGCTTAGCTTTATGTAAGGCAGGTTCTACCCGGCGTTTAACCCAAGACTTCCCCCTCCCCCCAGGTAATACAGTTTAGGGCACTAATTTAGTGTGGTACAGCTTGTACTAGCGTGTGTACATCAACACCTTGGTGTTTGATGCCACTGTGTCAGGTGGCTTACTGCAGCAGCCTGGACACGGGCCCTGGCTGCAAACCTTGTGGGACCGTGGGCGCCGGTGGCCCTACAGGCCCTTGGCCGCCTGCTGCTGCCCCGGGGCTGTGGCCCTTGCTTCATCACAGGTGCTCTGGGCGCCCTTAAGCTGTCCCACCGTGGGCAGCGCTCCCAGGGGCTCTGCAGGCAGGGCAGTGGCAGCTGCTGCCCACAGAGGTGGGCGCCATAGCCCCTGGGCTGCCTTCACCCCTCAGCTGAGGCCGACGACCCGGCCTGGCAGAGCGCTCCGCTTTCTTGGGGCGCTGCTGCCAGTCGCGCCTGCCAAGCAACTCGGTGGGGCTGCTTGCTCACCGAAAACCAAAGGGACTTCTCTGCTGGTCAGAGTGGCTTTTGCTTTGCCGTCATTTAGAGTGGTTGTTCTCTCCGTTTTGTCCCTCTTGGCCTGAGAGAGGCACAACAGTGACTCTTACTAACGCACAAGGGGTGTTTTAGTGATTTTAAGCACCTTTCTGTTGTATGGGAGTCATTGCTCTAACTTGCTGATTTGGCGGTAACGGTAGTCTCCGCAATGGCAGTTGGTGAGCAAAAGGAAGGTTGCACTGTGTGACCTAGCACAGGCTGCCCTTAAACTTGTCTCTGCACCCCCCCACTTCCCCACCTTATTTTCAGCTACATATCAGTCTGCAGGTAATAGAAGTGTCAATTGCTTTATGTAGACACTACTCATGAGTCTCTATTAGGTGGCAATTCTTAGCTTTTTTCCTTTTAAGAATTCACTGATCACACTGTTCTAGTTCGGTAATACCTGCACTCTAGAATTGCTAAAATCACAGCATATAGTACGAACATGTCTTTACTGTGATCCTTGAATCACTTCAGGCGTGATAGTATATGGACATGTATGCAAAAGTCTTCTGTTCTTATATTCTCCTGTTGCTTGCCTTAGAAGTTGAAAACAAAAGCATTTGTGTTCTCAAAGACAGAAGGCATATTGCAAGGCAGTCTCTTCTTCAGTGTCTGTATGTCATTTACTGTTCTGCCGTATAAAAACTAAGTAGATCCTACAAAGACTTTTAAACTAAGCTGAGAATTTCTTTGTTGGTTGGTATGCATGTGTTCATTAAACTTTTTTCTTTACCTATTTACTGTCATTGTATTAATACTAATTAACACCAATGCTACCACAAAAGTCCTCTCTAAGGTCAGATAGTCAAGCATTTAGAGAGGAAAGGTTTGGGGGGCTTGGGAAGGTATTTGCTGTTTTTTGTATGAAGTGCTTTCTTATGCATATAAACAAGGAAAAAGGCAGCAACATCATTTATGTGAAGCTGTACTTTTCTGGACATACTTGTTTCTTGAAAAACATGCTGTATATGTTGATAGCGTAGTACTAGTTTCAGCTGGAGGAAAAAGGTTGGATAAGACTGTGAGAGAACTATTAATATCTTCTCTTGAGAGAAATGTGTTTGAAAATATCAACCATTCGTACAACCTGATTCATCCTAAAACCCGAAACTTTTGTTGTGTAGCAATGTTTGGTTTTGTGAGCCTAAGGGTAATGCTCTCTTTGAGATTGTTAGCAGTGTCCAGTTGGGTGTTGCTGTCAAAGGAGGAAGAAGCAACCCCGTCCTTATCGCTGGTGCAGGCTTTAAAGTGACAAAGTGAGCCAGCTATGGCCCATCACTATTGTCAGGTCTGTGAATTATGTGCTATTCCCTCCAAGTCTGAATGGGGGTATCTACTGAAGTAGTTTTAACTTGTTATTTTTAGAACAAATTACATTGATTGCATAGTATTTCAAAGGCCCCAAGTAATAAAGTACACAATTAAATGTGTCTGTCTAGTTTCATTTCTCTGCATGGTTTTAGGTTAAAAAACCCCAAAACTTAACTATTTGTTTTCCAGACTCTCCTGGCAAAGATTTTGGTCCTACTCTGGGATTGAAGAAGTCCAGTTCTCTTGAGAGTCTTCAGACTGCTGTGGCTGAAGTTAGGAAGAATGAACTCCCTTTTCACAGACCCAGGCCTCACGTGGTCCGTGGTCGGGGGTGTAACGAGAGTTTCCGAGCTGCCATTGACAAGTCCTATGATGGACCTGAATACGGAGAAGAGGGTATGTTGCTAATGGCATGTATTGAGGGAGCCACCTTCAGTCAGCACTATTGAGGGCCAACTCAATAAAGCACATAAGCAAGTGATTTAGTCCAATCGAAGCTGATAGCATTTTAAAAGCTGCTCATGTCTTCCACTGAATAGAGTTGTCTTTGCAGTATAGTATCCAACCTTGACTGGGTTTAGTGTAGTCTTTCACTGATCTCCTTCGGGGCAGGGGTGGGTTGGAGGATTTAGAACTCAATCCTTAAATAATTATATTTTTCAACTTCAAGAAGCAGCTGCCTTCTTGAGATTACATTAAAAATTATCTTGCTTGTTTTACAGAGCTGTCTACAATTCCCCCTTCTCCAACTGAGAAATTTGTTTCCTGTTATAGACAAGGCAGAGTGTATTGATAGCACCCTGCTGCTCATTCTGTCACTATGGGCTTATAGACCTCAGTCTGGAAACATGTCGTCTTTAGCATGGAGCATAAAACTGCTTGGATCCTGAGCCCCCCAGACAGAATCAACACAGCTCTTCTCCAACCAGACAGAGCAGTGTATCTATTTCTTGTTCAGCCGTTAAAATAGAAAGATTCCAGGGAGTGAATGAAACTGTTTTGTTACGTAGGTTGGTTATATCAGTCACCAGAATCTCCTGTTGAAGTAAGCTCTCAGTGTGTCAGTTTTCTCAAGCTGACAGAGGTTAACAAGCTAGATTCCAAATGTTTTACCATGTCAGGGGTTTTGTATCGGAAATAATAAAAGTAGTCACTAAAGTAACTCTGTATTTAATTTACAATAGAAATCTGCTTGAAGTCACTAGATGCGTTTAGTCTGCTTTTTAAATTAAAATGAGTAAATGTTGTGCGTCATTTGAGCACTTTGTAGACACTCATGCTGTATTTCATGTGTTTGTATTTTGGTGGCCCCTAGCCATCCTCATTGCTGCTTTTTCATTCTGTGCAGATGGTTTCTCTGATAAGAGCTCTCACTCTGGTCAAGAAGCTCAGAACGTGGAATCTGCCCCTTCAGGGAACCCTGAAATAGAAGATGCAGAAACCAAAGCAAAAAAAGACAAAAAAAATAGAGAGAAAGAAAAGAAAAAGGAAAAGGGCAAATCTAAAAACAAAGAGAAGAAAAGGAAGGAAGAAAACGAAGATCCAGAAAAGAAAAAGAAGAAAGGCTTTGGTGTCATGTTGAGGTATGGCATTTTACAAAGCAAAACCAGCCACCCATTCTCAGTATAACATAGGAAACAACTGATACTTCCATAAAGTAGTGGAAAAATTATTTCACTTGGACTCAAAATAATGTTTATGTTATTTAAAAAGAAAGCAGTTTATACTTTTACACCAAACTTGTAGCTGTGGCAGAAGACATTTGGCAGACAAAATGTCTTTTTGTGCCTTTGAAATTCATTCCCATATGTCAGAAAAGATTCAAGGTTTCAGGCTAGAAACAAACATGTGTCGGTAGGGAAGGCTTTGTGGGGAATATTTGTGAGTAATACATGACCCACTCCCACGCTCAGACCCTTCACCTTCTATTCCCTTGCTTATCTGCTTCCTTCACAAGCTTTGGGGGGAGCAGGATTGCTTGTTACTGTAAACAGTCTAGTAACATTTGCAGTTGCTGAAAACCACTAGCTATGATAAAATCTTTGCTTCACAGCTTCAACCGTTGCCCACAGTGGATAAAGGCTCACCGTCCTCCCTGCCCAGCATGCAAGTATTTGGGTTTATTCTGTGGCTATTGGCTGGTTTTGCATCTCTGGAATCATCAGAGGATTAAACAAAGTTCTTCAGGCCATTTCCTTGCTATTGCTGGAGTGTTTGGTCTCTGGTATCTGTTTACTCTATTGAGGATTAAGGTTTTTCCGTTTAAGTAGATCTTTGCAATTAATATAGGGTATGTGAATGAAGTATAATGGTCACCTGGAGGAGATTAGACTGTATGACCATGTGGTTACTGGTGGCACTGAACACTTAATGTTACTTTAGGAGGTTATTGGTGTTTCCTAGCATGCTGTATTGTAGACAAGCCAGATGCGTACAAAAGCCGCAATCATTCTTTAGGCAAAGATACATTTAACTAGTAACCTAAGAAATTCAGCTGCAAGATCATTCACTCACAATGATACTCACTAGGGTGGTGATACATGAACTCGCATTGCAACTTTCTGCTGCTGTATCCTCTGGAGTTGAATGGCTTGTGTTATATTGACGTGGAGGGGTTTAGCTGACTTTCTTCCATGTATCGTCAGTATGAATCCTCAAAGTTGTCCTATCGACTTTTGAGCACTGTAGAGATACTGGTAAAAATCGGTAGGTGTGCTTGTTTGCCAAATTTGCATTATTTCAGCAGTTGCTAGTGTTCATAAGATGAAGGTGTGTTGAGTGTACCAGTCTGCAGGCAGATTGGTCTCTTTACGAATGCCGAGGAGACACATACTCACACCTGCGCATGGCACATGGATTTGTGTTTGTACTGTTTAAATAAATACAGCTTAACATGGAACAGTAGTCAAAACACTGAAAAAACAGGAGTATGGTTTCCACAACTGGTTTCCA
Organism: Falco naumanni; assembly: GCF_017639655.2. Classification (NCBI taxonomy): domain Eukaryota; kingdom Metazoa; phylum Chordata; class Aves; order Falconiformes; family Falconidae; genus Falco; species Falco naumanni. Next base: position 50,534,768 of record NC_054061.1, read on the forward strand.
CAACTCTCTTGTGTATCTTAAGCTTTATGTCTGTTTTCATTCTTTGTAACTCTTTGGTGTGAATAGGCTGTTGGAAGAGGACGGGAGTGACACAGGGGTCTGAGGAAAGGATAAGTATTCTGTTTCATGTATCACTGGCAGATTTTGAGTTTGAAGTGCAAAGGCAGGCTTACAGGGGTGCGATGCCTGAGCCAGAGAGAACATGGGATGACATCAGAATCCAAAACAAGAAATTGTAGTTGACAAAAAATCTGATACTGATCAATATGCAAAGCTGGGAATAATAGGTTACCCTTCTTAGTGATTTCCTTTTTCAGAATGTATTTCACATTTTGGTTATTACACGAGCTTTATATATCTGCTCTTTTCATAAGCTTGTTTTTTGTTTAGATTGATGCTTTTCTCAGCAGACAGTAATTGTTAATAATATTTAGTGTCTGTATGGCAGCACAGAATGGGAATTTCTGTCCCACAACATTCAAAATCTCTACAAAGCCACAAAGATGGAAGCAACAGGTTATAGTGAACAGAGAAGGAGTTGTCTGTAAGAGCTAGCAGTTCAGCTGGGAGGTTTTTAGAGGTTCTGTGTCCTCATCAGTGTTTCTCTGTAGAATTTATAGAATTGTTCTTGAGAAGAAATTCCTTCCTGAGAAGGTGAGAGTCCTAGGGAATCCCTGCCACGATAAAAGTGAAAGAAGGGTGGTGACCTGTAAAGATTGAACAAGAGCAAACAGTATGAGTTTACAAAAGAATTGGGGACCATATGTCCTACTCAAGATGAGCAAAGCTAGACTGGTATTTTTTAGGAAGAAACTGTTGTGGATTACATGAAAAACAAAATCAATCTGAATGTTTTTAAAAGAAATAATTGGAAACTAATGGGGGAACTTTAGAAGAGGTCAAATACAGACTAAATACTAGATTCAAGAGGTGTTTTTCAAACTGGAGTTTTGCACTGATGTGAGAAGTGACGAGTGAGCATCAGGAGGGCTAGGGAGGAGGAGACTGCAATAAGAAGGTTTGAATGATCAAGTATTTTAGCAACATGGATGGAAAGAAACAGCCAGATTTTTTATGACATTGTGGAGATGAAGCTGGCATGTTTTATTGGTGGAACATCTGTGGAAGGAAAGAAAGAAGCTGAAGATGACAAAGTTGTGAGCTTCTGCAGCAGGCAAGGTGATTACTAATTCTTGGTAGCTTAAGCGAAAGAAGTAGAGAGAAGTATTTAAAAACAGGGATGAGCTCAGTTTTTGACGTTCTGATTTTAAATTGGAAGGGGAACCTGCCATAGGAGGCATTAGAAATGTAAACGCCGTAAGGGAGCAGAAAGCCGAATGGAGAAGGGAATCTGCAGCGTGCCTTTTGTAGATATGGTGGTGGTTGTACTGTGAATCCCCCATGTGGGAGACCACTAAAATGAGGAGCAAGGAACAGAGCCCCTACTAGACTGACAGGAGAGAAGGACCCAAGAGAAAAGAAGTTAGGAAAGCAACTGGCAGGAGTTCAGAAGAGGATATATCTGCCTGGGACCAGGCAATGCCATAGATATTTTTTTTTAAATTAGTCCAGTGACTGCAGTCGTGTAACTAACTGATCCTACTGAGAGCCGGAACCCCCACACTGTTCACGCTGTTTGTAATTTGTGGGCTGTTTTGTTCAGAGCTCTTTCAGCTGTGCCTGCATTGTGCTGTGTAGATGCATCCAAACAGGAAAACAGACTTGCTGAACCCATGTCAAGACTGGGTTGTAAGTAGAAAACGATAATCTGTGTCGAAAGCTCCAGAAGGACAATGAAAATATTTCTGAGATCTTGCCAGAAAGTTCAGTGCTAATTAAGACCCGTGCACTTTCTGGTGAATGACCAGGGCTGTTGTGTAAAGGACAAAGCAAAGTAGAATTTGAAGCTAAAGCAACTGCTGGAAGAGTTGCACTTGTCTACAGTGGGACTTTTGTGCTGTACCTGCTGGGTCACATATATAACTATAACAAGTTTTATCTTGATAGTATGTCTATGTGGGTTGTCTTGTTTCTGCCCTATGATCAATAACAAAGCATTTCAAGTTATTAAAACCAAACCCAAGTATTTATCTGTAGCACAAGAAGTGTTGAGCTTTAGTCTTTTGCATCTGAGTTTTTTGAACATATTGGAATTGCTACTGCATTGGTTTTTTACTTTTTTTTTTTTTAATTTAACAACAGAAAATAGCAAAGCTGTTAGCAGTTGCTAACAGATTTCACTTAGAGCCTCATCTGTTGCTCAGCTGCTATTTACTTGTAGTTCCTGGTCTTTTTTTACACATACAAAAAAAAAAAAAAAAAAAAAAGAATGATTGCTTTCTTGCTAAGCTTTTCCTGGATTGAAGCTTTATTTAGGTGACTGTGATTCAGGGAGACCTTCAAGAAACCATGTTTTTATTTTCGTAATCATTGTTTCTAAAAATGTCCTGTTGTTTCACCCAGTGTTAAGTGGAACTCTTTCCTGTAGCATTTTAATGGCTGTGGCACTTCGCTCAAAGTTAGTTAATATACTGGAGATTTGAAATAAATATGACACTGGTTATTACTGATCAGTTAAGTCTCTCTAATCCAAAGTACTGTTTTACTGAGGTGCAGACTGCACAGTGTTTGTGTTCGTGTTTGGTTCATTCTGGTGCATATGTTGCTGCCTTCGTACTGGATATGTATGTGTGTTGTCCAAAGAACAACAGAAGTTGACTCTCTTGACTGCATGTAACATCAGCTGAGGAGCATTACATTTTACTCTGATGTTGTCTGGCACATTGCACCATCATAGCTTACTAAGTAACCCACCACTAGACAACAGACAAGTAAATTGATACTGTCGATCAGGAAAACAGCTACATTCAATACCCTTATTACTGGAGCTATGACTAAACATATACTGCAGTCCCAGGAAAAAGCCAGTGTCTAACATCTATGCTGAAACTCTTTTGAAACAGAAATAATACTTAGTTCTATGCAGGTACGTAACAGCAGCAAGGTTATACAGTGCCAGACTCAATTCTCAGTTCATCTCCCTTTTGTTACATTGAGCTGACTGATTCTTGCAGTGCACGGTGAGTCTTGAGGAGACTGCTGAACCTCAATGAGCTTCCATGTTTTTGAAGGTGTTTTAAGTTTTCATGAGAAATACTATAGTGAAACAGCTTATTTATGCCTTTGAATAAAGGTAGTGTGTAGTGTCATTGGTTTAAAGCCTTGTGAGGTGGCTCTGTTGGCTCTTTGGAAGAGTTGGTGCAGGGTGTTAGAAATCCCTGATGCTGAGCTCTAATGCAAATTACATTATCACTTAGCACCAGGAATGCAAAGCTGATCTAACTAAGAGGTTAATAATAGAAAAAATTATTCCCCAGTTTGCTAGGTGATGAACTCTAGATTTTAAATTTGTGATCTATGGTTATTTAATGGCCATTCTTTGAAATACTATCAAAATATTCTTTTCTAACAAAAGTAGGCTTTGTGTTGGTTTCCAAATTAAGTTGATGAAAGACTGAACCTTTAAATCACCAGAGAACCATGACCTCTGCTGTGCAGTGCTGCTCTGTATCCTAATCCCATAGCAGTTGTTACAGTCCTGGCATATAATAACCATAAGTCTACAGCATTCTCACTACCTTTTCCAGAGAGTGATTGTAAAAATTCTGGGCAGCCCTTTCAGCTTCATGGGTATGAAGGTAAGTTGGCTAATGGACTGCAGCCACACCAGTGGCACTTTAATAGGTAGCTCCCCCAGGCAGAGACCGGTAGGCTGAAGTAATATTTTTTGTGGTATAAAAATCTTAAGAGCAAGTATGTAATTGATTTTGCCAAACTGGAGTGCAGTGGGAGAACACCCTCTCATTCAGTCTTTGTTTCTAGGGTGGATTCAGGGGAAAAAACCCAACCAACCTTCTTCTTATAAGGCAACTCTTGTCAAGTTACCTTCACTAGTCCACTAGCAAATATTTTCAAAATCAGTATAGGTGAGAAAATGCCTATCCCTCACAAATACTGCACATCAACCATGACTTGCATGGTTGTGCATGTATACATGTAACTGTAAGCCCAGGAAGCAAGAATATATACATGTGTATTAGTTACATATGCTTTTTCCTTTTCAGAAAGAGTGTGCTTTCCCACATAACAGTTCACTTAAATTATTTACCTTCCATTTCACAATATGAGGCATGAATATTTTATTTTTTGTCCCCTTAATTTGCCAATTTTCCTTTAAGCTAAGTGCCTTAGTGATTTTAATTTTTCATTCTAGTTGGAAGACTGAAATGACCCTTTTTTCATTATTACTATTATAGGCCTTCTGCTTAGAATGATACTTTTTACAACCACCACTGTTGAGCCTGTAATAGTATTGCAGAGTAGATAGCATAATGTACAGATACTGACTTCCATTAAGTATTGCACTATGATAGCTTATGGAGAGATTTTTTTCTGCTCTGTGTTGCCCTAAGAAATTAGGCATTGTAGAAAAGTTAGCAATGCAATGAAGAAAGAGCAAATAATAAGCTTTAGCTGGAGAGAGGCAGTGTATATAACTAATGTTAATTTATATGTCTGTACATATGATGCTGGAAATCAGCGTGGACATGGGTAGATTACAAAAAAGCAAGACTAAATTATATTTTAATTAGGCTGAAGTTGGTTTGGAACTTTTTGTCCTCAATAGCAAAATGATCTGAGATGGATTGTGCTTGTGTATTTGATGCCATCAGTTAACAAGGCAGTTGAGCTATTTAGAGGCCTTGATTTCCTTTTGTCTAATAAAATCCCCACTTTTAAATAGGTAAATTTAGTAAATAAAACTTCTGTTTCCTTTAAAGAGCACAAGAGCATGAGGGAGAGAAGATACCTAATCAATTTAATGTATCTCAAGTCTGTCAAGTATTTGAGACTAAAAAAAGACAAACACTTTGATTTATATGTTTCACTTTTTCTTTTCCTCTACCGTATTAATTCCTCCTTAACTACATTGATAGTCAGACTAAAACAGAGAAAATAAGGGGAATTGTTCTAAAAATGATCATGTGGACTGCCTACTAAAGGCTTATTTGTTTAATTAAGCATCTGTTCTCCTCTTAATATGCATGCATAAATCTCATTAACGTTAGATGTATGCAAGTGCAGTGAAGAAGAATAGACCCCTCGCTCTCATTATTGAACTTGGATAACAAGATTTATATTTACTTAACAGATCAGAGCAGAAAGTTCCCTCTGACTATTTAAAAGGACTGGAAATTACAAACTGTTTGCAAGGAGCGTGCTTTTTGTGAAATAGTTGCATGTTCACTTCAAGTTCAAATATCATTATTCAAGCCATTACTAAGCAAAAAAAAAAATAGGCAGTTTGGTGGTGTGCTTTTTTCTGGAAGGATTAACTTTGTGCACTAAGTTCTGTGATGTGTCTACTTAAATGTATAGTTGCCTATTTGATATTGACCTGTGTGCATGGCACACCTGCTACAATAAAAGTAAACTCCAGGTCTTCTGGAGGTGGCATATTTCTCCCTCTCCCAAGAAATGCCTTCTGCAAAAAAAGTCCTAAAAAGCAAAGTATATTCTTCGTGAATACTGAACGGTGCAGCAGTGTGTTTTGCCTCCATTCACTATAGCTGGCTGTTACTTGTTCTAAGATCCATCTCTTAGCTGAGGATAAAACTTGAATTCCAGATATTCCTTATAAGTTACAGTACGTTGGGTATTTCTATATGTAGTATAGATGCATTATGGTCAAAGATCCTTAAGGGTTTGAAGTCGTGCACAAGAATTTGCATTAAGGCTTCCTGAGCTCCATTTTAACCAATAAAAACGTATTTTTCTCAAGAATACAGTGCGGAGTATGAGTTCTACCTTGAGACAGTAAAACCAGCAGTTCTGGTATTTCTGTTTCAGTGGTTCTTGTAACATGAACTTGGTAAAGGCAGGGGTGGGGGAGGCGCGCTCCTGACAGATTCCTTTAACTACAAAGTGCTGGCAGGTGCCAGTTTAATAGGTGCTGCCATTAACAGCCATCTGTAGAGAAAATGAAATGTGCTCATCTCACCAAATTATGATTTATGCCAGACAAAGCAGTCAAACCAAAGTAATATTTATATTATAATGTAGAGTCATTGATTAAATGCACATGGCATATCAAATTCAGTTGACATTTTAAGTTGAAATGATTGCAGACATGTAGCCATTTATTTAACTATTACTTTAAAAAATGTGTCTCTACTTGTTATTAATAGAAGAAAGTCAGACCTAACCAATATTTCAATAGGCTGACCTTTTGTTTTGCTGACATATAAAAGGAACAAAGCTCCTTTTGGGGTAGTCACAATTTCAGAGCATATGAGGTATGCCAGCTTCAGAAAAAAACTGACCCCTTTGAACCGTTCTGTCTCTCTCTTCCCTTTTCTCTTCCCTTTTCTTTTCCATACAGGACTTTTGAAAGAAAATGGATAAGAGATGGTTTAGGAGATAGGAGAAGAGTCTGAGAGAGGCTTTGTTTAGAGTGCCTGCTCTGCTGCTGATTTCTTGGGTAACACTGGTTAACTCACTTAGCTGCTCTGAATCACAGTTGTCCTTATACAAAAGTTATCATCAGTGTTTATAAAAAACAAAAACCCCAGCATTTTCCTGCTTCATATGATCATTGTTCAGATAAATCTGTTAAAAAATAAATACATTTAAGAACTAGTCTGGCTACTCCTGTAAAAGTATAGCAGGCAAATAGTTTTATTTTTAAGAAAATTAAAAAGAAAAAGTAGTAAGCTTTCGTGTGATTTTTCTCATACTAATTTTCTTACGATTTCTGGGATTCTTCTTTCTCTCTCTGAGGGCTTCTTTACTGTCTTTCCTTTTACTTCTTTCCAGTGATTCCAATTTTTCTCACTTGCTAACCTGTTGCCCAGTCTCTTGTTTCCATTCCTTCTCTCCATTCTGTTTGTAACCTTGTCTCATTGTTGCTCACCTTTCCATCGGTTTTTAGCAGACTTTGATCTGTTCTCTTTGGAATAAATAAATAAATAAATCAAGCCTAACCCCGTTTGCAAGCTCAGCCTTCTTCTGTTACACTGTTCTTGAGAACTGTTTGACAGAATACTGTGTTGCTCACCCTTACCCATTCTTGCTACTGTACATGAGGTGCCAAGCTAGGGGTTCCTCCTCCTCTCTGTATGATCTCCTAGCTACCGATACGCTTACCTTTAGAAATGTGGTTTGGAATATAATGCTTCAGAATTATAGTTGACCTTCTGTCTTTTAGCCTTATTGCTAGAAAAAAATGATCTGTCATTTCAAATTTAACATGGGCAAACTCATTTTTTTCTCTGCAGATTGTTCCTCTTTATGTGCTTACTCTGTCATCATGGAAACAGACAGCATCTTTCCCCTTGTGCAAAAGCCCCTACATGGGATGTCATCTTTCAGTGAACCTTAAACCCACTTAGTGAGGCAGTGTCTAAAATTTGCTCACTTCTTAGACAACACACTGACCATGCAAAAGAAGTTTCTTCCCTTTCTGCTTGGACTCCTGTTGCTTCCAGATTATGTCAGTCTCTCTCGTGCATCACACGGCTCGGTGGTCATTCTGAGTGCTCTCGCCTGCCAGCACAGCACCAATTTTTTCTCTTTCCCAGTTTGATCAGCATTAACAGACCAGTGTAGTAGCGTATTGCTTTGAGCAACCATGAACACTTACTGGCCCGTCTGTCTCAGCAGCACTCTTTCTACTGCAGCATGTCTGGGCATAAAGGATTTTATATAGCACTTCAACTTACCGAAGATTTGCCTCTGCTGTAAAACTTCCATGATGTGTATGAACATTGGCAGGACAAATGAGTGATGAAGTAAGGCTTTCTATCCTTTCCGCCCCAGTTCCCGCTTTCTATCTCTGTCCACTAGTAGCAAGTAAGAAAAGCTCTTTACAGCTTCCTGCTCTGCACTGCATTTGGCTGTGCCTAATGCACCTTTGCCACTCCTCATTTGTCCGGAGTCTGTTAGGGTGTGAATGCAGAGATACCGGATTGATCCCTTACCCAGCAGTTCCTGCTCATTTTGCTGTTAAGTTCAGGAGCTAACTGGAGTTAACTCCTCATCCTTATCACCTCCAGCCCTCCATCTTGTGGTGATGCTTGTTTGATGCCAGGTTTCTGCCCTTGTTACTTTCTTCTCTTCTCTCTACCCTACTCTGCACCCCAGGGTCTCTCGTCTTGGCTGTTACCTGTCACCCAGCTTATGCAGACCCTTGAGTACGGAGTTGTTAGTTTGGCCTCTGCCCTCTGCGTATGCTGCTTCTACGCTGCACCTTGAGATGAGGAGCAACTGCTCTCGTTTCTCAGTGGTCGTGATGCTGCATGATGTTTACCATAGGAGTTAATTATGCTATTGAGTGTTCCCCTAGCAGAAATATTTACATTCAAAGAACCTTCCCCTGCTTGCTTCCTTCTTTCAGTGGAAATGACATCTCTAGGGTCTTGGCTTGGACCTGGGGCATTTGAGAGAATTTGATCTTACTCTTTTGAAGTCTGAATAATTCCTAGTGGTGAAAATGAAGATGTCTTTTCCCTTTTCCCTTTCTGTTCTTAAAAATTACCATTTCTGTCCCATTGTTGTTGTTGTTGAAAAGAAACAGTAAAGAATGAATAAAAAAGTAACGTGGGCAAATATAAAATGGTAGCCAAATGCTGACATGACTAAAACTATCATCTTCTGTATGTGTATATATTACATACACTCTGAGATACGTGTCGCCACTGGTGTAGGAATTAAAAAAATTAAATTCAGGACTTAAAGGTTGGCTCACAAGATGAAAATTTGTCTGTGTGTATATGTAGTATTGGATGCGCAGGCCACTAGGTATCTGCTATAGTTCGTTGGCATTTCACTTTTGAAGTAATAAACTATGCTTGTGCCATTCATTGTCCCTTATTTGAAAGTAGTGAATACCCATCCTCACACTAACCCCAGATTATCAGGTTGGTTAGTAATAATATGTAAATAGAATTGTAAAGCTATTTTCTGGTGGCACAAGGTCACCACTGCTGTCTGTTCTTTTCTTTCTAGCCAAAGAACCCTACCGAGTAATGAGTCGGGCATTGTTCATTCTACCTCTGTTGTCTTTTTCTTTAGCTTTTTATCCTCTAATTTGGAAATCTGTATTACAGTAGCTTAGTATAACAGACATCCTAATGTTCTGTTTTTAATTAAAGTGAGATTGAGGAAATAATTCAAATAAGTTAGCTGTCCTCCCCCCTGCCATCCCACCCTTGTTTTCCATATCTTCTGCATTTGGAAGTGCTTGTTTCCATTCACATGCTCTTGAATTGTTCAGCCTCCCTAACAGATAGTGAGGAGGGACTATCAACGAAGCTCACTTTCATTCATTCAGTCTTCTTAGCAGTACATGTTATTAAATTATTGAATTTTGTCTGTTTTGATGCAGTCTGCACTGTAAAATACAATTCTTAACATAAAAACTTTGTCGAAATGTGAAGATTTCACAAAACCAAACTGCAGTGCTCTTGAGAAAAAATTTCCACTATACAGCTGCAGATCATTTTACTATGACTGAAATGTATATACATACAGCAGAGAATGAGTAACTTGATCTAAATTACTCAAAAAGAAATTAGCAAATATTTCTTTCCTTTAAAAAAGCACATTATTATAGGTGTAAGTTCTGCAATAGGGTAATGTACCTCTTCATCTCTGAAGACCTCTACCCCATCTTTTTCTTAATGAATTCCTATTTAGGCTATTTTAGCTTGCTTGTCAGTTGTTGCTTCCCATACAGTCAGTCATCTGCAGCAATGGAGAGGGTGCTGTAGGCAGGCTTTGGGAGCTCTGGGCTGAAATGGTTTGGGAAGATATGTAGAAAAATTTCTAGGTATAGTTCTGCTTTGAATTCTACCTACCTACAGCAGTAATGTCAGCTGCTTTGTTTCTACGTGTGAGATGTTAGCTAATTTCAGTAGTTACAAAGTGGAAGTTTTGGTTATGTCTATGTAGTGTGAATGCTTGCTGTTCTATACAACTAGTGATGTTCTATAAGACCACAGTCAGACCTGTAAAACCTATTGTGCTGATTGTCTGTAAACTGCATGATTTGTTAATTTGCCTGTGAAGTATGTTGCACCCAGTGAGTGGTGAACACTGATTGGGCATGCAAGCTTGCTGATTCGGAGTGGATAACTCAGCTTTAGTCGTCAGCTAAATTTGGTTTTTTTAATAAAAATAAAACCAAAAGTGAATTTGGTTTTATTGCATCTCCTGCACGTAAATTACTATTAAAAAAATCTGTATTGTGGAGATGTTTCAGTGTTTTACAAAGACTTACATGTTTCTGCATGCTTGGAGGGGAGGAAAGAAGCCCCCCCCACAAAATATGTGCTCTAGCACGAATTAGAAGCACACCAAGTTTTAGGCATCCCTAGGTATGCTAACAAAAGTATTCCGATAGCAGTACATTTATTTAGTTCATCCTTCACGTTTATTCTGGCTTAAAATCCAGCTTCCTCTGTCTTGTGGGGGTATTCAGGTTGGAGAGAATGAGTTTAATCTTTTTGAGGTTTAGGCTAGAGTTTAAAGAAATTGAAAGATGATGTGCTTGTCATCATGGGTAGAAAGATCACTACTGGCCCTAGACCTGCTGCAGAGAACTTGAAATATACCATAAATTGCTGTCCATGAACTGTGTGTGATTGGAAGTGGAGCGCAGACAAGATGATCTTTCACTGGGAAAGATTTAAAAAAGAAAAGAAAAAAAAAAAGACAGACATAAGAAGTAACCAACAATACTAGAGTTGAAAAAAAAAAAAGTGCAGATTGAGGTTCAGAATAACTAAATAGTTAAGATTTACCTCAGCAGTTTAATAACTTCTTGAGAACTCAATCCAGCAGAGTAAAGCAATAAACTGTAGCTGTATTATATATGCTTCTGTCTTCTTTGCTCTAGATCTCTATTAAAACAATGCATTTGCACCGTAGTAAAAGGTTACAGCGAAGCTAAAATTAAAATACATAGGTGACTCTTTGATTATGTGTATAATGCACACATCACATGGAAACTAAATTTTTTCTGCCTTTGCTATTTTAAGCTGTTAGCTGTATTCTTGTATTTTTATGGAACTGGTGGATTAGCACATAAATCTTTTAAAGTATTGTATAATTAATTTCCAGAATAGCAAGTAAAGGCTGGGTCTGTCTTTTTGACAGGCTGTTTCTGTCTCTACAATGAGAACAGCAAAAGGTTAGGAGAGGAGGTGGATTTATGTGTTTGAGTACTATAAATACTCTAGGGGAGGCGAACAAGGGGGTGCTTAAGGGCTACATAAACTAAAAGGAGTTTCTTTACAGTAGAATAGTCTCGTCACATCACTACATATCTCACTCATCTTCTCAAGGACACAGAAGCACTCAAACGCATTGAAACAGCCCATGTCTGGAGAAGAGCATGTTTAACAGTGTTGTATTAATGGCTTCATGGGATACCAAGGCCATTGTTTATCTTGGCTGTTCAGTTTATTGTCTTTCTCAGTCTTTGTTTATTTTGTGTACATCAGCCATTCCCTGAGTATCTTGGGACACAAATTGCCTATAATAGATCAGATTTACTGGTCAAAGGTTAAGTCACTCTCATGAGGCTGCTTGCCTGTGATAGTGTTGGTTTCTGTTGGCTTTGATAGTGTATTTATTGCAGTAATATTGTAATGTCTTCGCACAATCTTTAAAGCTCAATAGAAGGTTCCAGTGTAGCTGTTCCAGTTGGTGACAGCTTGGTGAATTTGGGCTGTCATTAACTCAAGCAGATTTCTTTGTGAGGAATCTTATGTGTTATATTTGGAAAATGCCAGTCAGATTGAAACTGAGATTGCTCTCTTCTGTAGAGAGAAATCTTTGTCTAGGGGGACTAACGCTTTATGTTGTCCAGCAGTGTTTAGATCTGCTCCATCTTGTAAGTTTCCACAGAGCTAAATGGAAAATTATGTTGAACGTCTAAGTATCTGTTTAATAACCACTATGCAAGGCAGATGCAGACCTAATACAAGGCTACAAATAGAAGTTTGATACAGAAATCTGTAATATAAATAAGAGGAAATTTCATATACAGCAATGATCAGAGGAGGAGGAAAAATACAAAGTTTAATTGGTTGCATAAAATTTCTTGCTAATTTATAAGCTAAAAAGAGAAGATTGTAAATGGAGCACTGACATATGAGGCTTCCACTGTGTTTGTAAATATTGATTTTAAAATGAGCTTTAAAAAGCAATTAAAAAAATAAATTGTTGGTAGCCTTCTCAAGGACCCAATTTCAAAATCTGACCAAACAGAAGAGAGGGACACCAAAATAAAACGTCAGGGAGGAGGGGAAAAAAAGAACCCAGAAGGCAACTTAAATTGCTGTAGTGTCTGTATTCAGATGATTGAAGCCATGAGATATAATTAAAATTACCAAGTGGATGTTGTTATCAAGAATGAGACAGTGAGGCTTAAACAGAATTTCTCTGAATGCATATGGGGAATTTTAGGAGGAAGATAAGAAAAAGAACAATCTTACTGTCAGCTATAGAGAAGGGTATTCGCTGCAGAACAGCTCAGGCTGTGGGCATTTTCCAGAACCTCTGGGTACCAAATTTCAAGGATAACCAAATGTTCTATAAAAGTATTTTGTGATCAATTGTATCAAATGGTACAGATAAGTTGCATTGAATCAACAGAGATGACAATCCATTTGGCTGAGTAGCAAAAGATTGTTACAGACCTTTAATGCGACAGTTTTGGTTCAGTATCTGTCCATTTTGGAATTTGGACTTGTAACAATTGTGTTGGTCCCTTGAAAAAAACAAAACTTTAATAAAGTCAGTATACTGTAGCAGTGCTAAAACACAGAACAAAGCAAGCTGGGAGAGTAGTGCAACAAGCAGGTATTACAACCCGTTTCTTTTGAAGAACAACTAACATTTGTGCATTTAAATGACAACAGAACGATTCCAGAAGCTCATATTAAACTTGCATGACCAGTGATGAGATTGAGGGTAAAAATGTTTGAAAAGTGGAAGGAATAGGGGTCAGCTACAGAAGTGATCAGACTTGATTGCAAAAAATAAAATAGAAATACCAACGAGGCAGAGCATAGTGATCAGAAGGAAGAGTTTGGAGAACCTAAATAATCAACGGTTATTTCAAAATAGTGGAGAGCATCCTGGAGCCTGTCAGTCTTCCTGAACTAAAAACCAGCAGATGTTTCAAAAAGAATGGTCTTAAACTACAGAAATATGAACATGTAGTGGCTTTGTGGCAAAATTTTCCAGGCCTGAGTCAAAGCTTGCTGAACTTGATGGAAGTTTTTCTTGTGCTGGATGAGACTTAGAGTGTTCCCAGGTACATACAGCTGTGAGATTGAAGTGAGCCGGTATGAAGTTGTGACTAATGCTTTTTTCCTTCGGGTTCAAAGGGTGTAGGACAATTAATTCTAGTCCCAGTTCTGTGTAGACTTGAGAGTGATTAATGTTTTTTCAGACTTGCTGGGGACATCCTAGCTTGAACCTGATTGCTCATAAGGTCTACTTCTTCCCTGAATAGTGAACCTAAAAATGGTATATTGAGGTTCTGTGTTTCTTTCAGTAACTTAGTATCAGATTATATTTTTTTTCTTCAGAAATGCCTTTTAACTGATAATCCTGAAAACTGGAGCCTAAACTTGAAGATATTTTTGCTACTTATTTATTCTCACTGGTATGCAAACATTTTGGAGACCGAATTCTTCCTTTAGCTGCATCTTTACAATCAGATTCTTCTGACTTCTGTTTCACAGGAATAATTCCAGATGGAATCTAGCCTTCTAATTCATGAAAAAGAATAAAGTTCATATTTTTGTCTGTTAGCTTTGTGGTTGTACAGGGCTAAAATGAGTAAAAGGTGGGAGAAACTAATTTTGTTTCCTTAATAATACATGGTGGAATTCCCAGAGGAAGCAGATCTATGGAGTACTATGTCTGCCACGTAGCAGAAATCTGTGTTGCGTAGGGGAAGAAACAGGCTTTTTGCCACTGAGAATTTTTAGATTTTTCATACAGGATCTTGCCTGGGTTGAGACAACAGTTCCAAAACTCAAGTGTTCCTCATGGGAACCTCTGAAAAAGAAAAAGGTTGGGTCAGTTAAAAGCGCTTATTTTTATTCTGGGTTTTCAATTTTAGAGCCTTTTAATAAGGACTAAAGTGGATATTAATATGAAAAGTCACTTTATATAAAATCCCTAATAGCTTATTGTGAAAATACAAGAAAACTTGACAATTTAAAAAATTAATTTGTGACATCACAGAAAAACAGAAAAATTGCTTACTAAACAAAAAATGGATAACCTCTACAGTCTGCTTGCTTAGTAAAATCTACCATCCTAGAAAAGAGAAACAGTCTTTCATAGTACTTTAGGAAAAGGACAATAATGATCACTGAACCTAAGGTTTAGCATCAGAAAAAAGTGTGCCTGATGCAACTGAAAAATATAACCTCTTTTGTGTAGTCATTGCTGCTATTAATTCTGAAAATGCGGCCTGTGATATGACTAGAATATGGAGCAGAGCTAGAAAGAACTTCTAAGTTAAATCAACTTGTGATCCAAAAATGTATATAGTAGTAATATTAAGCTTCTGATAAGGCACTGACTCGTGGTTGTGAAGGACAGTGATGGCCAACCAAGTCCCTGCTACAGCCCATGAGGATCTGCTAGGATTTAGTGAGGCACTGCAAGTGTTCTGAGGAAAGTAAGAAGCTTCCTCAAAGTAAAAACAAACATCATGGGCTAATAGACAGGCTCATAAGAAAGCCACTCAGCAGATTCGGCTGAAAGGTTATAGGATGGAAATGAGTAATAAAGAATAATGGCAGCTTTCCAGGAGTGGAGAGGGAATAACATGAAAATCAAGGCATATCATTGCCCTCCTTTATGCCTCTTGTTTTGTTAAAAGTGGAGGTGGCACCTTCTGTCTTCTTCCTTTAAGGAGAAGAATAATACTAATTTAAGAGCTTCCCCAGTGGTGCTCTTCTTTCTGGATCCCCCTTGCCCCATCCTGTGGTGACAGTGGCCTGTCCTGTTGGGTAAGGGACAGTGACAAGAGTGCAGCCACCCTCCAGTATCCCTTCCCAGTTGCTACACAGAAGTCTACCAGATAATGTGAATGACAGAGGAAATACAGTTAGAGATAAAATAATGGCTTTCCCGTTCCCCTCCTTTGAGCTCTGTAGCGGTAGCTTTCCCCATTTTCCCTGCCCATGCCAGCCAAGAACGTACTTCTCCGCAGTCTGCCTCACAGAAGTCCTGATTCAGGACTTCCCTTAACCGGTTACAATTTGTGTCCACACACAGATGCCCTTCACAGCTTGTTTCCAAAATGAAAGCTGGCGTTATGCTTGTTATTGTTCGGTTATACATAAAGTGAAACAGACTTTCAAAAATCATTTACAGAAGATTTGCTGTGACTACTGACATTTTCTGACAACCTAATTTTTCTTGTAGACCTTCCCCTCTCCTCCCACCTCTCCCCACCTCCCAGTTCCTACCCTGCAAACAGCAGAAGTGTGTTTGGGAAAGTGAAAAGGTTATGAATCAAACTTTTAAGGTATTTTTTAATTGACCCCAGGTAGACATTTAGATGGAGCCTACAGAAAGATTGCAGATGTTCTATATTAAAAAGTCTCCTTATATTAGATGATGCTGTGTCCTGCACCTAATGATTGAGTGGTCTCCTGTGGAAACATGCATTTACCCATAGCACATACGGAGCGGTTTCAGTTATGTACGTATTTCATCTGTCACTGAATTAACCTGAAAAGTCTCTGGGTAACCAGATCCCTTGGAAGGGATGGCTTGATGCTTGTTTGATAAAGAACTTTTTTTTTAGTACTAAAACGTAACAGGTTTGTTCTGAAATGAAGCCACTGCTATTTCACTTGGAACCATAGGCTGCACAGACTTAAAAGCCCAGCATGTAATGTGGAGATTTTGTTTCAGTTACATTTTTCATAGTTTGCACCATGCAGTGTAGACTGGTTTGGGGCAGGGGTGTGTCTCTGGGTTTTTTTTGTTTGAATCCTGACCAAGAATGTTACTAAGCAAAATCGACTATGGGCATTTGCAATTTCATTAAAAATGGGTAATGCTGTCAAAGAAAAACAGCAATAAATTGTAGAGACTGCTGTTAAATAATACTGATGTTTTCAGCATTTGGAGTAAAACAGTATGATCTGGGCTTGAGTTTCAGGCTAGAGAAATGCTAACTTAAATCTAATTCGATTTGAGACTTCATTACAAGCTTACAGTATAGCTGGAAATTAATAACACTGTATACAGTTTCACTCATATGAAAACATAATCATTTGCCTTAAAAAAAAAAAAAAAGGAAAGAAAAAAACTCTGAAACTTCATTTTTAGTGTTGTAATCTTTTAATAATGAGTGGCTGAATTATCTCTGTAATTCATTACCCTCTCAGCTGTTAAGTGAATGGGATATGTTATGGTTTGTCATTATTCTCCATGGTGGCAAAGAGAAGAGACTGGGGAATTTAAATCGCTTTCCACTGCATGGGCTGTAGACATGCTGATGACTTGCTGTGGGATTGCATTTAGTTCCAGGATCTCTGGTGCTTCAGAGTGTAATACATTTGGTTGCCGTGAAACAAAAGGTTCTGATGGTTTATGTAGCTATACTGGAAGTAAAATGAAAGAGAAAGAACAAAAACTTGAAGTAAAATGTTGCTTTCTTTTACAAGTGACTAGCAGAGTACAGAGGAAAAAGTAATAAATAGATGTCAGGAGGGAAACAAAATAGTTGAAATATTATACGGACATCTCTACATGGGTGTCTGTGTATAGATATATAATGTGAAATACAGTATAATCTTAACGTTGTTATGTGCATACTTATGACTGCACTGGTTCATTACCCATTGCATCAAGGATGCTCAAGTGTTTATTATGCTATTTACCAAATTATAGCTATTTCCTGAACAGCCGGCCTCTGCTGAATATACTTGTATTCTGTCCGTCTTTAATAACGAAGCCTGCACTTTGGGACAGAAGCAGTCTGGCAGTGATCAGCAGGAAATAAGAGAGAAATTGGTAATCTCTTTAGCTTTACTGTTTTATGTTGTTTATTTGCCTCTCCCAAGCATTCATTTAGGGAACTTGGACAGCGTAGGTCAGGCAGCTGAATTTCTTAGTGGATATTAGGTAGTGGGATGAAGAGCCAACTCAAAAGTTTCCTATAGTGCTTTGTTTTTCAATCACATCTAAGATTTATCTAATCTAGTTTGGGGAAAGTGGTGTTGTAATTTTAATAAAAAATATCAGTATATCATTTTATAAACACCAGTTATTTATTGCAACGTCTGAGTAAGTACATACAATGGATTATATACAAATAGTGCTGCGAGGTAGAGGAATTCAAAGGAGTTTTTGAATTTTCAGACTGTTCTGCCTGGCAGCAGTTTTGGCCTGGTGTCTGAGCAGGGAAATCCTCCTCCAGAGGTAGAGCTGTTACATTTTGAGGATAGACTCTTCCATTGCCACCTTGTTGACCTTGAGGGTAGCTTGGATGATAGCATGTGTCCAGGCTCTCGACTAGGACTAACATCTTCCCGGTGTAAGGGCCAGGATAGATGGGGGCTGCCCATCTCTTGCCAAAGGAAAAGGCAAAGCTGCCTAAGGTACCGAGGGAAATGTAGTTGTGCAGTTCAGAAGAGATCAGGCAAGATTTCTGTTGCTAATCGGTGATTGAGTCTTAGCTGTCCAGTATTGGGGTTTTTGTGGTGTCAGGGTTTGGAGCTTGTTTGGTTTGGTTTTTCTGTTAACTTTCCGCAGACCTTTATTAAATGGCGGGGGGAGGAAGAGCCAGTCATGTTGTTTACCTTTGTAGTTGCTTTACAAAAGCAGTCTGATACAGACAAGTACCTCATCTTATCAACAGGGATTTATTGGTCAAAAGATTAAGAGAACTTGAACTGTGGGAAGCTAGAGACATGCAACCAACTTAAAACATGTAGTTTCCTGTTTCAGTGTTCAATCACAGGTTATTTTACACAGAGAAGATTCTTGGAGTCCTTTTAGTAAACCAGGCTTGAGTAGGTGGGACTTCAGAGTTCATGAAAAAAATCATTGTTGTCGTTGCATCTTTGTGTGTCATTAATCTTTAAAAAATAACAAGAAGAATTGTCTGGGTTCTAAAATTATCTTAGAATAATACTCAAAAATTGAAAGTATTTTTAACAAATCCATCTATTTCCTACGATTTATAGTGGTAATTTTTACTTTTTTCCAAATACACAACTGAGTTGCACACACTGTTCCTCTTGCTTTGTAGCATTGCTCCAAAGTGTAACTTGCTCAGTAAGGCAGTGCTTAATCATAAATCTGATTTGATTTCATTTTAACAGTCAGAAAAATATCCTCAATAAGGTTTCTGAAATCTTTCGAATGTAAATGTTGGCATATAATCCCTTCAATTATTGAAAAAATAGTCCAATCTGTCTCTAGTTTGGCTTTATAGCTCAAAATGCCTTAATGTGACAGGAATGCACTATAATCTATGAAAGGAATGTCTTAATTTATCACAGAGCCCATTACTTTTGAGTTACATTTTGTGCTCTGGGTAGCCGTACTTAATTCTTCACGGATAACGTAGAATGAAGTCTTGCCCATGATGTGTTTTAGAAAATGGAGTTTATTGTTTTCTTTTCCAAAGAAAAGAGTGGGTTTTCTTAGTACGGAGGTAAGTGCAGCTCTCAAGATCTTAATAGTCATCTGTAGAAGCTGGGCATTTCTCTGCGAGTAAAATGGAGCCAGATCATCTTCAACTTTTGCATTTCCCCTTCCACCACTAAGGTCAGTACTTCATACTAATTTCTCATATACTAGAGAGTACTAGTCTGGATTGGTTCTATTAAATACTTGAGTTTGAGTTAAAAGTACACTGAAGACAGACATATGTTCAACATTACTCTGTGTATTTGGACTTTGAAGAATCTCCAAATCTATTTAGGGGTTTGTATAATGAAGAGTTGAATTCTGTTTTAAGGTACTTGAATCTACCCGAGACTTACTGTCAGTTTTTGTTGCTAACAGAGATGCTCTCCAGCCCCAAGCTTTGTGCATCTGTATTTGATAAGGCTGGCAAATGCCTTTGATTAGAGTGGGTTTTTTTGGAGTGACCATTCAGAGGCAACCTTCTTCTGTACTCTGCTGTGTCTCATCAAGAAAGGTTTTTCACATTAGTGAAGCACTTAATTACATTGGAGCAGCATAGTTGCTTTGGGTTTTAGACTTATTTGGACTGTAAAACCGAAACATAACAAATGTTACCATCTGCTGTTCTCATCCCCTTTTCTCTCTCTGTGCCCCAACAGACTGTCTTCCTCCGTTTTATCCTTATTGTCTGATTCAAAAACTTGTCAGGGTACTTAAGGCATGTAGTAGCTTCAAGGCATGAAGCAGGAGATCAGTTTTTCCAAGACAAGATGCTGCACTTGTTCAGTGAATTAAGGGTTTCTACAAAGGTTAGCCAGAGCTATAACAGCACCTTTTTTTTCTCCCTGAAAAGTAAACTTGACACATCTGTCACGTCTGAGGACTGGAAATTTCTGGCTTCATAGAGGAAAATGTGTCACTGTGGTGTATGTCGTTTGACCTAACTATCCTAGAGATTTTTGTTCCATTTATCTCCTACATGCTTTATATAATGAAGGAAGTCTCTCTAGGCATGATCAACCACAGAGAGTGAGTGAAACAGAATGGTTTCAATCAAGGTTTCTGCTAACCCAAGTTAGTTGTTACTCTTCAGTCAAAGGTGCTAGCTTTCACCTTGGAAACCAGTAATAATTGTTCCGTTCACAGACATTTTGTAGATTTTCACTAGCCACCGGTCACAACCTTGTGCTTAAATTTGTAAGATGCTTTTTTTATTTTGAATCCTGATGTTTTATCCCTTTCAGAAAAATAACCTCCCTGTGACCTGAATTTCTGGAGTTCTGTGATGATCTTTGACGGGGATATCTTGATAGGAAATGCTGCAAATTTCTTTGCATCACCCAGACTGTATTCCAAGCTTGTGTGCAGCACTATTCTAGCAAACTTGGGTTACTGCTTTTCTCTAGAAGAAATGTCTTTATGGCATGAAAGAGCTACCAAAAGAATTGAAGCAGAGTGCCTTAAATATTATGTGCTGCCCAGTTTATTATTACTAAATTATGTTCAAGAGCCCCTCATTTCATCTCCAGGCAGGATACAAAAATTGGAACCCAGCTAAATATATTTCAGGGAGAGATGAGAAAGGCACTGAAATGCATTAGTGATTTATTTATTTTTTTTTGAAAACTCAATTTAGTTTCCCTGAGCACCCAACCTTGGCATTGAGATTGTTTCCCAGGGTACTCAAAGTAGTCAGCTGTTACAGAGTTAAGGACTGTGGAAGCCCTGGCTTCTCCCAGCAGGCTGCAGCTGCCACGGAGTACTAGCAGTGCTGCTAGCAGTGGAGCAGATCAAGGGAGGAGGGTTGTTGGGTTTCTTGGCTCCCTTGTGCAGCTCCCCAGCAGACTGCTTGGGGGCTGCTCTCGATGGCTCATTCCAAGGCTTTGGGACTCAGGAGAGCAGAAAGTGCTGGGCTGCTCTGGAGCTACAGACAATAAGGTCAGACTTCTTCATGGGAAGTTGGGTGAGCTGCTGGGAGGCATAGTGGAGGCCTTTCTTACTTGATGTTAGATTGATGTCAGATGGGATTTTTCACTACAAGGTGTGTAATGTCTTAAAAACTTTGTCAGAATTTTTCCTTCTAATTCTATGTGGAGCTGCGCATACTATCTTCTTCATAAAGTCGCCAAAGCAAACAGCAACCGCACTCTAAAAACTGATCATTTAAAGCACATGTAAAAAGAAGGGTGTAGCAAAGCTTTCTTTGGCACTGCTTAATTTTATGGATTGTCTTTCCTGACTAAACATTCGTTGCAGGCACTTTTGATTTTTAATGTCCTGCATTTCTGTGAACAGGTTTCATGTCGTCAAGGCATGACCCTGAAGGTAATTACCTTTGTAGTTTTAGCTGGATTACTACTGACAGAAAAAAGAAATGCATTATGTCTCATCTGAGCAGGTATGAATATAGATACTTCTGCAGAATGTTTTCTTCCTTGGCCTGCTTCTGGTAGTAGTAATCTGACAATTATCTGGATGGTCCAGGAGCAAAAATCCAGGGGTGAAGAGAACCTCATTTTCTTTTTCACACTGCATCTACCTTTCTCAGACTAGAGTATTGTTATAGAAATTCAATGCGTACACACATTTAGCTGTATTCTGTTAGCTAAGCATAAGCTAGAAGACCCATTTTACCTTAGCTGTGTGAGGAGAGTGAATGAGAGGGTATATTTTATATGCTACATGATGTAGCGGTGTGATAATAAACACGCTGCTTGTTAAAGAGGATTCACATTAGTGCAGGCCTGAAGCATTGATCTGGTCAAAGACTCTTTGCAAACAAAATTGTTTATCTGTCATAGCATTATAGGCTGCTTTTGGATCTGCCTTTAGCAATGAACTTGTAAAAGATCTTCCTTTTATTTGAATACTCTTCATTTCCTTTGCTCCTTCTGTTATGAAAGGGACTTGAATCAAGTAGTGTCACTACTACGGTTAAATATTTCACTGTGGAAAATCTTACATGTTAAAGGTAAGAGCTACTAGCACAGAAGAGGATAAATAAGCAAAGGTAAAAATGTGCATTTATAAACCTAGAACAGCAAGACCTACAAAGTAAGAGTTGCAAGTGTAATTACGAAAATGTCAACAAATATGCAGATGTTTTATAATATGACTCTTCCTGGATGACTCTCTACCCCAGCTGACATTTTAGAGGTGAACTGTAAATTCTTCCACTCCTTTTGCTGCTCGGTCTGCTCCATACCACACATGCAAATGTTACAGTATTACTTTAAAAGTAGCTTTAGAGATGACCTTAGTTCATCTCCCTGGGGCTGTGTGAAGCCCATATAAACAGAATGGGGATGTCTTAGGGGCATTTGTAATCGTTCTGTGAGAGGCCTAGGGACTCACTCTGGAGATGGAGAGTATGTCTAAGGTATGGAAAGCTTAATTGACAGCCTTAAAAAAAAAAAAGCAATGAGTAACCTGATAAATGGCACAGACTGTTAATTAGAATGTCTAAATTTACCAATTGTGTCAGGAAAATTAGGACAGTGGGAACAATATGTCCCTAAGCTGCTCACTAAACAACTGCTGTGCTACTTATTTATATTTATCTGATGAAAAATTACGTGCTGAAAGGAGCACAGGAGGAAATCTCTCTCACTAGCCTGGAGCTCCCAGACCTCTCCTTCTTATAAGGCCTCCATGTCCTGATATTCCCTTGTCTGACCTGATCATTGTTAATGTGGCCTGAGGAAATATTAAGCTGTTAGAGAATTTTAGTAGTGTATACATAGGAGGGAGCTGTGGGGGATTTCTGAGACCTAATCTAATGCTTAGTGAAGATGATTTACTAATTCCTGCCTGTTTCGTCAGGAATTGGGTTGGGCCCACAGTGATGAGAGAAAGAGGGAAGTTAGTCTGCTTAGGATTCTCATTTAAGTATGTACATATTTTTAAAATCTGGGGTAATTACATCTGGGTATGATTATGTGAATATTTAAATACATTTATAGCCAAGGAGGCAGACGTTTACATACGTACTTGAGGAAAGTGCCAGTTCCTCCCTGTGGAGGACCCTGGTTCCCAGGTGGCCGGCTGTCCTGTGCCGTGGTGGTGGGAGCCCGGCTGAAGGTCAGGAGATGCTTCCTGCAGTGCCCTCAGCCATGAGGAACAGTTCCTTCTCCTCCTGTTGCCTTGCTGTGTTCTGCATCGGTGAGGGTCAGGGGAGATTATTATTTCAGTAGTCACTAACTGACTTTTAATTAAACAGGCAGAAATGAGTAATTCTTTACACTTCTAAACCACTCTTCACCATCCTTCCCTGTGTACCTGATGCTAGGCAGGGCTAACTACCTAAGAGGTAGAATCATAGAATTGTTTCAGTTGGAAAAAACTTTTAAGATCAAGTCCAACCCAGGACTGCCAAGTCTACCACTAAACCATGCCTCTAAGCACCACGTCTATGCATTTTTTGAACACTTCCGTGGATGATGATTTCACCACGTCCCTGGGAAACCTGTTCTAATGCTTAACCACCCTCTCAGGGGAAAAAAAAAATTCCTAATAGCCATTTCATTTGTTTCTGACACTTGTGATAACTTTCTAGTTGCATTCTCCCCAGAACCTGCTTTGGACTAGGTGGTTTGTTTTTAACTCGGAAGGGAGTTAAGGAGGAGTACATTTGCAGTTGGGCTGCGTGTGCACTGCTTGGTTTCAAGGTGCCTGTACACACACTGCAGTTGGTTGGAGCAGATAAGTGCTGGTCAGTGGCTGCAGCCACACCGTGTGCTTGGCTGGCAGCCCTGCCCTTCTGTGCTCGCTCGTGCTAGTGCTGCTGAGCCATGTATTGGCTGGAGCTGTGCAGAATACATGTCAGGCAGGTGGTTATAGCTGTGCAGAATACGTGTCAGGCGGCTATTTGCATCCGAAGGGAAAGTCAAGAACTTAATGCAAGCTTTGACATTGATAAGAGGAACTCACAAGTGTTACTGGCTGCAGAGCTGAGATGTAAAGGGAGAGCTACTGAGATTATGGGGGTGGGAAAGATCTGGATGAGGGGTTTTTTGCAAATGTGACAGTGGCAAAGCACAGTGATATTTGAGGCAGCTGGAAGGAATATGTTTCTGGGACAGCACTGAGACAGAGATCCCCAGCAGTAGCTCGTGCTGAGAGCCTTTATCCAACTGCAGCTCTTGAAAATTCTATGCTGCCAATCGGTTAATAACAGGAAAAAATACTAGCTAGGCTAGATCTATGGAATATAGTCAAGCCTGCCTGCCCAGCTTCATTATGAAACAGAGCATTATGGACTTGTAGGTTTGTATAGGTACGTTTTTGGCACTGAATAAAAGAAGAATGATGGCATTTCCGCTGTGAACATATTCTGCCTAGGAGAGGGATGCTGAAAAAGAAAATCAGACAGCTGCCTTACAACATCCTTTTTCAGTTTGTTAATGTACAAGATAGGGTCTTCTGTGAAGATGGGGATTTAAGATTTCACATGAGAAGTTCTAAGGATTTCTTGAAGTAAAAGTAGGTTGGAACAAAGAAGTTCTGACTATTCACTTTGGCTTTGGCATGCACAGTTTTCTCATTGCACAAAACAAGCTCTACTATACAATTAATGTCAGATCAAAAGTGAGTTGGTGAGTGCAGTGGGGAATACCTTTTATCAGTATGCAGGCAACATAGCTGAAAAAGTATTAAGCTCATAATAGCTAATACAGCTTGTTACCTCAACCTTAGCTTTAGCCCAAGACCTCCATCCAGCCTTTGCCCAGAAGAACAATTTCTCAGGGGAAAGATTCTGTTTGCAGCTTACTGCTTCCTTGGCAGCCCCTTTGCTGAGGCATTCCACCTGGAGCTCTAGGTTCTGTGTCTCTTCTAACCCTGTGGACTGTCACACTCTTCAGGTCATCAGGAGGCTTGCTGAACCATGTTGTTCACTGCAACAGTGTTGAGTGGTTGGGGTTTTTTTTCGTTTGTTCTGGGAGAGGAAGAAACAGGAGGAAGTCAGAGCCATGAGGATCCAGGCAACTAAAGAAGTTTCTGCCATCCATTCTTGGTTTTTTTGCTGCTTTGCCAATGAGGCTTTCTTTTCCCAAGTACAGAAAAATCTGTTACTATTGAGTCCTATCCATTCCAGTTCAGAAGTGTCTCTGTTTTCTTAATAATTGCTTTTCTAAGATGTTGCAGAAGAAAATTCGTTCCTGCTTTGGTGCAAAAGCTTAAAAAGCATTTGGGGCGGTGGGGGAGAACTGACAGCTTCTGCAGCTTCAAGAAGGCTAAGCTTTGTGCCTTTAGAAATCCCCCTATATAAGCAAAGTTAAGGAGGGATGGGGAGAGGGGCATGTTTCACACCAGTGGCAAGAGCCCGTTGAAAGTATCAGTTTTTCTAGTTTTCTAGGCTTTAATGAGCTTTAGAGAGTTGTAGAAATTGATACATTAACTTATTCACATGGATTAAACTTTTGCTCGGTTGGTAGAATGGAGAGATCACGCAGTTTACGTGATGGCAAATTCATGAGAGAAGCCAGACTAGTTCTTTTTCAACACTGACCTATCCCACTGAATTCATCCTCCTTTTCTGTCTTAGTGTTTGACGACTTTCCAGGAAATAAGGGGACAGCTTGTACTTTTAAAATTAGTGCTGTTATAAGTACTTACCTTGTTAAGTAGTTCATCTTAAAAAATTTTAGTAAGCTTTGAACCTCTTCATGGTCATTGCCATTTGCTTTCTGACTACACCTTGACATACCAACCTGCATCAGCTCCCTCTTCTCCCCCCTTTCCATCTTCTACCACATACGCAAAAATACAAATTAAAAATTTGAAGAAAATACTCTTCTCTGAACATCACTGAACTCTGGACCTGACAGTTCTCCCAGTTCAGTATGTTTCACAGATGTTAGTCCTCAAGTAAGAAACTGTTCCAGTCAGTCTCAAAGTGGAAGAGCATGATCTCAGCATGATGAACAGGTAGCAAGTGAAAAGCATTCTAGTAGACAGCCAAGCTCCCAGCCTGAAACAGTTGCCAATAGCCTGAAGGGCACATGTGAGGATATGGGTGAGCAAACGAACTCGACTCTGTGCCAGCTGACTTCTATAAATGTTGTGCAAGGACAAGAATGTGTTGTAGTGATGTGGCTTAGATGTGGCAAAGGTTTAGATGAGGCAATTTTAATAATAGATGATGGTTTGTGTCTGAAAGGAATGCTGAAAGAATGGAGCTTCTTGCTGGCGACTGAAGGGCCCAGAGGCTTATGGTCAAGGCCAGTAATAAAAGGAATTTAAGCAGGGCTTATGATTCTTCAACTTGTGAATATGTGTTGCTGAGTTATTTTTGGGTCCTGATTTGGGGTTAGGTGTAAGGTTCAGAAAAGGAGGAACACACCAGTTTCTTGGAAGGGGTTGTAATTCAGGAAACAGGGGGTCTAAGAGCTTGCTGTATTTCTGGAACATCAAGGGATATTATAAAGATTGCTTAAAAAAATTAGGTCATTAATAGCAGAAGTGATCTGGCGAAGTTTAATCCTGTGCTAAAGTTACTATTTAATGATGATAAGAGAGGCCTTTCCTGATTTATCTTAATGGTTTTCCTTTTAGAAGGACTGTGCCATGTCTTGATAAAGTTGCATTGAAGTTATTTTCAACCAGTTTTCTCTCTGTGTTTGATATTTTGGAAAATAACGGATTTGAGAAATATCTTCTTTTGTTGAAAGGAGACATGGTGTTTCTATGGTGTGGTAACTTGCATACCACAGGACAAACATACTGTTTGCGTTTGTTCTGAGCAGCTGTTCTGTAAAATGGTAAACACTGCATCTACTGGGGGAATTAAAAAGAAGGGCTAGAATGAAACAGACCTTTCTCCTTTGGCCTTGCCCCATGGAAATGAACATTCCTTAGCATGTGCTGTGATTGGAGCAACAAGGACACGGAAAGCCTATGCTCTTGTCTCCTAGGCTATGCTCAAATTAAGAGAGTAACTACTGGAAAGAGGAGAAGGGAATTTCCAGGTAGGGGGTCTTCAGGCATCTGTGTATGTTGGTTATTGACTAGTGCTGATAAGACAAATTGGAATGTAGTTTCCACAAAATATGTTTTCTACAAAGTGTAGTTAACAGAAATAAGTTAACTTGCAGATCAAGATACTTCACGCACAGATATTAGTAATGTTAGGGCATCTATCTAGATACTAGTGTTTTCTCCTCCCCAGCAATCTTTCTCGGCAACAAAAGTCACACAGAATTTTGATGTTTGTACATGTATATTTTCCTTGTCTTTTTTTGCTTAAGCCTAAATACCACATCTGAGTTCTTTTGTCTTCGAATCTACAAAAAGCATGTATTTTACACCTTAGTGCAGTCAAATCTATTGTTTACTTTCTTCCCTTGCCCAGGCATTTTGCTTATCAGCATCTCCATTCCACCCCCTGGATATTTCTTGAGCAAGATGAGAACTTTTAGGTATCTCAATTTCTTTACCTTTCCATTTTCATTTCAATTTTAAACTAGCTACCCACATTATACAAGACTAAATTCTCAGTCCTCTGCATAACATGAAATCCCCCTATTTAGAACCAAATTTCAATCAATCTGTTAAGTACTAGCAATTTTGGTAAAGATTTCCAATAGCAGCACTGGGGCATTAACTGGCTTCTACTACTCTGCTTATTTAGAGAATATGTCAACTAATTGCTAGAGGAAATATGTCTAACAGCCCGAAAGATGTAGTTGTTAATTCCAGCTATTGTGAGTGCACTTGCAGGAATGTTTTTTCCATGTGTATAGCTTTCCAGTTATTGAAATTCAGGACCTTGGATTTGACCATGATTTCTGCTTTACATTCCTATGTCCTGTTGCTTCTTTTTTCCAAGGATCACTGGACTATATTTGTAGTGATACTTGTCTGTTCGACAGGAGCTGGAAAAGAGACGGTGATACAAGTGAACAGCTATGTACAAGTGAGATAGAAGATGGCAGGAAATTGTATGACTGGAGGGAAAGGGGTAAAAAGGTTTCATTTCCACATGTGAGAAGAAAAATAAAATCAAGGCCAGGCAACTGGCCTTTTCAGTTATAAGACCATGACAAAATAACAGCATCATGGCACTATAAATCAGTAATGCAGCTTCATCTAAAATTGCGTACATATTTGGTGCAGTTGTCTAGATGCAGAACAATAATATGAGAGTACAAAGACAACTCAATTATCATGACAAAAAATCTGTTTTAAATGTTGTATGTAATAAAAGAAGTAGTGGTATGGAGAGATCAAATAAGAGTGGTATATAGTTGATAAATTAGGCACTCTTTTCACTCTTTCTCATGATAGAAGACCAAGGATGCAGCCAAAGAAATTGAAATGTAGATGCTTAAGTTGTTTCACAGTCAGGTCTCTTGTTTGTTTTACAGATGAAATACTTTCAGCTAAATGTAATTCATCAACTGTGAGCACTCGTCTGGTGAAATTTGTGTTCATACAGTTATGGGGGTTTTTGTATGCAGTAAGTTTTTGGGCCCATTGCCAAAACACTTTTTCAAGAAGTGCAGAGTGGCTTCTCCTTCCCTCTGCTTGCAAAGGTAGTTTTTAAACAAGGAGTTATCAACTTAAGGAGTAGAAACAAAATGTGATCAGTTGCAGTTAACGATGAATAAGCAGAATGGTCATTGTAATGAATACTTGGTGTGTTCAGTTCATGGGTAACCTGTAAGCCAGAGTTTTTTCCCACAAATTATTTCGTGGATGGGTGCTAATAACTAATATATTCAGGAGAAATGGTGTTTGAATCAGGCACAGTTTGGAAACAAAAGAAAGGGTTAATTTCAGTGACTGACTACACACCCTAAAGTAGTTTTTTATCAGCACTATTTAGTTTTTATTCATGCAGTGATACTGTTTTCTCCTGGCAGCTCCTGTGGCAGAAGTTTTAATAAAATAAGTGACAGACTTCATCTGTGTTCTACAGCCTTCTATGCTGCTAAGGGCTTTGAATTTAACATTTGTTTTATCACCCTCATAGTTAAGTTCTTTTTCAAACTAGCATTTTTATGCTGATATGATAATGTGCTGAATTAGTAGGGTATCTGTCCTCATTTTGGTCAGCAGGTAAAATCAGCACCAGTGGTTTAGGATTCCAAGTAGTCAAATGAGTGAATATAACCTTAGGGATAGGGAGCTGCGGGGGTAGTGAGAGAAGAAGTCAAAGCCTTTGTGTGGTGAACAAAGCATTGCTGTAGCTGAACAAGAAAGCGGAGAGATTTTTCCCTACATTGTCACACAAAATTAACAGGCTGGCAATATAAGCACCAATAACAAATAATTCTTCTAAAAATAGTGTATAAACGTCTGTGGTAGGGAGTCAATGTGTGAAAGGCAAGAAATATGCAAGGAGGAAAACGTTTTGGGAATCTGGGCTGCTTATGTTGTCGGTGCAACTTCAAGCTATATGGTTGTAACAGCCAGCAAAATAAAAGTACTTCATGAGTTTAAGCACTATAGCAATTTTCTCTGACCTTATCCAGTAAAATGTATTTCTCTATCTGCTGCTCCAGAATTACTGCTTTTAAGATTGAAGAAACTAAAGTGATTGCCCAGTCTTCACTGAAACCTTATAAAGTTAGTTTCTGGCCTGTAGTTCATGAGCAATATTATTGAAAGCACACATGACAGAGCTGTGTCGTTCACATAATTGACTAAAAATTTCAGTCACTTAGTTCTGATATTTATTCTTTATTTATAAGTGGCACAGAGGCTTTTAGTCTAATTTCCCAGCCTGATGAGAGAGCAGGCATATTGTGTGGCAACGGGACGAAAACTTTCCTATCCTGAACCCTTGTCCTTCAGCTGTCAGAGCCACGTTTTGTGAGTATGGTGAAGTCCTTTGCTTTTTGCTGTATTTGTTAGTCACTCTCTTGGTATGAAATTAGCAGTGGAGTCATGGAGGGTTAGCCGTCTTGCTGGCTTGTTTTTATATGTGCCATCTAGGATTACCTCTGCTGAAAATAATCAGTAATCATAAACCACAACGTATGAGAGTTGAAACTACTGTCTTAAATCATTCTTAAAGCTTAAACTCAGCTATAACTAATCAATTTGATTTCCAATAGCTATTTTTAAAATCCACAAAAACCTAGTGGCAAAAGGTCTTGGCAAAGGCAGGCTGAAGTTCATCTTCCCTGAACATCACCACTTCCCAGCTCCTGCTCCTGACATTTTGCTTCGTGTCAATTTTGCTGTACCGAGAAGAGGGAAGAGCTTCCTCTTGAGGTTTGTGGCAGAGTTTTTTGCTTAATTAACTGGCAGAGAGGCTGCCTGAGAGTGACAGACAGTGCCTCCTTCAGTCCCCAAGTGAGTGGTGTTAATTTCCTGCAAAGTACAGGGGAACATATTCCCATCAGTATGTCCACAGGACTCTTACTGATGCTAATGAGAGCTGGGTGCTCTGTCGAAGGGGAAATTGCTATCTGTGCTAGGGCTGCATCCTCAATCAGTGAACAGTGGAATTGCATCGTCTCACTGGTTCTTTTTTGATGCATCGTTTCATTCAGCAACTTCATTGTTTTTTCCCCTGTTGTTATAGCTATCCTAAGCCAAGTTTTCCTAAGAAAACCACAGAATAATCTAGTATCAGTTTTGTCAGTATGCCACATAAAATGCTCCAAATCTGTGATTTCTGGGAAAATAGCAGAGGAAATTTTGGCAGGTCAGGCTGATTCTTCTGGACTTGCTCAAAAAATAGTAGTGAATATGTTTCATGTGGACAGCTGTATGTCTGAAAGCTTCCTTTAGTACAATATGAAAGTGATTCAGCCCCCCGGTCCATGACTGGAAATGTCTCTAACATCTAAGACACTTAAAAGAGTCACATTTATAGTTCTAATTGATAGCCACTGTTTTGACAGGCAAACAGATTTCTCCTCCCAGTGGCTTCATGCAGTTGGCCTCCAGCAGACCTTACCATTAGCACAATCCTACTGAAAAGAGTATACCAGCTAATAATAAATCTGTAGGGAGGGATGTTAACTACAAACTACTATGTCTAGTCAGTAATGTACAATAGTGAAAGCCAGGGAGGGAAGGTATTACTTATCGGAAGGACTGATTTTGGCAGTTTAAAAATGCAAAACCATCTATTATTTATTATGCCAAAACACATTTTTCAAAATACAGTATATATAACTCCACTCTTACTTTGGTGTTGTTTTGAATGTTACTGCTTTGTAAAACTGTCAGCTATAGTGAAGACTCAAAGGTGGAATTTGTGATACTTTTGCCTTTTTATTTTTTTGTGGACCCTAAAGACAAGTCATCTTAGGTTTTCTCTTTGCCTTTACAACCTCCCTTTCCTATTTAAGAACCATCTCTCTCCCTCTTATAAGTCTTCCTTTGAAAGAGTCTCTTCACTATGTACTAACTCTTCATTCACAGTTTCTCAAGCACTCAGCAGTGCAGAGCTCAAATACAGGCTAATGTGTCCCACTGAGAAAGAGTGGAGATAGTTTTTGGTAGCTCAGCTACTGTAGAGATATCTCTGCATGTCTGTACTGCATATTGCTCCGCAGCGTCTTGGAGGCAAGAGTGCTGGTTCCCAAGACACATCTCTTCCACACAGTCTGCGGCAGAAATCTCCAGCAAGAGGTATTTCTGTAGCAGTGCAGCAGTAGAGCATATGAAAGGAGTGTGGAGCCAGGAGTGGGAGAGTGAGTGTGTTAGGAGAGAAGATGAGGGGGAAATAGTTCAAGGGGAAAAGCATCATAGCAAACTGGTTGAAAAATGAGACAGGTAGATGTGCACTGATGATGTAATCATAGCTCTGAGATGATCAGTAGAGAAAGAGAATAGGACCTTTTAAATGGGCAAGTCATTTTTACGCTTCATGCCTCAGTTTCTTCGTTTGTAGAATGGATGATATATGCTTAACAATGATTGATTGTTAGAGAATCACTACATTCCCATAGAAACTGGAGCTTTCGTGAAGGCTGAGGTGCTGTCTCCGTAAAAACACAGGGGAGTCCTTTGTACTCCTGCTATTTTTCAAGAGTCATGTTTTTCCTGGACATCTTGTTGGAACCTGCAAAGAGTGGTTTCACTTCATGAAAGTCAGATAAGCCCCAACAAATCTCCACTGTGGCATGTAAGGAAAGGAAGGCACGTGGTTTGATTGAGAAGGTCAGTACTGCAGTGGTGAGATGATTAGCAAGTCTGACACCTCGAGGTATCGTGGCTCTGAGTGCAAGTGTAGCAGGTTTTCAGTTTTGCTTTGCAAATGTCATGTATTTAATTTGCCTCATGAGTTTCGTATCTGCAGTTCCGATAATGTCACAGTTGCATGTTGTTTTTTCATAGCCAAAAGGGCTGAGCAAAAAGTTTTGTAGTGTGAGTGGAGATTCTCATATAGTGCCTCAGTAGCTGAAACATGAAGAAGAGCACCAAATAGCATGAGTTACGATATGAGAAAAATGAAAAGTCCTTCCCCATATAAACATGCATAATAAATACATATGCAGTTGATACGTCAGTGAATTCTGGGGTCGTGTGGCTAGTAATAGGGAAAGAGACACACTATAGATGAGGAAGCATGAAACAGAAAAGAAAAAACTCAGCAGCCTGCTCTTGTCAAGTTCGGCACCCAAAGACTATCTTTTAGCTCCCTTCACTTGGTCTTTCCCCTGTCCCACCTTCAAGTGGCCCTGTTAACTACGGGGGGCTGGAGGTGCTGGTGGGACACTGAGGCGCGCTGGCTGTCACTTGACGGCAGAATTTCCAAATCCACGTGTGAGAAAACCACCAAGTCAGCAAGTAGTTCTGGAGGAGCAGCTGGCAACACACACAGATTGTACTGGGAGTCTCTGTCTCCTACTTTGTATTACTGACTGAACCTTAGAGGAATAGGTTTAGTCAGAAACTGCATTTATCTTTTTCTGCATGACAGAGAGTAACAAATTCCTGGAAAAATCAGCAGCTAGCCTAACTACCTGATTCTCTCTTTCTTCTCATGGAGACATGAGAAGATGGATGACTATGAAATGGGAATTGAGAAGGCAGAGTCAGGGGCTTAGTACTCTGGTCTTTGCTTTGAGTATGGAGTTACTGTGCCCAAGGCTCGGGTGTGATTAACGTGTTCCTCTGGGGTTGGCAGGTTAGCATTTGCAGACTCCATACAGAGTAGGCACGGCCATGTTTCTGTGTGCTGTCTGGGACACGATTAGTACTTCAGAAGAAACTACTTGCCTGTAAGGTGGAACCAAGAGGGGAAAATGGCTGATGTTGTATGAGAAGTAGGGGAAAATAAGAATATATGGGAATAAATCCTTACTTGGGTGGAGGTTATTTGCACAGTCTGGTAGACAAGCAAGCAGGGCTTGTTGCATTGGACAGACTATAAATCATTTTTTTCCTTCTTCTGATCAAGCTGTAAATCACAGCTGTGCTCTATTACTGCAGTTTTTTCTTTCTTGATATATGTGACGTGGAATGCAGATTCTTTTACTGGTGAGCAGAAAGACTAGCAACATGGTCAGCAGAGGACTGAAGCATCATTTCATGGAAACAGATGCATAGCTGCCATTCAACATCACAATTTTCCTGGTCATGTAATAGTAGTCGTAATCCCTCTTCATAAACGCCATCTCCAACACTCAGACTACCTCAGCATGTTTTAAATTCCTGGAAGTGTGAAGGATGACTCTTCATAGCTGCCTTCTGTTGTCTATATTTACATAGCAGCCAATGAGAGTTATTCCATTCCATTGGTTCAGTAGATGGACTTTGTGGCTTTGCAGCTACCACTTATAACTTCTTAGGGTACCATCTTCTTCATAGGGTACCGTCACATTCCTTGGGTTTTGTCTTTGGTCATTTCATATGCTACAGAAGTAAGATTTGATATATGGTACAGATGGACAGAACTGCCCCACTAATAGGGACTTCCCAATCCCTAATTACCAGAATGAGTTACAGTAACTCAGTTCTATGTAAAATAAGAGCAAGCTCTTCATTTAAGAAATAAGGATACGGGGCTCAAAGGCTTGGGGAAGATGATAGGTGAAGAGATTTAAAGGCGATTATTTAGATTGCCTTTGTTCTGCAATTTCTAGGCGAAGAGCAACCTCTTGCATTATACATGGCAAACAGCCTCCAGTCTTGTATCTGATACTGAAACATAGATAATATCCAAGACTGGTACCAGCAATGAAGATTTTCTTCTGTTGCTGTTCCCATGGTTGATACTCTCAGAGTAAACTTCACTGTGTGTAACTTACTAGCTTCTGTTTGGCATTTGCTTTCAGCATGTGACCCTCTTCATTGAAGATTATAGATTATTTACCTGTGAGGTGTTACAGCAAGCAGCTTCTCAGATTTGGTGCTGGGAATTCTTTCATTAGCCCTTAAGTCTGTGAACAACGTGATGATCCAAGCATTAATACACATGTGATTAACTGTCTTTTCTCAGCTTTGTTTGCTTTGTTCTACTGATGCCTACAAGTTACATAATGAGTAGCATGTACAGGGTATGCATTAAAGGCAGTTCCCCATTGTTGCAGGCTTCATGGCAAATGTATTTTCCTTTTAGCAAAACTTCAGTGGGGAAAAAATTGCACTGTTGATTTATTTTGAATGAACTCCGGGAAGGCTTACTAAGTATGCAATGTGGAAAGCTCCTTGAAGTGCTGGGGGTTAATACTCTCTGCTCTTAATTTCAAATTCCAGATAAATATGGTTTCAGCTTTGATCTTATCTGGACTAATTCTTTGTCACTGTACTAATTAATTCAGCATGCTGCAGAAAGGATGCTAATTTGGGCATCAAAGAAATAAACGGGTGGGGGGAGGTTGTGTTTAATCAGAGTTGTTAAAAAGATAAGTTTTACTCCCATTAGACTGCATCTGGAATCTCAGTCATTTTAGTCTAGCTCCAGCAGCCTGATACAGTAAATTAAAAATAAAAAACAAAAGTCACTTGTTTGCTTAATGTTGATATTACAGGAGCAACATATATCGCTGTTAGTAATGTGGATTTCTTTATATTTGCATTTTCTACATAACCTTCTCTTTACTTGCTGACCATAACCAGTTTAACTCTTGCAGCATTAGAATACTATGGATTCTCTCCCAAAATAATCTGAAGATTGCTAAATACGAGGACACTCACATTCATGAAGTTTAGCTACATTTGCAGAACACAAATAATAATTGTAGCACAGGACACTTTAATAAATTGCCATGTGCCTCCATTGATATAATAAATCAGAGGTTTGGTCATTTCTACCTTTTCATGGGAACTATTTTTGATTGCCGAAGCTGCCCTATTCACTGTGGAAAGTTGCTGCTCTTGCCAACTGCCTCTCACTTGGTGCTGCCCTGGGAGTGAGCCGCAGCAGGTGGGAGAGCTGGGAGGCACCAGGCTAGCCGTGTAACTCTTTCCTGCAAGCAAACCTCATTAAATCTAGTTAAAAGTGGATCTTTTTTCTTTATTTTTCCAAATCTCTTTCCAACTTACCAAACAGTACTGGTGGTGTGTGCAGCACTGTGCAGCCCGGTGGTGGTGTTCCCATTTTACCCCTTCCTCTCCCTTTCCTCTGACCTCTGGCCGAAATGACCTTCTCCTTTGCTTGTCATCTTACCATGGCTTTTCTCTTACCCTGCCAAAGCAGGGAGGTTGGGTCAAAACCAGCTCCTGGGTAAGGCTTTGTCATGAGGAGGTCTTGCTGCAACAGGTCTTGTACCCTGAGGCATCTTGATGTCACTGGGGCTAAATCCTCCACGAAGAGAATGGGATCCGCTCACTGTGGGGAGCAGGGGGAGTGGCAGTGGGGCAAGGAAAAGAGATGCTCACCCCTCCCGGCTCAGAGGCTCCCACGCATAGCTGCCCTTTTACTAGAAGTTTAATTCATGTCATGGAGGTACTTTCATCTTCTTGGATATTGGTAAAGATTTGAACAGTGTTGTCCATCCCTTGCTATGTGTGCTCTGTTCTCAAAATGTCAAAATATGTTTTACCAAAACATGTTCTCTTCTTTTTGTAGTTTTTTTCAGCTCTTGCAAAGCTGTTGCTCCCACTGATGTAATACTCAATGGCATACTTCTGCCCAATAAGTAAACATTTAATAACAAACCTTTTAGGTATTTAGAGAGCCACTAAAAATGTAAAAGATGTATTTCATTAATGCTGCTATTAACATAAATGTAAAATGAGCCTGGTCTGTAATCACCAACAAGTCTGACTCACTAAGGATCTTTACGGCAATGTTTAATACTCCGTAAAAGTGTATGTATGAAAGTGATTAATCAAAGCACAGCACAGCTTCTAAAGTATTTCTTCTGCTGTAAAGCTGAGTGATAAAACAACTTAAAACACACGGCAGTAGTGGCAGTTAATAAGCTTTTTATAGTCCCTGTGTGGACCTGAAAATCATACCTTATTAGTATCTTTATCTTTCTTGCTCACTCATTCATTCATACTCACATTTAAATTTAATTTTAAGGGTTATTTCTAGCCTTTCATAAGGGACCTGCTTTAATAATCTCAGCATTTTTCCCCATTTGCTGTGAAATGACTAGGAGTCAGAGCTTTTGTTATATGTACTTTACAAATCACTCTGGTTTTTTTACAGATCATTTCTGGAGATGTCAAGATTTTATGACATTGTTAGGCTTTGTATCTTGCTTGACTGTGTCATAGGCCCTCTTGAATTATTTCCCCGCAGATGTTTGCAATTTCGTTCTGCACCCTGTTAGCTGCAGTGACACCTACTGATCTAGGCCAACTGAACTAACGAAGAAATCCAAATTGCTGAATTTAGTCAGCAAGCTTGTTAGGGTTCCACCCACCAGATGTTTCTGCTGCTTAGAAGTCTGGGACTTTATAGACCTGCCTGCTTTTTAATCCTTGAAGCAAATATCAACACATTTGAGATCTCGATGCTCGCAGCTCCACATGGAAACAAAGTGTTGCCATGACCACAGCTTTAGGTCTTGCATATAAGACGTTTAGCCCAAGTACAACAGAACAGGTCTATAGGAGGTTTGTTTTAACTTTTATCCCTTGGAAGCCTTGAAAAAAAGCATGCATATGCTTTAATGCTATACAAATAGAATGGTAATAAATACTGCAAGATGACAACACACATTTGGTATTCAGAGACTTCATTTATTTAATGCTTCGAAGAGGAAAATTTTTAGTTACTTGCAGGGCATCCTTTGAAATTAATAGAAATAGGATAGATCCTTGCTCTTGCACAGCCTGTTTTCAAGCATTGCATATGGGGTTTTCCCATAAGGATGAAGTGCTCAGAGGTCTGATCACATAAAGAAAATCCCTTTATCCTTTTGTTTACAGGAAGACTATGCTCTGAGTAGTTGGAATATTAATATTCTCAACTGAAAAGTATACTAGGGGTATTAGGGCTTCAACTTCTGTAACAGTACTTCCCAAGCATTTACAGTGGATAATCAGAGAACTGCGGCAGTCACTCAAGCTGGGAAGATAACAGATTTTTTTTCCTGTCATGATTACAAGTGGCTTCATTTGACATAAATCGATTATAGATGGATATAGAATGAGAGGATACAGTTGATTCATTTGGTTTCAGGTCTGGTTGTTATATGTCTCCATTTATTACATAAGGTTTTCAGAGTAACAATTCCATCGTATGTTAAGTTGAAGAGAACTTTGCTGTGCAGAGTATAGCAAAACAGACGTTTCAAAAATGCGTGCCATACATTTTTTCATTGTTCTTATTCTTCTGAAAATAGTATTAATATGGAAGGCAGATTTTACCACAATCCAATTATTTGTTGCCTGGAGAATTGGGAACTCCAAATCCTAAAGCCATTCAGTTTTCATAGAATTTTAATATGGATTTGATTAATTCTATAGTATGATTTTGACAATAGGTTTTATCCTGTCCTTGTTGGGATCAGTGGAGAGCCTCACATTGATATCAGTGAGAACGTGATCAAACCCAGTTGGACAGCAAGTACTCTTCATTTTTTTTGTTCCCATAAGCAGTAGAGAACCATTAAGCCTGTAGTGCACAAACCCATGCAAAATTACAATGGGTGGAAGCTAATTTTATCATCGGAAGCCCATGGCAATTAGAACGCATCAGTGAGCAGACCATAAATTTTAGGACAGTGTATAAATTCAGGCAGAGATGCTACTGGGGGCTTTGTGGTTTAATGCTGTCTATCCTATATTGCTTTTCTTAACAGTGTTAAAGAGTTTTTTCTGCTTTTATTTTTTTAGTGTTCGTGCAAGATTTTTATTGAGCTGAAAAACATTACAATAATAATAAAAGAGAATGGATTTTTATGGTATAGAAATGTGCAAAAGAGGCCAAAAATCTGAATGTTTCCCTAGCCTTGAGCTAGACGCTGTATACTTAGTGTAACAGGTAAAAATTGTAAGCCTGCGCAAATCCCATCTAAAGCTAAAAATAGCAAAAAAAGCAAAAGTTGTTTTCATCAAGACCAACTCAATATTCCCAATTTATAATTACACTGGAACTTGCCAGTTTTATGGCAGGAACAGCTCTACCAGCAAAGAGCACTATTTTTGATACGAGTTGTTATGTTGGCAGTTACTACAATCAAAATTGTCGCTTTATTTTATTTAAAATTTATTTCCCCAGTAAGCAAGAAATAATATCTAGACTTGAAAGGGAAGTATGTTAAAAATTATTTTTTTATATATACATTTCTCTCGAGTATGCAACATATCTAACTTCAACTCCCTGCAGCAATACAAAATGCCCAAGAATAATGTTTTAATAACCAATACATCCTACAGTCGAATATGAGACTCTGCAAACCTGTAATTGAAACTGTGGGAGAAAAGCAGGCAGCCTGAATATAAACAAAGTACCAGAGTTGGATTATGACCAAGATGCAAGTGCTAATACAGCCTCTCTTGAGAAAACTGCCATGAGACCATCGCAGCCTGTGCAAGTGTTAGAAAGCAGGGGTCTTTCAGGTGCAGCCTGCTGGTGCTCATCCCCAGGCGATTTATTGTTTGGCTGCCTGACAGCTCTGTAGAGAGCAATATATGCAGTTTCATCAAGCTTTTCTTTTTCACCTGGGTCATCTTGTATCTGTGAGCCCTTCTCACTTTGCATCTTCTCACTCTGTATGTACAACCTCTCTCTCTTGTGTTTCCCAACTGCTGCCTTCACTGCTGCTACCACCCTCTGATGAGGTTTGTGGCTCCACAGTCTCTTGGGACTGCTAGAACTCAGAAGGCAGTAGTGGAATTAGTGTACTGCTCTATACTCAGGAAAAGCAAAAGTATGGAAAGTACCTGCAGTCTTTCTGGAAGCACTGAAATGTCTAGAGACCTAAAAAAAGGAATTTAAGATTGTTTATAGATTAGGGGTATGCATATTTTTTATCAAAGGACCCCTCAAAGAACGTAAGACACTATCTATCCCTATTGCCACACATTAAAAAAAGGAAGAGAAAAGCACGCACTGAGATACGACTCCTCCTACTCTCCAGCACAATCCTTGGCAGAGCCAGGATAAAGCATCTCATGTTGTTAGCAGCAATATTTGCCCTTCTCATTAGCACCACACGCTATGTGCCTGTCTCTCATGCCCATCATTCCCTTTTTAACCAGGTTCTTATTGTCTGAAAGACTTGCTGCAGAGTCCCTAAGAACTTTATTTGACCACAAGCTCAGAATTATTGATTACATTCACACAAAAAATTTGGATCATTAATTTATGAGCCTGACAGAGTATTTGCAAGATTTCTGCTTTTGTCAGAGGAGAAACCTAAAGTCAATGATTTACAGCTTAAGTATATGCACAGTAATTCAGCTATTCCACTTGAGGCAGTTTGGGCTGACATGAAAAATAAAAAAGGTAAAAGAAAGATCACCAAGACAATGCTGCAGACTTTCACAGAGGAGTTTGCAGTTTTGAGTCAGAGTATTTACTTCGTAATATGGTATACTTAATGAAGAAATCGTTACTTTATGTTGTTGTCATGCATGCAAGGACAATATTGATTTGCATGGACAGACACAGACTGATCATTTACTTACTTGGGGAACTGAGAATTTCTGACTGGGGAAGAGGAGAGTAGTTTTTTGTACTTTTTGGTCCTTCATTCATGAGCATATTTGACATACTTGACCCCCGTGTTCCATCTAGCTCCATCAGAAATGAAATGCAGCTCCCCAGTTCAGTCACCTTTTATAGACTGCGCAAAGCAGACTTG
Organism: Falco naumanni; assembly: GCF_017639655.2. Lineage (NCBI taxonomy): Eukaryota > Metazoa > Chordata > Aves > Falconiformes > Falconidae > Falco > Falco naumanni. The sequence goes on from NC_054061.1 coordinate 50,574,685, forward strand.
TTATGCATATTTGTACAGTGTATAGAACAGTGGGACCCCTGAACTGATTGGGGTCTCCGGAGGACTTTCATAGCATAAATATTACATGATAGTATATTACTAGGCAGAAAGAAAAACCCAGAAGTACTTGAAAAAGGAGCTCTTACGAACTGGCTATTTTTGTACTCTCAGAACACAGCAAGATTTTATTTCCGATTGCATCCTTACTTAAACAAAGAACAAATCCTTTAATTAAGGCCAGACATGAATGAGAGACAGTAGATACTGATAAGACTAGAACACATGGTCTAGTTTGGGTGCTGACACCACAGCCACTGCAGATTACTTTCAGAGAGCTGTCCTGTGGCAAGAAGAGTGTTCAGCCACTTTAAAATGTGCCATATTAATAGTGCAGCCCTGCAGTGACTTGCGTGTCAGGTTTGGTGGGGCTTTTCAACTTTGTTTCAGGCAATAGCTTTCAAAAGTACAGGGCCCAAATCAATTTGTAACCTAACTAGTCCTTCCTATTGCATATGGTCCATTCATTACTGGTAATTTATTTTGCCATGTGGGAAATCTGAGTAACTTAGATAAAAACAGTGTTTTGATTGCCTAAAATTTCTGTGGTTTATGATGCATAAGTTCTGATTTTTCTTCTAGTAATTATTTCCTCCTGACTCCTTCCTTGCTATCTTAAACAGATTTGGAAAGAAAAAAGAAGATAAAAGTGGGAAAACAGATCAGAAGGGGAATCCAAAGCAAGACGTGCTTAAAGAGGAGGAGCTGGAGAAAATGAAAGATGAACGTGAAAGGTGAGTAAACGATGGTGGCATCTGTGTTCATCAGATGAAAAACTTCAAAGCAAGGGATTGCTTGAAGGGACAGACAGACAGCCTGGCTGGAGATGTCCCAGACCATGTCCGCTGGCAGTCAGGTCCAGGCAACGCAGGCTGGTCTTCTGGCAGAGTCGAGTCAGGGTTGCTGTGTGACAGGAGCTTGCCTGTCTCCTGCAGGTTTTTTGCACTTCACTCTGGTAGCTACTATTCAGATCACAATTTCTGCTAAGCTGGTGAAGAACAATTCCTTTAAAAGCTGTTTCACCTCTGCCCATTCCCAAGACCAGCTGACTTAGTAATTTTTTAATTTGCTTCTCTAAATTGAGAACCTCCTCCCTTCTCTCCTGACAGCTGCTTCTGTGGTTTTCAGCAATTCAGATTTCTTTGGCTTCAGCTAGCTGTGCTATCAAGTGGTAGTGTTTGTACTTGGGTATGGTTTTTTTCTGTGCCGTGTTTGCTGGTTAGCCACGTGTTGCAGAAATATCTGCTCCACAAATGCTGAGTAGGCCAAGAGACACCAGGAAGAAAACAGGTTCAGATGGTTAAAATCAGTCTGAAGAGACAAAGGTCTGCAAGCAGTGGGGCGGATGAGATGGGCAAGGCAAGAAGCTAGGTGTGTGCCAGCTGTGAGTTGTCATATTTCTGAGGTAAGGCTCTGAGACTAAGATGAAAGGAACCACTGATGTGAATAAGCCCAGTTCTTGGTCTTGTTCATAAAATACTCATTTTTCATGCCCAATCTCAGCAACTTCGTTATCTTTCCAGGTAAAGAAAATTTAGTTTTCTACTTTTCCCCATGTCTGCCCTTCAGGTGTTAGGGACAGTTTATAAGTGCTGAGAAAGCTCAGCAAACTTCTCTCTCCCTTTCCACAGCTCATCCAGATGTACTTCATGATATGCTGAAGAAGGTCTTTGTTTCCCTATGGTGGCTGCTACTAGAAAAGTTAAAGAGCCCATACTTGCTGGCTCTCAAGAGGTGTCTGCAGTTGCTGTAAAACTTTCCAAGTTGTAGTAATACGGGTTGTCAGGGCATGGGGAAAGCTTTCAGAGGTGTCTCCTTCACTGGAGCATCCTGCTCCTGGGAGATGGAATGGAAGCAGGTATGGTTCCTTTTGGGTAGGCAGAGTCTTCCCATACAGGCCAGCCTTTGTGGTGTTGGTCAGTGCCCAGGGAAAAGACACCCTGCTTTCACTTGAGCCATGTAGTGTGTGGTCAGCCATGTAAGTGGTAGCTGATGGGTTTGATGGGGAAAAGAAATAAATCCAAACCCCAACAACCCCAACCCTCCTGTCTGTTGCTAACATTTACTGGTTTAAAGTCTAGTAAGGTATCCAGTTGCTGCAGTGCTGCTACTGGATATGCTTAGCCAGTGTTTAAGTATTTAGTTCATCTAAGTTAAGTAGTGTCAGGAGAAACTTTGTACCATTTGTTTTAAAATTTCTATGCCGTGCCCTTGATTTTGCCAGATTGATGAGTGCCTTTATTTTAAACTGCTGACTCCCAAGTTGGATACTGGCAATTTGAGAGGTATGTGTCCTTCATTTTAAAGAAGCCAGTGTCTTTTATTAGGATCCTGGCAAGCTAAGAAGCATGTATCCCATCTGTTAAAGGGCCAGTGTCATTTACTAAAATTTTGGCAGGCTGCAAGGAATGAACCCTTCTGTCTAGAGGTCTAACGTTCCAATTGGACACAAGATAATTGTTCTTAATATTTCTTAGCGTTGTATGCTTTTTTTTAAATTACAATCACTGATTGACAGTAACTTGGTAAGGCTGCATTAGAAACTGGCAGCTCAATGTCTTCATCATTCAGGTTTCTCTAGTAATGATGTCAGTTTTGACCTGAAAGAGTTTGCGACTGAAATGGAGAACAGCAGGTGTGTTGAGAAGTGGATGAACCAAGATGATATTTTTAACTCACTCACTTGATTCTTCTTCTATAATAGTCAAGAATAGAAATATCATACTTTTTGTCTGGTAATACATCTTACATGTTTGGGGGATTAAAATTAAAAAGTAAAAATAATTAAAAAAAAAAGAGGAGTGAAGAAATTTTCCCTATGTTATCCTCAAAGCAATGCAGCACATGCTGTAAAAACAAGCAATTTGCTTCAACTTTCTAAATGAAGTAAGAGCATGGCTGTATATGTTTGCCCACATAAGACTATCTACAGGCTGACTATTGAACCCTTCTTGAGTTGATCATAAAACAGAAGAGACTTTATTTTTCCTAGAGGAAAATTATATAAGGAAGTTAGTTCTCATATGTGGATAAGAACTGTTTGGGAAATTGATTAAAATCAGTGGAAGGAAACATTACTTGACTTGAAGGTAATTCAGTCCTTTTGCCTAGTTGTCGCCTGTTCACCTGGTGATGATGCTCAGTAAGGCAGTAAAGACAAATTTTATAGCTCTGTCCCAAGATTTAGTAATTCTGTAGTGTAATTCAAGTCCAAGATCTTAATGCACATATTGGCAAAGAAAACCGGGTGGCACATCTACACCATAGATCTTCTGCTTCTATGACTTCACTAGCTGCAATCCTGCATACTTGGTCTTATATTTATAAAACCAAGCATCACTGAAGCTTACTAGAACACAGGCGTATTTTCAAAGCTGTTCTTGCTGAGGGTGAAATGAGTGTATGTTAAAACTACTAGGGATGTAATAGTGGAACAGACTACAGAATTCTTGATAAATATGTAGCATGTTTTGTTCCCTGATACCTGTGAACAAATCCTGTATTTACCAGCTTGAACAAGATACAAATCACTTTTCTAACATTTAACTTTTATAGCCTTAGCTTAAACACGCACCTAATTTTACCTTTCCAAGATTAGCTGTATAAGTAATTTTCAATTTACATCCTCAATCTGATTATTACAATTTTGAATCAGGTTTTTTTGCTTAAACTTCAGTTTTCTTAAATACCAGGATCTGTCATTCTACCAAATACTGTGATTTTTCATCTGAGAGTTTTTTTCAGAGGCCAAGCTGTCCGTTTCGGATGCTAGTGGAAGAGGTCAGAGTAGTTGATTTTTGGGCTGGGTGTGACAGGATTAATGATCAAGTGTATTTCAGCATCTTAGCAGCTGTGGACCTCGCATGGTTTTAGATGTTGGTTTTGCATGCAATATATGCTTGGCAGCTCTCCAAAAACCAGTATACTGTTCCAAGATCTCAGCTGAGAAATATTTTTCAGTAGGAAGTGCATTTCCAGTTTACAGGAGTAGGCCATCTCTCGGAGTTTTGCAGTTTTTTGACTGGCGTTGAATAGGTACAATAATATTTCACAAAATTGCAAGGACAGGCTTTCTGTAAAAGATGCAGCCTTCTTCCAGAAATTTTGACAAGATTTACAGACGTGCAGAAATGTCAGATGTATTCACTGCACAATTATGGGTTGGCTGCGCAGTACAAACTCGGTGACTCTGGCTCTGACAGGAAACATCAGATCTTACGTAGGTGTGCTGCGTGAGCGCAAGTCCATCATGCTCAGAATAGGCTGGATTTCCTGCTTGCACAGAGAAGGAATTGTAAAGTGCGTGTGCAACAAGTCTGGCACATCCAGAATGTGTTAGAGCTAGTAGGCGTATGCAGACAGAGTATACAGCACTCACTCTGTAGTGCAGATGCTTCCCAGAAGGATTGGACTTGCCTGCACATTGGTCCTTGGCATAGATTTGCCTGGCAACTCCTTTTGTGGGCTGCCAAGTTTCAGATTTGAGCCTCAAAAAGTGAAAATAAATTTCGTGGTTTTCTAGCTTAGTAATTTTTATTTCCATTCCACATTGTCCTCTTCTCAGTTTTCAGTACAACTGTCTGTGCTGCCTTGTAGCTGCAGTTCTCCGAAGCAGCTCCACATCCTGCGCTGAAATGCTGACATCATTATTTTTTCCCTGCTTGTATTCCCACCAAGATCAAGGTCTCATTGTGCTCGTTGCTGTTAGGGAAGCTTGGGCCTGACCCCAAGCACTTACAATTGAGGTAGAAGAGAGAAAATCTGGGAGGGGAAAAAAATGGGTCCTGTGGGTGGGAATCTGACATGCAGGCAGTGCAGCTGCTTGTCCAGGTTCCTAAAAAGTCCCTGTCAGGCTAGGAATTTGTTCCAGACCTCAGCCTCAGGGCTCCTTTCTTTTCAAAGCCAGTACTTTATTATATGACTACTACTTCCACAAGCGTCAAGTGGTTAACAGGAACTTGGGATGTTAGGCATTCCTTCTTTAGTAATAGCCTTAGCTGTGTCCAATTGAACGTGAATTCAGCACCTCCTCTGAATTTCACTGTTTCCTTCTCCCCCTGCCTCCCTTAGCTTTCCTCGTGCCGTGACACAACGTCACTGAAACTTGACTGGAGAAAACCAGAAGTTGATGACACGGATAGTTCAGGAGGACTGACTTATGTGGTGATACAGTTCTCTGAGGTGGTGGTTTGTACTTCCTGACACAAGTCAAGTGGTTCATTGGACTGACGCCCTATTTTAAATAAACTCATTATTTTGCACATGCTTCAAAGAGTTTGGCTGTAATAAAGCATGTGCTCCAAAGGTCTAGAATCTGCCCATAAAAGGAAAAAGCAAGTGCTACGTCTGAGGTTTATTTTGATCAAGATGACTCAAATCTGTATTTTTAGTGTGTTCTGTGTAAATTACTCAGAATTTATCATCTTAACAACAAGATGTTCGCTACGTTATTAAATACTGGAAGAGATTCTCTCTTTTTGTTCCCTCAAAACAAGATTTTTCTTCCTCCCTTCCTCCATCTTTTTCCCACTCATTTAGGGTTGCCTTTTAATTTTCTAACATTGGAAAATCATTGTAAAACAAACAGGATAAATATATTAGGCACTTGCGTTTTACACGTAGTAATTTGTTTGCCTTTCAAATGCAAATAAAATGACTATCAATTGAAAGAAAACTATTTTTTCCTGTTTGTTTAGGATTATTTTACTGGAATATTCCTGCTGAGACCAAAGTCTCTCTTCTAGCAGAGTTAAAGATTTGCTTGATGTTAGAATAAAATTTCACAAAATGTAATGCCTTGTTAAAAATAGGCTGTTTTTTAAAAGTAGCATATGATTTGGTGTACAAGGAGGTACTCTGTCTCAAAAATACTACTCTGCACTAGTTCATAGGAGTCGTCTGTTGTTTTGTAAAAACAATCTTGGTTTTGTAGTCCTTGTTGGAATTAATTGAGGGTATTTTTTTTTTAATAGTATAAAGTTTTCGAGCGTTAGAGAAGCAGAAGGAACATCTGGCCCTTGCTTTCTGAACATCTGAAATGAATGCTTAAGTTACATTGAATCTCAAATTTGGGTAAAATTACATGGGGTCCATTTTTATATTAAAGACTTGTTATTTCCTTTGCTTTTCGGCAACTTCCAGCAACTGAAGAGCACTTCTCTCTTGTCTTATCAGTTCTGATGCTTGTTGCCTGTTCCCATAGTTAGAAAATCAATACATATGTTTTTGATATTTGGCGAACAGAGGTTTAATTTTGCAGCTGCAAGATCCCTGTACGAAGGGATTGCGTCTTTACAGAAATAAAAACATTTAGAGACCGCTTGTGTATGAGAGAATACTTGTGAGTGAAACTTCATTCCATTTCTATCAACATTTGTTTCATTATATTTAATTACAAACAATTTGTATGTTACTGGAAATCAAAATGAAAACAGGAGTAGCTGCATGCATGGCAGTATGGTAGAAAAGTCAAATTGTTTTGAATCAAAAGTTGAAATTCAGACTGCTACAAAAATCAAAATATTTTTTTTTTTAATTCCATAGTACATCTTGGAGCACACTCATACACACACACACGCATTGTTGCTGACTCTGTGTAGCTTTTGTGCCTGTGTTATCCACTTGCCAAATCTAAAAGCGTTATTATGGCTGTTTATAGCTCATATTGATCTCTGGTAAAATGTTGGTAATTGCTCTTCTCACCATTAAGTGCTGTGCTAAACCACATGTTTTTGGGACTCCTGAGCTTATGCATCATTATTTATTAAGGGTTAATCTAACATGGTATGTCTGTTCATTGAGTATTCCTGACTTTGCAGCACAGCTAGGTCCTGTGGTTTAGACAAAATAAAGTGTTGGATGTGATCCCAGTTTTAATACTCCCAATTTATTATAACCATTGAACCCTGATCAGATCACAGATTGGATTGGATCCCAGTTTTTTAAATGTCCCAATTTATTGCTGGCTTGCAACCCTGATAAGAATACATATTTGATTAAGGCTTCAGTTTTCAAAAATTCCAGTTAATTACTTTTAGATTCTTATTAGATCATAGCTGTGTAGTATGGTATGTTGAAGTTATGAAAAAATTACTGGATGGTGTTGCACAGGTCAAGGTCATAGTTTCATTTTGTGCTGACAGTATGAAGTTATCAGATATCTGTTTATTACTGTGGCAGCACTTGCACTGGACAGGAGGACAGATTAATCCCAACCTGTTGATTCTGAGTGATTCTCATTTTAGATCTGCTGCTGCTCTGCATACCAGAGCGTGTAATAAAAACCTACCATGGAACACTGAGAGACTGATGTTTGGTTATGAGTAGCTGAGGTGGATGGGTCTCACCTACCTTTCACAGGTTGTGATGTGCCATTTAGAACCAAATAGCAATTTTTGAGCTGCTTCATGTGGCTAATCCACTGCTGGAGGACATTTTTAAGACCGCATTGGTTGAGTTGATCCCAGATTGTCCAGGTTCAAGAACATTAAGAACTCAGGATAACAGAATGGCACACGGAATTGGCCTTTTTTCTTTAACTGTTGCAGTACTGCTCCAGGTTACAGAGACTGATGGAAGTAGCACTTTACAGGTGTCATAGCTGTGCCCTCTGAATTTAAGCACCTAAATTCTTCTCCAAGCCATTTAGCATTCTTGGTTTGCCCTTCACTGAGACACTGGTTTCACTTTGCTCTGGAAACCAGTTTTCACAAGCTGTGCCACCCGCCCACCTAAAAGGTCAGAGTGGCTCAGGGGCAGTGGCCTGGCTCTTTCTTGATGGGCATTGCAGTGTGTGGTTCTTTCCTGTAATATATCAGAGCTTTATTACTTGATGTTTTTGTAAAATGACATGGTAAAACAGAAATAACTGCTCTCAGAAACTTTTACAGACAAAACTAATACAGTGAAACTGGCCAGCGTACTTGCCAGCCTGGGTAATGAAGTGCTTTCTAGGATACAGACTAACCTGGCCTAGGGATTTCTTCGATGCAGTACCGAATGTAGGTCAGCTCTTGCCTACCCCAGAATCAATAAGGGCAGAAGAATGATTTGGAAGCTGCATTTCATTCCTTGCCCTTCCATATGTGATTTATGAAAGTCTATCATGAATCTTTGCCATGCGCTTTGAAGTAGTGCCACAGCACAGAATTCCTATTCTCAGACTCCCTTGCCTACGGGAGAAAAATGAGAATACAGGTTGTGGGGATAGGCAGGTAGGCAGGAAATCGGTTTGTATGTGTAATTCTCCATAATGCTCTTAAGCCAAAATACCTGAAAGTCTTAAAGCTTTGTCTGCTCAGTCAAAGCTGAGTTTTGCTTTCTAATCCAGGACTGTTAATTAGAAACAACCTGTGAATCACAGACTAACAGATAAAAACTGTTCCTGTTCTTGAAGAGAGAGATTCTGTTCAATAGGTTCCAGGTTCAATGTCGTATGTGTAGAATAAGGAGAAGTGCACGGAGTATCATATCACACAGAGACAGGCTTCCTCCTTCCACTGCTAGGGTTTCATTCGAATGAAGGCATAATGTCTGTGCAGCTGCAGAGGCGGTTGTGCGAACTCATGAGGTCTCACTAGCTAAGTGGAGCTGCGAGTATCTATGCAGGAGGGGTTCCCAGAACGCCCCTTCACTGGAGGAGGAGGCCCCGGGGACCCAGTAGGTGTCAGTCTTCCTGGGTCTGTTCTGAGCTATATTACTGCATGTGGTTGTGGATGTTGGGTTTTCATGAGGTGTCAAATCGATGTTCTGTCTTCCCATGGTCATTACAGTGGTCTCTGGTATTTTTCTTAAGACAGCGTTACGATCCTCAGTGGTTTTGACGGATACTTACTACAGTCAGTGGCAATGAATAAGTGCCTAGATTGATGTCTCTGCCTCCCTATAGTTTTTCTGCAGGTATACTGCAGTTACTTTAGGCTTGTTCACAGTTTATCTGATCAACTTCTCTGAAACAATTTGCTTTTTCTTGGTTGGAGAGGTGAATCTTTGGCTTTGACTGCAATTAGTATTGTTTCCATTCATGACTTTGTTTCCAATGACTAAAATATAAGCAGTTAAATTGCTTTCTAGGAGATTCTGTTATTTTGATTCTCTTTTTATGATTATTTGTTTCAGAATGAACTAATGTTAGCAAAAAGGACTCTGGTATGATGTGCCCAGCATGTTACTTACCTTTTTAACAGAAAAGTACAAATTACAGCAGCCTTAGCATTCCTTCAAATCAGTGTTGAGAACTAAGCCTGCAGCTTGCCTATGGTCTGCAAAGTCCTTGCAGACTCAAGGCCGTTTTGCAAGAAGAGCTTGGAGATGTTGAAGATACCAGAATGTCTCAGGTGAAAAATGCCAAAGTAATTTTAACTATTCTAGGATAGATTCCGCTATTTAAAGCACATTGTCACAAAGCAAGGAACATCCTGTTGAGGGGAGACTGAGCAACCTGATCTGCACAGCCAGCCTTGCTCTCAGCAGGAGATGGAGCAGGGTGGCTTTCAGATGGTTTGTTCTAACCTCAATTTTTCTGATATTGTCACTTAAAAAAATAACTCAGGCAAGTTGTGAGTAAAGAAAATTATGTAATGTAGTAGAAGACAGAATATAAGATACTTGGCTTTTCCAATAGTTGACTTTCCATAATCTGCTGCTTTTCAACCGGTGTACAACTAATATGAACAAAAGAGAGACAGTAGAACTTTCTCAGATTTAACAGCAAAGGTAAAATCCTGTTCCCATTGAAGTTCACAGAGTGGGGGGAAATGTACTGACCTCATTAGAGCTAGGATTTTCTTTGGAGGGCAGGATGCTGTGGAAGTTGGTAATCACTCCCTGTCACCTCTGAAATAAGTGGAAGAACATTAAGACCTCAATCTTGTCTATCCAAAGCTCACACTCTTCATGTCGTGGTATGAAAGGGCTATGTTTCATCTTCAGTTTGTCATAATCTTAAATTTTAAGGTCGGTGTAGCTCTTATCTCCTCCTCAGGTTTTTCTTTCTTCTGTTTCTTTACTTACAGCCCTCCAAAGGCAGCTTCTGTGGTCACTTCAGCATTGTACAGGTATGGGGCAGTTATCTAGAACAGGCATTATTTTCAGTTTAGCCCTGGTGGTTTTTATCAGTGGGCTAGTTAATGCTGTTGTAAGATTTGTTTTGTTTAGCTTGAGTTACAGTCTCTTACTCCCTTGAATTTTGTGGCTTGCCTTTTTTTATTTCCAAGACTGTTTCTGCTCTTGTTTACAATTACAGATACTAATTATGGGGGGGAAGATGTTCAGTCTAGCACAATAGAATGAGCTGGAATGAAGAAACACTTGCATAGCTTACGAAGAAGATGTTTTTGACAAATATGCCTCCAGTAGAATACCCTGAAAGATAATACTAAATTAGATATTGTTTGAGTCTTGATGAGTCCATATCAGATGTCCTCAATTTACTGGAAAGAGGTGGATTTTTATTTTATTTAACTATGAGACTTGCCTGCCTCTGGAGCTTTCCTAGATGATGGCTGAAAAATTACGAATTACTCTTTTCCTGATAAAAGATGCAGGTTTGAATAAGATTGTTAATGTCATTATAGACTGTGTCTGTCTGAAAAATGATTATGAAATAAAAAAAAATTAAAAGCACTGCACTGAAATTATCTCCTCAGATATTCAAGTGAAATATACCCATTCCCATCAGTGATTTTGACTTACGAATATCTGAAAGCAGGATGTATTCAGTCCACTAGTATGTAAATGAATGAAAATACAAGATTTTAGTTACCAAAATATATTTTGCTAGCAGCTAGAAAGGAATTAAAACATTAAACCCAATGGAAATCTAAGTGACCTCCTGCAGAAATAGGCTACTTTGCTCTAGACAACCCATTACTCAATATATGTATGAATTAGGTAAATGAGAGACAAAAGCAGAAATGTAATGTAAAATCACAGTTGAAGTATTAAGATATTAAATCAGATGTAAATTGAGTAATCATTGCGGTATGTAGATCTTGGGAAGAGTCACATGAGCAGGGGAAGAAAACAGTGCAGCAGGTTTTATTCTGCTGTTCTCAAGGAACAACCAAATGAGTGAAAGAGTGTTTAGCATCTCAGTGATCTCAAAAGACTTGAAGGATTGGGTCCTTTTTTGAGGTCTAGGTATACCTCAAACCGATCGTACACATGTTCGCTTACCTGCCCGCTCCTCTTACTGTGAACAGAATAGACATTATCCTAAAAGACCCATGGCCATGTTTCTGTAACACATTTTGTCTTTGCTTATTGTTTGTACTTCTTCCCTGAGAACATCTTTCATTGACTTAGCCAGCACCTTGCTCATTCATGTACCTGTTTGCACTTCCACAAAGTCCATTGCTTTTAATCCAGCGTACAAGAAATGTTGCTGTATTCATCTGATACAAACAAGATCCTGCTGTGAAATACGCTGTTTTGGTCAGCAACTGCATTTTCTGTCCTGTGTTTGACTACTTATATAAGCACCTTGGGGCTCAAACCATGTAATTCTTTGTGCTCTGCTCAGTACTAAGCACTCAGTCAGTGCATGGAAATAAAAAAATGTTGCATCACTTCTACACTTTTCTCTGGAAAGTCAGAAGAAACAGCATGACCCAGAACTCATGGGGCATGCGAGGGAGGAGGTGCTCACACACCTCGGGAAAGATTGTCCTTTTTTGTTGTGTGCCTGTTAGGGTCAGTTTTCCCCATTCAAAACTGCTCTGACGTGAAGTGCAGCCTTGCAGCTCTCCAAGTAAGAGAGCCCATGGTCTCTCCTCAGCTGAGCTTGCCACCTGCAGCTTTGTGCTGTGGCCAGATCTGCCAGCTGTTTGTGCCACTGAATTGCTTCTCATGTCTCATGTTGGGCAGCAGGTGCCTTGTCCCTCACTTGGGGGTGGCAGAGCCAGAAGGATGTGATGCATTGAGTTTTGTCCTGATCCAAGGTGACAGCTTGTTAGGCTGTGACTTAATGTGCAAAGCTCCTTTTGAGCTAGGGTTGCTGCTGGGCCTTCAGAACTGCAGGCTGGGCTGCATCCAGCATCTTGCTGTTTGTTCCCTGTTGAAGGCAGTCTTTGGGTTCCATGGCTTTTAATGACCCTGGCTGCCTTTGGGGGGCTGTGCTGGTAACATTAAGTCCTGTATTTTTATTTCCACAGAGGCTTAGAGTACTGCTTTTAGAAGCTTCAGCATCCATCCACCCAGCTTCTGTCTGGTGGGCCAAGAGATGAGTATCTCTTACAGCTTTTCCTAGCCTCTTCATTCCATTCCCAAAAGCATTTCTGGGTCTGCTCCAAAAGTCACTTCTGCTCAGCTCTTCTGGAGTTTTCTTGAGGTGGTCCTTATCCTTTCCTGCAGCTGCCTCACTGTGTGTATGCTGCAGTCTTTAATCCAGCTTTTGCCTGTCAGTATCTCTGTCACTGATGTCAGGCTAAAACGTTTTACATTGTGTTTGTCACAGGCGGCGAATACATATGTGGTCATTGACAGTAGCTCAGCAGAAACACAATAACTTGTTAAGCCACAGTAACTCAATCATGTGTCTGAGCTGCAGCTGGAAGGAACTGTTTGGGCTGTTTAACCCTTTACGGCTGCTGCACTCTAGGCTTATGCATCTTTTCATGTGTTAGTACATGAGAAATCACCATATATGATTTGTGTGGATGTCAGATAGGAAGATTGTTTGAAGGATAAATGAGAGTGTTTCCTTGATTTATAGCTCTGGGGTTATGCTACTGAAACAGCATGAGGTGTAGAAAGACATTTTCAAAATACCATGTCCCAATTCCACAAGTATATAGGACCTGTCTTCTTTGACTTCTACAAATAGGATACAATATGTTTTAGAAATGTTACCTATAATTCTATTGAGGTTATGTATTTTATCAAACTTTTTTTTCCCCTGAAAATATTTGTTGTAGAGAAAAGTTCTAGTGATAGCTAGTGGGTGTTCAAAGCAACAGAAAAGATTAGAATAGGATACATGTTTGAATGCTATTGAGGAAAAAGATGGGTCACAGGAAAAAAAAAAGGGCATTGCTTGATACAGCACTTCTGGCTGCTTGTGTGCAAAGGTTGTGTTTTTACAGAAACACAGCTAAGGGAAGTTCATGTAGTTGTCGTGTAGTGATTTAACTGAAGAGCATGATGTTCAGGTGGCGGAAGAGAGCAAGCAGAATTGATATGGGATACCCAAAAGGAAATACATCTCACTTCCCTTCATTCTGTGTGAGTTTTTCTTTTCCCTTTCCCTCATCAGGAAGTTTGTAGAAACTTTAGTGCTACACTAAATTGTTCACATGGTGACCTGTGCCTCTCCTCATATCTGATTTCACTGCCAGCATTGTGGTGCTGAGTGACATTTTATCTTTTTGTCACAAATTTGCACCAGTTGTTTAACCAGACCCATCCTGCACTGTGAGTTTGGGGCAATCTTGTAGTAATTGTTCAGTAAGCTGGTCGCTATGATAGTTGTGTTGATTTGGAAGTTGTGTTGGTTTTCTGTTTGGTGGGGTTTTTTGTGATGGGGAGTAGATACTGCTGTTTTAGATAGGGAGATATGCAGAGGGAGGTGCAGAAAGGGTAAACAGCGAGAGTGGGATATAGCAGAAGTAGCCTGCTTAGCATGGTCGGCAGAGCATTGTAGGAGTGATGGAAGGAACAGCACATTCATTTTTTTTTGTACCTCAGTGTAGAATTACTGGGCACCCACTGGGATATGCTATAGAAAAGCCAGCTTTAAAACTGGGTGAAAACATGATGCTGAAATACAGGAAGGTATTTAAAACTTTACAAAATTGTGTAGAAACTTCAGAGCTGGAAAACATAAGAGAAGGCATGAAAGGACAGGTAAATAGAAAGAAAAGGCACCTGTCTAATTGTTTCCCTATATTTGAACATTTGGATTGAAATGAAAAAGAGATCACTGAGCAAATTTCATAGATTTGTGCGGAAGAGTGAAAAGGAAACAAGAAATATTAATGCAATTATAATAGCTGTATTGAAAAGAGGAAACAGTGATTGTGAAGAATTTCACATAACCTCATATTGACTGGTCTGTATAATATAGAATGGAAATAATTGTTCTTGAGCAGGTTTGACTTATTATAGTGGCAGTGATTGAAGACTGCATTCTTAAGGAGAAGTTGAAGAAACTAGGCTTATTCACAGGAACAAAAGAAAATTATGGTGACCTAATTCCAGCTTTTGCTGTGCAGAATATACCAGTATTGATAGCAGGACAAATTACTCTCACTGTCAGACATGAAAGCAAGAGTCACGTGATACTGCTGTGCTGCACTACTCTTGCTTTCAAATAGGTCTTAAATACCTAGGGGACAGGTGATGTATTGGTCCAAGGAACATTATGGCTCATCATTTTCTGAGAAACTGCTGTGACCCTTCTTGGGACTGTGCGCTGTGCCTTGTGCACTGATATGTGATTCCTTGAAATGCAGTGTCCTCCCATTTTTCTGCCTGTATCGTCCCACGTGGAGCTGTGTCTGCTATGAAACTTGTACCTCATACGATATATTCCTGCACTGAAATCTGCGTTTAGGCTTTTTTGGTCACTAATTGAGGGAGAAGCCCTCCATATTCCCAGGTTTTTAAGAGTTAATCTGGAAGACAGCAACAATCTCAAAGTGCTTTATGCATTTTAGTAGAAGAGCAGGGTGATCAGAGGCAAGGACTACTGCCAGGCTGACAGTTATTGGGTGCAGGAGCTAACAGTTATTTGTGTGATTTATTTTTTAAAAAAAATAAATAAATAAATAAAATAGTGCCTTCATTTTTTACATTTCTGACATAATCCCATGTGGGACATGTAAAATATTAATCCTCCTGCAAGAGGGTTTCTCTTGAAGTGCCTGTATGTATAAAAGATGGAGAACAGCAGCGTAGACCTCCCTTCCTGCTTCATTGATGTCTGATGCCTTATTTGCAATGGAAATCCACCCCATGCTTGTAGTGATGAGTGCTCTCAGGTGATGAGCTACCTGAAAAGGCTGGGTTTTGTATGAATGGACCAAGACAGAACTTTACCTCAAATTCCTTTATGTGAATGATGAACATGGTGTTTCACTCAGGGACGTGGGCTCCCTCCACCACTCCTGGCTGCATAATCTGTCTTTTATCTTTATTCACAAACCCTTGGAATGGCTTTGCACACTTTCAGCTGCTCTCTTAATTAGTACTCATGTGCTAACAGTAGTTTGTGGTTTAGATAGAAATGCATGCTGACCACTGCTTTTAGTTTCTAATTTCATATACAGCTCCTCAATGTTGACTTTCTCCCCATGCCATTGTCCATTGCTTTATGAAGAAAAGCATGACCTTTACCAAGGACAGTACCAGTGTCACCGTTAGTTTTACAAAGAATAAAAGTTGTATGTCCTGTTGTTCTGCAAATGCCATTAAACTCTCGCTGTCCTGACAAGCCATCAGCCAGCTAAGCCAGGGCCATCAGCAGTAAAATGAGAGGGTATGTGCCTTACTAATTGAATTTACCATGTATTGACACGAGGCTATGCCCTCCATAACAGTCTCCAATAAAATCTCCCTTGTGGATAGAGTCAGAATTGTGCAGAATCAAACAGAATCAAAGGCTCATTTTGAAGTCTGCAACTTCTTCAAGACACTGCCTTACCCTGGGTGAGGTTGCACTTAAGGATAGCGCTCATCCTGACCCCAGGCAACCATTTCAATACAAATAGGGAGTGTGTGTGCATGAAAACCTGCAGCAAAAGAGAAGTGGAGTGAAGGTTATGGGAGGAAGACGTGATCGTACAGGAAAGAGAAGCTCTGAGAAGAAAAAAGGAGAAATTCTTAGGAATCGTTAGGAAGCCTCAGTGTAGAAACCTGAGAGGTGTTAAAGATGTCGACAGACCGTAGCTTATTTCTTACGATTCTTTCATCTCCAAGAACTACTGTAGTAAGGCTTTGTGAGTAGTTTTAATTATATCTTAAGAAAAATTAAAGAAGATTAGCGAAGGGGCTGGGATCAGAAACTTTAGGAAAAGTAGGAATGGTGTATTAGGAAGATACTGTTCTCTTACATGGTCTTTATAGTGAAATATTTCATGGAATATCTCAGGTTGGAAGGGACCCATAAGTATCATCAAGTCCAACTCCCTGTTCCTTTCAGGACTACCTAGACCTACACCATATGACTAAGAGTATCATGCAGTTGCTCCTTGATCCCTGACAGGCTTGATGTCATGACCACTTCCCTGGGGAGCCTGTTGAAGTGACCGACCACCCTTTCTGTGAAGAAGCTTTTGCTGATGTCCAGTCTGAACTTACCCAGATGCAGCTTCACTCCATTTGCTCATGTCCCATCACTGGTCACCAGAGAGAGGAGATCAGCACCTCACCCTCCATGGCCAACACCCAGACCCCTTGACTGCAATGAGGTCACCCCCCTGACCTTCTCCAAGCCGAACAAACCAGCTGCTCCTCCTTGCCTTCAAGGCCTTTCACCGTCGTGTCATCCTCCTCTGGACATGCTCTAATACTTTGATGTCCTCCTTATATTGAGGGACACAAAACTGCACACAGTACTTGTGGGGCACACAGTACTCAAATACTGGAGGAGAAAGGTCATCTGCTTCCCTGAGGGAAGGCAGAGTGGATAGTGATCACACACACACACACACACCAGCTGTCAAGGACTGTGACATACGCAGGCTCAGGCTCATCCCGTTGTAAAGTATGACTACATGTTCAGTGTTTAAAAACTAGCATCACCCCTAGATATGTCCTAGCATGGTTAATGGAGAGGTGTAACTGGAAAGCATGTGATACACATTGGGGTACTCCAGTATATGTGTAGAAAGGCATGTTGTTCTCATTAGACTTACTTGTGAACCTTTTTAACTGCAAATTATTTGAGAAGTATTAGCATTTATTTTGATGATACAATTCTAATGAAACAAAATAAATGGTATGAATCCCATTCTGCACTTAATAGCTCCTGTCTGTCAGACTGGAAGCTCCCAATGTGCTCATTTATTTCTCTAGGGAATAACTTTTTCCATGCCTTTTAGACTTTCTCCGGAACATCTTCATTTTTCACCGTGCAGGGTTCTGAGGCCATTATGTTTCATTGGGGTAACCAAGTCTGCTAGACCCTTTTTTACTTACTCTCCTATGGTACAAAATATACTGTCCTTTCTACGCTGCTGCTATGCTTCAGATACAGTCAACAGCAAATGTTGACGACTTCTGTCAGGCACTGCATCTCTGTATCTGTCTTCCGTTCTTTGTTTCTTCCTCCATGCTCCATTATTTTCTGTAAATGATATTTATTACATACTGTGGTCAGCATTCTGCCAGATCCATCTCACTGCATTTAATTATACTGTGTTGAAGGATAGCTGAGCACTTAACAGAAGTTGCATGCTCACAGAGCCTTGCTATAGGGTTGGGTTTTTTTCTCCAGCATGGATGTTGAATCATTGAATATCAGCTGAGGTTGAAATTTACCTGAATATGTTTTACTGTTCCAAAGAGATTACACAATGGCCCTGATTAGCAGCAGCATTTTGTAATACCACTTAAGGCTTTATCACAGTGGAGTACTGCCAGTAATTGTCTTTAATTCACTTATATGTACCGATTCATCTCTGTCAGGTTTCTATTAATTTCTTTGCTGTTTTACTTTGTCCCTATCCCCTATATAATAAGGTGCGATTTCCACATTTACGTAGCCAAAATAAATAAAAATAAATTAAATCTTCAGCAAATTGATTGTGGACCTTTGATTTGAGACAACTGTGCCATCTCTCCATTTACGTTCACATTTAATCCACTTTTCACAAGTTAATGTATTTAGGAGAATCTAGGTGGGTCAAGTGACCAAGGGACAGTACCAATTTTACTGGCTAATTTAGATAAAAAGTTTCGGATTGAGTTAGGTATATTAACTGCAAAGTGGAGGGTAGGTGTAGAATTAAAACTGTATGTGTTCACGCATACACACATGCACATGCATACTTGTGAAAAGCCACACTATATTCAGCATTAATTTTTTTTCATCAGAATGATGACCATCCTTGGTTATAAAGGTGATTGCCAGAGATGAAGAACAAACTCGCTGCATGCACAATTTTGTTTTATCTGGCATCGGTTTCACAGTGTACTGGAAGATCTGTCTGAACAGTTGGGTTTCGGGGTTGGTGCTCCAAATTTGTGTGATGAATCAGTGTCTGTGGTTGCTGTTGAAGCATATCCAACTGTATATTTCTTTTTCTTTTTCATTGTTAGGATTGGTGCAAAGCATCAAGAGTTACGGCAAAAGCAGCTGAGAGGCCTGAGTGATTATTCTACTGGTCCTGGAGGACCTGACATTGATGATGATGAGGTGGATCCAAATTACGCCAGAGTAAACCACTTCCGAGAGATTTATCCTGCAGCAAGCATCTACAGGCCATCGTCACCAGCAGTAGCAGAAACCTTTGTATATCCACATGATTCTTCTTCCGCACCAATGGAGAGGGAGCACTTGGAAGGACTGTATGCAAAAATAAACAAGCAGCACTACCCACAGACCCCAGGTGACAGGTAACGTTGCCACTTGGCATTACAAACAGTGATAGCTTGGTGGGGTGGGGAGGGAGCCTGGGGCTGGAGGAGGAGGGGGTGGCTGATCAGATACTCCAAACCCCTGTCTTTACTGACTACAAAGCCATGGATTTCCTCTTAACCAAAAACATGATTTGCTGCAGCAGTACCCCCAAAGCATTTGAGCAAGGCAGCAGTCAAACAGAAATCATTAAAAGGAAAGTCCATATTTCACAAACAGAATGAATGAACTGACTCGAGTCCAATTCCTGCACTGCTGAGAAAGTGCTTTTTCTTTTTTCAGTCGGGAAAAGTTCTTACCCTGCAGCAAAAATAATCTCAGTTTTCAGATCTCTTTCGATCCTGCTGATCATCAAGTGCCTATTAGTAACAGGTTTTGTATGATAGCATGATATATTGCATATATTTATGGTTCCGTTTTCCCCAGCTGTGTGATATTACACACTTTCAATTAGGTTGGGGAGAGGACTGGGAATCATGGTATTTTTATGCAGACTGTGAAGTGTGGCTTCACAAGACTGATTGCCTTTCTCAGCCTTTCCAATAACCAAGTGGGAAGGAAAGAGCAATTTTTAACCCTTACTGTCAAGCTTCCAGGTTGATAACATTGAAGAAAAATGGTCACGTTTTTCCCCGGGTTAGAAAGAAAACAGAAATTCTTTTGAGTTGATGATGTACCCGCCATTATGATGATTTTAAAACTGGTTGCTTCTGGAATTTGGGGCTAAAAGAATGTAAGACTTCATTATTATCATGGCGTTAATATATTGATGTTGTGTTTTTTCAAACCAATGTGTGAATGGGTCAG
Source organism: Falco naumanni (assembly GCF_017639655.2). Lineage (NCBI taxonomy): Eukaryota > Metazoa > Chordata > Aves > Falconiformes > Falconidae > Falco > Falco naumanni. The sequence continues at coordinate 50,594,126 of NC_054061.1, forward strand.
CAAGATACACAAGTCTACATGAAAAGAAAAGCTGACAAAGTAAGACATGGACTTGAGGAACTGTTCACGCTTGAGTTTGTATTACAACCTGTAGTGTCTCCCCATAGCCTCAAACTGTGCTATGTGATAACACACTTGTTAATTTTGGAGAAATATCTGAACACCGATATGGGAGTGTTTTCAGTTTGTGGCATCATAGTACTTTAAAAGCATCTACAGAGTCATTGATATAAATAGTAATAAAACACTTCTGACATAAATCTGAGTTTGTAGCAGGGAATGGGCTAAGTATCTCTCAGTTTCATCTAAATACAGTGTGGTAGAGATCTTTCCAAACATAATGACATGGCTAATTTTTTTCTTCATATTATTAACTCTTCTCCTACTTCGTAAAGGTGAAAAGGGTGAAATAAGAGGTAGTGACTGCAGCTTTTCACCATCTAACAGGTTTTGCTTTACTATAAAAGTCTTGAGGGAATTGTCACCGAAGTTGTATGATCATTTGTATAGCAAAGGGATCAGAAGTTGAGTTCACTCAATAGAGCAAGATCTGAGAATTCCTAGTGGGAGGGAGTCTAAATCCAGGTTCATGTATTTTTTCAAATATAAATATATACAGGTGTAACTCAATTGGAGTGAGACGTTGTCATAAAGGTTGCTTGAGAATTTAACAGGACTTTATAGCTTTACATTTTGAAAATGTCATCATTGTTGAAGTGTGGTCTATACATTGTTTTTCCATGCAGCAAAAAGAAATGCTCGTCTTTCCCTCTGGCCTCTTTTATTCGATTACTGGTATTGTGGTTATAACTACACTGAATGAACTCTTGACTTGCTATGTGGACAAGATTCAAGTCCCAACCAGGTTTGGATTTGGTGTTGGGATCCTAGATTTTAGTGTGGATTTAGCTGTAATTGCATGATAGCATGATAACCCGGTGAAAAACTAAAGCCAGAATATCTAACACTGGAGAAAAGTTACCTCATATCTGAGGCCCTGATCAGAAGTCACGCTGAGAGGCTGTTCCATCTGTGTTGATTCTGTACTGAAAGACAAACAGTCCACAACAACTTTGCTTTGTTGAATTTCTCAGGCTTGTAGAGGCTTTTTAACCAGATTAGGAAAAAATAGGAAACGTGGGATCCTTATTAGGCTGCCTTTGTTCTTTTTTAAAATCTTTCTTGCCTTTGTCTCAGAGACAAGAAGGTTGTTGTTATTTGCTAGCAGAAATGTGCCAAATGTGAATAATTTTATGTGAACTTACACAGTGGGTCATGAGGTCTCAGCCGGCAGTTGCTGAATATAGTGGCAACTTCAGGCAAGGAAATCTTTCTGTGCTAAAGGGAGACTATTGAAAGGAGAAAGAGATGTGGAAAGAAAAATCCCTGGATAACATGTTAATTACAAAAACAAATCTGCTTTCAAGGGTCAAGTATGAAAACTACCTTGTCTGCCTCAAAATGATGGGAAAGGGCTATAATGGATGCTTATTAGCTGAACCGAAATTATTTTGTGTTTGCAGGGCTGAACATTTATCAACACATTTGTCATGTAATAGCTCATGCCTCTGTCTTGCTAACGCATGCATGCTCTCTCTCAAAAGTTTTGCTATTAATTTTACTTTAGATGGATGGCTTTTTCTCCCACCTCTGACTCTCAACTTGTAATATAGTGTGTGGAGACTTGATCAGCAACTAGAGTAAATTGGGTTTGGGGTGGGAGGGGGATTTGAACACAGAGAGAACAGATGATTTCGTTTCTGTCTGGAATTCCAGTTATGTGTCATTACGGTAGAAAATTTAAACTTATCATTTGAAACAAGAAGTTTATTTTTATTTTTATTTTATTTTTGGAGAAGAATGTATTAACAATTATTAATGCCTTCTAAAATTTGGAGGCCACTTGTAAAGTAAGAAGGTTAGTGCTGTTCACAATTTGTGCATACGTACCTTCCCTTTTCTGATCACCAGAATCCACGGAGTGTTCCTTGTTCATTCTTCTCGGTAGATTTGCAGTTTAAACTGAGATCTCCCTCAGTATGCCGAAAGGCCATAGGCTGCACATGTATGAGGTCTGTTGCTTTAATCATTATGAAGTATGTTTGCTGCCTCCAAGCACTGCTCCTCAGGGCTCACACAGACCTGCTTCACATTGCTCTTTGCATACTAACGTCTCCTTTACCTACATGCTTGCATCTGGCATCTCAGGGGTTTTCTGATTTGGATTTTGGCGGGGGGGTGGGGGGGGCGGGCATGCTTTGTGTTTTATTTGTAACCGTTCTGTAACGTTCTTCTGCACTGCTTCACAATTGTTGATTTTCATTCTGAATATGACTATATTCAGTGAAATAGATGTAATTTTTTGTGTATATTTTGCTGAAAGCTTTGGAATTCTTAACTAAGAGAGGTGCTATATAAATGTAAATTGTCCTTATTAATGAATATAGCAAAAGCATTAGCATGATCAGTGTATTCTGTGAATGTTAAAGAGAGTGAAAAAAAATTAGCTGGCAAAATCACACTTTTCTTTGTAAATCAAGCATTTTTCTGTTTATTTCTAATTAGCCACAATTTTTCTGTAATGCAAATGGCATCCCAAAGGATGGTGCAGCCTGCACAGCTACCTTGTGCAGCTGGGGAACTTGCAGTCAGGGTCTTTGCCTGAGACACTTACGTTTCCCCTGCCTGTGGCAGAGACTGGGTGATCTGTGGCCCATATGTTCCTGAAACAAGTGGTAAGTCACATCTCTCTGAGTTTAGTCATCAAGGTTGTGCCATGACAGTGCGAAGTTGCACCATGGCAGAGTCTAGGTGTCAGACCAAAGCCAAAAGAGCATATGCACAACACTATTATCACTCTAAATGTCAGGCATGTCACATGGTGCAACCCTTTCTCACGTTTCAAATAAGCAATTTCCTCTTTTTTTCCTCCTTTGAACATGGTGCTGTCAAGAATATCCAAACACTCAGAGTACATCTCCGGAAACATTCTAGAGACTTTGCTCAACTTGTTTCCTCAGCCCAGAACTATGAAGCATTTGAAGTCTGATGCCAAACTCATTGCCAAATATAATTCTTCATTTATTTATGTGTCTTATCTTGGGGAATTTCAAAGTGCTGGTCTGACAAAAATGAATACAGTTTTCCTTTGTTTAGTGAGAATAGATACAGAGCTGTATCGCATTGCAGATTTTAAAAAATACTAATAAAAATTCCAACACTTTTATTACATAGGAGTAGAGTCTAAAGCCACAGTCCAATCCAGCTTTCCATTTTTTGGAGATGCTGTGTTGGGTCCCACTGTGCAAAACCTTATCCTTAATTAATTAATTGAAAAATGGATTTTCCTTATTTCAGGGCGAAAGTTTCCTTATGGAAGTCTTTCAGAATGTTCAGTCTAGCAGCATACAAAGTTGAAAATGGGGAAATGAAACCCATACCTCTTTGCAACCCTAACTGTACCACTCACATCCCACTTTGAGAGCTGGCCAGAGTCATGAGGAAGAGGAGCATACATTGAGCAGTCTGCTTCTCCCTGGAAAGGATCAAAGGAAAAAATTCCTCTGTGTCCTGAGAAACTGAATGGCAAGTTTAAGCTATGTGTAAGCCTGAGAGAAGAGCAAAAAAAAGGGTCTGGAGTTTTGCTAAATTTAGCAAAGGGAGCATTTTTTACTAAAAAATGGGCATAAATGCTTGACTTTTGGGCAGGTGTAGGTCACTCCCATCCTGCTCAATCCAAGGCCATAGGAATCCAGAGCTGCAGAGAAAAGGCTTTGTTCGAGAAGGGCAAGTTAGGGTTGCCCAGGTATGTGTCATAAGCTAGAAACTGAAGTGTTCTTGTTCTCAATTCGGAGTACTGTGGGCATTGCTCATGGTATGTCCGTTTACAGCACCTTTTATTACTGACTAGTAAAAAAGCAGTCCACTGCTGTAAAGCAGATGATCCTTTTCTCAAGGATGATTATTCTTTAAGATGGATGTCATGGAGGCAAGGTAGAAATTGAATGAGGCTGTGTAATATTTATGTACCCTTTGCCACTGTACCTTGTGTTAGAGTAGAAAAAGAATTATAGTTATGCATTGGCATATTTTGATTTACAAAATGTGACAAGTCATGAGCAAAGCATGTACTGTCTCTTACCATATAGCCCCTTCTGCTTGGTGTCCCAGAATCATCTACAGTTTCCCTGTCGCATACTACCTGACACCCCCTAAGACTTTCCTCCGATTCCTCTGGAATTTACTCTTTCTGAAACGCCACAGGGCCTTCTGAACGATTGGCTGCAATCTGTCACTATTCACCATAATGTTAAAACCAGAAACTTCATGTTTCTCAGCTTACTGTCCTTCCTGGCTGACAAATTTCTGACAACAGTTAAATTCAGACTGGCATTGGTGAGTACAACAGAGGCTTGGTGGTTGCTGGGGGCTCTTAAGTAGAGGTGTCCTGCTCATGGAAGCAGAGCAGTCCAGAAACCCCTTTTGCCACCAGTTCGACAGGAGTGTAGGCTGTGTCACTGGAGTTACCCTTGTATTGTGTTTTTTTTGCTCCTGATACTATTTGCAATTTTCTTGCTCAGAAAGGACTAATGTGTGCTGCGTACTCACTGTGCTAACTAGGGAAAATACTGAGTAACTGGACTTCCTGGGACATGTTTAAATGAGCCCTTGCTGTATTTCCCACCTATGTGGGGGAAAAAAAAAAGTAATCTACTGGTAGTATTCAAGAAAAACTACAGAGAGAGTTCAGTGTGCTGTTTTGCAGGTACCCCTCATCCAGATCTTACAACTTTGGGATACTAGCCATATCATTCAGTTCTCATGGAAACCCCACATTTCATGGAACTCAGGTGACCCTGAGCATTTTAGAGTGTGTCTAAACAGAGGGAAGTTGTCAGACTTTAACCAGAGCAGAGCTGCTGCTGCCATGTAGTGTGTGCATGCTTCTTCAAGGCTGTGCATTCTTCAGCAGAAATAAAATCTGTCAGGAACAGTCACAAATCTGCCTGCGTCCATCCTGCCTGCTAGGGTTTGCATTTGGATCACCTCACTTATTGACAGATGTGTAAAATTTTATATACTGCACTCCCACAAGTCCCTTGTGACTGTCCTGCTGCAGATGCTGGTGAGCCTGAGTTTTGGCAGCTGTGTTAGGCATTCAGGTTTGCAGTGGTGTTTTGTTTTTTTTCCCTCCAGCCCTGTCTCTTCTTATGTGATATATTATTGCATGGAATTATTTTACGTTAATTCTGCCTATTTATTGGTAAAGTCTCATTCTTTCAGTCGTTTGGATGCAAATGCAAAAGATAGGTCCCTGGAGAAAAAGCAGGTCTGTTACTGGAAGATGAGACCATACCAGAGGATACAGAGTGAAATGCAGATGGTGTTGTCAGCCTCTTAAATGTACAAATAAAGACAAAATGAGATCGTCCATGCAGCTGGAATGAAATCATATGGCCTTGCGTGTGTTTCTGCCATAGCCTATTTCCTAGTGTGAGCAAGAGATGCTGAATTTTGTCTTACGCAGGATGTTGTTTGACCAAAAGCTCATGCTTGCTCCTTTAATCAGCAGCAGAATATTGTGTATATGTATTAACTTTTCACTGCACAATATTTTTTTTGACAAAACACCATTTAATTTTACATGCCAATATGCATGTATGGTTAATTAAGAAGCCAGAATTGACTATAGGGCTGGTAAGCTCCAGGAGAGAGAGAGAGGAAGATCATTACACTTCTGCTTATACATAGCTGTTTGTGAACCAGCTGATAATGTGCAAAATTAAGATTTCGTAAGTGGCATTTTAAATGAATGGTTAATGGCTGAAGATTAATTAAACAGTCAGAATTGTTCAAAAGAGAAGCTGTTAAAATCTTGGTTATAAGGCCAGTCACTTCCATACTTAAAAGCGCAAACCCTATTATCATGTGAAATTTCCATTTAGCAGGCAAGCAATGTAACTAGGATATTTTCCTTGAACAAGGAAGTCTACCTTGCTGTGGATATGCAGGATGAATGCAGCATTGTGTGCTGTATTTTCTTCTTCCTAATTCATAGTTGTCTGGTAGTAGTGCAGACAGAGAAATGCATTTCCTCTGAAGATTTGGTAATCTTAAATAAAACTGCTAAATCTTATTTTAATTAAAGTGTAAGGGACATGGTTAAATCTGATGTGGTTCTATTTTCCCACTACTCTCCAGTAGTCTGTTATACTTCATACACTTTAGGGTTTTCAAAGTGCCCAGCCTTCCATTGCTCCAGGTTGTCTTCTGTCAGGATGAGGCTCTTTGGCCGCATCATTAGCCTTGCAGAGTTGCTCTAGCTAAGCGGGGGTGGGACGAAGGTATTTTTCAATTGGGTTTATTCTGTGCTGCAGTTCTGGTTAAATGATGAATGTTAACCTTGTCCCATTTCCCTGACTGAAGAGAAACAAGCAGAAGGTCGTTAATGCTGCTCACAGTTGAGAGGCTTGGCCTTCCAGCAAGTCCTTTGCCAAGAAACTGTTTGGTTTTCTTTTGTTTTCCTTTTCAGCCCAGTTCCCAATCTTTTAGTTAACTATCTGCTGGTTTTGCCCCAGCTTCTTACCATCTCCTAGCTTCTGGATATGCAGGTAGTTCCAGAGAAGGCCCTGATGACTTGGTCTTGTGCGAGCTTTGCTCTGTAGCCAAGTGTAAGATGAATCTACATTGCTGATCTCGGGGAGCTCGTGCCCTACCCAAAGCCACGACTACCTGCTACTAGTCAAATGGAAGAAAGGGATTCTTTCCGTCACTGTAGAGATAATCTTGGTTTAGTAAAACTGACCGGTAGATGAGGGTGTGGGATTTTGTTGTTGTGGGATTTTTAAAAAATAGTCAAAGTTTAGTGGGAGACAAAGAATAGTTTCCCAGAAATCTTAAAGCAATGAACAAAAGGTTAAGTTTGGAGAAGCGGGGGAAAGGGCTATCCCTGGACTGCTTCAAAATGCTGAGTAGCTCCAGTTAAGAGAGCGGTGCTATCTGTCTAGTAAGGATGGAGAAGTAATGCTTAAATGTGACAGGGAAAATGGACACAGACTGACTGGAGCCATGAAAAATGTTTTCAGTGTCTTTTCTTATGTTTGAGGCTATCCAAGGTCAGTGGGACCTGTGCTAACAGGTTCCTCTGAGCTATAGGTAAAGCAAATGCCCAGCCTTTCTCCTCATTAAGCAGTGAGGAGCATACCTGAGTCCTGAGAGTCTTTAAGCAGCATCCTGCAATATCTCATACATTCTTAAAATAAACACTCTGTTGGTTTTCTCAGTTCGCCAGGAAAAGCTCCTACACCAGCTGAGATGACTGCAGCATAGAACCATGGGGCACACCTCAGACCTGCCAGCACTGTCAGGTTCTCACCTGGCTGCCACCAGGAACGATACAGTAACTCTGGTGGGGTTTTCCAGCCTGACTGCTCATGTCCAGCCAAAGTCCTTAGATCCCTATGGTACTCATACAGTTTAACTGTGAGTGGAAACTGTTGTCTCCACGCATCCAGGGAATTCTTGCCATACACAGATTTTTCTGCAGTCCCAGTTTATGTGGGGTTCACGCTGGCAGATCTTTTAAGATTTTTCTGCTAATCTTAATTCTGCTGTTCCACAAAGTGACTTAACTCTCAATGTATTAAGACATAAAAGATCTAACGGGGCCACAGATCTGACTTCAGAATGAGTCGATGGGAACCATCTCGTGGAGGGTTCAAGCATCTAGTAGCAGAGTAAAATGACTGCTCCTAAAAAGAGTCCAGGACATTGCTCCCTGCTTATGTCAAGATGCCAGTGGTGAAAGGTTACCCAAGCACTTAGTAAGCAGCATTGCTGACAGCAAGTATAGGGAGAAGCATGAACCAGGTCTTTCAGTTAGCAGAAAACTGTAAAAATTGATGTTGTTTGAAAAGCTGAAAATCATTCAGTATTGCACTAGCAAAAATATTGGGAGGACTGACAAGATGTGATGGAAATGGCTTAATAGGCAACAGGATGCTGAATAAAAGAGAATAATTGTGATTATTGTCTGACAGCTGTGCAGAGCATACGGTCGATGACAAACTCTAAAACGTGCTATTTTTCAATCCATGATCACAAGTCCACTAGCACAGACAGTAATCCAAGGGGTCATAGTAAGCCGAGAAATAGTTTATTGTTTCATCAGCTCAGGTCGTTTGATGTAGTTAAGTTGGTATATGCTCTGAACCTCTGTGGCAGTCCTTAACGTTCCCTCCTGCAAGGAGACCTGGCACCGTAGGGAGTCCCACGTGTACTGTGGAGCAGTTTCTCTGGCAGGCCACGCAGCAGCAGAGCATTTGTCGACACTGATCAAGGTATCAGTATTGATCTTGGGATGTCTAAGAGAGAATTGTGACTATTTTGTGGAGAGTGATGTTAGCATGTCATGGAAAATGAAGTAAATAACTTGTCTTAAACTACATTGTGGCCTACATCTGAGAGAAGGCGAGGTCTTTCATTAGGACAGAGGGATGTGAGAAAATGATGCTGCTTCAGATAACCATGCTGGTTATCTTTTTTTATCAAAAACTTGTCTTTGACATCTGGAGGCCATTTTTGGCAAGCAGTGGAGAGTGATTGCATGAAAGGGTTTTTATACTCTTCAGTTGCCTTCAAAATAGGTAGCTGCCCTCATTTTTTCATTCCACCAAGGTGAAGTGGAGAAAACCAAAAAACAGCTCATGATAAAAAAGATGCAAAAGGAGTGAGTGTGAGGTAGCTCTAGAAAGTATCGAAATTGAAATAAATATAACATACTTGTAGAGCAATTGAATGTCCTCTTAATTGGATATTTTTCCTCCCTTCTTGTTTCTCTCCAGTTTCCTCCTTGTGTATCAGGAGGTCAGTGTGACAGTTTTGCAGTGTCATGGTCCTGTGTTGAATCTGCACTCCGGGAGGTTGTTAGCCCCTTCTCTGTAGGGACTTGGAAGCAGTAAAGAGAAATGAGAAGGAACCAATTAATGCTTTAAAATTTCAAACAACATCTTATCGTTCAGTCTTTGACCCATATTTATGGTTTAATTTCTTCATTCGCTTAATTTTAATCATAAATAAAATTTTTCAGCGTAATAGTATCTTAGGGGCATTTCTTCTCAAACCAGTATTAGCTAGAACATGTCCTTCAGCTGTGGAGTTTATCTGTTACAAACACGTCTGCCCTTAGGCTTTGATGCCTACTTAGTCCTGGATATGGTTATTACCTTGTAAATGGGAATCAACCGCAAATCATCATTATGGTATTTACATAAAATGCATGGAAAACAATTATTTTGAGACCAGCCTGTAAGTTTAAGCATAGAACACATTTCTAATGCAAGTATTGTATATGGCCTGGCAATTGAAAAGTAAGCTACAGCATGTCTTCAGAGGAACGAAAACACGTTCAAAACGTGGTCTGTCTTGTGGCGAGGTGGAGAGAGGGCAGCTATTTTCTATGCCTGAGTCACCATAGCGCTCAGTAGGTGTCTGAAAGGGCTGCTTTAATTGAGCGCTTGTATGCTGTAAGTGTGCTGCTAACCAGGGGACCTGGATTGCTTCTGCTCTGCTCTCAGGTAATGAAGGAGGAGGCCTTCTGCGGCTGGAGTGCCCGGGTTAGGTATCAGCGGATACTTCAGTAACATGACAAAGGGGTGTGAGGTTGTGGAGGAGGGTTGGAGAGCAGCATCAGAGCAATAAACCAGTTCCTAATTGTTACTGATTGTTAGTACACAAATTACAAGCAGTTTGCAGTCCTTCACCTGAATAAGGTGGTGTTTTCTTCCTTTAACATCTCCTGCTGTCTCTGTCTCCGATTTGGAAAAAAAAAAAAAAACACAAAAGAAGGCAAAAAACCAAAAACAAACAAAAAAAAACCACAGGAGGCAATTATTTTGTGCCTCTGTATACAATGGCAATGTTTAAGCTGCAGCTGCTTCAGAGAGGGGGAGTAAAGGGGACTGGGGGGAAGGGATTGATCTTTTCCTCCTTTTCTCTGTAAATACCACTGTCTGCAGCAGTGGTGGTGCTTTGACCTCTTTGCTACAGAGCTTGAAAAGTCTCTTGCACTTAGTGACATGTTCTGTCTTCCAAAACTGAATAGGCAGAAGTCTAATTCTCTTTCTTTAAGCACTACTGCAAATAGATTATCAATCTAAATATGATAAATGCTTGAGAATTCCTCCCAAAATGTAGATTTATTAGTCTGAGCACTGGTATTTTTGTGCATGTCTGTGTGACTTCTGAAATCATTAACAGTATTCTTTCGTACCTTTTCACCTTTAATCAGCACTCTGCCCGCTATCTCATTACTATGAGCTATGGCAAATAGACCAGATGTCTGAGCAGCTTCATTGTTCTGCTGTTTTTCTTTTCAAGATCCTAGCGCACAGATAGATGTTAATTTCTCTTTTGTGTTAAAACCTGCCTCCGAGGAATAAGATTACTAGTGTTCAGTGTTTGGCCGGTAGAGATACTGAGGTCTCATATCTTCTGAATGCCTTGTCTCAGTTAGTGTTTCTGCTAGCTCAGTGCATTTATAGTGGAGGTCTGTTCTTCTGTAATGCCCATGGAACCTTAAATTAATGTCCCCTGACTTTAGGAAACACAATTTTAACACGTTTTCTACATGTTTACTTTATTCCCAGAGTTGAGAAATGATACACAGAGACACCTGCTCTTCCAAGTGGGTGGAAATTGAAAATCGTGCCAAGAAAAATGCTGTTTCTCAGAAAAGATTCAAAATATGCATTGTTTAAAGTGTGGCATAAACAAAATAGATTATGTAAGGTTTGTGGGCCCATGTTTGAGATGAGATCACTCACTCTTAGGTCCATAGCTTCTCTACTAACACTTCTTAGTGCTTACATCTAAAAAGCAATGCATGAGCCACTGGTTTCCCCATCAACTTTGAAAAAGGTAGTTGGGAAGCTACAGGTACCGAAACAGCACAGCTTCCTTCAGTTCTGCTTGAGAGCTGCTGTTGTGCTTGAGTAACAGCAGTGGCTCCAGACCTTTAAGAAAACACGGTTCTTTAAAATGGGTCAGAAAACAACTGATTGATTTACAGGTAACAAATATGAACGTGTGTTTACTGGGAAGAAAAGTGACAGTTCACATCTGAATTTAGATAAACACATACATTTGGTAGTGGCTGCTTCATTTCTGTAGATGTAGGTAGCAATGTGATAGTCAGTGTATATGATAAGATTGCAGCAGTTGCCACAGTACATAAAAGAATACAAAAACAGATGAAATCATTAATGCTTTCATATTGTGTCCTGTCTTATTTCCAGTAGTATAGCATGCCTGGTACTTAATGAGCTATATCTTTGAAAGAATCAGCAAGTATGATGTTCTGGAAAACATAAAAATCTGCAACCTTGCATCAGAGACCAGAGCAGTATCTTAGATCTGACTTCTCTTTTTTTTTTAAGTACAAATTGCGTCACTGGTATAGTCACATAAGCTAGAAATTGTATATTTATGTTGCACGATCTTGAAAACCAAATGATAGCATGTGGATTTGTATCTGCTCCTCAGAAAGACGTGTGATGTGCAAGTCCTGTTCCTATCAAAGTGGTAAAATTTCTATTGATTGAGGTGGGAAATTGGAACTGATTCCCCTGCCTGGTTCTCCCTGAAAGAATGATGAAGTGATGTTTTCTTTTCTGTTTTATTCTTATTAGTCTCACAGCCAGATTACTGTAACTTGAGCTTTTTTGCCATACTTCTGCATGACTGTTTTTGTTAACCACTTTTATTACCTTTTGGCCTGTTCTTTGCATCATGCTATTGATAAAATGAGTTTTACGGGTTTTTTACGCCAAAGTTTAGAGTGTAGAATATGGAAGAAATCCATACAAAAAAAAGTCTGAAACATTAATTGGACTAGACTACAGCATTTAAAGTAACCTATTCTATCGTCCATTTACCTCCCACATGAAATGAAAACTCTATTTTGATCTGAACTGTCACAGACAATTTCTGCACATAAAACACATCCAGAGACAGCTTTCAAATGGAGTTGTCACTTCTTATTTAGCAGGCTGGGGACTCTCTATTGTTGTCAAACCCTCTTTGCAAAAGCATCACTAACATACTGATTTGCACAGTTGTGTGTGAAAGGAGGAATGGTTGCACAGCCTCCATGAAACAAAAAATTGCATGTAGGTACTGGAATCCTCTGCAGCTGAACTTACCTACTGCTTAGGAGAAAATTCCATTTTTCTTTTTTTTTTTAATACTATTTTAAGGCAGATTTTCATACTGTGTACTGGTGTGGGGAGCAGTTGTTTTTCATGTAACAAGGTTTTAGTGTGAATAGTGATGATTAACATTTAAAAGCTAGTAACCAACATTCTGTTATTTTCCCTGACCTCTAAGGGACCAGAAGTTTGGCTTTAATCTCTTCACAAATTTCAAGACTTCTTAAGCAAGTGCACTGGGAATATCTCTAAACTGTGAGTACAGAACTGCTGCCTCAGAGTGTATTCCAGACAAGATGCTGAGGCAGGGCTGTAGGGCACTTGTTTCCAGACTGCTATTCTGATGGTGGCCAATGTGACCATCTGTTGAGGCCGGCTGGAAGACCCAGCTACGGCATCGCAGAAGAAGACAGCTTAAAAGTTGAGAACTACCGTTCTTCAGACTTTATTTTTATAACATTCAGTTTGCCCTCAAACATGATATATTTTCATAAAATAAATTTGCCTCCTGGCCTCAGTTCTATTCTCATAAATTTATGCTATTGAAATATGCAGTTAAAGAGTAGTAATGTACGACTTCTGTTTTGTTTTCCTCTCAAAGTTGGAAAACGGAGCAGGATTAGGGGGTGAAGAAGTTGGTTAGTGTGATAAGTTGTCCTTTATTGCTGTCTCCCTGACTACTCTATGCAGGATTAAACAGCAAAACACAGGCTAGCAGAATGCTCTTCTGACCTAATTCTGCACCACGACACAGATAGCGGTGTATCTGCTGATCTATCTGATAAGCGTGACTTTGTCAAATCTAGATGTATGTTCAGGAGTGAAAGGAGTGAAACAACAGATGAGGCCCAAGAACCAGGGTGTTGCATTTTCTCCAACTGCCTGAATCCTTTAGGTATTTCCACTGCTGCAGCTGGGGTTGGGGGGCAGGACTGGAGGGAAGCCACCTGTTGCAGGGTAGAATCTCCAGAAAAACCAAAGTAAAAGCTTGGAGCCTAAACGTTACTGGTCAAAGCTAATTGCCTATTTTAAGGGCCATCTCTTCTGTAACGAAGCAAGAGATACAGACTGGAAATCACATTCCGATTTCGAAGCTGTGTGCCAGAAGATTTGAGGGTTCTTTGTTCAGTGTGTCTCAGACTCCCTCCTGGAGGGGAACATGATGTCAAGGGGGTTTCTCTGTTCTCACTTTTGCCTGTAAATGTAGTGTATTCATGAATCAATTTTAATGCCTATCCCATGGGGAGCAGTGAATTGCATCAGGAGAAAAAAGGTAGTTTTGTGCATTAATGGAAGAATATACTTGAATGGAGAAAAACGAGGGAAGCAAAAATCTTGTGGTCACTGTGCTCAACTCAGTGATAATGCACATCCATGGGGTTTAAAACCTTGGCCATTGCAGGAAAATACAGCAGATAGAAGCAATTTCTCCTCCTCCTTCTCCCAAGTCTTGGTGGGCCAGCTTGCTTTCCCCTCTCCAGGTGGGACAAATGTACAGAGCTGGATGGGATACAGCATATCTATCTCTCTCGTGCTCCATGAATGGAGGCTGTGATCCACATTTGTGCTCAGTTGGCAAGCTTATAAAGTTGAGGACTGGAGAAGTGGATGGACATTTATCCTACACTGGAAATAGTAGCTTTGGAGGCTGCATTCTCACAAGATATTCTGTATACGCTTTTTACAGTTACCTGTCACCAAAGCAGCTTGGTCCTATTTGTCCAGTAGCTCTATCAAGTTGTTAGTTCTTTTAAATAAATAAAAAAAAAAAAAATCACATTCTGTCTGTAGTGACTTTGAACAGCAGCGAAGCTCATAAACTCTGAAGTTGTCTTTGCAGCCTGTAAAGGCATGTTACATTTGCCTTCTTCCTAAAACACCAAATATTACTGTCAGGCATCCTGCAGACCGGTATTGTTACCGTATTATCTTGCATTCCCCTACCTGCTTTGACTGTTTCTGTCATTCTGTTGTGTGTGGGAACAGGATTGTCTTTTTATTACCCATCTGTGCAGAGCCTGTTGCAAGTTGAGTTGTAACTCTTGACAGATGTTGAAGTGGTGTTTTGTCTGCAGATGTTCCTGAAGCAGTCTTGAAAGATTTGAAGACCATCTCAAAGCTGTGTGGCGATAAGGAAGATACCTGTCAGAAGCTGGAGTGAGGCCACTCCAGCCTACGTTGTTTAGCCTGGCCCTCGCTACAGAATTTGGAAAGGTCTTGTACCCTCATGTGTTTGCCTGGCCTTTCAGAGGCAATTTTGCGTGTTCCTCCCCTGCGCACCAAACCAGCTAGCAAATGGCCTGCTCCAATTCAAAGGTGATGTGCTTAGGTTAATATTGGTGTGTCCTTCTGAGAGCACAGTGCCATCCAAAAAACACTTCAAAGCTTGTTTTTCTGCAGGTCTGCCTTCAAAACATGAAGCAAACATGTCCTGCAGCAATGCCAATCACTGCTGCTTGAGAATATCCCTAAGTAATGGTCACGCCCTCATTTCAAAGGCAATATATATGGGCCATTATCTGAGCAAATACAGTGCATGTCACTGCAAATCCATTGATGATGATGAATTCTGGTTACTGTTGAGTGCAGCCAGATACGGGATGGTGAGTAAGGGGTAAGAAATTAGCCCTTGAGCTTTGTGGGTTTTTACTCTGTAAACAGATCAGAGTTTCATAAAAGCTTAAGCAAAATATGAAAAAGAAGAAAAGCTGGAAATGAGTCTCAGGGCAGAGATGGGGAAATAAGGAAGCAAGGAAAGAAGAAGGAATAACAAAACTAAAAAAGCATCCTTTGCGGGGAGGTGGAAATCAGATGAGATTTTTAAAAAGGAAAAAATTAAGGATTTGAATAGTGCCAGGGTCCCTCCACTGTCCCCAGCAGGGCTAGCAAGAGAAGCCTTGAAGAATACCCTCTCAACAGGGTGTTTCAGGAGTGTTCTGAGGCCACAGTGTACACACGTCCTCAGCATCAGTGACAGGTTCTTCTATTTATTCATTTTGTTCATGTTATGAAATAGAGGCAATGGAAGAAGCAATTTGTTTTCTTGGTCTTGATTCGGAATACCTCTACCATTAACTGCTTCCCCCCAACCTTTTCTGTAGCATTCACTTGTCAGCTTTGTCCATGTTCCCCAGGGTGAGATTTCTCCTCGTTTTATAATGAGGAACAGGACTTTCAGACCTTTCTGTGTGTAGCCACCAAAACCAATGTTACAGCCAGGCTCAGCAGCAGCAATGGCAATATGCAATAATAACCATCCCACGTGAGATCTAGATTAACTGCTCCTCTGTTTAGTCCATATAGTGCCTCAACAGCATGATCTGATTTGCTCTTTTCACGTAATCCATCATTAATTATCTGAGTAGGATGGGTTCTTCTGTAATGGATGGAGAAATGGTCTCCCCTACATTCAGAGTGCAGCTTCACTTTCTCCAGCTGCAGCTATGTCACTTATTTACCATTTTTATTTTAAACGTGGTTTGCTTTTTCAAGCATGAGGATTTGGGGGAGCAGTAATGCTTCCATTTGAAGTGTTACCTTTGAGGCTGCTTTTAAGCAGAGTGGGAACTAAGTAGCAGTTACTGGCTGCAGACCTCCAGCTCAGACCCACACCAGGAGGAGCGGGTGTTTCGGCAGCACGCACAGGCTGTCTCCTCCTCCATCTGAGGAAGCAGCAGTTGTGGCTGCCAGAGAAAGCTTTGGGGCTTGTAGGGGACAGCTGTGGCTCCCACATGGCTCCCATCAGTAGTGGCAGCAAAAGGAGTAGGAGCTGTATTCTCGGCACTCTCCTTCCCCAGGGAGTTCAGGAGAGCAAGTAGGAGCAGCTCTTCGGGGAGGCAGAATTGTTTCCAGGGCTTGTGGAAGGGAGTGGGGGTAGAGAGTTGCACACAGGCAGGGGCTGTCTCCCTCCCTCCCTTCCCGTGCGTGAGAGGTGCAGGAGCTCTGCAGCCTCTCTTCCCCAGTCTGATCTTCTCTTTGCAAATTGTCTTCTGCAACCTAAAACATTTTTGGTCCTTTCCTGCCCTCCTCCTCTATCCCCCGCCCCCCCCCCCCCCCCCCCCCAGCCTATTGAAATCTTCCCTGCCTCCTGCTGAACCTTGCTATGCCATTGCTGAATTGCATTTTACCACCCCACAAATGAGAACAAAATAAACTACTTTATCTCGATCATTTGGGCAGCAAAATGCAATTTGCTTGTGTTGCTGCAGATCTTTGAGCCAACTCTAGTCTGGACGCTTTTATCACTTTGCAATCTAATCTGCAGAATATCTCAGATCCTCTTGCACTGGAAGAAAAAAATTTTTAAGACAAAATAAAGAAAAAAAGCCAGCTGTGTACTTGTGCATGCACAGACCCACAGTGATATACATGTACTCATATATCTGTATATGTACATGTATAATAAATAAAAAAATACTTATAACACTTGGAAGGTCCACACCTAACTTGCTAATGTCAGCTACAATTGATAGACAGCTAAGTCAGACTCTTTTTATAGTCCATTTCTAAAATGAAACCATAAATTTTAAAGCCAGTCTTCATCATTGCAGAGAAAAAAGCTTTTCTAGCCTATTGATGAAATATAACATTTGATAGGATTTATGAGGCCCAGATTCAGGAGGATCATTTGCAGAGCACTTAAAGCTCCTTTTTCCTGCCCTTTGCCTTCCCTCCTCCCAAATACACATACCAAAAAAAGCCATTAGTAATGAAAAATTATTAAGGAAGATTTTTTTTTTTATTCCATACAAATGTCAATTTGAGAGATAGAAAGAGGAAGAAAACAGTTGCAGGGGTTCTTAAAGTAAAGGGGTCTAAGTAGAGCCAGGTTGATTATATGAGGGGAATACTGACTTTTACTAATAAATACACAGTATGATTATTTGCTGTAGTACAGTCATATGTAACGTGTGTGTGTATATGTATTTTTAATAGTACCGGATGGAATTTATTTTTTTAATCATATTGCGGTATTCACAAACCAGCCACATAAAGTTAAAAATAAAAATGATACCCAGCTTCTTGGTATCTTGATAAAGTTCCCTTCTGGCTTGTATTACTAGAGTGATAATTTCAGAGGAAAAACATCTTCTGTAACTTGTGATCACAGTATCTGTCAAATGGTAGGAAATGAAGAAAACTGCCAGACAGTGTCAGATTTATTAACAGCTCTACGAAAATCAAAATTAATGCATTTTCTCATCTTTGATGGGTTGAAATGTCCATGTGCTGTACTTACCTTAATGGACAAGCGAAGGAAGTAGCAGTCATCAATTAAGTCTCTCATTAGGCTGACTACAGCGTAATCTGGAGCACATGCAGGAGTACTACGTGCTTACCAGGCTGTACCTCAAAGGTGTTGTGGTTGTTAGGAAGTGCTCATCTCACGGATGCCAGGAGCAAACCAGCTTTGTGCTGCCTCCAGGAACACGCAGCCAGATCCTTGGACCAGGGAGCATGCAGTCCTACAGGAAAGGGAGGGGGACAGCCGTAGAAACCAGCCTGTGCCGGTTCTGTGAGGGGAGTTGCTGGCCTGACTTCCACTGGGAAACTGTATTTCCACCTGTTAATAACCAGTCGTCAGCCATTAGGGTTGAAAATGCCTATGTAGGAGGTGTGCTGAAGCTGAATTTTTATGGAACACCATGACAGCTGTTTGGTTTTTTGTTTGGGTTTTTTTTTTTTTGGGGGGGTGGGGGGGCTGAAGGGACAAGATAAGGGGTCGTTTTGTCTGTGTAAAAAGTAATAATAATAAGCATATGATTCTTTCAATAAGAAGCTGTAGTCTTCCCATACGCTGGAACGGGCGTTTTATATTTAGGAAGGGAACACAGCCTAGTCTTACACCAGACTGTGCCTTTTGCCACCCCTTGAACGTTGACAATTTGACTAAGTTATAAGATTTAGAGTACTTCCCACACACATGATAGAAACTTGGCTGCAGACTTCACCAAAAGTGCTTGTCCTGAACTGCCAGATCAGATCCTAGACATGTTTTTCCAGTAGTAGGTTCTCCTGGCTGCAGGACCAGAGAGGTTCCTGGTGCGGGAATGATGAGGTGAGTGGGGCATGACCAGTGTCCCCTTGCCCTTATGTCCCACCTTCCAGGGAAGGAAAGGGTGAGCTGATGTGAATGCAAAATCCTACAAAACGCTGCAAAGGAGTGGGAAAAGAATTGGAACAGAGAAGAGGCAGAATTGCTGGAGCAGCTTAAGGGATGGGGAGAATAAAGAAGAGTGCTTGGTCAGGGCAGAGTTGTGGACAGTATGTGGGTGCTTCAGAGCAGGGAGAAGTTTACCAGTACTGCAAGTGTAATTCTCTGTTAGTGTGTTAGATGTGAACACACTTACTTGAACCAGTGCAGAAAGGAAGAAGTGCTGTTGGGTGTCCCACGCAGCCTGCAGTCTCGTCATTACTGGTAGGCTGCTTTGTGAAAAGCTTCTGGGAGCTGGGTCTGAAGGAGTGCCGCTGGAACGAGAGGTGCTGACCCAGGCATATCGCAGAGGTGTTTCTGTATTAGAGCAGCCCATGGGACAGGGATGTGCTTGTAGATGTGGGTAGCCAGTAAGTGGGTGGAGGAAACTGGCATCCTTGGCTGAAAGGTATGAAGAGAAAGACTTTCCGACATCAGGATGAGAACAGGGAATGAAGAAAGCAAGACAAAAACAGATGTGAAAGGATTTGTAAGATGTGTGTAAAGATGGTAGCTGAAACCATCTAAGAGTCATTCTCTAGAGACAGAGCTGGGCCTGAACCAGAACACTTTTCTGTAACATTTCTGGGATGTCCCCGCTAAATCCCAGCTAAAAGAGATAGGCTTGCCCTTGCCTCCTCCAGGTGAGATACACCAGGAAATGGTTGAGTATAACTTGAAGATTTCATTATTTCTTTTTCTCCTTTTTAATTCAATGTTTTTCAAAACAATTACTGAAAAGGAGTAGTGCTTACCTTCAGTCTTAAGTATCTGAAATTCAGCCTGGACTTCTCCAAGTAGAAAAGTGGGAGTAATTTCAGAGGTGCAGTGAAGCTGCAATCACAAGGAGCTAGAAAAGCTGTGCATGTCTGGAAGCCCAGGAGCTTCCACTGCCTGCATAATAAAAAGTAATAAAGTTACACTGCTAACTTTTGGCCCCTGAGTTCAGAAATACTTCTCCGAAATGTGGTTCGGCTTATAAAGTGTTTAATTCTGTTGATGTGGAGCTTGTGATGAAAGCTAGTTGAAGGAACGTGCGCTCCCCAGTCCTTGCGAATGTGATCAAAACAACTGTGCTCCGAGGGACCCAGCTGCATGGAGGGTAGGTGCCCAAGGAGGGAGGCTGCTGGAAGGGTGGGCAGGGTGGCCTCGAAGGTGGCAGAACTTTGCAAAATCCATCAACCGCTTCAGCATCTGGCAGGATTTCTGTTGAGCAATAACCACAAGCTAAATTTGCCATATATAATTCCTGAGAGAAGCTAGTGGTAACTGATGTTTTGACTTTTGAGCATGTTCCTGTGAAACTGCTCAGATCTGAGTTGTAGTTTGGAAATACTGCTGTATCAGAGAACTGAATTGAATTTACCTTCAGGGTTGTCCCCATGGTAAGATTGTCGTAAAATTTTTAGCCCCTTGCACTACTAAAGTGCAGAAAATATAATTAAGCCTGTTTCTCTTGCACATCTGTTAAATGCTTCAAGTGTCATTTTAGCATATATTCAGAAGTAGTGAACTTTGGATCATTATATTGGAGTTAGGATATTCCAAAGAGTGCGTGCATGCGTGTGTGCGTATGGGTTATACTCCCCTCTGTGAGAAGCCCCACGTGTTGTAAGAGCCATTCGAGCATACTCAACAGTGCTTTCATTTTGCTGTGCGTTGCACTCGCAGCTAGTAAAATACATTAGAAATAATTTCATTTGTTGTCTTTGCTTTTCTTTAGCTTGTGGTTGGAACATTAAATGCTTTCCTTATAAGGCTTACATGCTTCACCTTGCATGTGCCAGTGGCTTAATAAGAACATCTGCTGTCTTTCTGTAGCAAATCTGATGATTTTTCTACGCACGTATATTTAGTTGTACATATAAATAGAATCCAGGCACTGTTAGATGCATATGAAAGTGTACGTCAGATTGAAATGGTAACATATGAGGTTTTCTGCAGTTCCATTTATGAAGTATCAAGTTAAAAACAAAACTGTGAAGTAGCCAGAAAACTTTATTTCTGCAGCCAAAGGCATATGCTTATACAGCCTACCCTAATTAGGTCTCTGATATATGCTTAGAATGGTCAGTATTTCATGGGTTGTATCTTTGTCTGCAAGTTGCTTTTTCATTAAAGTTGGGCTTTTACGCAGTAGAATGTAGGAGAGCATTGCTCCAGATGTCTGGCTCCTTTCACCAGTTTTGTTGCTGTCTACAGCAAAATTTGAGTTTTAACTCTACAGTGCAAATTCCCTTTGAATCTTTGGATGCCCTTAAACAGTGTAGTATTGGAATATGTGTAAATGTCTACAAAGTACGGTGATTAGAGTGGCTGGTTTAAGAGGAGCTATAAAACGCTTCCAGCTGGAGTGCATTCTTGAGGTAAGCTCAAAATACACTCCAAATTGTCAGCACACTACTCAGGAAAAACACAAGAAACAAATCGTCTTTAGTGTGCTTTGCCTCCCCTAATGCACATAAGGATAGTGTAAATGGAAGCCGGTCAATTTTCAACGGTTTGTGTAAAATTGTCCCTAGGTTTTGCTTCTGTGCTTCAGCCTTTGTGAATTAATGCATCACACTGGGTTGTAAGTGTACCTGTGTGTACTTCTGTGGACATAATGTCGTCTATATTTCAGTAAGTATTGTGTATCTGTCTATTAATATTTATATGGAACTGAGAGCTTTGGTTCTTGCAATTTTTAATAAACATTGATGGTGTTACTAGTTTATACAGAGTATTCAATATGCTCCATCAAAATGGCAGCTCTAATTAGGTTCCTTGAATTAGCTAATGGATTTTGAGAAAGATAGCTTACAAAGCTCTTACAGCTGTCCAAGATATTCCTGCCATGGCAGAAAGACAAAAGGCCGCTGGAAGCTATAGACTTTAAAGCTTTAGAAATACAGCTGACAGTTAAAAAAGATAAATTACATTTGTATTTTTTTTCCCGTAAAAGTCCTAACGCTGGATTAATGGTATTCTCGTAGTGACCATTCATTAAAAACAATGAAAAAAGCCAACTTTATAGTAAGGATGTATTTTGGCTGTGAGATTTGTGCTTTTCCCTGATGCTTTGCACATGGTATAAATTAAACCTTTTTTTTTCTGAGTTGAGGTTGAGATTTCTACCTCATTTCTACCAAGCCAGGTATTATAAAAACAAACTACATAGAGGATTAGTTGCTGCTACTCTGCCAGTGGCATAGATTTTGAATGTGTGTAACAAAGAGCAAGATATAGTCTCTAGTGGGAAACTTGGAGAGGTAATTCCTGGGAGAAAATGGATAGTTACTTCGGGCTTTGTAGTTTTCAACAAAATACATTTTAGAACATGGGCAGCAGCATCTACTGTGAGCAAATTCTTAGATCCTCAATTCTTCCCCTCACAAGGGAGCACAGAAATTAAGACTGCACTGAATTGTCACCTTCTCTCCCTTCTGCCTTTGCTTTGTGTGTGCTAAAGGGAATTCCTGAGGGACTCTTGAATGGCTAATTCATTGGAAGTCTGTAAAGTACTTATTATTTCAGCTTTAGCGATAAGTTTAATAAACTGTAGTGCAAAAAGCAATAGTCTGCAACTGAAAAAAAGCCTAGCAGCCAGTTGCAGGCAGGTGTGATAGCCATTAAGAAACAGAGCTACATTTCCACACAAGAGTTTAGCATTCAGCATTTGCTTTGTTGAATTGTAAAAGCTGCTGTAAATGGAGTTTGGAGGGCTGAAAATCTGCTCTGTGTTGATGTGACCTATCTATTGAATATATGCCAGCTGCTTTACATCAGTAAAGTAAAATACCCCCTCCCAAGCCATGTTGTAATACAAAGTGCCAAAAAAGGCATTTTAAATACTTTGCCGTGTAAATCCAGAAGAAATTACCTTGGAGAGAAGGCCCTCAATTATGCCTCACACGTGACTCCTGCGTGATGGATAAAAGGCATAATTGATATCATCTTTAGTGAAGAAACCAGAAACTGTTGCATTGTCTAGAGGCTACTGAAAATACCAGGAAAATCTGTTTTTCATTATTTTCATTGTGTATTGTTTATAGAGAGTTTGGTTGTTGTCAGCAGCCAAGTCCCTAATCTCCCTGCTTTCCTAGCCCTTCGGAGACACGTGCACATCTCAGATCAACAAGACAGCAGTAAACTGGTCACATGCCAGAAACAGGCATCGCCATTAACCAGCTTGAACTGTAAGGCATCTTTTTTTTATTAGTTAAAATTTGATGATTGCCTTCCTTGGTGAGGCACAATACATTGAGCAGAAAAAAAGGAAAAAAATGTCTTTTCTTTGAAGTAAAGATGACAAGCTGGCTACAAACAAGAGAATGTCCCCTTTTTTTCTTTCCTTCCTACTTGATTGCAAATAACAAGTTTCTGTTAGAGTAGCACATACCGTATCCACTGTTACAGTGAAGTTAAACCTCGGTGTGCCTATTTTGTTTCCATAAAGCAACAAATTAGGCTAATACCTCCCATTATTTCTGGCCAGCTGTAGTCAACTGTAAGTTATAAAGGAGATGAGAAGTGGACTGGATTGGAAAGATGATGCTCATCTGAATGTCTAGGCCATCTGCCATGCCAAACAGGAAAAGGTGGTGTATGTCGTGTGAAAGGAGGGAAACGTAAAAGGATGCTTTATGTCAAGCCACTGAGAGATTTTTTTTTTAAACAGTTTGGAAAAACTGAAAGTGATACAAATGTGTTGGTCTCAATCCTCAAATTGTTCTTCTGAGGCTTCTATAAACATATTATGAGCTATTTGGGGAAAGAAAAGGTTAATGACACTGCTAATTCGTATCATGCAAGGTTTTCTTTCCTTCTTTCTTCCTAATGAGTCTGTAGGAACCTAGGAATATCATCTTCTCTCTTTCCACTAAGCTCCTAATGTCAAGAGGTCAGTAGTGATGTTACAGGGTCAGTAGGACTCAATTTACATCCAGACAAATGGTAGTCATGTGCTGCCCTAGGAGCCTTTGACCTTTTGGACAGATGTGGTTGTACTGCTTTTATGTTAGCCTAAAGAATTGAAAGGTGACAGTGTATGTGCCACTGAAGCACAGTTACGACTTTTTTGTAAATTAGATTGACTCGAGGACTTTAGTATGCAAGTTCATATAAACTCCAGCATGCATAAATAGCTTCTTCAGTGTAGTTTGTTTTCTTGCAGTTTATTTGTGATTCTTGACTTTAGTTTGTTTATGTACATACGGATCAAGAGAAACATCCGTCTTAACGCTTCTCGTGTCAGCCCGTCTATACGGACCCTCTCAGGATAGTCCTGTCTAAATGCAACTGGGCTCAAAGTCTTCCTCCCAGTCACTTTGCACAGGTTTCCACATCAGCTGGCCTACTGGAGCCCCTCTCCATTGATAAAGATGGTAATTGTGTATACATAGGGTATATTCCTGCCCAGAGCAAAAAGCAAGTGTTACAGGGACAAATAAAGCCATTTGCGTGGTTCCGCTAGCTAGAAATACATTGTTCTTAGGTTGGGTCCTCAGCGTGGCATGTGTACAGCCAAAACCCAGGCTGGCTCTGGCTGAACATCAAAGATGATTCCTGAGCCTGCAAGGCAGTATCAGTGATGTCAACAAGGTATTTCTGACAAGTCTTTCATTTCAGTATCACGCATTTACTCAAATGCATATGAAAACAACAAATGTTCATTTCTTCCTAAACTCTCTTTCTTTTAGTGGTTGACAAAGATGAAAGCTGAAATATTGTAGAATTATGTTCTTATCATTGATTTTCTTTTTATCGCTTCCCACCATTCTTTTTATGCCCTCTTACTATTGAGGTTGCAGAGATACCTTCATAAGCCATGTAATACTTCAGGGTAGAAAGACAAGGGCTGGAACTAAAAGAGTAATGTACTCAAATATTTATTTGTTGTAACCTCAAAATGAAAGTTTTATCCTAAGTGAAAGATACTCTTACATGCTCTGTTGGACTCCCTTATACTGTATATCTTTGCAGACCACTGTGTTCCTTTCAGTATATAAAATTAGTTGTTTTATAGCAGAGTGTGAATGGAAGATTGTCCATTCTCTTGAGTCTGTGAAACACGTTTTGTCTTGGATTTGTTTGTTAATGGAAAATTCCCTGAAAGAATAAAATTTTCTTTTTTCTTTTTTTTTCTTTCTTTTTTTTTTTTTTTTACTTGGAAGCACTACTTGTTTGTTTGGAGGCTGACAGTCAGCTGGGTGAAATCAGTGTTTGAAAGAAGTGGCTGGCAAAAAAGCCCTGTGCGATATTAATGTGTTTAGGAAAACCACTGGAAACAAAATGTTTATTGCCTCTTTAAATGTATGTTTATATACAGCTTTAAGTGGTTCATCTTACTCTGTACGTGCAACACTTGTTTTTAATTTTGTATTATCTAGAGAGCTGCGGTAAGAAGTCAGTAATCTAAAAAATGACATTTTTAACCTGAATGATTGAAATCCAGATTAGCAACTCAGAGGAAGAACAGAGGGGAGATTTTACTGTGCAAAACCTGAGCCATATGTATTAAAAACTGACAATTTTTTGGTTCTTTGAGAAAAATAACTTGTCTGTCATATTGGCTATATGAGGTTATTACTGTGGTGTTTGTTCATCTATTTTTTCAGAGATGATGGGATGAAATTTCACAGTCATATTTTACATAATGTTAGAGATAGCTTGAAGCTAAGCTGTGCCAAATTATGGTTTCTTTTTTGTTTTGGGATGCCTATTCCATTCCAGCTGCTCCAGTTGAATGGCTGTTTCATAGCAGGTCCTTTTACAGTCACAGTGGGCAAGGTGGAACCTGTATAGTGCCTCTGATATATTCAGGCACAGGGCAAA
This sequence comes from Falco naumanni, assembly GCF_017639655.2. NCBI lineage: Eukaryota > Metazoa > Chordata > Aves > Falconiformes > Falconidae > Falco > Falco naumanni. Next base: position 50,619,341 of record NC_054061.1, read on the forward strand.
AGACAGTGACTTCTGGCAGTTTATGTAGTTGGTAGTACAGCCCCAGCAACGTCAGTTAGAATGATTGCTCAGGCTTTTTTTAAATCTTTCACTCAGGCCAGAAGGCAGCTTTGGTTTGTAAGGATTGTATCTAGCAAAACTACAGAATGGCTGACAAGAATATGTGTTTTCCTCTTTTAAATGTTCATATAAGATTATTTTAAAATTGTTTTCCTATTAAAAAAATAGTAATCCTTCCAGTGCGTGCAGCTTATTTAAAGAACTGTTGAACTTCTCTTGTTTGTGGCTTGGGATTTTGGGCAGGTTTTGTTACTGTTTGAAATCAGCATCTAAGTCTTTGCTAAACTCTTTGTAAAGTTTCTCAGAGATTCTTTCCCCCTACGTAGACATTATTTTAAAACTTCCCCCAAAAGCATCAAGTTCTATCCCAGTATCAGCTGCTTCTGAATCAGTCTCCTTACATGTAGCACCGTTTTTGGAAATTGTTCTGAAGTCAGTCGCAAAATGCAGAGTGGATAGCTCTCTTAGTCTTGTCGTGACAGCAGAGAAGCCTGTGGGTAGATTAAATGTTAAAGTCTGGGTACGCGTGCTGGTGGAGGGGAATGGCAAGCGTGTGGTGGCACAGTTCTCTGAAGAACATATAGTGCAGGGAGCCATGTCAGGGAAGTGAGTTGTGCACAAAATTGTAGATATGATGGGGACTGTAATATTTATATCTCCTCAAGGAGGGAGCACTATGTTAAAAGTAAAGCTACTGTAAAAGAAATCTGTCTGCTATAGTTACTAGGCTTGGTGAATAGCTTCAGTAAGTCTCCTTAATATAAATTGACTTTGATTGGAGTATTGTTCTTACATTTCTTCTGTAAGTTCAGGTTCCTTTTCAGTATAGTCATGCATCTGAAACATTTGAACTGGTATTCATCTGCTGTTTCCCTGTCTGAGAACTGCTATCTGATCAAACCAATATTTTTTAATTATGTATTTATAGGCAGATGGGAGAATAGTTTACAGTCAATGTATGATCTTCTCTGCAAATCTTGGAAAATTGTGTTGTTTTTTTTTAATATTGCCTTATCAGTTTCTTTTTTTTATTACTGATGACTTCATTCTGTTTGAATTCAATGCTTCAGTTTCTTTGGGGTAAACTAATAGATTATGTATGCGATATTTGCACAGTGCTGATTGAATTCATCTGGTGAGTTTGAATGTGGCTCATATATTCACATAATTGTCAGGAGCCAAGTTGAAATTCAGAACTGTTTCATGAGCATTGCACAGGGCATCATATTCATCTCACATTACTTTTGTGGTAAGCTAGCATACAGCTTTTTCAAAAGCCAATGTCTTTTACATTTGTGCCTATAAACAGTGATGGGGAAGGGAAAAAAAAGACCTGTGGAGCTTTTAAACTGTTTCCTGAAAAAATGAAGCTGATGTACTGACCGACCCTCTTCCAACCATTCCCCCCACCTTTCTGACACATTCTGAACCTGCTGACTATTTTTGACCAGGCTTGACAGGTGATTCAATTTTCAAAAGATACTGGATCACTAAGCTTCATGAAAGTAAGCAGCCTGCTAGAGAGACCCAGATGAATGCCCTTGCTTGGGAGAAATGCTGCAGTGTAAACTCAGTCCCATTATCGGACACCAGAGAACCCACAGGAGAGAAGCACAGGAAATCAGACTTCATGGAGCTGCTTGTTTCCACAGAGATTATGCTTGTGTTTTCGCACTAATCCAGATGGATAACTTTCCATGTGCTGCTATCTTTCATTCAAATGTTCCTACTCATTCTCATGGTTAGGGTTTGTACTTTAATACGGCATGGCAGAGGTTTTCCAAAGAAAAAGCTGTCAGACCCAGTCTTTTAATATATATAATGAGCTTGATTTCTGCAACGCTGACGTCTGCTTGCTGGCTCGATAGGTTTAAGCAGAAGGAAGTTCACCTGCAGGAGATCTGCAGAACGGAGCTCAGGCTGCTGTAACTGCCTCTTACAATATATCAATCTCAGATTTCATTTTAAAAGGGGGGGGGGGGGGGGGGGGGGGGGGAACCAAACCTGTATGCTATTTTCAGTTTACTTCTTCAGCCAAAATACCTAGAGGTAGAAAGTGGGTATGTGGCCATTAGGCCACTGGTGTCAGGTGCTAATACAGTTTGCACAGAGCTGCAGGGAGCCAGATCGGCTGGAGTCAGACTAGACCCCTTCCCTGTGTTTCAGCATTTCCCTCTCTTAGCTGGTGCTACTTCGGGTAATGATGTTGGCAGAGCAACAGGGACAGTACTTTGGGCCTTATCTGTATGTTAGCAGCCCTAATTAAACACTTCATCTGTACTCATAAGTAAAGGCAGGGGATTTCACAGGTATTGTATTGCTCATGAGCTGTGGACCAAACTTCACTGTTCTAAGTGATAGCCCCCATTAGCTAGACCTCAATTCCAGTGTTTTGCAAACTGGAAATGGTTTTCCACTATTTGACAAGAACTCATGCAAGAAATAGAGACATTTATCTGTGGAAAGAATCAAGGGGAAAAGGGGATGCACTTTTTCTTTGCTCAGTAGTCCAGAGAGTTTGTGCAAGCTTTCTGCACTGTCTTGGCAGATCATGAGAAAAATTTTGTATGCTTTGGAAGAGTTCAGTAAGTCAGCCAGAGAAGCTTGAAACCTCTGGGACTTCATAGGGTAGAGGGGCTGGATAACTTAGGAAGGCAAGTAATTTAAATTATTTTTTTCATGGAAACCTACTGATGCTGCAAGTAAACATTTCCAGTCCTGGCTGCATATTCAGTTACATGTGCACCCTACATGGAATTTCCCTTCACTAGTAATTAATTTCCAACCAATCCAGATTGCTGTTAGATACTAGAAACTGCTTATTGTTGCACTCATAGGTTTATGTCCAATCTTTTGTATATGCTTTCCAAATGCAGTTTGCTATGCAAATCCTATAAAAGGCTTCCCTAGATTCGGGCATGACAGGCGTGACAAGATGCTCCACAGAGTCTGTCCTCATGTGAAGAAATCTGGATCTCTATAGCCCATTGTTGGTGGGGCAGAGTTGAGGTTGCAGATTATGAGACTGTGTGATGATGTGCTGCAATAACAATGGTCTGAGTTTAGGACTGGCCACAAATAAATTATGTGACAATTCCCCACGAATACCAGTAAATGCTACTGAGCCATACAGTCAGTATTCACCCTAGTGCTGACTAGAGCAGGGCTGGAAATAGCTGCAGGAAACTGAATTTATTCGTGTCAAATGTGGCTGTATTCTTTTTCATTCTTAGGCATTTTCAGGATTATATTTTATTTTTTTTTATCCTTCCAGGTATAGCTTGAGCTTCCACATTAGTACAAGTCCACTGTAAGGTTTTGGAAGGCTCACCAGGGTCAAAATCTGCAAAGACAGGCATGTGTTTAACTTGATAAACTAAGCAACTCCACTGGTTTTACCATGGCAGTTTGCAGTGTGTGCAGTTTAGCATACAAGCGAGTCTTTGAGGATTAATAAATAGATTACTGTTTAATTACCACTTTAAAAAATAGTGTCAAGATTTGATGGTACACTTTCCTGTCTCTCTTGCCTCCCATATATTTTCGTGGCTGATGTCTGAGTTCTTTGTTTAACTGGGAGGGAGGCTGATTTTTGTGAGATAAAACTTCTTTCTGTGCTTCTCTGTGAATATAGTTTATTCTTTACCTTGAACAAATGTAATTTTAGGGTAATTTCACATTTAGCGTGGGAGCAAAAGGAAACTTTTTTTTTGCCAGCTTATCATCATCATTATTATTATTAAAATATGATAGCCATTTATAGCTGCTCATAGGAATGTTAAAAGTTTCCTTGTACTCCCCCATCTGTCTGCATCCATCTGTTGTCTCTTGTCTGGTACTGGAATTGTTAAGTTCTTGGACAGGGACAGCCTTTTTTAAAAATGGGGATCAAGTTCACAATTAGTAGCTTTATTATTACAAGAAAGCTAGACTAAGGGTGATAATGGGCCATGAGCACTATGCAAATCAGGAGATTCAAACATTCATAATCCATTTGTCTCAAGTGTGGCAATTCTGTGTTTGCGCTCATATGGGTACCTGGTAAATGTTAGGTATGTGTGTACATATGAGTTTTATTTAGCATTTTTTATTTTTCTCAGTGGCTGCGCAGGTGGTGGGAATGCTGATCGTATCCAGAAGTTACGGAAGGAGTACCATCAGGCCAGGCGAGAAGGCTTACCTTTCTACGAGGACGATGAAGGAAGAACACAGCCATCTGATTATGACCAGCATTGGGTAGGTACACAGTGTGTTGCAAAGTGCTTTTGCAGCATTCAGGGTTAGCAGAAGGTGCTTGTTTGTTTGTGTTTTCCAGAAATCCTATGTCATCTTAACATGAATTTGGGAGGCTGGTAGAAATGGAGAAACCCTTAATGCCAGCCCACCAAAGAAAACATTGATAATATGGAAACTTGGCTAAGAATAACTTGCCTGTTCACTCTGTTTGATTTAGGCCTGGGTTTCCTCTCTGTAGGCACAAGATATGCAGTCACTGCCAAACTTGTCACGTGTGATAGCATCAAGGCTTTTCAGCAGGATTTATGGTACTCTGGCAGTTCATTCAATGACTCCCTGGGTTATCGAGAGCATTAGAAGAGCAGACTCTCACTGTGCTTAGCTGTAAAGCAAGTGGGAGGAAACTGAGGCATGTGTGCTCCTGCCCTTCGTTCTGCACACCAGACAGTAGCAATCTGGCCTTGATACATCCTGAGTAACTTCTATAAAATGAAAAATGGAATAATTTGCCTCTCTCCCATTAAAAGATCTTGAAATATTCTACCAACACTATAGAACTGTTACAGACATGTTGTATTCCCTGTTTTACATCTAGGAGTCACACTAAACAGGGAAGTATTATCTACTCCACTACTGAAGAGTAAGCTATGGTAGAACCAGCAATTAAATCAACAGTGCCAGATTTTTTAATGCTTCAAAAAAATGCAACAGCTGTAATCTATGGGATAACAACTGTGGTACTTAAGAGCTCCACCTGAGCAGGTTTCAAAGTTGGACTCTGTCTCTTTAGAAGTAATTATAATCAACCAGCATTCAAAAATGTAACTTTGATAAGATGCAATTTATGCTAAATTTGAAATTTTAGTTTAAAAAGAGGCAGAATTATGTTAAAATCTTAAGAATCTAAATACACCTGAAGTCTGAACTAACATTGTTAATGTCCTCCAATGTTAATGTCCTCCAAACAATCAGTGTGAATGCTGAAGTGAAATCTTCAATGATTGGGGTTGTAGTCAAAAAAAATCCTGTGTGAGACTAGATTTTATTGCAATCACAGAGAGAGAGACTTAAAAGGGGTGTTTTTACATAAATTATCATATATATTTGTTCATTAACCCCAAAAAAGTTGTTATATATATTATTCTGATTCAGTTACCAAAGTGTTGCTCACCTTCAGCAGAATAGTTCTTTTCTTAGAACAGTTAACTTTCATCTACTCTCTTAAAGTTTGTGACTCAAATTTGGGACTCTGTAGCTGCCATTCTTCTGAATAGCCTTTGTAAACTAAAATGAGAATATGCATCAAATGTGTCTTTCTGTTGAAATTGTATGGCGTGAGTGTCTTGACAGAGGTCCTAGACCAGGCCAGTGGTACCTCTTCAGCAGCCTGAGGATTTCTACTGCTTATCTGAAACTGATAAAGCTTTATTAATCCTCAGAGGAGGTTGAGATTTATGGTCCAGTGTAGTTTCCTAAGATTCACAAAGGTTTCTTCTAGATAATCCTTTCTAAGCCTTTCCTATTAGGTATAATGCCCAGAGATTACTGATTTCCAAAGCTTTGCTTTTTCTGTGAGGCAAGTTGTCCTTAATCAAAGCAACTGAAATGGAGCTTTAAGTATCACTATCTTGAGGTGATTAATAGTAGTGACACCAGGATTGTTTTTTGGGTTTTGTCCTTCCAGTGCAGAATATTTTTAACTGTTCTTGTGAGGAATGGCAGTCTGCTCAAAAAACAGAGTTTACCTTGAGGGCTTTAACACTCTGAAGTTTGTTGCTGCAGCAGTTCCTCTTGTTGAAGTGGTTTACAAATTTCAGAGACTTCTGGTTTCCTCACTGCAACAAGATCATCCATTGATCCATCCAGCCTTGCATTCCTAGGCACTGTCTTTCAGTCTGGAAAATACTGTGGCCACAGCTTGCTCTTTTTTGACTCCTGGCTGAAATTTCTACTCTTACATGTAGTTTTACCCTTAAAATACATATGTTACATCAATCCATTCAGACAGAAAAGAAGGAACAAAAATAGAACCAAATACTAAAAGGAAAACAAATGTCTCAAAGCATCTTGCCAGGAAAATCCTCAAGGTATTTTTTTAAGCCATGTAGTCTTTCCCACCTTGGGCTGCTGACCCTCAGCAGTGCTGTGGTAACACAGATTGAACAACAGCTGATTTTTCCCACCTTTACTCATCGGTGAAGAGACATGCTGATGACTAATTGCATAATTGTAAATAAATAAAACTCACTCGAATCTTCAGGATGGCAGGTCTTTCTTTAAGGAGTTGACAGACAGCTGAGGAGGAGGAAAACCTTCTGGTATAAGTTTTCTTCCTTCTGGCAGGAGGTTATGGCACCAGGGAAGCTGCATCCTGAAAGGAGATGCTGGGTCTCCCTACATATTTTTAATACTCAATTAGTTCTTTTTATACTTTTGTCAGTCAGCTGTTTTACCTAAGCCAGCTTTCCTATAAGATGACTTTCTAATGCACAGCAGCTGCTGTAATCACTTCCCACCATCTCACGAAACATGCAGATAAGTTGGGAAATAACAGAGGATAATTTGAGAAGACGCTATCCCGTCGCAAATCAACAGCTTCAGAAATGGACCCTGGGTCTTGTCCTCCAAAAAGTATCTGAGAACTCATGAGGCAAATTTCTATCTGATAAAGCTGACATTGACGAGTGGCCTTTAGCTGACACTGTAATGGGACAGAATTTCTAATAGAAGGGGTATTTCTAACAATCTACTTTTTTTAATGTGGGATAAATCAAGTTAAAGTGCAGAGCCGGCTGAAAAGCTAGCATTGTGAGGGAAAATGATCTCATGACAGGCAATTGGGATCCATAAATGTTTTAAAAATAAGGTCAAAAATCCATTTTAAATAGGCCTGCTATTCTCTCATCATCCATTCCTCCCCCCTGCATCCATTTTCCAGTTCTCCTCTGTTCTTCTCATCTGTTGCTGGATGAATTTTTCACTCTCTTGCACCTTCATTCTGCTCTCCCTTCCCCACAGTCTGTTCTTTTTCTTTTTGTAAGTAACTGAATAATTCAGTTTAGTGTGTCTCCATAAACAGACACATGTATACAGCACTGTCTGTGCTATAGAGCCAGATCCTTTGAAATTCTTTTCCAGTTCCTTTATGCTTTGGTTTGTTGTTGAGTTTGGCATCCTTTGGGCTGCTCCCCACCCCTGCCCCCACCCCTCTTTCAGATTTATAACTAGGATAAGTGGATAAGCCAAATTCTATAGGGTAGATCACAAGGAGTAAAGTAAGTGTCAGCTAACCAACCAAAGGACGGGCTGATGATAAGTATAAACATTGTCTAGGAAAATGAATGCCTGTTATTATCAGTGTAATGTGAGATTACTCTAAAATTTTCTGATGACTAGGGTATATTGGGAAGTATCAGTTCAAGACAGAGTCTAGGCATGTGCATACATCCTCATGTCTTAGTGGGACATCAGTCAAAGTGCTCATAAACGTATGCTATGCAAACCTAATCCTACAGAAAGAGGCATAATATGTTTATGTAGTATTATCATATACTGCAGTATCAGTCAGACCTTGAGAGAGCTATGTAAGCAATAAGCTGCAAGAACTTAGTCTCCCTAGGAGCTGGAGGGTTTTTTTCATGGGGCACTTTTTCAGGGCTTTAGAGTCACAGACTAATAGCAGATCATGAGAAACAGCAAAAGAGCTGTCAAGACAAAGCCATGAAGTTAGCGTCTGTACTTGTATTTAAGGGCATTTAAATAATGAGGAATTAATCATCTATTTGAGGATTTACTTGGATTGTCTTACAGACTTTGTACAAATCCAGTTACTTAGAACATCAGTTCTTTCCTTCAGGGTGGCAGAGAATCCTTGAAACTCTATCTTTTTAATGTACATCCAATGACTGCATGTGACACCTGCCATAGTGCAAATAGTTCTTCACCTGTTAGTGACTACATCAGCTTCACTGTACTGAACCTTATGTTAACTGGTTCTAAAAGCCATTTCCTTACTTGCAGATCAGATTTGCAAGCTGATAAATAACCTAAAGATACACGAAAACCTGTCTGGATACTAGCTGTGAGCGTTCAGATTGAAACAAATCTGTAATGTACTGAGTTTTGTCAGTTCCCAGTTGCAAGTATGAAAGAAGAATCATGCCTGTCTGTGTTAAAGGCCAAGTACTTTATTGTATGTCTGGCAGGAGTCCAAGCCTAAAAATCAACCAGAACAAAAAAAGGAGCGTTAAGAACTGCATTATTTTTCCATAATGTGTCAAAGGGTTCTATGCTTGCTTCAGGATGAATAAGGAGCTGTTTGTACTTTTCATGATCAATTAGTTCCAGGTTCAGATGTTGCATTTCAAATAGGTTAAGTTCCCAAAATGCACAGACATTTGTGTTGGACCATGGTTAGAAACCAAAATTCCAACTTCTAGAATAATAACATTCCTGTCTTCTAGTGCAATGGGAGAAGCTGACAATTTTATGTACTATGTGAAACCATATAGCAGAAACTGCTGTGAATTCCAGACTTTCTGAGCCCACAGACTATTAGTAGAAAACAATGAATATTTTTTTTTAAAGTTAACTTACTTGAAGTATAGCTGCTTTTAAAACCATGGATCAGAAGTATTTGTGTGTAAGTGGTTAAAATATTAATTAAGATAATATCTAAAATGTTTTATTAGATTGTATGATTGACTCACTAATCAATAATTTATGGTCACTACTTATTTCTATATAATGAAGGTTTCAGATTGGGATGTTTTCTAAAGAGCTGTTCAAACTAAGCAGAAGGATTTTGAAATTTACAGGCTGGCTTTTGGGGGGAAATTATTTTGGAGAAATCCCTGCCAAACCTCATGTGAAAAATAAACAACTCCAAATGGCACATGCAAGGAAAGCCAAATTCAATTCCATTAATACTAGTAATAAAGAGTGACTCTTATAAGTTGTTTGGAGTCATTCCTACTTACACAAAGGTTGAATTTGGCATAGATTATTTGAACCAGAGGGGAGTCTGATATGCTCATGTCTTCATGCTAACACTATGTACACACTCTTATTTACCAAGGGAAACAGTTGTGGTGCCATATGTCATCTTATCAAAGCCCACTGGTACTGTTTATATCCTACAATATTATTTGAATTCCAGAAATATATCATGCCATCTATTTCACAAGGTACCTCATCACACAGCTGCTTTTTGTTGTATTTCAATGCAGGGAGGTGATTCTGAGGAGGGCAAACACCAAGCCATTTCTCTGATTTCATATAAGTAGTTGAAGGAAATCAAACAAAAGCATGTGGTGCTGCCAGGCTCTGGCTGTCCTTGCAGGCTCACAGCACTGAGAGGTTCCACGTTAACACATGTGCCAGCGGTCATGTCCCTTAGAGTTAGGAGAGGTTCTTCTGATGTGGCCCAAACGGAGAACTTGAGTGGGGCATCACAGAGATCGTGACAGCTGCCAGAGATCATGTTGATGTGATATGAAGGGTCCTAGAGGTTTTATGTTGTAAATGTTTTTCCAAATGTGCCAATATGCTTAGGTAGGTAAGAAACAGACCTTTAACTGGTAATTATATTGATGAGGGGAGTTTGTGAACAGGTAATCCATGCTATACAGTATGCTAAACAGTTACTACATTTGTCCACATAGGCTACGGCTCTGCAGCTTTTATCCTTCGGAGCACAGTTGGATGGACACAGAAAGAGCCTTTTCAGAGCTAGGCTGTAATCTGGCTTCACTGCAGTGCTGAGTAGCACAGTAGCTGGGTCTTTGCAATTTGCTTTGGTTTTGGCAAGTTTCTGCAAGTACAGGCTTTAAGTTTTCTGTCTGCTTGTTGATTGCTCCACAGATAGGTGACTCTGTGGCCGCTTTCCCCTGAGCACACGTGCACGGGCTGCCACATCTCAGGCCAGCATCGCACGGGGAAGGTGGGAGAGGATTGAGGTTTTAACACCAAGCTTTGACATGTAATGTTGATAAAGCTAATACTGTGCACTTTGAACCTTCCCTTACTCTCAGTGATACGTACTTCTCCATGACAGCTTTGTCCTGGCCCCTAGCAAGTCAGTGCCCCACATACCATAGAATCAAATACAGCTGCTCATGGGTCTGACTACAAGGCAGGGGAAAAAGTAGGTTTCCTTTTAAAATTGACCTCCTCTTCCTCAGGCCATTAGTAAGAGGCCTGCTTCGACTTCTAGAAAGGGGCCCTGGTTACAACAACGCTCATTTTTTAATCACAAGACAAGTCCATAATGCCATTGAAATTCATGTCTGAAGCTAAGCATGCGCTTGGGTATTTATTAGATCAGGCCTGAAATCAGGCCTCAGGCTTGACCCCTGCTCAGGCACAAGCTTTTTCCTTTACTACCAGGTATCTGGTGCATTTATCAAATACATGCTGACACAGCTGACTTTTTTCTGAATTCTCACAGCTTAATTTCTCTGGGTTATGTTCTTGTTCAGCGTGCTGCTGATTAAAAAGAAACCTTGTCCCTGAAAAATACTGATGATCCCCAGAGTTGCCTAGCTCCTGTTGTCCCAGATGGCACCCTGTTCCCTAAAGATGCTGGTCACTGCCCAGCTTTGCCTGCTAGGGATAACATCCCACTAAAACAAAGAGCAGTTTTGACAAAGCACTGCAAAATTTGTCCATTTAACATAATGGAAAGCAGAATGACCTTTGTGAGGCAAACAGCAATGGTTGCCCAGCATGTGCAGAGCAGGGTCGAGCTTGAAACAAGCTGGGTCAAGCAATACAGCAGTGTCATTGAGGCTGTTACAGAGTACAGATCTTTTATTTGTTATGGTTAAGTACGTGACAGAAGACAACTGAAATAATGGACTTCTGATTACTTTTGATTTCTGGATTGAGTTCCTCTATTGTATATCTGTGCAGCGCTTCTCATTATTGCAGCACAAGAGCTGAGGTGGAGGCCTTGGGTGGTATTGAGTTTTGCTGAAGTTCCTCACTGCAAAATGTATTAGCAGAACTGCTTGTTAAATTTCCTCCTAGGCGCAGTTTCAGCAGTCAGGGTGTCAGTGCTCTGGCTACATTGTTGTCTTGCAGTTAAAAAACACTAAAAAGTTCAAGGTTTCTTCACAGCCAAGGTGTGAAAAGTAATTAGAATGTATCACTGGGTGCTGGGTATAAGCAATTATCTATGAATATATAAAGGCTCTATTTTTCTCAACAAACAGGCGACATTGTTATAATTATTTAAAATGAAAAAGAAAGTCACTGACTCAGACATGGAGAGATTGGGCAGATAACTTTATTAGTTCCCAGTCTAAGGTCTGTAGTGCAGATGCTAATCTAATATCAAGACTGCATTTAAATAAAGTACAAAATATGGGAAAAGAGAACTCCATTTACCCTGTAAAGCTGGTGCTCTACGTGAGTTTAGCTTTTCTGCTCAGGGCCAGCTCTTTCCAACTTTCAACCTCAGCTCTAGCTATTCATGAACAGGGAAAAGGAGCACTAGCGCCTTCTTTCTTGCTCAGTACAGGATCCGTCTGGAGCACATTCCTTCTATCAAATGTGCTGAGTTTTGAGAAGTTCTGAAAAAGTTAGTAATCAATTTAATTTTTGTTTGCATTTGGGTTTTGTTTTTTTCAACCTTTAACATTCTTGCTTAGTTTAGTAGATTGAATCTGTAAGCAGGAATTTCCCAATGCAGAAGGGAGTCTTATAAAATACTGGCACTGTGCAACCTGATCTGAAGAGTTTATTTTTATTTGATTATTTTGTTTTTAGTGGTTTTGAGACACTTGCTCTGCATCTGTATTAACAATAAGAAAGCAAGAGCAACAAATACTGCTGTCTGTGTTTTTGCTGCTTTTTCCTCATCAAAGGGCCTGGCTGCTGTGTTAAGTGTCATGTTGCCCAATATTATTAGAGCCATTCCAACTGAACTGTATGTCATAAGTCGTGTATGACAGGAGATACTGAGTCTTCTGTAATCCAGGTGATATTGGGATAACTGCCTTCCAAGAAGAAATATGAGGTTTGGCCCTACTGCCTCCAAAAGGGGTCCTGCTGCTCAGGGCAGATGATATGTGAATATTCCAGTGTCACAGAGTAGCATAGATGTCATATAGTAGCATATAAAATTCAACATATATATGTTGTGGATGCTTATTACTGAGCAAGAGGATAATTACTGATATCTCTTCTAAAATGCAGTCTGGTCACCAATTCTAGAGATTTTTCTGGGTTTAGCCCATTCATCTGTTTTCTTAGTAGGCTGGAAGTAATGATTGTCAAAATTATGACTGCAAAGGATGCACTGCTGTGTTAGGAAGACCAATGCTCATGTGGCAACAAATAATGGCAGTGACTCTCAAGGAATATGGACCCTGGGGAAGCCTGAAACAGCTATGTGTTTTACACCATCAGGTTCCCAAGAAAAGTAAGAATAGCAGATACCTAGAGTGAAATTATGGCTTTGAAGTTGTGTTATACCTCAAAACAAAGTGAACAAATTGGGATTCTGAAAAGATCGAAAAGTTTCTTGTATCATAGTAAGCATGGTTATATCAAATCATATTCTGTACTTCGCAATTTAATGATAACTCCTTCAGGATTGGATAAAATTTTATAATTTGTAATACATGCCTGTGCCTTCCATCCCTGGTCTGCCATCATCAAAACAAAGTCATTCTGACAATCTAAATTCAGTCTTTCCTGTGGAATGATTATAGGGGAATTTAGTAAAATACTATGTAGTGGTACCCACCAGTGGATCAGTATTAACATTTCCATTTGCATTTGAAGCTAATTTTCAAAGTATTTCTCTTAATTTGCTAGGAAGATACCTGTCAAGTTAGCAATTAAACTGTAATTTGGTCACTGAGGTGTTTACACAGATTAATAGATCTCTCTCTTAAGCTTATGCTCCTGGGTTTGAAATAATAGCTATGCTATGTGGTAGCATGACCCCACTTGAGTTTCACACACACATGCACAAAATCAAATTCCATCACATTTTAATGCAAATTTTACCTTTGCAAATGATGGCCTGAAAAGAATGAGTTTCCATGGTAACCTTAGGGAACACATAACCTGTTTATCATAACTTCTCCATGAAGCAAGACAGGGGGTGGGGAACAAGCTTTGATGTCAGCTGTATTTTTCTGTAGACAGCATTCTGCTGTAGCACGTATACAGAATTAACCAAAATGCTTGCATACTGTCCTAAATAAACTTTTTTTTCCTTTCTTAGAAACAGAAGCAGTCATATGGAATAACATAGGAGGGAGCTACAATAGGCAGTATTCAAAACCATTAACTGAACTTTCAGCCCCTGTCTATCGTTTGACAACTGGGTCAACATTTTGAAAGACCAATCACAAATTAATACTTAAAACAGATCTCTTCCATCACTTCATCTATCCTTACTTTCCCTCCATGCTTTACATTTGGCCCTCAGGTATCCATGCTGCCTTTCAAAGGCACTTCTAAGTTTTCTGTTTTCTTGTTCTTCCACTTCACTGCTTAAAGTACTGTTTGAAAAATGCCTTGAAATATCTCTGAACTCCTACATTGTGGAGCTACCACAGAAAAGAATATATTGATTATACTTCACATTCAGTGCTGACTTTCAGAGTTGAGGTGGTGGCTTCTGAAGCTGCTATTAGCGAGGAGTGAGTTTGATGGCAGCAAGCATCTGCAAGGATGTATTTTTTCTGCAGATGCACAGTAACTCCTGGCTAAAGGAAAGTATGTCTCAACGTTTTTTTAAGGTCATTAGGAGTAAGGAACAGATGTTGAGGTTTTTCAGAATGCTGCTTTGAAGTGCCATTTAGGAGTCAACTGACAAGACTGACCCTATAGGCAGTGATTTTGGGGACTGAAACACAGAGGAACCATTGCCCACAGTTACCCATCTGGTATCCATCTGGTACCAGCAAACAACAGACAGTACCAAATCTCAGAGAAACTGTACCAACTGCTAAACTGGTATCAGCAAGCAAAGAAGGTCACCACCCAACAGCAGTTGCAAGCAGTAGAAACAATGTCTGTAACATTTACAGACTGGTATCTGAAGATCTGGAGGAACCTGATGCCATAACATATGGAAAGCAATTCCTTTCTCTAAGCCTGCTTATGCTGATGTTGTTTGCTCAGTATTAATCCAGGTTTGGACTTTTTTTTGTTGTTGTTGTTAACCATATTGAATTTGCAGGATGGAGGGCTTTTATCATGATGCCACTGAGAGAGCACCTCCTTAGTGGCATCTATGTTTAACAAGATTAAGGTGGATTTAAAACCCTGTGCCACAGACTAACCACTCAAATTCTAGAAGTACTGTTCCAGAGTGGTGTCAAATCACAATGGAAGGAGTTTAGGTTAACTTTTAATTCTGTGATGATTTACTCTGCTGTTTTTCTTTGATGTGAAGTATTCTTCACCCCTGCTGTGGCAGGGGGGTGTTTCCCAATTTTATTGCCATCTTTTTCCTCTCTCCCCTTGGTTCATTTTCCCGCTTCTTCCACCTTTTTCTTCTTTTGAAACAGTGTGCTGGTTTGTACAGTAGCTAAGTGTTTAGAATGTAATAATACAACAGTGAGAGATTTACTGCCTGTAGGCGCTACCCCTTCTACTCTTGAGGACCTCCAGCAAGGCATGATTTTATAGACAATGAAAGGCTCGCTCTCCCCTGTGAAGCCGCCTGCCTGCAGGAAGCTTTTCACTGTCTATTTCCACTACTTGCTCTGCAATTTAGTTCCATGCCCTGCTATTTCCCCTTCCCCTCCCTCTTTCCTTTCCTGACATACACATGCATAGACCCCCTGTGCACACATTCAGCACCAAAACCAGATGTAGGTAGGTACGGCAAAATAGCAATATCTCAATGTGTCCGTTAAAAACCTCAAAAATACCATAGACATTTTTGTCTTGTCATCCTCATCACAAATGGAAATATTGATCTGTCCCCTGTTTGCTTTCCAGGTACTGACACTGTCATTTTATTTTCCCTAAAAAGAACACAAGCTCATAGCTGGGCTGCAAAGCGTGGCCATTACACCCTGGCATTGATGCCAAGAACTCTGCTGACTTAGCTAGAGAAAGATGCTGAAAGCCCATGACTTTGAGAGAAAATTCAATTCCATTTACTTCATACAGTGTCTCTCATGAAGTATTTCAAAATGCTTTATATCAGGAGATAACATAATGAGAAAATGCTTTAGAGAACTGGGTATTCAGATAGCCAGACAAAATGACACACAACAATGAACTGGAGTAAAAGAGAAGACAACTGTCATTTAAAAGCAGTAATCATTTGGATAAGTAGTCTTGTAAACTAATTACAGTGAGAAAAGGAGCAAAGAATGCAAAACTGGGAGGAACAAGAAGCAGTTTAGTTTCAAACAAGCTAATGCAGAGGACTGGTTGGGGGGGGGGGGGGAAGAATTGTGCACGGTATTGTAGAACAACTGCAGATGTGCTTTAGAAATGTATTTACATGTATTTATTATGTATGCTCTATATTGCATCACAGACGTATCTCAGTGACAAGTTAAGTTATTCCCTCCAGTGGCTGGGAAGAGATTAATTACATTGGCCTGGTTCAGTGGAAGAGCAATTGAAATGCCCCTTTAGCTGGAAAGAATCAATGCTGATGGGTACTGAGGATTTTTTGGTTTGCTGCTTTTAAATGTTGCTCTCAGCTCAAGGGCCTCTGTTTGCTTCTACTCTGAGAATAGGTTTGCAAGTGAGGGTGTTGCAAATCTGGTGCTCATTAAAGACAATTAAGAGGTAGAATTAACCAAAACATATTATATGACTAATGGAAAAAGAAGCCACCCACAGAGACAGACACAGGCCAGGAAATTATCTCATTTTGCATGGTCACAGGAAACCATAGTCCTCCAGCACCAGGGATCAGGAGCTCATGGAGCTAGGGTTCAGAAAGCAGAATATTATCTTTGTGGGGCTGTGCAAACTTTGCAGTTTTGGCTTCACCTCCATCTTTGCTATTTTCTCTCTGCTTAGTGTTGCAAGATGCAGCAAATGCTGAGAGCTTGTTTTCTACTAAGCTAAGGCAATTGCCATGTTTTTAAACTGTTATGGGAACAGCCTGTTTCCCTTTTAAAGTTCCCATCTGTGTTTGTATTTCCCTCAGTCTATTGCCTTTATAGAGAATTTTCCGCTCTCTCTAAATCTAAACCATTCGTTTCACCTCCTTGAACAAGAGGTAGGGCATTACCAAGGAGGAAAAGTAAATCCTGAGATAATCAGCCCTGCTTAATTCCAGCATGGAGCACTGCTGTCATCAGTGTTCCTGGTGTTCATTGCATAGGGAGAAGGGACAATGACTGTAAGTATGTACATTTGTGTGTGCATGTATATATGTGTACGTATGTATATATATGTGGGGAGAGAGGCAGACAGGCAGAAGGGGAGCATTTAATTGCCTAGCAATCTGAGTGACCAAGTAGTGTTCTGATTGCATACAGCTGATTTTCTAAGTGAAAATTTTCAAAACTACTCACCAGCAAAACCAAGATCATCAGTGACTCTGGAGTGTGTGCCTGTGTTTCTTACAGAGAGGAGGAAGGATGGGTTGATTACTATGTCTTTTTTTCCTTTAGACAAGTATGTTTTTCTCACCCAAGGGAAATGTATTCTAGCAGCATGAACATAACTATTAATCAACACTTAAGCAATAATCAGTGAATGAAAAATGATGACCAGAAACTGAAAATGTACTTGCATAGCTACTTTGGTGCTTTTCCTTTGAGATCATGCCCTTGCATTTTAACATGAACAATTCTTATAAAATTAGTGCTGATATATTCCAAAAGGCAGTGATTTAAAAAGCCAGCGTTTATTTTTCACTTTAAAAAAAAAATTACTAGCAGTGAATGGTACATTAAGATCTGCATAAGTAATGTTATAAAGCTACCTCAGTAGTCTCTGAGAGAGATCCTCAATTGATATGAACCAGTAATATCTTATGGGGTTACTTCAGAGAGAGAAATGCCAAGATCATCATCACTAGAATGCTGCATTCAAATGTGTGAAGACGTGTGCAGGATACAGAGATATAAATGTTTTTCCTGTGTATTTTCACCCAAAAAGGAGATACAGCCACTGAGAGATGCAGGTGTATGTCAGCTTTGGGAATGCCTCCAAGAGGAATCAAATGCTATTGAAATTAAAACAAACCACCCTCATCAGTATTTAGCATGCTTTCCTGAATCGGGGCCAAGGTATGTGGTAGCACCCAGCAGAAACCAAGGCTGTGAGGCTCTGCTAGGAGTGCAGCAATACATTCCTTTAGTTCCTCAAGATGTTTTTTGACAAACTTCGTCACAGTTCTAATAACATCAAGTGTTCTTTGGAATAATCTCAAAACCAGAATAGTATAAAATGCTTAAAGTCAGCGTGCTTCACAAAAAGAAGGCTCAACATTCCCTGTGACTGAGCCCAGAAAACAGAACTTTAAGAGTCTGCAAGATCACGATGGGCGGTGAACAGGCACTTGTAGCTATCTGTTGGTTCACCTTCCCAAGTGATTTACCCTGTATTTTCTGTTGGCAATGAAACAAAAAAGTGGTTGCCGGACTGCCCAAAACAAACTTTGAAGGCATCGGGCCATGATTTGAGAACCTCTCACAATTACAGTCCTGAGATGTCTATAAAATGGAGCAGGAACAGAAACGCAAGGTTTCTCAGGACCTGATGGGGAGATACCGCTTCCTTCCTTTTTCTTGAAAACTGTCCTACGAACAAGTTTGTAACAGGAAAGCTGGAAGTGCTCTCTGCAGTGGTGGAGGTGTTTTTTGAGAATTCCTGTGGGACATCATCTTGGCTTGCCATTGCAGCCACTTAGCAAAGAAAAGCACCACCAAGAATAGCAAAAAGAAGTATTAAAGGTGCTGTCTTATATCCAAACAATGGTAAAGCAGTACCAATGGGCTCATATAACATTAGACGCTTCTTTGAGGACTGCTTCTGTCATTAAAATCAATGCAACTTAATTAAAGCAAATTATAGATAGATACATCTATAAATAAGATATTAAAGTGCGCTGCTGAATATGATAATTGCTGCATATTTAGCAATCAGCGTGTGTGTTCTGCTTTTGCCAGGAGGGATTTCTTTCAGTGGAATCAATGGAGCTTTATTAAAAACCATCCAAATTAGAGGGAGAAATGATGAGTGTTATAATAACGCAAAATCACTGTTTCAACTTTCATTGCAAAACCAGGAAAGCAAAATACATCCCTCTTTGTGTATGTTAGGAAAACATCAGGAAAATTCTTTTGAATCATGGACACTGGTAGAATTTTTAATTTTTACCTTTTGATGCAAAACATAAAAAAGCTGGATGGAGGAAAACATGTTTTTTGTGCTGGAGGTCTTGGAGAGTGGGATAATTACGGTATCACAGCAGTAAGGAATTAAGAAGACCCCTTCGATCAGCTTCCTCCATTTCACATGGAACATCCAGCTCACTGCTGTACATAACCCACCTCTGTTTTAACAGCTCAAGAAGTGTTCGTGAATCAAATCGTGCTCTTAAATTTCACTTGCAGTCCCTAGAACCAAGCAGACTGTTGAAATGCAAAAAATAAAATGGGTGAATTTTGGTGCTTCACCTGTGTACGAAACATTGAGACTGGGGTGGGGAGCAAATCCAGTTTTACCTCTCAGTTTTTCTTCAGTTTTCACTTAATTGAAAACAAAAACCAACTGTGTCTCAGCAGAGGGGAGACCTGAAGGTTAAAGGGCAAATTCCGTTATACCATGGCTCTTTTTGGCATGCTGAATCTCAACCCATGTGATTAGAAACGCTCACAGACAAAAGAAGAGCTTTGAGAACAGAGGTCAAACCAGCATCTGAATCAAGTCCTTTAACAGATGATCACAAGACTGTTGAAAAAAGTACTAAGCAATGCAGCAGTCCTATGTGCCATGTTTATACACAGACTTTAAGGCAAAAAGAAGAACTGGGTGGCATTTTCAAAGCACTTGGGTGATGGCAGAGCACATGCCTTGCTCTGCAGCCTTCCTGGGATGGCCTCTGTTTTTTAGTGCATGTCAGTCATAAAATACAATAGTAGTACCGTGCCATTTTTTATGGGAAGAAAACTACAATGCGCAAGCTCAAGTGATTTTCCTGAGTGTACACAGTGAATAAATGAGAAAGTTAGGAGTCCCAGGACTCCTGTCTTCATAAGCTCTTCCTGATCTCCCATAATTTTAATTCAGGCATGACTCAATGGAGTCATCAGTGTTTTGCACTGGGTTCACAAACACATAGCTAAAATCACATCAGCCTTGATGAAGTTATGCTATTGCTACTTAGCTGGTGGGAAGCGCACACACCCCATTTTCTTTCTGATCTTAATAATTGAAATGTTTGGAGGAGGTTTATTGTTCAGAAGTGGGTGAAACAAAGGGTTAACAATAAAAATTAAACAGGCAAAGGAGTTGTTTAGCGTGTAAGTGAAAAATGAATGAGCCTGAATGCAACACCCACTTTGTATTATTCCTTTTTAAGAGTGTGAAACTTCTGACTGAGTGGTGCTTTTTCTGCAGCTAGTTAAGCTTTAAACAATTTTTTTAACAAACTGATCAAAGTTTCCTATATGCACTTCTAAATAAAATACCTGCAGGAGAGGGAACGGCGACTGCAGCTTTCTGAGACAGCCACCCTGAAAATGACTTTGCATCATTCTTTTCCTTATGAGCAGTACCCATGGTCTTGAGTCTTCAGTGTGCCAGCTTCACCTGGATGGACCTGGAACAGGGCCTCGGGTAGCTCAGGCAGGAATTTGTGAGAGGAGGTAGAGCCCCAGCAAAAACACACTGTCCTGTGGAATGTGTCCTCACTGCTAGGGGCAGGGAGTTGCTGCTGGCTTTTGTTCGCAGTGTGGTAGCTCTCACCTTGAGCTGTGTGAGAATGCATAAGAAAAAGTTGATTCTGGGTTTATGAAGCCTAAACTTTAAAAATAATCACTCTAGTTGTTCATACCGCAATGGCTGTCCAACCCCAAACACCCTGATCCATATGAAAGGGGCAAGGCAGGCTTTCGCGCTAACAGCTCGTCTTTTAGCCTTTCACAAATGCTCCAGGAGGCAGTGATTGTAAGGCAGGTGGGGAGGGATGAAATGCAGTGTCTCCTGGGAACAAACACAGCCTCTTGCACTTTCTTGCGCAGTTTTCAAGGTAGTCTCAAGCTTCAGGATGAAATGAGTCCTTTCTCTGCTCTTAAAGAATTGTTCTTCTGCAGCCCCAGAATTTTCCTGCGGGCAAATCCTAGACTTGCTTCTAGATACCTGCCTGCAGCTATACTCTACTTATGCCTTAAAACTTATTTGCAAATATTTGAATGCTCTAAGATATTTATTTCTGGCTTGATCTACAAGTGCATGTTCACATAATTTGTTACGTTTTTTTCCTAGGAAGTTTTCCTAGGGAGAACTGGCAGGTTAGAGATACTAGCTTACCACTTCCCTGTATTAGAAAACTCCTCGAAGTGCCATGCGGTTGCTGTGTTTGCCAGGGATACAGCTCACACTGACACCTGTGCAGCTTTTGTTTTCTCTTTTTCTTTCCAGTTGCTTTCCCTTTCTGTTTTTGATCTGCATGTGAAACTATGCCTCTTTCTACAGTTTTCTGTCCTGAAGCAAATGTGAATTCCACTTGTCCAGGGAAGTGGAGGGACCCCCAGCCTGTGCTTGTTATTCTGCCTTTTGGCCCTTCACATTGGTCCCCTGCTGAAAGCTGTGGACTGAGCGAGGAGAGCAGCGCACTGTGCCTGCATCACTCTTCAGTCTGTGCTTCCCCCAGCCTGGCTCTGCCTCGGGGGACTGGCAGGGGTTTAATTAAAGATGCAGAGGTGTTACAGGGTTTTCTCTGAAGTGATGCATTTCTATCACAGAAATTTTGTTTGCTAGTGGAAATTACTGGGGGGGGGGGGGGGGGGGGGCGGGTTTAAAAGAGACTTGAACAGCAAAAATATTACTAGCTATGTAGAAGAAAATATCGTTCTGGCACACAGAAAATCCTGACTGTGAAGGCACTGAGTTATATGGATGCAGTGTCTTGCCTGTTTGTCTGGTACTTTGTTTCCAGGTGTGGCCAGTGCTATGTGCTTCAGAGAATTCATTGGGATTCCCAAAGGGACGATCAGGAGAATAATGTGCTGGTACAGAGGCTTCTGCCTGCTCTCCCTTTCAGGGAACGGCTGACTCTGTGAGGCTTTACCTCTCTTCAGCCTGTCAAAGGCTTTTCTGTCTTCTGCTGATCTGGTGCTAGTTGTTCTGATTCATACGTGTGTCCGGTTTATTAATCTTCCATTCTACAAAGGGCTTGGCCATACCAATACTTCGCAACAGTTAAGTTTCATGAATTGTTTGCTGTTGTTTTTTGACAAAGATAGCATTTCGTTTTCTCAGTTTAAGCATGCTGCTCTTTTAATTGCACTGATGGGATGATGTCTGTTTCTGTGTTTATCTCTACCTCATTATTTTTGCATATTCATGTTTTGCTTGTTAGTTGAGGCCGCTCTAGACTAAGAGATGATCGCTTCATAATGATGGCTCTTATTTAAGTTGATGTCGTTAATTTAAACCCTAAAAATACAGGAGCATGTTTTGGATCATTCTTTCTGTTGTGCATTACCATACATTTGTGAAACATGTATTTCATCTACTGTTGTGTTCTTTCTTTACTGATTGGGGTGTTGGGTTTCAAAAGCTCTTCCAGCTGCCTCTGATATGGACTCAACTAAGTAATGCACCTTCTATCATCTCCAGTGCCTCACTGGTCACCTCATGGCCAGTGTCTATTTGGCTTTGATAGGATTTCCGGGTTTTAATGCTTTTTTATTAAGGTTACTGTTTGCTCACCTAAATATTTTGTGATTATTAACTATGTAGTTAAAACCTCTGCACCTGGACTGAGGGCCAGCTGTGTACGTTGTGTTTCGGGGAAGGAGGAGAAGCTGGAATATTTCGATCTCATTAGTTAGTGCCTTTTGTGCTGATTTTTAGCTTAGTTTGTGGTAAAAGACAGCAAGGAACTCTTTGCTTTGACTCCCTCTGAAACAGAAATAACTTCTATGAAGGTGGTGTTTCCATTTTCGCAATTTCTCTTTTCATCGGGGTAGTATTTTATTCCGGGCACCATTTTGCTGGTGGCTGAGCGATGATATGTTTTTACTGTCGCATGGACAGATGGAGTAGGGAAAGGAGAAGAAATGGCTAAGTCTTTAATTAGCCATGCAGAGCCAGACCATGCTTTTCCAGTGCACTGGGGATTTTATATAGGGTGTGGAGACACAGCCGGCTCAACGGATCCAAATTAGCAAAATTGTGTATCCATCGCCAGGGTGTTTCTATGGCAACTGTCTCTCAAATCATATATACAAACAGACCTGGCAGGGGGTATCACCTTCTATTTGGTCTGTAGGAAACCATCAGAAAAGGGGTATTTTCAGGCTGCAAAAAGGCCTCATGATGTAAATATTTTTTACTTTCTGGTGACTGGTAAAACTTTGGGGATCACTGCTCGATGCTGGTGCAGTTCTGGATCTGTTAGTGTTTTTGCACATTGGCTGCCATTACTCCTGGTAGGTGTGAGAGTGATCACCAGGAAATTTGCACAGAGTTGTGAATGCACAGTTACCAGGTGCATCCTTGAGCTCACATGCACCTTGCCACTGCACATAATTAATAGCCTATCTACAGCCACGCAGGTAGGCCGTATACTGCATGGCTTTTGTGCTGAGCAAACCAAATTACACATTTAACTTTTTCCCCCCTCATTCTTCATAAAACAGCAGAAATATGGAGGCTCTTCTTTGACTGCGTACCTGGTGGATTAAGGGAAATTATCAGCCTGATCAAATTAGCAGTGTAAGAACAGCCAAAGTGGCTGTGGCTCTTCACCTAAGCGACTCCATCTGTATAAATTCTCTCTAAATGTCACTTTTTCTGGTGGAAAAAAGGAACGAATGATCCATTTAGCCTACAGCCCTCTTTTTGAAATGTAGGGCAATTATTGTTATTTTTCACTCATGCAAAGTCAGGCACTGCTAAAGCATGGGTCATGTCAAATCAGAGATGATTATTTCTTGTGGCCATCAGTTCCATGAGGACTCCTTTCTGTTTTGAGTCAGATAAAAGGGAGTTAGCGATAGGCCTGTGCTAAATAATTTGTTTCACTTATGATTATCTTGGAAGTTCAGTAAGTGGCAAGGTGCATAACAGTATTTCTCTAGGAATTCCTAAACCTGCCTAGTGACTCCAAGGGATAGTGCCTCACTGTGTGTTGGGCTTGGCTTATGTAATGAGTCCACAAGAGATTGTACGGAGAAGTGTTATGTCAAGACAGGTAACACTTACTACACCAGAGTGCACAACCTTTGCTATAGCAGAAGCTTATATATCTCTTCAGTGAAAATGCCATATTGTGTGTAAATCCAGGACTGACAGAAATGTACTCTAACCTGTAGAATGTGAAAAATGTGTTAATTTTGTTTGTTTTCTCTTTTTCTAATCAGACCTTCGCTGAAAGCTTGCTGTGATTTATTCTTTTCTTTTTAATGAATTGTTAAAAATGTTTGAAAAGGCATTAAATCTTCTTTTCTGCTATTAATCTGTAAAAGGGGAAGGGGATTTTAAATGGCCTCTTAGTATATTGCTTTATAAAACTGCTGATTCTAGCAGCACCGGAATAGGAACACATACTAATGTAGGAAATACTGAAGGCAGTCAGAGCCTCCTGCATTTATGGAGGAAAAGACTAATAGCTCCATTTTAACAAGGCTCTTAACACTTTGGGCCATCAGCAGGCATTGAGTGAGTGAAATTGGGAGAGCTCCTGTGTGCTAAAAGCATTGAAGTTCACCGTTTTGTACCCCAGTTGGAGCCTTCCTGATAGAATTGTGCTCTTCAGCCAACTCCAGTTGCCATCTTGAAAACAAACCAAGTAGCAAGCTGGCATTTTGACCGAGTGCACTAATGCTTCACTTTTGAAATAGCACCAGAGCATGATAAATGCACTTAACTCTCAGTTGGGTACTTAGCTTTGCAGTGGTATTAGGGAAAGTTTTTGGATTTGTGTTAAGAATGAAAACAAAGCCTGTTTATATCACGTTTTATACTCGAGCAAAACACACAAATGAAGAAAAAACGGCAAACTTGGTACTAAGATGCTAGCTTTGATTCAAGTAATTATGCCACTAGAACCAGAAGGGGTGTGCTTAATTAGATTACATCCTCATGTTCCTGGATTCTAGGAGGAAGGCCAGCCAGGAAAGGAGAGAGAGTATCCTAGCTAGCACACAGAGGAGGAAAAGACTCTGAAGATTGTACGTGTTCTAAACAGTTCTTTGATATGGAAGCCTTTCTTGTTAGCGGTGATAAGATTATGTATGGGATTTGGAGCTTCTTTGAGCCCCTGCCTCTCTTTTGTTGAGTTTGGCATGTTGCAGCATCGTGTGTCTTCTGCTTATCGTTTTGAGATGCATTGTTAGTAGCTGAGCTGCATAATTGATCTTCATCTCTAATTACTCTCCTCTCCACAGGTGCCTGGAAAAGGACCAGATGGGAGCTCATACAGTCTTCACTTTGAGGGGATGGAAAGGCAGTATGCATCCTTACCCAGGTACAGCACTGAGCCTCATACACACACTGATCCACCTTCCCTCCGATGGGTAGGGAAATCAGCCCACAGCTGATGTCCGACTCCAACATGAGAGATTATTTTGCAGTTTTGTCACCTTTTGCTGCTGATTTAGTGCCATCTTTATAACTGTACTATTAATTTTGACTTTTGAATTTAAAATAAAAAAGGTTTCTCATTGAACATGTCAGCAAGAGTCATGAGCCATAGGTAGAGAACATGACATTGAGGAAGCTGGCTCTGCAAGGGTTGTAACAGGTTGTAGCAGAGCATAAATGACCGAGTTTATAGCGATATAATCCTAGCTGTCATTGACAGAGTGCTGCTGTGGAAAGCCTCCACTACAGCAGCCACAGCTACTGAAGTCCCGCTATTGCTGCCAGGACTGCCTGACTGGCAGTCCTCTTCCAGTGGAGCATCTCTGTGCTTTAACTGAATGCTGTGGAAATGAGAGTGAATTCTCCGAGGGCTTTTTTTAATTTTTAATCCTTATCAACTCAATGAAGAGTAATTCTAGTCTGAAACCAGTGGGGCATAACAAAAAAGGAAGCATTTCAGAGAATCAGTCTCATTTCTATGGGAGTTCTAATAGCAGAGTGTAAGATTTAGCAAGCCAGAAAGGGGAGCGAGAGGATGCTGTAAGAGGTAATGGAAAGCAGTGGAAGGAAAACAAAAATAGAAGAATATTGCCCCTTTAGAACTAAAGGTCTGGAAAGGACCTTAGAGGGATTGTCCAGTCCACTTCTCCAGACCTACAAGCAAGATAATTTGTAAAAAGTAAAGCAAAACTAGCTATTTCCAAGCCAGAAATTCTTGATTTCTTCACAGTGGAGTAGTGAAAAAAGCTGGCTTTTAGAAAAACAGTGAATAGTTTCTTTTTGCTTCTTTTTCCACTGAGCTATTTACATTCAGAAGTGTCACTGGAGAGATTGATTGATAAATATGTAATGCTGTGTCCAATTCCAGATGAAAATACAAAGAATATCTTCCTTTTGGAAACCGATATATAAAGGCTGTCTCACAAAACATTGTTGGATGTTTGTAGGCATTTTTAATGTACATAGTTTCTAAACCAAAGGCCAAAGGATGTGTCTGTAGTTTAGTTACTGTCTTCAAACAATATATGTGTCAGCCATCATTTTGGAAATTCGTCCTGTGTGGTAACTGGCTTTCCTAACAGAAGCCTGCTTTCCAGCAGCTTGTCCTGTATGTATTTCTTGACTGACTGTGGATATTTCTTCCTCTCCTTGATAAATAGCCATCTTTTTTCATAGTCC
Source organism: Falco naumanni (assembly GCF_017639655.2). NCBI lineage: Eukaryota > Metazoa > Chordata > Aves > Falconiformes > Falconidae > Falco > Falco naumanni. The sequence continues at coordinate 50,645,576 of NC_054061.1, forward strand.
TCCAACACTCGTGTCTCCTGTCATGCCTTTAGCAGTGATTTTTGCAGGTTAGTTAGCTGTAGTTTAGTTACGTACACGCTTTCTAATCTATTTTAAACTTCTATCTTGTTGAGTACTTGTGGATTACAAGAATAAATTAGCAGTTGGTGCCCAATGTAACTGTATATGAGTTTTCATATTCCTGTGTCATCTGTCCTTTTATTTGTTTTCCCTTCAAGCTAACCAACCTTATTTTTTCAATCCTTTAAAATGGAAGCTTCCCAGTGAAGTAACCTCCATTGCCCAGAGTTCTTTTTATTTCACTGGTGTTCCCTTCAAGCAAGGATGACCAGAAGCGAGCGCAACAGTGCAGATGCAGATGTGCCCTTGCAGTATTCTCTGTATTCCTTCAGTCCTGTTCCTTTTCAAACCCACTGCATCCTCGACATGTCCCCTAGGTGTGTGTAATGCTCACCTCTGCACCCTGTGTTTTTGTGGTGGTGTTTTTTTTTTTTAAAAAAAGGTAGGTCTGTCTGAATCAGGTCATGAATTTCACTTCTTCCCAAAATCTCCATTTAGCTTGCTAGAAACGTGACTCTCCAGCTCTTATGACAGGTTTGAGTATTTAGCTGGCCAGGACTCGCCATTTAGGAAGTCATCCAAACATTCAATAAGCTTTTCAAGATCGGTGTGAAGAGTGTCATTTCTTTAGGTGCTTAAGAAGATTATGCTGGAAGTGAGAGGGCATGCACTTCAGCGGGGTGGTGTGTGCTTCCTGACCTGAACGCTCGCACTGTCGCACAGCCGCCGTGCCACTGCTGCGGCTCCAGAGGGTTTCCACCCTGGCAGGAGCAGAGCTTTGGAAGAGCACACCTTCGGGTGTGCCTCGGTCCAGCAAGTGGCTGCTGCATTTTATACTTAGGTTTTGTAAGTTTCGCGGTTTCACGATACTGCAGTAATTAAGCGCTGGCAGTCACAAATGACTAGATTGCTACAGTGAAGTCTAAATCCAGAAGAAGGGGATGCAGTCTCATTGCCAGCCACTAATGGAAATGAGTGATTTCTTTTGTTCTTGTGGCTGACTGCCCAGGAGTATAGAGGAATCCAGGTAAAAAACCACCCATTTGCCAACCTGTTCTCAGTGGAGGATGCATGAATGCTACTGTAATGGGCAGCATTATTAAACAAAAAAAAAAAGAGAAAGAAATAGGAAGGTAAAAAGAAATACAGAGGGTAGTATTTCGTCAGAGAGCAGCTTTCTTACCCCCAGCATTCTAGTACTGGTTCATGGTTTCCTGCCCTTGGGTTTATTCCCTTCCTTGTCTTGTCCTGTCCTCGTCTTGCTCCAACCACTGAGCTGCATTTGGTATGGATGTGGGATATAATGGTCTGCACACTTAACCATGTAAAGTCCAGTTTAGTAAGAGATACTCAGGGTTCAGGTGAGGGTTGTAGATGCTGGGAAACAGATTCTTACTGCAACATTGTGTTGAGTCCAGGAGGATACAGCCTTTGCCTGCTGCTCTGGTGTGGCACACACAAGGAAAAGTGCTTGGAGTGCAGCCAGGTTTACTGTATGAGGAGGGAGGAGGGAATCTGTACTATATCGAGAGTAGCTGGGACCTACGCAGTGAAACTGTTCTGCTTACCTGGAAGCCAGCAGGAGTCATGCCACTGTGTGTGGGCATGGATAAATTGCATAAGAGAGCTTTGGTTTTCCTCCCCACTGGAAAAGAAGGAGGAATAATCACATGCCAGATAGCTTTATGACTGTCTGGTGCCTGTAAGGCAGTACCCTGTTCCTGTGTAAAGGCACACATCCTTCATGAAGGAGTCGGGTTGCCAGCAAGCATCCAAACATATCTGCTGCTGAGTTGTAAAAGTTTTGAAATGTCATTGCTGCTTTGCCCTTTTGCTTTGTATTTTTCTGTCTTTGTCTGAAGTTGCTAATTTAAGCCTAGATATTATGGGCCAAATTCATTTTTGTATTTGGCCTATTGGAATACAAATTCAAATGTGTATTTGAAGAATTTAGCTATGTCAAATGTGCTTGCCTTTTCAGTAGATGCAGCAGGAAATCCAGTGCCCCAGTCTCACTGAGCTCATTGACACCCTTTTTGCCTTTGAGTGGAGGATCTGCTCCTGTGTAAGGTTACATTTTTAATTAAAAGCTGGAAATGGGAAGCAGCAGCCTTTGGAGGAAAGCTTTGTATGTGACTGCCTTAATGACTGGCCAGCTGAGTTCCGTAGTTAAGTTCCTAGGTAAAATAATGCCAATCTGTAGACTTGGTTTGGAAACGTCTACAGAGGCAAACATCTGAATTAGATGATAAGTGGCTGTGGCAGGAGAGTGGCAGCTCTTCATCTCACACTACATTGTGCTGTTCTGTCTGCAGAAAGGCAGCAAAGTGGGAAAGACAGAATGGAAGGCTTTGCAAGAGAGATACAGTTCTTTGCACTCAATACTTACATGTTGCCCTGGGGCTACGGCTAAGTAGTGCTGAGTAGTAGTATTAAGCAATGTTAAATCTTCCTGCTTAGGAGAATGTCTTGATTCTTAAACCTCTTAGCCTCTTCTTTTGGGAAGAGCAGCAAGGCAAGGGTGTGAGAGCCAGAGAAACATTTGTGTTTTTCAAACAATTTTTAATGCCTGCTTTTTTGGTGTAATCCAGAATATTTTCCTGATGAAACTATGGAATAGATATGAAGCTGCAGCTGCTGTGTTTGTTCATAGTTTTATTTTTGAGCTTGCTCTTGTGTAAGTCTGTCTTAATGTAAATCACAGTCTTGCCAATGGCAGCCTTGTTTGGAGAAATCTCGTGTTCAAGGACACGTTCTTTTCTGTGTTGATGGAAAAGCTGGCTGTGACCAAAAGCAGACTTGTCAGACACTGAGACAGGACACTGGTGACATGATGAGCATAGATTAGAAAGCTCAGCCATCTTCCTGGTAAGAAATGCTGATTCCAAAGGAAAGCTAATATCCAGACTTTCTCTGGAATCCTCATGTTACTGAAAAACGTGTGTTTTTGTTGAGAAAAGGGGTGGGGCTGGAAAGGCAGGAAGAGTCTTAGGAAATAACTGTTAGCATGGAAAAATGAGTTCAGGCTGTGTAGTTGAGTGGAGCTGTATTGCTGTGGCTGGGAGGAGACCGCTGAGCAAGCTGGTAAGTGGCTCACAGGAATATCTGTCTTAAATGTAACATGCATCTTAAAACTGGGAAACTTGCAAAGGTATTAAGGAACTAGCCTTGCAGTACAGCGGCAGCATGTAGTCTTGCTGTGCCGGAAGCTTCTCTTCAGGTTGACCATGCAACTTGCACCTCTTAAGGCAGTAGCTAGAAGCAGCACATACTCCACTTCTGGGTAGGAAGCCAGAAAGGACAGTTTTGATCACCTTGCCTGAGCCCTCCAAGACCTTCTACAGTTTTGCATCAAACTGAATTCCAATTTTGATCTGTCACATTACTTTTATAAATGTATTTACAAAAAGCATCTAACCTCAAATTTAAATGTCACATTGTGGAGAATTCATTACATTCTTCAAAAGTTAATTATTTTACTGTTTAAAAAGATTATGCCTTTTTTATTTTTTTCTTAAGTCTGAAATTACACAATTTCAGTTCCTAGATACCGTGGTAAATATTTTTTCTGCTAGATTTAAGAGCCAAGCCCGCAAAAAGCTTCCCTTTCAGTATTTCTATGCAGTGATCTTTTATGTTATCTTTTAGCCTCCCTTTCAATAAATTAGCACTTAGATCTTACACTATAGAGCATGAAACAGCATTGACTCAAGGGACCAGAGTCCCCATACAGTCAGTTTATGAGGTAGCCTCTAGAGTCGAGTCAAAAACATTTCCAACTCTTTGGATCAAAAGCAAAGTTTCTGTAACTCCTGTGTCACGAAGAGATAAGATTCCTCAAACAGAAGGAATGGATTACTTGGCAAGTTTCATTAGTTTTTTCTTGCACTTGAGTGTTCCTGCCTTTATTTTACTAACCAAGTTTATTTCAAAATGCAGGATTTCTATAATTTAGTCGAATCCCAAAAACATCATCAGAAAGTGACTTAGCACAAATGACAAGAAAACATTGCCTGTTAAATAAGTCATCATTACCATTGTCTAGCAGAATCTGAAATTAATATACTGATATAACTTAAATATATATAGTGTGTGTTTTCCTAGTTAACAAAAAGAAATCACAATTTTAGTGCAGATTATAATTAGCTGTAAATCACCTTGTCAGAGCAGTCCCAACCTATGGGAACTGACTAACCAAGGATCACAGATGAAAAAGCAAGGTTTAAAATCAATTATTTAAATCAAAATTCCCTGCTTGTTGGTTTAACTTATTCCATCCCATGTTGAAAAAATCTGTCCCTCTTCTCATTTTGTATACTTCGTTTACCTTCTTCCTTGACATTCCACAGTACTTTATGCAGCATTGACGCAGCAGTGCAGTCGTGATTATAGCCATCAGCTGAAGGATGTGATGTTCGGGTTGTTTTTTGATGTTGACCCATCTGCACTGACCAAGTGCCATGCAGTGGCACAGTGGTTCATAGTAACAGTGTTGCTCTGTCCCATAATACTGCTGCTGTTCTGCCAAGTTGTGTTCCAGGGACCTTCTTAGCGCTCAGAAACTTCTTAGCCATAGTCTGCCTCTCAGTTTTCCACGGTTCCTCTCTTTGGTGGACTTCATTACATGGCTCTACTGAATTTGTGTTTGGGGGTTTTTGAGCTCAAAATTACGCTTTATGGCAGGCAGGGGATGGCAATGCTGATGCAGACTGCAGGTGTCACAGGGAATGCCATTGCTGCCTTGTAGCACTGTTTAAATTGGAGCATCATTCGCCTGGTTAAAAAAAGCATCTGCAGATATATTTTTATAAAGGGGGGGGGGAGTTTGCCAAAACTTTAGTGGCAGTGAAATTATTATCAGCCCAGTACAGAATCACCAAAGTTATGTTCTGTCAGTGAAACCGCATTGCTGGACATATGCAGTTACAAAGCAAATCTAATAACTTTTGATGCATAAAGTAATACACAATATTTTTAGTAATGCCCAGATTTTCCCTTCAAAGTGGTAGAAAACAGTGACGGGCAGGATGATGGGAAAATATTCTGTATTTCCAGGTAGCTGGAAAAAGTCTGTATCTCCGTCAATTCTCATATTTAAAATTAAAAGAGGGTCAAGAGAAAGATTTAAGAACTAATTGTGAGTGGTCTTTTTTAATTTTTCAAAACTAACCATTATTTTTTTTAATATTCCCCTGACATAACTGCAAAGGTAAGAAGACTTGATGATTTGGAGTCTTACATAGGATTAGAGCTAAGTAGGGCACAAACATGAATGGCCCACCTAATTTCATCATCCTAGTCATGTGAAATGTAAGTAATATTCAAACAATGTGTTCTACAGTATACTTGATTATTAACTTTCTCTTCTATTTTAATCATCTAAAGTAGTATCAGTAACTCAGGAATATTTTTTAAATATTATTTTTATCTTGACAGCTGTACTTTCATTGAAAATGCAGCAAAATCTTGTCTGTATATATCTTCCAGGGTGGTGATCTAATTATAAATGAAATGTGTATGGTTTTAGTTGGGTCTTAAGTCCTGGCAGATGAATTTAGAGTCGGGTTTAATGGAAATACTGGTCCTACTCAAGGACCTCCAAGTTACATTGCAATAAATAGCCACGGTGAAATACGGGCAAAGAAGGTCATTCTTACATGCTAGAGCACAAGCTTGGGAACCAAGGTGGTGTGTTCATTAAAAAATTAGCCTATATCCGATATCAAACAGTGTAAGATTTGCTTAACTAACTTCGCTTAACTCTGCAAGATAATAAAACTGAGTGCTGTGGAAACTGCCCAGTGTCTCTGAGATGTCAGGGAGGTAATTGTATTTCAAGGACAGCATCCAAATCCATAGCAGGACACCAGATTTGTGATACATACGTGCAGCAGAAAGCTGGAAGTGCCTTGTTGCAACTTGTTCTGTTTTATCTCAGTTTCAGTTCCTCTGCTGCAGTGTGCCATGGTATTAATATCACCTCAGTGTTGTATGTGAAGTCTGAAGGCTTTTTTTGTGTATGTTGTTGAAATACATTTGTCCAGTAACGTGCAGAGTTTATAAATAACTTGTGTGTACCTTCTACAGGGAGTCTTGGGCATTAAAAGCAGAGCAGGTGGGAAAGGATCAGTGTACTGTAGAAGTTTTAAAACATGGTCTTGTGTCTTTCTCTTAAGACTTGCTGAAAGGAGGAAAGAAAATTTTTAACAGGATCACAATTACAGAAATCTCTGTGGTGAATTCAAAAGGAAGGAGATTTGGTTGTAAAACATACCTCCAGCTTTCTAATAAAGTAGAAATATCACTTCAAATGAGCAGGATGCCTCTATCCAAACCAAATTAAGTCTTAATACTGAAAAGGTATACTTTAGAAAGTCAGAAAGGTCGAGGTTCATGACATCAAATCATGGATTGCAGCTGGCAGGCTACCTCTATAATTTCCATGGGAATAACTAAAGAAATTTGACCAAAGAAAACGTCTGCAACAAGTAGGACATAGCTTGAAAAGAACACTAAAAGCCAGATGTCCCAGAAGAATACTTTGGAAATGTAGGAGGTAGCAGACAGGGGTGGGTTTTGTCATTTTTTTTAATAAGTCAGTCAACTCCTCACAGCAAAAAACCCAGTTAATACAATGTGGAATAGTTTAAAAGCTAATTAATATTTTGAAACTGAACAGCCAGCTTTTTGCAAGGAGGTACTAGCTGGAGTAAATAAAAATACTTTCAAGTGTCACATTTACAAAAAACATGGATCTGGTATGGATTTTAGTGTATAACCAGGCATAAGGACCTCCCACTCAAACAAAGAGCACCAAGTTCAGCTTAAAAATACAGGAGGTGGAGGAAAATATTGCCTTTGAATAAAAAGGCTTGAATTAATATTATAAAATTTAATGAAGGCATGGAGACATTGCCTCAGAAAAGAAAGCTGTATTAACTATGCCTCCAGTGAGTAAAAGAACAAAACAACTGTTAGGGAACAAAATATTAATGAAAGGAAGAAGTGTCAGTACAAAATGGTTAGGTTGAGAAGAAGGATCTGTGGCAAAAAGATAAGTGAATGCAAATTAAAAAGAAGATCATCAAATTAAAAAAAAAAAAAGCATATATCCCATCCAGTGCATCAACAGAGTGATGTGCTGAGTGAAACCTGGGGAATAAGATTTGTGCTACAAAATGCAAATCTATCCATTGCATTGTTGAGATGGATATTGAAATCACTCAGGAGACCAACAGGCTGGGAAGCTCAGCTGGCTGCTTTATAGGTGCAGATATTTGGAATAAAAACGTTGCTGCTTCTGTTGTGTTATAATTCAGAACTGATCAAAAAGTGTGGACTCTAGGCTGCAAAAATGTGGAAATAAGTTTTTTATTCTGTGAGACAGTGCATTGTAAAATAAGACAACTGTACTGCAGTTCTTGGCTTTGTCTTTCCCTTGATGAATAGGTCTGGAGGTGCGGCTGAAAGGTGGTTGTCAGCAAACATGCTTTAAAAACAGCTAACAAAGGAGAAATGTGGGAAGCCAACAGCATCAGGTGTAAATATATGTGATTTTTGAGGATGTTGGAACAGGATTCTTGAGTGAGCTTCCTGCAGCTCTCACAGGGTTGTGCATGAACCTCCTGTGTTCTATCACAGCTCAGCTAGGTTCCTGTAAGCAAGCAGCAGCTTTGCGATGGCACCAGTTGCTCAGAGCCAGGCTGCAGTTAGTTCTCCATAATCCAGCCAAATCCTTTGTCTCCCTCCAATCTTTGCAAAGCAGGCTCACTAAAAAAAAAAAAAAAAAAAAAAAAAAAAAAAAAAAAAAAAGAAACCACACACCACAAACGGGAAAGGTGTTACAAAGAACAAGGAAGTTGTACTGTCATGGTAGCAAGTTTCAAGCTTTTAATGGCAAGCCATTTACAGTGGGTCATTTATAGGTATTCTTATGTATGTATCTAGAAAAAGGAAAGATTATACCGATGAAGCAGGAAAGTGAATTGTATGTGGACAGTCTTAATTGAATGCTGCAAGATAATGATGGGCTGTGAAATCTCAGGAACTCAAAAAATATAGTTCTGGGTTCTTTTACAGACACATAGGGGACAGAGTCATAAGCACTCAGTGTGCCACCCACTGAGAAATAAGAAACAGGGTGAGGGAGATGTGAGCCATAGAGAAACACAAGAGCAGTGCTTTACGAAGACCTGCAGTTGTTTGTTATCCTTGGTGAAACCCTGCCTTGTGAGAAGAGAGCTTTTATATAAACTGGTGATTAAAGGAAAGAGGTATCTAATTTGGGATTAAGAGAATCACTGAAGAATTTAATAGTAAAATCAGTTGCTAGAGCAGCTGTTTCAACACAGGTCATACAATTGGCAGCCAAACTGCTTCCGTTTCGCAAGTAGGTGACATATTTAATTTCTCTGCGCAGAAGCCTTTTAAACACATATCAAGAGAATATTCTAAATTCTAGAGATTTTTGTCCAACTTTCTTTGCCCATACATTCACCTAAGGCTTTTATGTTGCTTTTCAACTGATACTTTAGAAAGTCATGCTTTGGGTATCTTGTTACAGATTGACTAACACTTTATTCTGCAAGAAATATTGTAGAAGCTAGTGTAAGCCTGACCAATAATCCATGGACATATTCATACCAGTTGCAGTCAGCAGTCAATTTAGACTGAGATGTGATCACTGTTAGAGCATATTCCTTCATTTCTTTGCTGTATGGGTCAGTCTGGTAGTAATTTGGTAAACTCTGATGAGGTTATTTGTTTTTTCCCCAGGAACTCTGTCCACCAGTGTTAGCAGTCTCTGTCTGTATTTTGGAGATCCTAGAAAAAGGAATATATCTTTGCCTGCTTTGTATGTTCTTCTCCACCCCATTCCATCTTACCACAGATACAAGTGAAGTAAAAGTAGGACTTAAAAATTAATATAATTCAAGGTTGTTGAAGAATTACAAATATTCAGATCACTAGTGGTTACGGACCAGTAACTTTGTTAAGAGGAAGCATGGAGCTAAAACTCCTGTTGTACTCTGTTAAAGAAAATTAATTCCTGCTTTCTTAAGCATCTTTACCCTCATCTCCAGGCTTGGAAAAGATGGCATTGTTCTAGCGTTTAATAGTTATGTAAATTAGCACTAATTTTGTCACTTAGCACCTGTACAAATTTTCTACAAGAACAGCTCTTTAAAATTTGGTATAAACAAAGCACAAGATGCACAGTGATACTGTTCTTTTGTCGATAATTATTTGGGAAAATCTGCATAAGCTATTGTCATGGATATGCCAGAAACACGCTAGCAAAACTTTGTAGGTGTGTGGTACACAGGCCATTAGTCAGACTTTCAGCAAGCTTTATTTAAGAAATATATTAAATACCATAATGCATATGCTAAAAACCACATCTTTATAGTAATGGTAGTGTCTTTGCTGTACTCAAAAACTTTGTCTGCCAAACATAACTTAATCTGGCTGTAGAGATGTTGACAGAACTCATACCTTCTGCCTGGTATTGCTGTAGCCTCCACTGCTGCACTCTGTTCCGTGTGGGCAGGTGAGATCCTACAGCTGTTGGAATAAGTATTAGTTTAAAGAGTTATTCTGCTTTGATTAACCATTCGATGAGGGGGGAAATGACAGGGGGGAGAGTGCCTAAGGAATCTCTCTCTGCTTCAGGCCTCCTGCCCACCAGGATGCATTTAAATGTTCGAGCAGTGATGAGGTGAGGAGTCATGTAAACTGGAAACTGTTCCTCAAGTCACCGTCTTCTCTCTGTTCACAGAGTAATTGATAGCTCATGTGCTTGCAACAGCTGAAAAAACAGCAGAACATGGAAACACATCCACTGTATAACATACATGGGAAGCAAGAGGAGGAGGAGAGTGTTAACTCTAATAGAAAGTGAATTATCTGCCATTTTTGTTCCGCTCCAGGTGTAATTCAGCAAGGAGATTGGATCTGTGCATTAGACAGTCTGAGACAGCACCTTGGAAATTGACAGCCAGTTCCAGGCAGAGAGGGCAGTAAATGTGTGAATAAAACCCAGCCCAGGTTACCAAGTAAAATCCCGAGCCAGTGGAGGTGCTCGGATGTTGAGTAGCTGGCTCTTTTCTTCATTTAGAGAAGAAAAATTGCCTTTGTTTTCCAGGTGAAGTACTTTGAGAGTAGTCTGTTGTAGATCATGACAAAACCTGGCAAACAAAACCAATCTCGGCAGGCTTTCACAGTTGAAAATCCATGTGAATGGCTTTTTGCTTGGATCTAGTGTTAGTGTGCTGTTGTACATACCCATGTGTCACCAGGTTTTGGTTCCTCATTTAGCATTTTTGTTGTGAATTTTGGCTCGGTCTAAGATGTTATGCTTTAAAGAAAAGGAATATTTGATTACTAAAAACTGAGATGTCTTCAGTATAAAAAGAATGTATTTTTAGAAGTATGTATGGTCACAGTTTTTCCCTTTGTTTTGCTTTCTTGAAGAGGTAGTAGATACGCTTTTGAACTGAAATCAACCATCCAAAACAATAGCTGGGACAAAACGAGTCGAAGAAAGGACATACTAGCAGTCTTTCCAAAGATCCTCAAACAGCAAACACACTTTATAACTATATGTAAAGCAATTAAAGATTTCCAAAATCAGTTAAAAGCTTTAAGGATTCCAGCAGCTGTGCTCAGAAATCCTGTGTGGCTTTGCTGCGCGTACTGTTTCTTACAGGCAGGCTCGACTTCTAGTAGTCCTCTGATTAGCTTTGATGGGGTCTCTGAAGGCATCTGAGTTTCTCACTGCCTAGGGAATTAGGCTGAATTTAGGCTGCCTCAATACACCCGTGCTGGTTTTGAGCATTTTCTGTAAGGATACCGTGTGGTATGCGGCAGCCCCCTCTGGAATGGCAAGTGGAAGCAGCTCAGCGGAACAGGCTGTGCTGCGGTACTGACTGCACCACGCTCTATGGCAGAAAGCAAAGAGCAGATCTGTTTGAGATGAAAGGAAGTGTTTTTTTTTTAAAAAAAAAAAAGCCAACAACAAAAAAAACCACAAATTCAATTAGTGAGTTGAAATTGAGTTGGGGTTTACAGCTTGAATTTTTAGGCCCAGATCCATCAGAGCACTTAAGCACCTGCTTTACCTTGAATACATTTTGTTTTTCAATAGCAATCATTTGCCTCGCTATCAGAGGCCTCCAGGAAACCTGGACTTAAACGTGCATTGTAAAACGTAGGGGAAGGATGGCAGACAGTCAGTGGTACTTAAGAGAAATTTTACTTTTTCACTACCTGCACTTTCTGTGGCTTAAATAATGCCTCCTTAATGTTGCCGTAATGCAATGCTTTTTGCTAAATACCCTGTAAATAATATCAGGAAAGATTATTTAATGAATAATCTGACTTTTTCTTTGAAGAGACTTGTTACTGATCTTAACCTGGAATCTCTTTAGTATTACTGAGGGGAGTAGCAACCTTAATGTCATTTTGGTTTTGATTTCTTTGTGTGAAGGGCTGAAAGCTCTCCCTTCTCTCTCATCACCAAACATCTGAGGAAAGCTCTGTTATTGAGAGATTACTGCAGTGGTCCTTGGTCTTAGAGAGATTTCATCAGAAACATTTCGGTTTTAATGGACAATGGAAAACGTTCAGCTGTCCATTATTACACTTCTTTGTACACAGTCTAAAAATATAAATGGAAATTATAATTACATCTGTAATTCTGGGTCCCAGCTGAAATCACTTTAATCCCGATGTGAAAAAAAAATCAATACAGAACCCTTAACCCTGGTCTTTTCCTGCTTAGACATTTCATTTTCAGTTGTACTAGTTTATACCACAAGTTTTATAAGTTTTTCAGGGGACTTTAGTGTACAGAGGCTATTTTGCATCCTCAGATAGTATTGCTGCTTTGTGCTTTGCTGACTTAGAAACTGGAATGTTCTTCTTGAGTAATGGTTTATATTGTAGCTGCTTGATATGACAGGAGATTTCTCCCTTTTACTTTGTGATCATTAAAAAAAGAGGTGCCTTTGAAATGTTGCAGAGTTCTTTTAAAGAAAATCCCATTTTACTGAAAGTAGAATTACACTTATTTTCGTTAAAGAGGAACCCAAGTCAGCATTCAAGATTTAACATTGTGGTTTGGAAAAGATGTCATTCTCAACTCACCATAGGTTCTTTCTACTATATTGTGCTTTTTTCCTATGGGATTCAAACAGTAGGTCTGTCAAATATTATCATTGTTGGGGTTTTTTTACAATCAACATCTATAAGTACAGACATGCCAACAAGTGTTTTGTGTTTCTGAAACCTGCACCTTTCTGCAAACCTGGACTTAGACTAATAGTTGCTTTGGTTTGAGTTGGCTTCTGGGGAGGAAAGGAGAAGTTGCTATGCCATAAGGCTTATGCAGACTATTAATTGTCTGCTAATTACAGCTTCTCCTGAAGCATCTGGTTCTGGCGATAGTCAAAGACATGATACTGCAGTTTAGGGCACACTCTGTTACATTGCCCCACTTGCCACACTATTAATAATCATAAATGTAACATCCATGTAGCAGAGGTGTGCTGTTCATCTGGTAGATGTCTTGTTTCTTAGTAATTGCATATATGTATCCCTCTAGATCATGAGGACTCAAAAGTAAAAAATAAATGAACTACATTTTGGCCAGTCTTTTCTCTGAATACGTGAAAGACACAATTGAAAAGGAATGTTTCCACGTGGAGTGAGGCATTTCAGCAACCCACATCTAGTACTTGAGCTATTTATTTGCTGTCTAAGGCTGTCAGGCTTTAACTTCCTGACTTCGTTCCAGGATACAGATGTCTCATTCTCTCCCTGCCCTCTCCTCCCCTTTCAGATACCATTCTCCTATACAAGAGCCTAATCCAAAGCTCATTGAAATGCTTCCATTGACATCCAGAGGCTTTGGCTGAGGCTGGTTGAGTCTCCAGCACAAAGTTCCTCATCGCATTGAGTTATTCAGTCTTCTCAGCCTGATATTTAGGCAGAGCACAGGTCTCTTTCCATCTTTACTTCCCTCTGCAAAGTATCTTGATGGTTTTTTTATGAGCATGCCACTTCAAGTCTATCACATCACGCAATCCGAAAATACTTAGAATGATACTGTAGTAGTGACCTTTATTGTTCATTAGTGAATCAGCAGCTAGCTTACTGTGGCTTTAAATGAGCTATATAAATTGGTTGTTTTTTTCAGTGATGATTCCCTTGATTTGAACATACTAGAGCAAAGATAATTGATTGATTCATTATGTAAAAGATTGTTTCAAGTTAGAGGGTGTTTTTATTTTTTTATTTTTTTCCCCCACAGCCAAATTGAGACATGCTGTCTGGAATCTTTGCCAGGTTCTTACCAGGATCAGATCGGGAAGTGCAATTCTTCTCTTTTTCTCACTGATGGCATGTAGTAGCCTTCCTGGATGGGGTAGGGGTGCCTCTCTGATTGTGGTGGTGTTCATCATGATCTAAGATGAAGCTACTGACAGCATCAGATCTTGCACATAAGACTACTGCACACTGTAGCCTTTGACACATGACATATATATGTGTTCAAAAGAAACTAAAGTCTATACCTGGTGGTGCTGTCCAAAGCCTCTCTTTGCCTCAACATTGGCTTGCCACTATCTTCCAGCTGCTGTGCTGTCACCTCTGTAAGGTATCACTGATTAACAGCTGTTGACATTGCTTCCATTGCTCAAGGATGCAGTGTTTTGGTGTGTCTTTAAAGCATTTTTTTTTCTGTCTTCTGCTGTATGCTCCCACTTCCAGCTTCAGCATCCTGATGTCTTCTGTTCTAGGTATGTGACTAAGCTGATATAACTGTGTTGCCACAGGCTGTGCTTGCTCTCTCTAGAAGGTTGCCATGCTCGAAGAACTTTGCTGTTCCAAATTTTATCTTGTCATCTGGCATGAAGCATGGTGTGCAGATGGCACAGAAGAAATTTGTTTAGAAGCTACATATCTCCTCAGTTACAAGTGTTGGGGGGGAGGGGGGGAGGATGTACATATGTCTGGGGTGTTGATGATTGCACCAGTTCCCAAAGAGCAAAGGATGCTGCGTGCCCAGGGACCATGCTAGTAAGTCCTGCTGGATCCATGGTGCTGCCCCAGACCAGGAATGCACGGCGGACAATCACATAGATCTGGTGATGTCTCGTGTCATCTTGGACTCCTTGCAGGCATTGCCAGGGCTGGCGCTGCTGGGGAAGAAACCAAAGAAGAGAACAGTAGCCAGGCCAGGAAGGGGAAGTGGCAAAAAAAGTGGTGGGAGTCATGGGCTCCAAGAAACCAAACTCAGACCTCGTGGAGGGAGGCAGAGAGGACAGCAGGGGATGTGACATCTCATCGTGTTGTCATGTCTTCCCATCTCCAGCCTGTGGTCTAACATGATGTCCACTGACTTTCAGATTTGTTTTTCTTAAGGAAATGAAGTCCAGCAAATTGAAAAGGGTAAGGGGAAGAACTGAGCACAGAAGTGGATGAAAGTCAGCAGTCAATTTGTCTTCATCTGTCAGTGGCCCACATAGCTTGTATATATCTATAGGCATTAAAGTCAGTGCCATATATACAAGTAAAACCTCTACCTATGCCCGTAAGGCTGGGTTACGGTGGTTGGGAGCTATATTGTGCGTTTCCTCCATGCTATGTGGTTCAGGTCTCAAAGCACCGTTAGAGTGATGTATTTGGTAGCAGTGGTGTGTGTGTGTCTCATTCACACACAGCTATTCTGCAGGGCGTGTTGAGGGGGTGTTTGAGGAACTGAGCAGATTCACGGCTGTGTCTCACTTCTCCAGAATCTGCTTCTGCTACCAGAATCTGGTGCGCTAAACCCTCCTCATCTGAGCAAGTCAACAGCCTGTCCCAGGCTGCCGCCTTAGAGAATGGCAGGGACTTTGTAAATAAAGGAAACAATTGAATGATAAGTTCACACTTCAGCACACTGCTTAACAACCTGATAACAGTTAATTACATACAGTATTTTTAAATGCAGCAACAGGGAGATAACTCATGCAGAGATGGAGCACAGGCACTTGGGCCTCACGACTGAAGGTTAACCTTTTACTGCCCATGTCCCTAAAGAGACCAGTGGCTTGCAGCTCTGGATCTCACCAGCTTTGAACATTTACTGGCTAGCAGTGACTCAGGGCCATCCGTGTAGCGTTTGTTCAGCCACAGGTAGGGGCAGGGGGAAGCTGCGCTCAGCCCTGCAACTTGCAGGGCCCGGTTTTGCAAGAGCAACCTGTGCACTGGCAGGCGGGAAATGCAGGGTGACGAAACAAGGGACGTCTTCACCGTGGGCAGCAGGTAGAGCATGTCCAGTCAGCAGTAGCTCTGCTTGCTGCAGCTGCACTGATGTTCGTGTAACTGTAGAAGCTCTTAAGGAAGAAGCCAGCATAAACACAGCTGGAATGGGCTGCTTCGCAGGGCACTCGCAGCCGTCTGCGAGTCACAGCAGCTGCAGTCAGTGCTACTGCGCTCCGGGCACCGGGTGGGACGTTTCCGTCTCTCTTAGCTCGGTGGGATTGAGGGGTTTGACCCTTGTTATTTAAAACTCAATTTCAGGACATCTGCTGTCAGAGCACCCGCAAAGTTTGTGACTTAATGCAAGTCTAATTAACCGATTTGCCTATCCAAATCTAGAGATTTACACACTTCTGTAGAGGCAGCTGTAAAGTTACAACTTCAGCTGTTTATCATGCCCTGAGCCTTTAAATCTCAATTATTAAAGGTGGTGTTTAATGGCTGGCTGGAAAAGGGGTGGTTACCAGAGTGTTAATGGAGTTGGGCAAGCCAGGAAATCTATAATCTAATGCCTGTATAGAAATGAATGGTTCTAACAAAAGAAAATATACAGGGGGGAGGATGTACTTACAGGCTGTTTGCCTGTTTGGGAGCAAATCAGTACATGAGCAGCAGGGGAACAATGGGGACTGAAATACTGCCTGAAGAAAGAAATAAGAGCTGCTTGTCTTTACGGTCCCCCAAAAAGCAGCTATCATTCTCCTCTGGATCTTGAGCTTTGCCTTTGTTCCACAGGGGAAAAAAAAAGAATGACACATCTCGGTGAGTTTAACAGAATGTCTGGACCCAGAAAGAAATGAAATGGAGGGAAAAATAACCAGCTACAATCGGTTTCAAAAATCATTTTCCTTTTTTATTGAAGCATGGTTTTACTACCCAGTTTGTGCCATTGGAGGCAGAATTGACAGCCATGCTTCATCATGGCAATGGGAGAAAACGCTGCAAGGAATGCTTTAATTTAAATGAGAGATACTTTGGAAAAAAAAAAAAAAAAGCCTAAAAGCTCGGTAATAACATTAATAACCACTTCTTACCGGTTTTTACTAGCCCACTAAAGATCAGACAGCGTGTTAAGATCCCAGCAGCTGAATAGCAAAGACCTGGGTGCAGGTTGTTATTACTTAGGAAGGTTCTTTTAATGATTTCTGTTATTTGTTGAAAATAATTTGAACAGCACAGCTGAATAATCACCATGCTTTAAATTCATTTCACGTGAAAAATGAGAACAGGATAGAATTTGGGTTTATGTGTCTTTGGAAGCACTTTACAAAAGCAGCATGGATAGCAGTAGCGCTGTGAATGGTTAGGCGAAGGGAGGAGGCTTCCTTGCTTGGGAGGAGTTCTCCAGGAGCCTGAGCAGTGTGTTTGTTTCCTTTTGAGAGAGGGATTTTGGTAGGCAGCAGAATTTCTTTTAAATCAAATTAAAATCTCCTGAACCACCACAGGACCTTTAATTTCTACCCTGATAGCCTCCAAGAAAGCACGGATCGGCAGTAGAGGTTTGGGTGAGACAGAGATCTGGGTAGTATTTCTGGCTTTTGTGCTTGGGCCAGCATTGTGGTCTCACCTCTGGGTCTCTCCCTTCTCATTGCTTGCCTGCTCTTGAGGGACGTAGCTGGCTCTTCTCGTGGCAGGGATAGCGGGGCCCCCACGTCCTTTGGAGCTATTGCACGTTCTACTGTAACGCAGTAGAAATACTGCTGTAAGATGCCACTTCAGCATCTTGCCCCAGTGGCAGTTCTGCATGCGTTCAGTACTTCTTCATATTAGTTTGAATCTGCATTGAAATGCAAAATTCAGCTGAGAAACTGAAACATTCACTTCTCT
The DNA here is from genome assembly GCF_017639655.2 of Falco naumanni. Lineage (NCBI taxonomy): Eukaryota > Metazoa > Chordata > Aves > Falconiformes > Falconidae > Falco > Falco naumanni. Next base: position 50,662,766 of record NC_054061.1, read on the forward strand.
TGCTGGCCTAAGATGCATATGTCCTTTAAAAAGAAGTTTTCTCCCCTCTGGTGTAACTTGGCCCGCATCTCAGAAATGTGACGCAAGAGACCAAAGGCCAAGAACTCTTTTAGTCTATAGGAAGAGCTTTCGGCCCCTGCTGATCTGCAAAACAAAAGACCAAAGGGACCTTAAAATCTCATCCAGGTCTCTCCCCGGCAGAGCATGGGGGTTCCTGAGCAACAAGCATGACTGCTTAGCTTTGAGAGTAGGTTACCGATGCCAAGAGGTTAATGACTCACACGGCATTATGTTGTGTTGAATAATGAGTAACATGTGAAATGACACATGTTGTAATGACTTGCTACTTAAAGTACCAATCTACTTAAGATCTCTTTAAGCTTGAAGAGATCACAGAATAGCGATGTCTTGTTCAATAGGTGCTACTTTATTTTGTGCCTTCTGGTAGAAGAGATGTACCATGCCTGAGAGCATATGAACAAAACAAGTGAGGAATTGAGTAGGAAGGATTATTGGACTAGCTGTTTTGAATGCTTATTGGGCATGTATAGAGCACTGGCTAGCATATTCGGGTTTTTGTTGCTGTTGATTTGAGGGTTTTAATCCTGATTATCGCTGTTCCTATATTTGTAGGTTGGATTTAGGGAAGGAAAGAAAGGGGAGCTTTGCCTACAGGATGGGATTACCATGTCTGAGGTCTGCTGTGGGAAATAAGCTAATGCTGGAGCAAAGGAGTAACGCAGTGTTTTACTGCTTTGCTGATGGGAAGGGGTTTAATTAAATGGCACTCTAAATTCTGATATTAACCAATCTGTGACATAGTTTGCTCCGTTAGGGGTTGAGAACCATCAGTTTGCTTGCATGCAAAATAGACTGTTCATGCTGTCATAAGAAATCTTAAATAATCATACTGTAAAGTTTTAAACCTGTCAGACTGCTGTGTTCCTGTCTTAAGAGTTGCCTCTGCAGTCTGCTTATCTGCATGCAGAGGTAGTATCTGACTAAACTTTTTGCTTGGTCCTGGATATAAAAACAAGTAGGACACCTAAATTGCTAAGAACTGCCCAGGGAGCTGCTAGGGTGCAACTTCTCTCAAAACATAGCCCTCAGCAAACAAAAAAGGACTTTGTTCTCCAGCCATTTTAAGGCTAGACTTCAACTAGAGTAATATAAATATGCCTATGCACTTGCCTTTTGGGATTGTGGTGCTTTTGCTGATTGTTTCTAAATATTCCAAGCTGTGATACTGTAGAGAGAAAGGAAAACTGTGCATATAAGCTTTTATGTTCAGGCCAGTCGAGGCCACTGTTTAACTTTGCAAAATTGCCTGCTAGGGAGGAGAATCAGGCCTGCCTGCATTGCATCTGAAATGTACTCTTGCTTGAATTTCAAACAAACTTGTATGGATCCCTCATCCTCCAAATCTAAAACAAACATGAATACTTTAAAAAGGGGAGAGAGATACTTTTCCACTCCCCCTCCCCCCCCACCCCCCCACCCCCCCGTAACACAGGTCATGAAATGATCATTATTTTTATGGGTCTGCAAAGCCTGTAGAAGTCAAAGCTATGTAATATACATTGCAGAGTGTTCTGCTAATCCAGTCCAACCGCAGTCGTGCCTGGCCCAGGGATGAGGGTCTGGTAACTGGAAACCTGACACTGAAGGAATTCCAAACACAGTTTTCAAACTAAAAACAGCTCTCTCTGCATGGCATGTGCTACGTGAGAGCCAGGGATTGTATTCGTTTACGTTATCTGATTTTTTAGCCTTGTATTGTTGATAAAAGAACAGGAGAAGAAAGCACCTCCACCAGCTCAGCTCATAAATAATCTGTGTGTGGTGTGTTTGGGGTTAGTATGACATTGCTAGACATCTGCCGCCTTCTGAGAGATACAAGCCTCTCTCACAGACAGCAGCCACGGAGCACTTCCTTGTGCTGCAGATTCTTCCTAGCACTGATACCAAATTTGATTTCTAGTGGCTTTTTAAATGCAAAATCCATCATTGGAAGTATTGGTCTGAAACGGCAAAGAATATTTGTTATAGGAGTATCTTGCCTATTAAGATACAGAGGCAGACTTTAATGAAGCTCAGAGTCATGCAGTGATTTTTTTTGAAACCTGCAGTGATTTTTAAAAAAAATATATATTAAATTATGTGCACATTGAATATTAAGCAACAGAAGTTCTTAGTGCCATTGACTACAAACAGCACTGCAGTGTCTTTAATACTATATCTGGAGAGATAGGGACTACGTGGTCTTTTTAGTCAGTTGTTTTTAGTGTATGTTGAGAAGAGCTTTATAAAGACAGTGTAATGTATTTGATACTGTAAGATTGTTTGTTTGCATAATTTAATTCTTACATCAGCTTCTCCTTTCTTCTTTAAAAGTAGATCCTCCTGGCTGAGAACAAACAGCATGCAATCACAATGCATACAGTAGAGTTCTTCACTGAGAATTTGGACATAGATAGGACCTTGTTGCTTTCCCCCGTTCTTTAATCGCAGCCTGAGCTGCCTGATGCCATCACCCGGAGTCTCTGTATGTCTTCCTTAGACATGAAAGAGACTGCAGCCAAATGTGGGCTTTCCATTTGCCACTTAGTCTGTGGCTGTCTTTGAAGTTTATTTCAAGAAGTATTCCCTGACAAAGTAAGAAGGCAGTTTTTCATGTGAGATTATATCCCTTGCAAAATATTCCCTCAGCAGCCAGGAGACAGTGATGTAAGAAGAGAGCATTCCCTTCCTTGCTTTTTAGCAGGTACTAAGAGGGTGACCTCTGTGATTCTCCCTATAGAACAGAGGCAAGAAAAACTCTTTGTCATGATGAAATCCAAACCCCCAACATGATGGGGCACAGCATGAACAGCCAGACCGTCATTTTGCTTTCCTTTCCTTTCAGATAACCCAAGCATGTGTCTCGTGGATGATGTTAAAGGTGACCTGCAAATGGGGGTTAACAATGAAACGGAGTAAACTTGAAATGAAATAATTTTTTTCTGGTTGTTTTTTGAAGCATCAGGTATTTAGGCCAGTCTGCCCTGTGAGATTCTCCACAACTGAAGAATTACTGAAATGGGGACTTTAAAAAAAAAAAAAAAAGTGGAACTGCAGAAAGAAAAAAACGTTTTAGTTAGGTTTTTGAAGCATAGAGATACCTATCTAACTTCAATGACTAAATAGCATTTTGGGTAAAAGAAGCCTTTCTTAAGTATTCTGAATCCTTTGGTTCAGTTTTAAATAAACATAGAAGCTCTTAAAAATCCTGCAGCAAAGCCAGAAAATATTAGATTTTATATTCTTTGTGCTTGGAAGATAAATAAAGCAGGGATAGAGTAGCTCAGGCTTTACTTGTCATAGGAAAAAAACAACAACACATATACTGTTAACTGAACGTCAGTCACGATTTACCTGCTTTATTTAGATGAGGCTACTTTGGCTCTTAAAGCTTAAAATGGAGTTCTTCAAGTTCTTCCCTGGTGAATCATTTAGAAAATAAACCAGTAAGAGCTGCCACCCAGCATATGAAATGATATGGCGAAACATGTTTGCAACTACCCATGTGATCTATAATTTCCCTGCAGGGAAGTTGAGATTTCACTTCCTCACAGTAAAATGAACATTTTAAGGGGCACCTTGCCTGTGACATTTTTGAGGGGTGCATTTTCACACTGCCCCACCAGTTGCACTCCTTCCTTGAACCTGGTGCTTCTGCCTCCCTTCCTTTCACTGCTTGCTTCAGAAGCAGCAGCCTCTGCTTTTAGCTGGACACGCGTCAGTGGTATCTTCCAGTGGGAGCCAGCAGAGCTGAACTGTCAGCAAAAACGCTTTTTGAGCTCTGAGATCAGTTCCTTCTCAGGATGTTGTGCCAGCTTCCCTACCTTCTGCCTGCCATTAATTTCACTGGACCCCCAGGTCAAACAACTGGCCAAAAATCTGGAAAACAGCTGAGAGTCAGAGCAGCTCCTACACAGCATGTCCTCTCAGAGGGCACGCTCCTGGACTGGTCCCTTTGAGTGGCTAGACCTGCTTGACCCAATTTGTGGATTTTTGATCACTCCCCTGGGTCACTGATTTTCCACTTGAGGTTATTGGTTTGACCCCCAAACCTTGGGTCACTTGGGAGGTGTGATATGGCCCTGTGAACTCTGAACTCATCAGGAGCCAACAAAAACAGCCAGGGAGGGGAGAAGAATTTCATTAGGGCCTCCTCAGAGGTGGCAATGTCTGCCAAGTGAAAAGGCAGAGGTGGTTTTTCTTCTTGCAGAAACAAACATTGCATCTACAAGGGGCTGCCAAGTAGAAAGTGTTTGGTTTGAGTTGTTATGGCAATTTCTTTAAGGATAAACAACGGCATATACTTGCACCCCGTGAGCTCTCACGTGGAAACGGTGCTGTGTCAGAGGAGCCTGCTCTTCATGCCGGGAGCTGCCCTGTCTCCCGGGCTCGCTCCTGATGGTGACAGCGTTTCCACAGCCAGAGCTTGGTACCTGTACGCGTTTCTTCTACCTTAAATAGATTGACTTTCTGATGGTTAAGTTGACACACTTGAGGAGGGAAGAGCTGGTTTTTCCTGTATTTTCAGTCTTGTCAGATGGAGGTTTGCGTCAGAGGTTTATGGACGCTGGCTGGTCGCACTGAGCAGCTCCCGAAGAGCAGGCTTCGCCGGGCATGGCGGGGAGGTGGGGAAGGATGAATCCTCAGGAAATAACTCAGCCTCAGCATGTGGTGCTGGCCGTAAAAGGGAAGAAAAGCGTTGTCACTGTAGCATGTGTACCTGCACACATGACACCCACTGGGATCGCCAGGGGAACTGGGCTGCAGAGTGTGGTGCAGACACAAGGATGTCTTTCGTGAAGTTTCCTCCGGTCATGCTGCCTAGGGGCAGCCATCTGGGCAGTTACCAGCATTTCCCAACTCATGCAGGAGTTCTGGTAATCACTGGTTAGGTCACTGCTTGTGTTATTGCCAAGGCTGCTAAAAAACCCTCACATACCTTCCCCAGGGCTTTGCTAAAGGCTCCATATGAAGTGGGTTCAAGCCTTGTCTCTGTGTACAGCCTCTCCTCCCAGCTGCTGAGCCCTGACTCGGAGGAAGACACTCGAGAACGATACCACCTAGGGTGTTTCACCCTCAGAGGAGGGAAACTGGTGCTGAGAGTGGACAGACTGGGTATTTATTTTTTTAAGGAAAGATTTTTCCCTATCCACATGTTCCTCTGCAGTTTGTCTACACAACCAGAGGTGGTATTAATTATAATTATAAGTGAACTAATGATGGATTTAGTTTTGTAGCATAGGTAACAGCAATGAAGACCTGATGGCACAAGCTCAAGCAGCTTGGGTACGTACCTCGGGTCTGGCACACTTGCTGGTTGCTCAGGCTCATCTTCACTGCACGGTCCTAGGTCAGTGCTGCTTGAATGCTCTACCCTCTGCACAGTCACAGCTTCTGTGGCAGCAGTGTCACACTGTCCCCTAGAACCAGACTGGCTGAGCTTTCCTGGAAACAGCTCTTTTGGCTGGATAGCACAACGCATCCGCTTCTTTTCCTGCAACATCCAGAGCTCTTGTGTGAGTTGAGGGATGAGCTGTGTGCTAAAGGCTCAGTAGCTGATGCGGGTGGCTCAGTCCTGTTCTCAACAGTCATTTTGGTACCAATTAATCTTGAATTTGTTATTTTAGAGTAATTCAATTTTGCAGTTAGAGCTGGCTCTTCAGTGAATTCTTGAGCAGGTTCCAGGCTCAGTCCCCTTCTAATGTGATCCACAAGAATTTGGTTGATTATAGCTGCTGATGAGACCATATTATAAAATCTAATATACAGGATTTTGAGCATTATCTTTATTAAAAGGTGATGGGTGCAGGTTTGACATTTCTTCCTCTTGGTTTGCTGCTTGACAGAAAGCAGTTCCAACCATTGAAGAAGCTTTTTTATGATTGGAACGGTGTTTTTGCACACAGAGGAATTAAATCTGAGTGTAATGGGACTGACTTAGAGAACAAGTTTTCCTATAGAAATACATGGAGCAACTGTTTTGTCTGCTGTGGAAATTAGGCTTTGTTGCAAGGCATAGGTGTGTGAGCAGAGACAGCAGTTGTCTCAATACAAGCAGTAAAGAGTCCTTTTAGTATCTCAGAGGGTGGCTTCAGGCCCTTCAGCACTTTGTCTGGACTATCTCACTGGGAGGGGGGGAAGCTGGGAGTGCCTGTCTTTTATAATGTTCTGTTTTTAAAGCAAAAAGTGTCTGGGGAGCATAGGGTCCTAAAAGTCCAAGGCCTGGAATTCTTCCTTTTGCTGTTTCCATTTTAAACAGGAAACATTTGCACTAAGTTATTCCAGGGGGAGAATTGTAGGTTCATTTCAAGGCAGATAGTGTTTGTTCATTGCCTATGTCCATGATTTACCCCATGGGCTTAAATGAGTGCAGCAGAAAACCACATGTTTTGTTTTACTTCATGCAAAACAAGTTCCAGTGGAGTCTTGAGAGCCCAGATTAAGAAAGAGGGAGCATGCTTGTAAAATCACTGTGTGAACAAAAGAGAGGCATTGATGAATTGTGAACACCTGATCTGCTGTACCAGAATGATGACTGTTTTAATAAATCTATGCAAAGAATATTTAAACAGCCGATGAGTTCAGTCCGGCAGCAACAGAGCAGGTGTAATTGATTTATACTTTCAGCCTCTGTTTTGGGTCAAAACCCTGCCATTTTCCTTCAGCTCTCACTTGGAGAGAAACTTCCTCTGCAGACAATGGGAGGTTTTGACCAAAGTGCAAAGACATTTGCAATCGGACTGGCAAAAATTCCTAATTGAGTTGAACTTTTTGGGATGCTCTGGTGACAATTATTTTTGCCATTTCAAAAGTATCACAAGTTAAGCTGTACTAGGAAAAAATATCAATGCTTCATTAGTGCAAATCATGGAATTAAGATGCAGAAAGCTACAGAGAGAGCTCTGTGGCACATCCTCAGGGATGACATGTTCAGATGTTGCTTTTCACGTGAACTAGAGCTTGTCAGATCCATATTGATGCAGGTAAGTTACAGGGCTGTTGTAATATCAGGCCTCCTAGATCACAGGAGGGGTTTTTTGAAACCCCATTGGCAGCTCGCCCATTAAACACAGGTATTGTAGCCTGACATATCCCTAGTGTTTCTTCCAGGAGTTCCAGTTTTTCCAGCTATAGTGTTTGGAAAGTTTTACAGTCTTGACATGTTAGGAGAAAAAATAGTGGGAAATGGCTTGGAAAGCGTGAATATTTGTGCATGTAAAGCTTATGGGATTTGCAGACTTGCAGACCCAACTCATCTGTTTATCCTCAGGCTAGATAAGATTCAGTCAAACATGCATTGTTTAGAGGGGCTTTGTTTCCATTATGGCAAATGGATCACAGGAGGCTGACTTTGGGAGCTGAAGGGCTCCAGTGCTCCCCCATTGTGAAAGGGCTGTGGTGTGCGCTGGACCCTTCCTCCAGCGTCCTGGGTGTTACGGACTTTTGTAGCTTGCAGGTGGGAGGCTTGTTACCCTTCAGAAGTTCTTTTTATTCATCTGGACCTGTCATGCTTGAGGTGGCATTTCCTTTCCTAAAGTAAACATAGATCATGAGTACAATAACGTGTCGCTGGGCTAGTAGACTGCCTTTTTATGTGCTTTATTATGGTTTTTCTCCTCAGGCGTGGACCTGCAGAGCCACTGGAATATTTAACAGGGCCACGAGTAATATACAAAGAGAGAGATCTTCCCTACTACCAAGGAGGACAGCCTGTTGTCCACCCGTCTAAGGGGAACTACATGCGTGTGCCAGACACAAGAGTGGCAGAATTGCGGTACCCCCAGTACTATCCAGCCCAGCCTGTCACAAACCAGCATAAAGGACCCCTCCGGCAGGATGTGCCACCTTCCCCTCCTCAGTCCCACCGAGCACCAGCTTACAATGAAATTGTCCGACACCGTGGGACCAGTCCAGACCAGTACCAGTACAGACAACAGGATCCCAGGCAGAAGAACCCCATGACTGCAGCTGTATAGCCACACACTGGACTGGCCAGCACAGCCCAGGAGGAATCCCGTTGGACATCGTCCTTGTAAAGTTGTTCCCAAGCGTAGCTGCCTGTAAGAATGGCACACGAGACCTGGAGTCGTTCTTACTGAGCTGGGCTCAGCGTACGTGCTTTCTAACAGGCAATATAAAGCCACATGAGGTACGATGTGTTTTGAGTATGTGAGGTACAGACAGTTGAGTATTTTGTAATTCCTTTTAAAAATAGAAAGTGGCTGCTAGAAATGAAGCGCAACACTTAATACACCTCAGGGCTATTAACCGAATCCAGTTACACCTATACAGTACGTAGCTGTCTGTATAAGGGCAGAGTTTACTTCAGAGTGCTGTTGAAGAGCTTTTAAGCGAGAACGCAGCATTCAGTATGGACCTCATGCAAAGCTGGGGATCTTGTGTAATCCAGTGTGTGATCATGAGTTGACAAGGGACTGCTGCGAAGGTAGCAGCCACATTCCAGGCATGTTCAGACCAGCAGCTCTGTGCTTTAAGGATGCTGCAGTTCCACATTTGTAATCTGGCCTCTGTCTTCCTCTTTCTGTTTGGTGGTGCCAGCATTTATCTTGCAGCCTTCATTTTTTGCAGTTTGTGTAGCGAGCTTCTCCTCTTACTGCACCTACTGCGTTTGGAGTAAGGCGTGAAGTTTTAGCCGCCGTGCTTGGGCAGGCTCACAGAGGACAAGGCAGCCGCCCACCTAAGTGTATGTCTCTAGATGTGCGTGTGTGTGCGCTTGTGAGTGTTTCTTAGCACGCACTCTTTAAGCGTAAACCTCGGAGATCAGATCCTCAGCTGCTGCCAATGTGTCGCTCTCGGGGTTTCAGTGGAGCTGGCCTATAAGAAGTGGCTGAGGCAGTGACCGCGGGCACGGACTCCGTAATTCGTATTAAGTTCCTGTATCAGGTCTTGCCTTGGCTCCGGCAGGGCAGCCCCTTTCTGGCCGGGGCTGTGGCGCAGTGCCTGCCGGCAGCGTGCCCTGCCCTCGCCAGCCTGCCACCGCACCAAGGCACCTGTCGGTGCGGGGGCCACCCCCGGTGCCCCCAGTGAAGCTCAGCCTCAGGCAGTGCCAGGCCAGTGCCAAGTGCCAAACTACTCGAGTTCCTGCAGCCAGGGGCCAGCAGGGAAAGGGGGTTTTCACAGCAAGGGGTGAGGGAAAAGGCAAGGGAAAGCAACAGGGAGGGCTTCAAGACCCTGGGGCCCAGAAGGAAGAGGAGGGAACAGCTGTTTGTAGCAAGTTGTTTGCAGCATTGCGTAGGAAGAGATGTGTGGATGGGGAGAGGGGGCCAGCAGCGCAGCAGGGCTGGGGGGACAGGGCAGCGGTGTATGTGCCTGGCCCTTTGCCCTGCGCAGCCTGAGTTTGCTCTGCAGCCAGCCAGCCTGGGAGGAGGTCAGAAACGTGTGGGACCTGTGCTACCTGGCCCAACAGCACTGTGGATGCTCAGAGATTTGTCTCGAGGATTTTGTCACAGGGAAACCTTACAGACTTGCCACCTAGAAGTATATTTTGTGAAGTTTTCAAGTGTCCTTAATTCCTCTACTTCTGCCATTTGGGGAGTGTTATTAAACTGTTTGGGCTTCTCTCTTCATCAGGAGAAACTGGCCTGGCCCAGGATTAAGCACAAGAGTTTCTTTGATGTCTTTTTGACACCTTTGGTATGCAACAGATTAAATCACATAGGTCACTCCCCAGGTATTAAATACCACCAGGAAGGTTTGTCCTCCTAGGAGCGTGTCCCTTTACTAGTTACCCCTGGGAAAAGGGCTCGTTAGAGTAAGAGGTCTGCAAGGTGCAGGGCAGGGTGGGTCTGTGCACTGCTGCTTTCCAGGGGCCACCCCAAGCAGATACTGGCCCTGATGAGAAGCAGCATTTAATCCCAGGCAACGTTTCTGCTGCTAATGCTGTTGAGAGACTGGCATAACCCGGGGGCACAGGAGCACGTGCAGCTGCCAGGCTGGCCAGCAGGCTCTATCCTTTTTTTTCACACTGATCTCTACCCATCAGCGGGGCTGGGAAGCAGGGAAGAGGAGACAGCTTTGGAGTGGTGGAGGAACATCTCTGTGATTCAGATACAGGGCTGGACTCCCTGGGGCAGGGGCAGACACAGCTCTGAATCCAGTCAGGAAGAAGCATTGGTGGGAGGGAGGGAGGGAGGGAGAGGAATGCACAGATTATGAAGCAACTGCATTCGGTTCTTGTTCCGTTTCTTTCTGCCCTCTTCCCTAGTAATGTAAGAGGGAAAAACCTCTGGAGGGAGGGCTGGATGTAAAGTTGGATGTCTCTTGGTACCCTCCATAAATAAGGCACATTCCCTGAGGAAACTCATCCTGTCGTGTACGTGCTGTACACAGCCTTGTACTTCTCTCAAAGAGTTTTAGACGCTGTAGGATATTCAGCCAGGACTTGGCAGCCACAGGGTAGCCACTGGAGTTATGAAGGCCCGCTGAAAGTGAAGCAAAAACAAATTAAAATACTTTCCTTTCCCTCCTTGAAATATAACCCCTGATACATTTGATCCAGCTGTAAAGAAACTAATATGGTTGCGACAGTGGCTTTATCAAGCCAGGCCACAATTAAGAACAGCTCTGAATATAAGCTACTGCCTTTATAAATCACTCTCAACTAACCCTTCAAATGGCATCACAGCACAGTGAACAGAACTTATTTACAGTATTTCAAGAGCCAGGGCCAAATAAAATCTGGATGGAAACAGCTCCTGGGTTATTTATAGCCTTTGAAGGACCTGCGCGATTGTCTCCCTGTAACCTGAATCTCTCCTTAAGACCTCCCCTTGACTGCATCGGCTCCACTCAGTTGAGGCGGACAGATCAAACGAACACCTTCTGAGCTGTTAATCTTACCCAACAGGTTATTAAATGATGCTTCTGCTGTTAGACCAGTACAGAGCTTCTTCCAAAAAAAAAAAAAAAATGCTACAAGTATAATATATGGATGCATCCTACAGGTGAGGAGCTAAGGAGGAAGAACAGCCTGACCTAGCTAGGGGAACAAGACCAAAAAGTATTACGGAGCACCTCATCAATCTCTGGTGCCATTGTTCTGGGAGAAAATTGCCATTTGCTGGTTTAATATCTGGTAGAGGTATGGTATTTTCAAAAGTATGATGTGTAACTACAGTATATATAGTCAGCTTCTCTGCAGTGTAAAATGTATGATTTTAGCACCATATTGTGGAAAAATATGTACCGTGCAGAATTCACGAGGTGCTACAACTGACGGTTGAAAATACACACTTGCAAAATCCAAAAGAGCCGTTAAGTAACAAGTTGTTCTTTTCCCCATATGTCCATATGTTTGGGAAAATTATGAGTCTGAAAAGCTCTTGACATGTAATTGCCTCGCACTCCCTCATCCAAAATGTGCCAGTCCAGCAGCGAAGTTACTGACGTAGCTGGTGTGAAGGGAGAGTTTGGGTTTGCCACCGGAGCAGCGTGCCGTGAGTGTGCGTGTGAACAGGAGTCAAGACAAGGGGGAGAGGGGCCCGCTCTCACGTGAAGCTGGAAGCTTTGATTTCCTGAGCTGGTGGCATGCAGCCTGCATCTCTGGCTCTGGCACAGGGCCAGCTGGGCCCAGCAGTTGAAAGATTAAGAGATAGAAAAAGAGCCTGTGGATTTTCTGAGTGACCACCCACTAGTGAGCCATGATCTTGGCCCGTGAGCAGACGTTACCACTGTGATATATTAAGATGCAGAAGTCTCTAGGCACCCCTCAAATGCATAAAGAGATATCAGTTGCCCTTTGTGGAGGGAAAAAAAAAGGGGGTAGGGAACTAAGCATTAAAAAAAAAAAAGGCTCCTGCCTTGAAAAAGTGCATGCAGCCCTGAATTCTAATTCACTCCAGCTTCCTGATCTAGAAATAGCTTCACATGCTGCCTAATTTTTTTACAGATGAATTGTGCTACCTCCTCCTCCCAGCCATCACAGATTTGTTTATCAGAGAGTTAGTGCTGTGAGTGAATCCTACCGACTGCTCTGCCAGGGCCGCATCCTGACGCTGCGCTGAGCAGGGACTGCTTTGCACTTCCAAAAGGCCCTACACCTGTGCTCTGTCACAGCTGTTCTGCAGAGTCTCTTAAGCCTTGCATGCAAAATCAGAAGCGCTATTCGCTATCTCTGCATAGAAAAAAAGGCTTTATAAGACACTATTCTGTTATTGCGAGGGAGAGAGAGGTGTTTGTGATCCTGGCAATACCTGTGTGTTTAAGTGAAACTGATTTGAAAATTGCGTGTGATTGTCTTGGGGGAGAAATTCAACACACAATTTGAAAAGTTTTTTCTAGTACCACATCAAAGATTTTGATCTTTTGTTACATATGGCTATATAAATTTTACCTGTTTTATTTTGCATTAAAATAAAGGCTTTAAGACTATATATGATTATGTATGTGTATGTGCAGTCGTTTTCCTCTTTGTATCTACAAAGTAATCCGCACTCCTGGATGTGATTTGATATTAGAAGATCATGCGTGATCAGGCCGGGTAAGGATCGGTAAGGTAACTTTTTGACTTAAAAAAACAAAAAAAACAAAAACACAAAGACACAACAGCCCTGTGCTTCCTTGTAGAAAAAAAACATCATAGGTCTTAACTTGATTCCCTCTCAAATCTGCATTGTCTTCAGTTGTAGAGCCGGAGTCCTGATTTCATAGCCCTGATTGAAGGGAGAAGTGAGAGAGAAGTCCCTTGCCGTCTTGACGAATTTCAGCTTAGGCAACTGCATGCTTGTTGCTAAAGTTCCCCAGACAGTTTCACCCCAACGTCGAGCTCTTCACTTGCTGTTGATAACAACGGAGGTGTTCTGCAGCTGTGCAGCAGGGTCCCACCGGCTGAGGCTGTATTTCAGCGAGATGGCTGCAGCAGTATCTTGTCGGAGATTTAGGACTCCTTGAAAGTTTTGCACAGGTACGTGAGGTATGTGGGTCATTTCACTGAAGCTGATGACACTGCTTTTCATACTCCAGATTATGCACAAGCACAAATGAATCTTTATGGGATCAGAGCTGCTGCGTTGCAGAGCACACTGAGATTCAGGCAAGAGTGTTATATTAGATTAAACAATTTTCAAAATAGCAGATACTTAAGTGAAAAGAGAAGGAAGAATGTAGCCTTTTCAAGATGAAAATTTTGTTTTATTACAAAGAAAAAGGGAAGAGTAAAAGAACAAAACAGAAGAACAGGAAAGTGCCAGGAGGTTTACAAAACAAGATACAGCAGAAATTGCAGTAGTGGTTCAGTAAAAATGCACATGTACTGCAATTCAAAACATTTTGAATGCAGATCTTGGTATTTATGGTGAAGATAGTTCATGGGCAAGTCAGTTTTAGTATGTATTAAATTACAATTCACAGAGATGCCAATTTTAAAAGTTATTGGGTGATAACTTGCACTCAGCTAAAAACTGAACAAATTAAATAGCAATACCTCGGTTTCTCCTGCTGAAGTTGTACAAAGAGTGGGAAAAGACAAACTAGGAGTGTGTTAAAAGCTGGAAACTCAGTGACTGCAGGTTCAGAAGGTGCTCCTTCTGCCTTGGTGGTGGTCTCCCATGGTTTCCTCACAGCAGCACTTGCTTCCCTGGGACCTAGGCACGAGTTAAGGTTTGTTTTGCAGTCACTGCTGTGTCTGCATAAAGTAGTATGTGGAACCATTTGACTGTTAATTAATTTTAATGAACCATGCTACACCCTCATGAGACGTGTATTCTACTGTAAGCAGCGTGGGATGTAATGCCTTTCCCCACAGAGGGTCTCAGAGCTGGGTTACTCACCCCGGCAGAAATGCAGTGACCTGCTGCAATTTGGCAGCTGTGCTACTTGAGAGGCTTTCAGAAGCAAAATGCCATTACCGAGATTGGAGTGGAGCTAGGCTGCTTCTGCAGCCTCCCAGAAGGCATCCAGGGCTTCTAATAAGCCCCAGAGGCCTCTGGTTCAAAGGCTCTGCAGGTCTGAGGAGGTTGCTCAGGCTCCCTGCGCTTGATGTGTTCATCCCTGCAGAAAAGGTGTGGAGGCACCAAGGCACGGCTTACGCAAGTATGGAGACAAGTGAGACTAAGAAGGGATCCATTTTACTTCACAAGCACGGGATCTGCTCCTGGGAGGGCAGCTCTGCCGTTGTTTTTCCTCATGGGCTGGAAGGGAGTGCCTGATGCAGACAACCAGAGACACAGGATTGCTCTGGGAATCAGGAAGGGGGGGGGGGGGGAGGGGATTATAGGGAGAGGCAACTGGAGCAAAGGAACAGGGATAAGAAATTAAAACACGTGTCAGACCTGAGCAGCAAATATGTGGTGGAGGGAAGAGGGGATTGTCCCACATGTGTGAAGTCCACGTACCAACAAGGAAGGTGGCATTTCCTGATACGCTGGCTGCTGCTCCCCAGTTTCCATTTTGCATCCCAGGCTTGTGACACGCCTCCGCTGAGCCAAGAGTCAGGACCTGTTTGCAGCACAAAGCTACCCATGCCTGAGGGAGGAGGGAGAAGGGCAAGTAGGAGTTACGAGGTAACGCATCACCAGCACGAGGAGGGACAGGCACCCCTCACCTAGATCACCTCTTGCCACCCAAATCTCACAGCCTGCTCCCCACACGCTGCCCTTCACCTCCCTGGGTACCACTGACACCACCAAAATCTCTTTCCCGTAGCTGCCTCTTTTATCCCCAGTTCCTCCTGATCTCTGACATCCCCAAAGCCATATTGACCTTCAAACATAACTTTTGCCTTCACTGCTGAGAAGCCTTGAGCCATCTGTGAGCGTAGGTGACCAACACCCACGTTTTACTGGCACCTGAAAGTGATACAGAGTCAAAGCATGCAGCCCCGGCCGGCGTCCCACACGGCTGGCTGGGGCTGTGCTCTCATTACAGACAGGGACAAGTTGCAGTCACTTTTGATTCAGTTGCTTCATGGGTATAGATTGCAAGTAAGACACAGATTTTTGTCTCCACCATCTTTTTGCTTGTCTAGAACATGCCTTTGACGTGCACAAAAGCTGTTCTGTTGCTGGCCTGGCACAAAAACCCTGAACCAGTTTCAGAGGCCAAAAAGGTGATTATAGTCTTTAAAACAGAATTAATTCTCAAACCATTCCCAAAATATGCCTGACAAACTAACCCAAGCCAGACGAGTTGGCTGTGCTCACAGAAAAAAAAAACCAAAGCCTCAGTGCAGAGGAAACAGCCCTGCTTCGCTTTTCCAGAAGAATATCTGCATCTGAAAGAAAATAATTTATTGGGAAATGTGTACAGTAGAGTAAAATTGCAAAATAAGACATTCAATGAAGAGTCTATATAAAACCATGCCCTTTGCCTCCAGCAAGTAATGAATAAAATTGATATAAAGAAGCAATGAACATTCAATGTTTCATATTTAAAATACATTTTGTGAGGAAAACAATGTGGCATAGAAACAGGACTGAAAGGTTCTCCAAGATAATGCCAAAAGCTGCAAGATGTTAGCAGCATTGTCGTGTAAGTTTCAAGGTGTAGGTTTTTAATTTTCTCTTAGGAATCACAGAAGCAGTTGTGAAAGCTGTCATTAAAATTCATTACAGGAAAAGTAAACTTGCATTAAAACCTACCCTATTCTTCTCCAAAGTCTGAGTACTGGTTAGGAAGCAGTGTCTGCTTCTCTGCCAAAACCTTACCTATGCAATGTGATTTAATCTCTAGGCTCTGTTAAATTGGAGTTTTCATACATCACATCTTTCAACCCAGAGTAAAAAAAAAAAAAAAAAAAGTTAAAAAAAATTGCAGCCTAGATTTTCAAACCGGGAAGCATGATTTTAAGAGGCTTCATCTGCCTTAACTTTTGTAGGAACGAAAAGAGAATAAAAAATAGCACAGATATGAAGAAACTGGTTTATCAGTAAATAAAGGTAAATGAACCAGCCTTCCCTTCCTCCTCCTTTCCCTTTTCCCTTCCTCCTAATTATATATGCACATACATACATGCATATATACTTAGGTATTGCTGCTTTTGATCTAAAAGCCGGTTTATTTCTAGCCATTCCCTCTCTCCGAAGGAGAGTCAGTAGTTAACAGCAATGTATGCACAAGAGAAAACTGCTGGAAACGGTGACCTTCATGAGCTGATGGATGTATAGAACAACCAGGACTGAGCCACGCACAGCAAAGCAAGGAGGAAGTTTTCAGACAGAGCAGCATTTCCACATGTTACACATCACTCCAGCGCCTGCATCTCTGTAAGTGACAATTTGCAGAGGTGGCCTGAGTTTGCAGGGAGGCCTCTGCCGCGGCTGTGGAAAAGATTTGCCAGAGTTGCTGCAGCGGGTGAGTGCTCCTGGACAGGCACCAGGGCCATGGCACAGCGGCAGTGTCCTCACTGGCCTGGCCAAGGTGGGGAGGGCAGGTGGCACATCTAAAGCATAAATTAGAGCAATCGTAAGGCCGCTCTAAGATCATGTTAAGCAGCCTGATGGCCTGCTGGTTATTTCAGCAAGCAGAGGAAATCAAAGGTGCTCTTAATATGTCCAGTTGCCAGCTCTGTATTCAGATTCCGCCAAATCAACCACAACTAACTCAGTTACGGGAGTGTTGGGGACAAGTAGAGTGTTTCTGGGTCTGTTCAGAGGCACATGCACGCATCCTCTTTGCAATGGAGAATGTCTTTCCTTGCTTCCCTCCTTCCTTGTTCTTCTGTCCTCTCTGCTGGAAGTAAGCCCTCCAGGCCACTCATTTTTCTTTATATACAACAAAAGAACAGTGAGGCCTCAGTCCAATGTGCATTTAATGCAGTCGTGCTGCCAGTCTCCCCCTCCTGCCCCATCCCTCCCCCCTAGCACTTGGTGTCCCCCCCATCCCCAATGTCCTTTCTCCTTCCCCAGTTGCAGGGATTTTCATTGCTGTGAGAGGACAAAGGTAACTGAGCTGCTATTGAAAAAAAAAAAGACTTAACTAGTTTTTTCTTCACTGGGCTGTTTTTAACATGGATCATTTCCCAACTCAGTCCCCCAAATTGCTTTGATGGCACAACAGAGTGGATAGAGCGGTGATGGGAACAAGGCTGGAGGGTGAGGATGGATTAGAGAGTGGTTACACTGCCGTTGCTACAAAACAGAAAAGCAAAGCAGGAACGCTAAATCACAGCCAAAGCACAATGTATTTAGGGGCTTGGATTTGAAAAGCCAAGCACCATCTTCTGCAACAGTTACATTCCTCTGCATGTTTACTTCTGGCCAAGTTTCCTGAGAGCGGAGGCAGCATTCACCAAGTTTGAATTCCTGAGGCTCTCGCCTGTGGCTTTTCTTCTGTGTTTAGCATTAGGAAAAGAGGGGAAATTGTGAGGTTTCATTTAGGTTGTGGCTTTTCCCCTTCCTAGGATGTCTTATGCGTGGAGGCACCAGGGAGCCCTGCAACCTCCCTCTTCCTTGTAGACTGGGGGTAACAGGCACGTCACCTTGATGGCCTGGGCAACATGGGGCACTGGGGGAGACAGTGTAGCTGTGGGCCCTGCTGTGCAGGGCACACTGAGGTTCCCATCTACCTGGGCTTCCTCAGCTCAGGATGGCTGCTTCCCAAAGTTTCCTGTGTGAGGGGTACCGGGGAGAGCGAGGTGGCAACCAGAGCAGCAGGTCCTAAAGCACGGCCGGGGTGGTCACTGTTGCAGCAGGGGCTCTATGATGGTGGGTTTTTCTGTAGGACTTGTTTGTTCCCCTGGCAGGGGCTGGCTCAGGGATGCCAGCAAATGTTTGAAGTCACCCTGCAACGTGGTTTGTATCAGTCATGGGTTTGGCTGGCAGCAGTGACATTTGGCCGGTGCTGCCCGGGCCCCAGAGGCAAGAGAGGAGCCTGTCTGCCAGCTGAATTCGGGTCCCCACGGCCCTGCAGACTCTGGGAGAACAATGGGAGCCCTTGGCCCAGCACGGGTGCTGGCTGGGGCAGTGTTTCAAGGAGTGCAGTTTTTGTTTTGGCTATTTGGTTACATGTCTCCTCTTGGATGTTTATGCTGAACAAGAGGCACTTGTTCTCTCACCAGCTTCAATGAGGTTGGGTCCAACTGGATTTGTGCTTTAGGTGCAGAGAGCCAGTAATACACCCACCAGCCGCCCCATCCTAGGAGAGCCTGGGCACAGCGCTGCCCTGGGCACACGTGCTCCCAGGGGCAGGAACAAAAACACACTGCAGACAGCCTCACCAGAGCAGGGTCTGCGTACTGAGCCCACAGGGCAGCTCTCAAGGCCCTCCGCTTTGGGGAATACTTTGATGTTTCACGTACCCAGGATGTTCAGGTTTATCCTCTAGCTGCTAAGTAACCTGCTTGTCTGCTTTAATCTGCTAAACCTTTTTTTTTTTTTAAGAAAACCTTTATTTATTAAAAAAAGCCTGCTCCCTACCAGTTCACTCTGCTCCTTTCACCTCTGTCCTGCCCTTCTCCCCACACCTCCTATAACCAGAGCCTTGGCTCACAAGCCAGAACGCCGATCGGCATGACGATACAAAATGGGCCCAACAAATGCCAAACATAGATGAGCGCGTTGTGTGGGTCCTGGTGCAAGGCAGGCAGGCTCCAGGCACAGTGACTCAGCGGCAGGCACCCAAACACGCCGTGCCCTGCCGCAGCCCAGCCGAGGCGGGCTGTGTGCGAGGAGGGTGGCGGGGCTGGGGGCTGCGCAGCCCGGCGGCAACCTGCACATGGTGGTCTGGGGTCCCGTGGTGGCCTGGGGTCCCACGGGGCTGCCCTGGCGCTTCGGGCCAGCACCGGCTGATGATTAAGCAGTGCATGGGCTCAGTTTACTTTTACCCCTGCTGTGAGCCTTCTCAAGCTAAGATGTTTCAAGTTGTCCTTATCCTCAGATTAATAAATGCTATGCTTTAAGAGTGTAAACACAGGAAAAGAACTGGGCTAAAAAAAAAGAAAAACCACCCAAAAAATTCAGGCTGGTGCTGTGCAGTCAGGACATTTCTTTTCCTAACAGGATATGGGATCAGAGGAAAAAATATGCATTATGCAACGTGGGGCAGGAGGGTCAGTAGACAAATTAAGCATGTTTAAATTAAGCTGGAGAGCCTGTGAAATGAGACCCCGTAGCAGCAGGTCCCTGCTGTGGTGTACCCCCCGAGGCAGGGCTGCCGGCAGGTGAGGAGGTGGCGCGGGGCCTGGCTGTGGTGCACAGCTGATCTTGGGTCAGCACCCGTGAGCAGCAGCTGCAGCGGGTCGGGCGAGGGTCCCAGGTGGAGCTGCTGCCCCACCACAGCAGGCAAGATGGCTGCAAGCGAGCAGAGCTCCCCGCCAGCTTCGCTCAGCCTCAGGGGGAAGCCCAGGTGGGACACATCATGCCCCATGGCCACCGTGGCTGGACAAGGAGAGCCTCCAGGCTCTTCAGCCAGCTTCAGTGGAGGCAGGGGAAGCACCGTGGTTGTGGCCATCCTCTCCCTCACTTGTGTGATGCGGTACCTCTCCAAATGCAAACCTATTGGGATGTGGCAGGCTTTCTCCCCTGGTAAAAGTTGGCCGTGGAGAGAGAAACCCTGGTGTGTGTGCGTTTTCACTCCTGGCTGCTGGCGTCCCCTCAGCGGTCCCCTCTGTGCAGGCACCACATGCACAGGGCTGGCCCCCTGCGTGACCGGCTGCCCCTGCGCAGCCCCCCAGGCCACACCAGGGGAGGTGGGATGCAGGCCGCGGGCTGCGGACAAAGCCAGGAAGCTGCCGCTGGTCAGGCATTTCAGGGGAGGGCACGATTTCCACAACAATAAACGCATCTGATTATTTGATTAGAGGGAAGAGGAGGTCCCCAGGAGGAGGGCCTCACACACAAAAGAGGAATAACTCATGCCCCCGCTGGCAGTGACAGGGCAGGAAGATGAAGGCAATGTCCTATTGAGGCTTTGATCAGCCAGGGTCAAGCATGCTGGCTGCTAACATGGCTGAAAACCAACGAGGGGAAGGAGGTTCCTGCCGCAGCATCATGCCTGGCCCCCTCCCAGCCCTCCGCTCCTCCTTAGTGCAGCCCTTCACCCCCTGTCTGGGCAGCGAGATGGAAGCCTCATCAGGCAGGTCCTGCCTCCCGACCTCTCCAGGCTCCAGCACGGCCACATCCACCCTGAGACCCCGCAGCGCTGGGCATCACAGTACATCCTCTCCTCCTGCCACTTATTCATCTGCCTCTTCTGTGACAAGCTAGGGAAAGTGGTTCCTTGTGTCCCCTTGTCACCCCTCTTGCTGTGGCACAAGTGAAGAGATGCTGAGGTGCTGGCAGCAGCAGGGAGGCAGGGCGGTGACGGCAGGGCAGAGGAGATCGTTTTGCGATTCCATCTCTCCTGGGCACTTGCACAGTCTGGTCATAGTCACAGGCACCTGGGGTTTTTCCTGTCCCCCGGAGGGTCAAGCTGTCCCCTTCACCTCTGCAATGAGAGGCCCTGGGGACTTGGCTGTATTTGAAGGGATGGTTCTCCTCAGCGGTGCCAGCAACTGGCGATCTTACAATTAACTGATGGTCCTGGATGGAGGCTGGATATAGTGTTTAGTGTAGCTGTTTCACAGCTGTTCTGCTCCTTCCTAAGACAGGCAGCCCCAAAGCCTTGACACCCCAATAGCTTGACCCACTTGAGTCCCTCCTGCAGAATAGCCCCAGGGCACTGAGGCACCATGTGTGTATAGGAAGGGCTTGGAGATCTGAGCTGCCCCTTTACTCTCCCTTGGACTGAGCTACAGTACGTGTAAAAGTAACTTGTATTTGGCCCACAGAATTGTAGTACTTGGAATTGAAAGCAAGAAAGAGACGACTTGGCACTCGGAGATTGCAGGTCTCCAAGATCTTACAAACGCAACACAATTAACACTTTCAAGACAGAGAAACCCTTCTTGTTTCCTGTGTCGAGGCGAGCACTGGTGCACACAGAAGTCACTGGCAATCCCAAAAGCAGGGTAAGGAAAAAAAGAAAAAAAGTAGCTGTTATTTCAAATACGGGTCTCTACACAGAGTTGTATTGCAGAGGTGCAGTATACAGATCAGTGTGTGGGCAAACCCTGAGATTTTAATCCCAGGTTACAGCTAAGAGTTTATCTAATACTGGAAAAAAAACCCACACCTGCTTCTTCCTTTGATGTATGTGTGCTCTGTGAGGATTGCTATGTGGATGTGGAATGGAATAGGCTGGGGCAGTGGAAGTCTGAGCTGTGCATGCTTCATAGCCTCTCTCACTCCCCAAGATTTTTCCAAGCTGTCGGCACTGCCAAGGCCACAAGGAAACGTTTGCCACAGTCCGTTTGTCATCTCACACCCTCAGTAAATCATTGCAGTATCATCTGGCTCAGAGCTCCTAGGAATCTGGACAACCTTGACAGAAAGTGTGGGTAGTGGACTGGGAAATCCAGTGGAAGAGTTTTGGGGAACATGAGACTCTTCCCTGATCTGCCTTGAGACCTTAGGTCTCTGTCAAAGAGTTCAGCTAGAAAGCAGCCCTTTAAATGGACACTACTTCAGAGATATTGACTTGCCAGTGGCCTGGATACAATCCCCCATGAAACTTCAACCTGGGATATGCGTGCCGCTAAGAGACAAACAATACCATCTGCAGCCTGCCCCTTCGAGATGTCATCTGTTTATAGAAAAGAAGGGGGTGGCGAGCGTATGTTAAAATGTATTACTTCCCAACATCATCATGGAGGAGTCATATATTTCAGTGGGACTAGTCAGTCAGAACTGTCTAATGGCACAATGGTCAGTGCTCCTTAGCTTCTTCCTCGCAGTGGCTGCGGCAGAGGGACAGGGATGCTAAAAATAACATTTCTGTCCCAAAATATCTTGACTTATGCGAGGGTGTATGTGTAGAGGGAGCACTAATATTTCACATGGCTGGTGCCCTGCAACCTGCTCATCCCTGGGGAAGCAGAGCTCTCTGGAGACCTGCAGGGAGAACAGAGGAGTGAAACCATGAGCTCTGGTAACAGGGCAAGTTTTGCAGAGCAAAAAGAGATGTTTGTGTCACCTTCCCATAACTACAGACTCTGAGGCGATTACCAAAAGAATCAATAGGTTCAGCTTCAGTTAATGAAAAAAACAGGGAAGAAAGATACCCTCACCACCCTTCACTCATATTCTCATTTACCTTGGGCAAAAAGCAAAATAAAACATGCCTAGATATGAATTCTCCACCAGAAGCAGTATTTTATACCCACTCACAGGGGGTAAGTGACTTTATGTGGTATACAGCAGTGGGAATTCAGGCATGTAATGTAATAACGAGAAAGGATTTTTAGATTTGTCTCTGGAACCCTGCTAGCTCAGACATTATAAAAAAGAATCCCGAACCTTCTTGTCCATCTGCATTTTAAAAAAAGAGAAATATGTCCCCAGTTTGAGCCTAGTTCTTTATTTTGAAAAATTGCTGCAGGAAATGTGGGCAAACAGCACCTCACATCTGAACTGCACATTACCATCCCTCAGCTCCTTACTGGTGTAATTAAATGCTACAGAGCCACTACTTAACCAACTTCTTTGCTTAGTGAACTTTTCACTAGTCATTTGTATGGGATGTGGCAGCACCGGGCCCAAGCCTGGATCAGGGCTTCCAAGCAGAACCACAAGGCTAGTAGTAAGGAAAAGTCTTGTAGTGCTGCCTCTGGGGGTGAGACAGCAGCACCACACAGCAGACCAGGACAGGACATGAAAAATACAGTATGGGCTTACAGCTGACAGCCATAATGTAATGTGACCCCAGTCACATTGGTATTTGATTAGCGAACGCGGAGGGATTGGGAAACAGCCCTGCTCTTAGGAGAAAGAAATCTTTCATATCCCCTATGGTCAAGCCTTCAGCTTTGTTTTATCTGGGAGATTGTATCTGAATGCTTTAGCAGAACAGACTGTTCTATCAGAGCGTGTTAGTCCCTGTATGTCCCTGTGCACAGGACTTTCCCCCAGGGGTGCTGGCTGAAGGTGGCTTGTGGTGGTCCCAGAGGAGGTCTGTAGCAGACTCTGTGGTGGTTTGTGAGCTTCCATGAGCCCATTCTGTGCAGGGCTGTAGCCATCACGCTGCGGGTGGGGAGAGCTTGTGAATTTGTGTGCAGTACTTTTTAAGTTCAGTTATTGGGAGCAGGCCAGGGCGGTAAGGGGGAGACCAACTTTGTATGCTTGCAGCAGGGCCACAGGCTAGAGCCACCGGTGTCAAGCTCTGCCTGTCTCGGGGCGGGGGGGGACGGGACACACACCTCACAGAAGGGCAACCAACAAGTCCTCTTCCCCTCCACCTCCTCCTCCCAAGGCTGCAAGCGGCTGGGTTCATGCTGCACACAAGCCCGGACAGCTGCCAGCCTCTCCAGAGCCGGGCATAGCCAACCAGCATGAAAGAACTTCGGTTGGGGGGCAAAATCAGAGGCTCCAGCTTCCGTCTTCCCCCTCCGCACCCCCCACCACACCCCCTGGCATATCTGTCACGTTTTATTTCAGTCAGCTCAGGTTTGCTCCTGAATTCTCCCTCTCTCCCTCTGTCCCGACATTTCATTTCCCTTGGATTGAGGTAAATAAGGAAATAATAGTAGTCAAACCCCTGTGTGCGTACCGAAGCCTGAAGTGCCAGGAAGCAACTGGTGTGTCTGGTTTTCCAGTGAAAGTCCAGGTGCAATCTCAGCAGCACAGCTACTGTCTGCCTTTCAAGCAGATGTCTTCATCTAAAGCTCCCGCCGCCACCCCGCTCCCTTTGTGTATCGGCACAGGGAGGACGGGAGTGGGAGACAATATAAATTAATATCCATTGGAATGACAGCAGCTGGTGCCTTGCATAGCTGCAAACACGTGTCTTAGAAGTAGAGTGATTAGTTGTAAAACTGTAGAGCTGAATGTTTATGCTTGATCAATTACAGGAAGACAATAGATATTTTTTTTTCCCCAAATGGCAGGAGCGAGAAGGGAGGGAGGCTTCAGCCATGAGATGATTTTCTTCTTTTTTTTTTTTTTTTGAGGGGTAATGATAGCTGCAAAGAACATGGGGCCTCGTTTCCAAAGGAACTGGCAAACAGTGGCTTCTGAGAAACCCAGTGGTTGGTGGCTCTCTGCAGCACTTCTGAAAAACAAGATCTTTGTGGGGGATTTAAACTGAAAACTTCTTTATGTTTGAGAGGGATGGACTCAGCTGCCCAAAGCAAGGAGCATGTGGGAATGAATTAGGCAAAGCTTTCTAGTGCATGAGTGTGCATGCATTATGTGTAGTGGCCTTCAGCTGTAAGAAGTTGTTTTCATTTGTTTCATTACCTAGAACCTCTCCTATTCCCCCAGTTAAGCAGAAGTGGTCCTGTCAGAGGAGCGTCCTGGTAGTGGCTGCAGTGTGGCACAAGAGTGTGCCTACAGCTTCAGTTCCAATTCCTTAGCAGCTCTAGTTGCAAACACAGCCTGTATCCCTCCCCACATCCGCCAAAAAAAAAAAAAGAAATTGAGTTACATTTTGCAATAATTCTAATGGAAATGCTAATGGGATGAAGCAATACGAAGCCAGTGAATGACCCAGCAATTTCATCTGTGCTGGCAACGGATGACCATCTAAACCATGTTCGGGTAATTCTTCCTCTCATTAGCAGCACAATAACTCATACGCACAAATCCATAGGCATTTGCTATAATTTTTTAACATGGCTGGAAATAGAAGTAAGCGCATGCAGTATGTGAGCATTACAGCATGTGTTAGCTGTAAATCTGTCTGGAAGTGTCCTGATCCTGTTCCTGGTTAAACCAGTGGGAATTTTGCCATTGACTTCAATGGAAGCAGGATGAGATTTTTTGGACTTATTTTAAAGTGGGACTTTGATTCTTTGGAACAAAGCTTTCAGATTCACAGCTACATTTCAGTACTTGGCTTGAACTCCTGTCAATTCACCTTTCACGTGTTTAACAGATGAGGCTTCTTTGGTGCTTACCTTCTGTTTGGCATCAGCACCGTAACCAGTCAAGCCACCTCGGGCCTGGCGCGCAGCACTGTGGGACTGAGCAGAGAGAAGGGAGCTCACACTGCCTTTCCTGGGCACCCCCATTCTGAACATCTTAGAAGAGAAAGCCACTGCCTCCATATTTTTCAGCAGGTAAAAGGCCAAAATGTTTCTTAGAGCACAGAGGAGAGTGGTGAGTGGTGGTAGGAGCACGGGGGCCTCTGCTCTGCCTGGGATGGGTCTAGTAACGCTGTGTTGTGTCACGTAAAATGGAGGTAATTGCAATCACTATGGCTTTCCTAAACTACCCGTAGCCCTTTGGGATAACACTGTGTTGCAAGTATTAGGATATACATATATACTTTTAGTTTAAGTTTGTAAGGAAAGGAAGAGACTTACACATGCTATATGAGTATGTGATTCCCTGCTGCTGCTACAGTAACTTTTGAACCTTTGGACGATTTCATCAGAAATACAAATCTTCTGCAAGGTTTGTAAAAACATCTGGGGAGACAGGACAGAGAGACCATGTTAGTACCATCATAACAGGAAAAACCTGAGCTCCACCTTTATTATACACCTGTGGGTCCAGCCACATGCTAAGCACCTCTAGGAAAGCAGTGTTCATTTGTCCCATTGCTTACAGAGCTAATTGCTTCATTGGTATTCATTTTTGGTGGCCACAGTATGATGAATCCAGCTCTTTTCTTCTCTTCAAAGAGTACGCTCTCATGCTGCTCCTTTCTAGCATTGCCCCTGCTCCCACCCAGCTTCCTTGCAGAGCATTTCCAGCTCCCCCTTCCCAGCTCTCCCCCAAAGAGCGCTGGGTTCCTCTGCCAATTGTCTTCTCACTTTCCAGGGAGACATATCTTCTCCTTCACACTCTGCTGGCAGTGTGTCGTCTAAGCCCCCTCTCTCATTACTCACCCAGGGCGCCCCCTCTCAGCTGTTGACGCTTTACAGCTCGTCCCGCCACCCCCCCATCTAAAATTTCTGCCACAACAAAAAACTCAGGAATGAGACAATTAATATGTATTATTTCAATAGGAGGCTTAAAAACAAAAAGCTTTTGCAACAACTTCCCAGTCAGAACCACGGAGACTATTGTAAGGCAGAAAAACCTAAGAAACAGCAGCTGTAAAACATATTTAAAAGCCTTTATTCTTTCCTATCACAATGTGGCAAAAGAGACTAAATACAGCTTTCCATTTGTTTAACTAAAAGCTGCCATTCCTCAGTCTCTTTGATGATAATGATACCCACAGTTACAATCAAACTCCAGCACACACATGGAAAACTTTGAGCTCTCTACCAAGTTTGTACAATGTATTATTAATAGCAAGATTCACGACTCCAACTGCTCTGAGGTGCTGAGAGCAAGGGAAAGGCTGACTGTGCTGAGCTCGTGGTTGATGCTGATAAATGCAGCACACTGAAGAGGAAAAAGAAAAACCTGCAACTGAGCGTTGTTTGTATTACAGTAGCCACTGGATCCACTCGGCTGCTCATGGGGAGAGACCATTCAGGAGTTCAAAATCAAGCAGAGAAGTCAGGCAAGGGATGGGAGAGAAAAGGCATTAGCGTTCCACTTTGCTAACATGGAAACAAGACAAAGAATGGTAAAGGTCAAATACTGCCCACAGGCCTACACTGGGTTGGGTTCTGGACCACTTGTCTGGCTCAGGAAGACCAAAAGACCCTACTGATTCTCCTCATCTGTGGCTTGCATGGCCCCAAAACTGCCTCTCATTTCAGAGTCCCTGATAGTTGTTATTCTAGTGTACCTCTTTACTTCAGCAAATTCTTGGTGCTAAGCCCTAAGTCTGAACTTCTGAGAAGCACAAGTTAAATTTGCAGAGGGCCACATGCCCCAATGTCCTGTGGAGGCAGCTGAGCAGAAGAAAACACAGCCCTGCTGTACCGGCTGCCCAGAAAATGGGCGGCTTCCTGACTATTGTTCCGCAGGTCCCAGGTCCCCGCAGGACCATCCAGTGTAGTTATTTGAGGCATGGGCCTCAGTGCCGTTCTGTTGACTGTGAAGCAGCCTCAGCACCACTGACTTGCATGAGAAGTTACACTGAAAAATCAATGGGGTCTGCCTGTAGGATGCTGGGGAGAGAGGGAAGACACCTCTTGGGAAAAAGAGCTACTCTGCAATAATAAGGAAGCCGCTCTGTCCCCAGAGTTTCCCTCTGGGATGAAGACTGTGCCTCAAAACGTTCACAGAAAGGGAAAGGAAGCAGAGTAGAACTCCTCTGAGACTATGGATTTCTTGTCTAGGAAGCAGCGTAAATGCAAGGTCTGACTTGAGATGTGCACGTATGTCAAAGGGAGGATTATGAAGACAACCTTCAGCCTGATACATCCAGCAGAGCTGTCTCCAGTAAGATCATAGCACCATTATGAAATTTTTAGGAAGGTAAGCATGTACATAAGTTCTGTGCCAAGCATGCTTTGAAATGTTCTCTGAACACAGGGGTGTTTGGCTGTGATGAAAACACAGCTCAGCCTTGCTTCCAGCTATCAGCTGGGATCCTCTAGGTCTGTTCCCTTTCCTGTCCTCATCTGTCTTTTATTAGCAGAATATACATGGCTTTTTCAGTTCTGAGATTGTTTTTGGGGATCGCCGACACATGTTTGGTGACGTCAGGTGAAAAACAGTAGCTCCCTTAGGAATCACTGACTTTCTGGGACATCCTCACCTAAGAGCTCTGTGTTGAAAACCCATCCCCAAACAACTGGGTATCCAGCAGCAGCAGAAGAAAGTTCCTACCTCTGATATTGCACAGGCGTAGTCAAATGGCAATCTCTCCCTCAACAGTTTACAACTTAACTAAACGCAAAAGTAATCCACGGGCTTGTCATCCATGTTGTATCTGGCTCTTGGTTTTTGTCTGCTTTGTCTCTTGAGATTGTAAACTGTTTGAGGCAAGAACTGTCTTTGACTCTGTGTTTGGACAGCAGAGGGGTCCCAGTCCTTGCAGAGCCAGGTACCGTAATACAAATAAGGCACAATAATTTATTTTAAAATGAACATCAAAGAAAATAAAAGATTAAAAGGGAAAGAAAACCTTTCATAGCTCAAAGCTTTCCCCCATGACAGTGCTCCAGAAGAATGTGCTATCTGCTGGAGGGAGTGTCTAAGCCCCATTTGCTGGTAGGGCTGTGCGACGTACCACCGCAGGAGCCAATGCCGGAATGTGCCTGGGCACTGGGGGAGAGGGGAGAGGTCAAAAGCTAAAGCATGATAAGCAAAGGAGAAAGCCCTTTTAGAATACACACAGACGTTTTCTTGCCAGGATCTATCAAGCCAAGAGCCAAAGCGTGGTAATGGTGTTTTGTTTATAAGGAAAAAGAAATCACTTCTGGCCTAAGAATTTTTTTGCCAAGTTTCAAGCAAGGGGGGGTGGGGGTGTCTAAATGACTTGTTGGTTTAGGAATTTGTGTATTTTTAAGGAGGTGTTTTAATAAGATTGCTGGCGTGGCCCTTTATAACACCGAGCACACAGCCCTGTAAGTACTTACTACAGAGCATGACACTTACACCGTGGAAGCCAGCCCAGCGGAAGTCAATGGCAGCACTTGCAGTTAAAGACGTCATGCTGGCTTTGCAGGGCTCAGCCACTTGGGTCACATCCAGACGTCAGTGAAGTTGATGGATGAGCTCTCACCAGCTTCAGCAGACTTTAAATGATGCCCTTGGTTTGTGACTGTAACTAGGTAGGGGTCCACAAATGTTCCCCTCTAATTCAGTCTGTGGAAAACGTGCTGTTGACCCCACATAGAGAATGGTCCAACTGGCGTTTCTCCAGCGTGAAGCTGACCAGATGCTGCTCTGGGGGTAGGGACCTGCAGAGACCACGGTCGGTGGGCCATTTTGGGTGCTTTTAGCAGAAGAACATGCAGAGCTTGGGTAACCTCACACTAGCAAGAAGTTACTTGATTTTTCAAGAGGCTTAACTTGCACCCCACTGTTACAGTGGGGTAAGAAACTCAAGCCGATTCAAAGCCCTCAGTAGCGAAGGCAACAGAATTGCCAGGGTCTGTTGGAGGGACAGACAGCCTTTACAGCTCCATGGTCTCCTCTTTGCGGGTGATGAGAAGCTGAGGAGGGGATCGGCACCCTCCTTGCAAGCTGGGGACCAGCACCTGTGGCTGTGTGGAGAAGGATACCAAAGTGAAGTGGGAACCGAGAAGGTTATTCATGGAGATGGGGTCAGGAGGGATGTTCCCTGAAGGCTTGGGGTTTTGCTGCGGTGGCTCTGCTGCCGTTAGCAAAGGGCCAGGCCTGCTGGCGTGCTACAGTAGTTCAAGATCTGTCCTCTCCAGCCTGGGTCACTGTGTGACCCCTTCCGCTACTCCATTTCCCCTTCCAGGTCCATTCACTGTGCCAAACAACAGCACACAATCATCTTGTGGGGGTTATTTCTGCCTAATGTACCCACCCAGCGGGATTTCAGTGAACATTAAAGCAGTAGATGGAGCCTTTAATGAAGTTAACCTGCTGAAACCAGGAGAGCGTTTGGTTGAAGTACACCTGAAAGCCCTGGATTACACAGCAGCTGCTTCAAAAGAAACCCGTTGCCTCCTTTCATACTGCTGCCGTATTGAGAAATAATACAGCACCTTTATATTCAGCCTAATTTAGTCAGCCTGCTGAAGTCTGAAAGCATTTTTTTATTAACTCTGAAGATGCAGGGGCTTTCCTCCCCCCAGCTGGCACTGCCGACCCCCCCACACAGGCTCCCGGCATCACGCCTGCGCCCCTCCCGCAGCTGAGCACCTCCCAAGCCGAGAGGAACTGCTCTCCCTCTCTCCACTAATCCGATGATGGATTTTAACTCCATTAGTTTGCTTCCTCTGTTCTCTTCCCTGTTTTTTGCTGTTTATTAATTTTCCCCCATCCCCTTGTTCCGTCTCTTTGTTTCTTTCGCCACCTCCCTTCTCTGCACTTTTCTTTTTTCCCTCTGTTTTTTTCCTCCCTTCTTTTCATTTCTCCTTTCCAGGCTGCCTCAGCAACCCCCGTGTTTTCCCTGCAGAGGTGTTGCTCCCTGGCAGCCCCCGCAGCCCTCCACCGGCTCCTGGCACTGCGGCCAGGGCAGTACTGGCCAGGAGTCCGCAGTGGCCGCCTGAGCTTCAGGCCGTACCGCAGCTGGGCAGCGTGAACGCTGGAGTAGCCTCTGCGCGCCAGCAGCGCTGCTCTTGTATGAAATATCTGAGCAGGAGAGGCGGGGGAGGAAGCAGCTCCCCGCTGCCCTGCAGTCAGGCTGGCAGCTGGAAAAATCCAGGGGGGAGACGTGTTAGGAGGAGGCGAGCGGTAACGGTGGGCAAGGAGTGGGGTAGGCAAGCGCTGACCTGCTACAGCATCTGCAGAGCCAAAGGGGCAGCCCCTGAGCTCTCCCTGCAGCCGCTGCTTTCAGCTGCAGATTAGCAGCCGTGGTGCTACTCCCCATGAAAAATTAACTGGGCAGCTTGCTAATTAAGCCACTTCTACAGTGGAAGTTTATGAGCTTGAATGCAATGTGCCAAACGTCTTTCTCCAAGTTGGGGTATTGGCCTGCTTTTTGAACACGGACAAATTCCCGAGCAAATAGTCTGGCTGAAGACTAGGGCTAATGGGATGCTAAGGTAATTATTGGCTATTTGTGGCTATAAAATGAGATCTCATAATCATGCACCTGATAGACTAATAAAAACACTTTATATGATGCACTTAGAGCTTTTTAGCTGAGGATCTCAAAGCACTGTCTGGAGGAGGAAAACTGCAGCAAGAAGTCTCTGCTCCTGCAAGGAGCTGCGGAGACAACCGACGCTGTCAGCCCCCATGCCCTGTGCTCCCATTCCTCGGCTCTCCTGCCAAAAACATCTGAGTCCCTGCTCTCCTGCTGACTGACAATACTTACGGTTTTATCTAGGCTGGGTATCATTTTTCCCCACTCTCATTCCTAACCCTGTTTCAGTCCCACCGTGTTGTTTTCTCTGGAAGGCTGTCAAGTTCTGCGTTGGAAACAGTGTGTTTTGACATAAAACTAGAGGTGAGACCCTGTTTGTCCAGCTACTCTGGAGCCCAGAGAAGGTTACAGGAATACATGATGCCTGGCTTTTATTTTCTTTTAAATCAGGATTGAGAAAGGCTCTAAGGAAAAGCTGGGGGTTTTCCTGCTTTACAGACACCTCCTGATGGTCAGTTCATGGGGTGAGGAGGATTCATTTAGAAAGAGGAAGCTGTGATTGAAAATAAATGAGGCTGTATGATCAATGCTGAAAAGGAGCTGCAATTAGAGGGAAGAGAAGAGCAGAGCTGAAGAGTGCCAGGGAAAGCCCTAGGTATGCGGGCCCTTGGGTCAGCAGCAGGGAACTAAGCAACCGCTTGAGGAGGGGAATGCTTTCTGCTGGAGGGGAGAAGAGAGATGGGGAAATTTCACTGCATCACAGCTCTGACTAACGCTTGGGCTGCAAAATTTCTTCAACCAAATTTAATGCAGATGGTACATTAAATGTTACAGTACCATTACATTACATATTGTCTCATTTTCAGTGAGGTTTTCTGGATGTTTCTGACATACAGATATGGAAAAATGCTGCAGTTCCCAATGGGTTTGGCAAGTGCTTACTCGTGGGTTTTAAATATCCGCAGGAGGACTGAACAGAGACCAGAGCCCTGAGCCCTTTGGCAGAAGCAGGACTTCTCCGGCAATGGAGAGCTGATGAGGTCCAGCCTTGCTTGGGGTACAGAGCAATGCCCACAGCAGCAGCAGCTGCCCCTGGGAACAGACAGAAGTAAGTTCAAGGTGCACAGCGTTACTTTGTGCTCAGTTCCTTCAAACCTGGGAAAGGTTCTGAGTCTTAAATGCTCCCCAAAGAAGTACTTTCGTCACTCTTGTACCTGAGCTGGACTAGCAGGTGTCATCAGTTTGGTCATCATCCTGTTCTGAATACCTGAAGTGGTAGGAACGGCAGTAGCACTGCCTGGTATTTCAGTTGTGCTTTTCTCTTCCTGATAGCGGCATGTTGTGGAGAGGAGACTTGAGATCTGACACTAAACGCAGGGCTGGATTTGTGGAGAGCTGTTGAAAAGCAGCTGAGAGAAACCTCTGTGGAGCAGCAGGTTAACTTCATTTCCCATCACCATTTTCTTTCCTAGGATTATCTTCCTTTCACTGAGTAGCAGATCAGAGCTGATATTAGTTCAGGGTTGTGTCTGCAGTCTTCTGTTGGCCTTAACCAGAGGAAAATCTGAGTGTAATGGGCGGAGAATTGCCCCTGCAGTGTATGGTGTGCATGATGGGGCCATCGCTGGTTAGGGCTTGGTAACCTCTTCCTTCTCCATGTACATCTCAAGAGAGGAACGATTCATGCTGTGCCTTTATATTACGCTCTGATATCTGTGTTATGATATGCGAGGGCTATTTATACACAGAAAAAATCACACTTTGCTAGCTTGATAGTAGTCTAACTATAAGCAAGTAGTAAATAATAGTTGCATAATTCCGCATCAAAATACAGTAAATAAGGTAGTAGACTCGGTTGCCACTGGCTTTGTATTGACTTCAACAGGTGTCGGAGCACATTTGAGCCAGGGAAGATGCAAAATCAGGTATCAAAACACAGAGAGGGAAGAGGGATGCTAGAGCCCTCGGGGTAACGGCTGAAATACCCCATCCATCTGTCAGGCCAGATCTGTTGCTGACAATGAACTTCCACTGGCCTAGGAGGAACTCAGTGTGTTCATATTGTGTGAATGTGCTCAAGCAGGTTGGCATTGGCATTTCATTGACGCGAGCTGGTGATGCTACTCGTAACTGATAGACAGCAGAGTACAAAATAATTAGTCTCATCACCCTAAACGAATACCAGTGAAACGTTTGTACTTTCCCTCTCACCCACACAATGATGTATCTCACTTCTGCCACATGTCAGTATCTCTTTACTAATTACCAACTGAAAAAAACGGAGGTAACGCAGTTTTAATCCCTTTGTCTATGTGTGTTTGGAAGCTGGAGTCTATAATCTAGGGACTGATCAACAGCATAAAAGATTTGTTTTGGTGCGGCGTTTTAGGGCTTATGTCACTTGTGTGCTTTGAAATGTCCCCTCCCAAACAGGAAGGTGTGAGTTACCCCCACTTTGCCAGGCACTGGCCTCTGAGCCCGCTGGGGTCCGTCTGGGTAAGCTGCAAGTGAACGCGGGGTGCCGGCGGCTGCGGCCCAGGCAGGGACCCCTGGCCTGCCCAGGGGCACGGCGAGGAAACTTTCCGAGCGCGCTCGGCTGGCGTTTTGCGGAGCGCCGTGCGGAGAGCGGCTGGGAGCGGGGGAGCCGCTGCGGGGGCTTCTCGGTGGCCGCTCCTCCCGGTCAGCTCTGGCGTTTGCCCCCGCACCAGCCTGCGCGCCGCAACACGGGTGCGTCAGCGCCAGGCAGCGTGCGCGCCCCGCTCCCGCTCCCGCTGCGGCACGGCGGCCGAGGCACGGCGCTTCTGGGCCTCGGCCGGCGGCGGCGGCAGCCCAGGAGCAGGGACAATCCTTGTCCTGATGCTCCCCCATCCGACAATGTCTGGGTGTCTCCCTTCGCGCGGCCCGGCTCTCCCGCAGCTCTCTCAGCCGGGCGCTGCCGGAGCCCGCCCGCCTGCCCTCGCCGCGGGGCCGCGGCCGCCCGGGGGACGGGCCGGACGGTACCCACGAACCGGGGCGCGCCCGGCGCGGCGGGACCGGTCCGCGCCGCGCGAGCCTCCGCGCTTCCCCGCGGCCGCGGGCGGGGCGGGGCGAGGGGGCGGGGCGAGGGCGGGCGGGGGCGCGGGGGGCGGGGCCGCCGCGCGGCGCTGACAGCCACATGCCGCCCTGCCTGAAAAGGCTGCGAGGCGCCGGCGGGGAGGGAGAGGAGGCGCAGACGGCGCCCCAGCCCGCACCGCCGCCGCGCCCCGGGGGATGCCGAGGCGCCGGCCCCGCGGGTCGCCCTAGGGGAGAGGTGTTCGGCCGGCACCGCCCGCCCCGCAGCCCCGGCCCGGGGGAGGCCGCTGCCGCCGGCCCCCGCTGAGCCCCGCCGGAGCCGCTCGCGAGTGGGGCGCCCACGCGGGCGCGGCGCGCCCGGCCCCGCAGCCTCGGGCGTTGGTTTTTGGGTTTGTTTTTTTTTAATTTCTTCCGAAGGATGGATACGTTTCTCCTCGCGTGGGGATTTCTAGGGCTGTGCTTGCCCGGTTCCGGAGGCACGGCGGAGACAGGTAAGGCGCCCCCCGGGGCGGGGGATGCCCCCAGCCGCGCCCGGGCGAGGGCGCCCGCCCGGCCCGGCCAACTTTCGGGCGCCCGGACGGACGCACAGGGGCTTTGCCTGGCCTCGGGCATCTCGTAGGAAATAAATGAGGGATCGGCGGCGCCGCGCAGCCTTGGCAGCACGGGGCTGGGGGGGTTCCTGGGTGTGGCGGGGCGGGGATAGCGCAGCCCCCCGGCAAGGCGCGCAGCCGGTGAAACCGCACAGCTCCCGTCGCCCGGCACGGAGGGGCGAGGGCACGGAGCCGCGCTGGAAAGTTGCGTGCTGGGTGTTTGTGGTGAGGGCGCGGGGAAGGGAGGGGAAGCGCCAGGGGCTAGCCGCATCTCGGACACCCGCATCCGGATGCCCGCGGCCCCGTATGCCCGGTTGCAACCTCGGGAAACTTTAGGGGAGAAATTTAAAATCGCCTGGCAGGGAGCCGGCAGCCGCGCCGGGCGGCGCTGGGAGCAGGCGAGGCTGCCCGGAGGTGGCGGCACCCGCCCGCCGGAGGCACCTCCGGGCAGCCCCCCGGGAAAGGCCGCCCGCCGGGCGTGCGGGACCCCGCTCACTTGGCAAACACCGAGGTGTCCCGGGACCTGCCGGGTTCGTGGCACGTTTTGGGGCGCGAGTGTGTTTTTCTGGTATTCGCTGAAGAGCTAGGCTGGGCTGTCGGGAGGCGCGGGGATGAAGCCCCGGTGTTTGCGTAGCTTCGGCTTGGGGACAGGAGAGGGGCAAGGGCGGGCTGAGGCTGGGCCCTGCTCTCCCCGGCCGCTGGCTTTGTGGCTGGCTAATGGGGACAGCAGGGTCCCCACCTGGAGCAGTCGCTGGAGGAAAAGGATATGCCTCACCCAGCCGCCCGCCGCTCTCCTGGGGCTCCTTCTGCGGTCAGCAGCCCGGGAGCTGCCGGGCAGGACGGCGGTGCCAAGCCAACAGCTGCTGGGCTGTGGGTTTCCCTTCCCGTTAGCCAGGGCCTGGGGACGTGCCTCCGGGAGCCCGCGGGGACGCGGGGTCCTGAGCCGCTGTCTGACCCGTGCAGCGGTAGGTGGCAAAGGCGCGGTGTGCGTGCGGCGGCCCCTGCCCTTCCCCCGGCCTCTCTGCCTTCTCCTGCCCCGGGGGGCACACCGCCAGCTCCCCCTTGACAAGGGAGGTGGCAGAGGCTCTGCTGCCTGAGAAAGTCCCTCGTTTTTGCAGCAGCAGCGAAGCACAGACGTTCTCGGCAGACACACGCCGTGTGCATTCAGTTGCCGGTTGGCATCGCGTCCTTCCTTATGGTTATAAAGGAAAGGAAAAAATCCCATCTTTTGTTCAAATAGGAAAAGAAATGAATAGGCACTCGATGGGGTGAAGAGAAAGGGCAAAGTCCTGGGAGGCCCCTGCTGAGCGCAACGGGCTTTCAGAGGGTCCCTGTTGCAGAGGCAGCGCCTGGTCTCCTGGAGCGGGTGTTGCGCGGAGGCAGCCCGGGCTGTAACCCGAGGGTGCGCTGCCAGCCCGGCTGCATCCCCGCGGCTGCTGAGCCCGGCCGGCCGCCTGTGCCTGCCTCTGTGTGCGTCCCCTTCTGTCCTGCGTGGGTGAGGGCTTCTAACTGGAAGGGGTGCATGAGGCAACCCTGTCTCTGAGGCCATTCAGTCGCTGCAAGAAATGTTTATTTGAACACGGGGTTTTCCCAGCTAAGCAGAGCATCACATGGTGCTGGAGCCAGCGAGGAAGTTGTCTCCCTGAGGCTGACACCAGCGGCTGTTTGCCGAGATGTTGTGGTGCTGTGAGCCTGTCAGATGACTTTACTGCTAGCCTAGCGAGCAGAGGTATGGGGTAACGGGACACGAACCCCGATCGGGATATGCTCGGCTCTAGTAAATTAGCCAGCCTAGTAAGAAAAACATGCCAGAAGTAGATGGATTTATGTTTCAATCTGGTGTATCTGAAAGCCTTCCCCCATTACGAAAGTCCCTCTTAAGGTTCCCTAAGGGAGGTTAGTAGCGAGGGGAGATGTTTTTAATAGACAATAATATGATAATCCACACGGAAAAAACCCTCATGCTATATTTCTACAGTAAGAGATAAACAGCTCAGCTGCCAATTTGTATCTAGCCAAGCAAACCCTGAGATAACCGTGGAGGGGAGTAGGTAGAAGACCCTGGAAGACAAATCTGAAGGCTGGATGGCTGTGTGTTTTTAATCTTCCCGTAAAAAGCAATCGAGTAAGAAAGTAACAGACTTGAATGACCCAAGTACTGAGCTGTTCAGATGATGTTAATGCAGCTCTGAGCAAAGCTCACTCAGCTCACTCTTGAAGTCTTCCAAACAGTTTGCTTAAAAGTATTTTTGGTAATGTCTTAAGAGATGTGGGGAGGGGGGCCAAAACAAATTGCTGCCCAGCAGGCACGGGGCTGCACACATGGAAACATGCACACACACACCCACTCAAGCGCTGAGTGTAATGCCTTTTGCCCGTTGTGCTGTTAACTTGGCTTTTACTCGGAACAAAAGCTTTTTTAGCCTAAGAATCAGACAGTTGTCAGGAGCATCACTGAAAACGACTGATACAAGCATAAGTGGGGGGCTCTGACCCAGGACAGGATGCTGCATTTTGGTTTCCTAACTTTCCTGCTGCAGAAAAAACAGGGTGTCCAGAGTGACAGGCAGGCATATAGGTCCCAGGGGGCTCTATGGAGATGCTTCATATCTCCCTGCCCTGCTCCTTCTCCCCCCTCCAGCCCCTTTTCCAGTATTTACTCTGGTACCTCTTGCATGGCTTAGAAGGTTAAAATGAGAAAGCAACCCACTTTGCTGGGGCATAGAAGGCAGCGCTCCCCATCCCAGCAGCGTGCTGCTCTGGGCAGGCGGGTGGGTTGGTTTCCTAGCAGAAACCTCCGGTGCCGCCAGGCTCCAGGACATGGTGGCCTTGTATTGCAGATAGCCAGAGAGGAGAAAGCATCCTTCATGGGGTTTAGGAAGCTGTCAGGTTCAGATAAGGCTGGGATACTATCCTGTGGGACCCCCAGTTGTATTAATAAGGAAAAATTAATTTTTAAGCACTGGGATTGCTGCCAAATTACATGACCTCCGACAGACCAGCTGTGCTAGGAAAATAAATCGTCTATATCTGAGACCCATGATCCTATCTGAAATCGAAACAGAAAAAGTCAGCATTTAGCCATGGTGGTGGAGGCAGATTGCAGCAGCCTGAGAGCAAACTGGAAGCTACTAAACTTGCTCTCCATTGTGTGGTGAAGTCACCGCCACTGTGTCCCCATGGGGTCTCAGGAATACAGTTGTCTAATCCGGGAAGTGCAGAGAGCTGATGTGCCTGCACACACCCAAGCTGGGGCTGACGGTGTAGGCACGGAGGTGGGGGCAGAAGTGGGGTGTGAACATTTCCAGGTCTACCCTCACTCTGTAACAGCCCTTTGACACATTTCTAATTATAATACACACACAGACAAAGAGGTAGCTGGGCTATTTTCAAAATCCCTGTCTACACCCTGGTAGAAACCGCAATACTAGCAACAACATAAATCAGGGCTGTTGCTAGCAGTGTTGCGCACGGCTTAGCGCTACAGTAGCATGGTTTTAATCATACTCAGAATCAAAGGGTCAGCCTTCTCCCTGCCTGAGCCAACTCGCAATCGCAGAAGGCCAGATCCTCAGCCAGGCTCAATGCCTGTGCAGTGAAAAGACACAAGCACAGACACAGACGAGAGGCTTGTCAGCACGAGGTCAGCAGGCACAGGGCCAAACACTCGAAATCACAACTCGGCTCTGTAACCCTTTCTACGTGCAGGCGGTGCCCATGGACTTCATGGGGGAGGACAGCTAGGGTAACACTGGGGGGCTGGGGCCCTGGCCGCAGCCTTGGTGAGGCAGCCTCTCTCCAGACAGGATGGGGGAAAGGGGTACAGGTAGCGAGCCTGAAGTACTACTTGCAGGGATGGATGACTGTAGGGACTTTCTGTCTGAATGTTTCTCCCTTTCTCTTCATACTTGATGAGCCAAAGAAAACGGGCTCCGGAGATGAGGTGCTGGGCTCTGAGTCTTTGAAACCTGCCCTGATTTCTCCCCTTGTGTTTGAGACAAAGGCAAGACATCAGCCCCAGCTGTACTGGTGGGTCATCCCTAGCTGTGAAGTGTTGTCTGTGTGGGGCTTGAATGTGCCTGCCTTTCCCTGCAACCCTCCTAGGAAGATGGTGAAGCCAAAAGGACGCTGTCACTCTGCTTACATGTTGTTGAAAGGCTCCTTTGTACCGTGGGTTTTAGGGGATGCCTGTGGGGAGCGGGCAGAGGAAAAACCCCAACCCCTTGTGGACAACAGCACATACACACAGACTTACTATCTCCCTGGTTCCTCCTCTTTTCACAAGCATGCAAATCTGTACCTCTTCTCTTACACACAGAGCCCCTCTGGTCCCCTCCACCTTGCTGCAGACTCATGCATGCTCCTGCATCCTTCCCTTCCCCATGCTGCCCCTCCTGCGCCCAGAGCCCCTTGGCAACTTTCCCCCTCATGCACACCCCCAGTCTCACTCCTGCTTTTCTCTTTCTGTTTGACCGCTGAATATGTGCTCAGCAGGAAACAATGTGTTTAAGACACTCGCCAGAATGTGTAATAGCTTCGGCACTAGTAGTGAGGCTCACCAGTAGCTGGATTTGAGCAAGCCATTGTAAAGGCTGAAGCTGCCGCTCAGCAGCGTGCGTGGAGCGAGCTGCAGCGGGGCCTCTTCCCGGGTGGCTCCAGAGGCATTGCTTCCCATCCCATCCCATCCATGGGGCTGCCTGCTGCCAAGGCATTGAATTTTTGCTCTGCAGCTCCAACAGGGCCCCTGGGAGGGAGGGCTGAGGCAGGGGTGTTGCAGGATTCAGAGAGCCTCTGCCAGCCGCTTTGGGAAGAGGCATGAATAAACTGTCCTTGCCTGGTGGGGAAAGCCGGGATTCTGTTTCAGATGGACCCTGACAGATGGACTCAAAAGGTGCAAGGAAGCTGGGAGGGTGTGGGGGGTAGATGAGATAGGCTTTTTTTTTTTTCTTTCTCAGAATCACCGTAATAATAATACTAATTAGTATTTCAGAGGCACTGAACACCTTTCATGAAGCCTGAAGCTCTTTAGAGAGGAATCCTAGGTGAATCCCTGGCTCTTTCTCCAACATGTGGAATTAGAAATGTTTCCTGCTTT
The DNA here is from genome assembly GCF_017639655.2 of Falco naumanni. NCBI lineage: Eukaryota > Metazoa > Chordata > Aves > Falconiformes > Falconidae > Falco > Falco naumanni. Next base: position 50,702,129 of record NC_054061.1, read on the forward strand.
TCCTCTATGGCCCTCGAACCAACCTGTTATTGATAGCATTCACACGGGTGGCTCAACACATTATTTCCTCCTTGTTTAATTTCCTAGTGTGGCCTGTAGGTAGGGTGGCAGGCTGCCATGCAGGGTCCCTCTGCTTTATTTCTGCCTCTGCTCTGAGCCTTCAAGCTTCCTCAAGTCTCCATTTCCTCACCCTGCGGTACCAGCAAGGTTTCTTCAGAAACTGCCTGGTCTGCGGCTTAAAGGTCTCCTGGAGGTGCTACCTATTTCCTGAGTGATGGCAGCGTGTTTCCATGAGACTTCAAACCCTTGGGGAGCCTAACGCAGAGGCAGGAGAAATGGGCATGATTCCTGCAAGTTCAATGTGCAGTTATCCCCCTCCCTTGTATGTGCATTCACACATTCAGGCACTTTCTCGAATGATTACCAGAGTAGCCAGGAGTTGTAATTCCAGGCCCACCGATTACATTTGCAGGCAAGCCGGGAGAATTGTGTGCACATGTATCTATATAAAGACTAACACTATTAAGCCAGTTGCCCTATTGGAATTGCATTTGCCTGTGATAGAAGATGACAAATAACAAAGTTAGCAGAGCTGGCACTATGTAAAACCAGGATATAAAATGTCATCAAAGATACAAGGTTGGGGGTGCAGCAGGGACGCCATCAAAACCCCGGAGTGGCAACATTTAAAGGTCAAGGTTGCCACTGACTCAAGTGGTACAAAGTGATGCCAGCCCCTAGAAGGCAGCTATTCAGAACTGCAGGGGTGGAAATCAGCTCAACTCCAGTGATTTCAAAGCAAATTACCTGGATTTGCAGGCAGGATTTGGCCCTCTCATTTTCCACAGTGAAGCTTGAGTAGGTCTCTGTTTCAGGTTTCCAGTTAATTCATCTGTGGATTAACATGGCAGAGAAAGTGCAAGTACCAGAAATCTCAGAATCTCCTCTTCTCTCTTCCTTCCTCCAACACTCCCTTCTTATTTAAAAATAATTTTAAATTATCCCTTTTTGCAAAGGCTCACAGCTAAATTGTTCCATTTGCTGAGCTTTCCGGCGTTCCCCTCTCACTGCTGTCCAGTGCTATAAAGTGAATATATTGCATCCCTCCCTGGTTGCCTTAGGAAGTGGTCAAATGGCTGCATTCCTCAACTGATGGATTGGCGCGTTCCTTTCTTGCTTAAGCTCAGACAGTGTTTTTATGAGCCTGTCTCGTGACAGGCTTGAGACACTTTGAATCAAACAAAACCCTAGTTTAGATCACAAAAGCAGTCTTTAAATTCTGCTTTGCTGTGCCTCCACTTTTAAGTGAAATTTTAGTTAAACTGGTAAAGGCCCTCGATGAAATATCCAGGGGGCTTTTCCCTGGTTGTGTGAAATCCCAGGACATGGATGTGTGTGCTACCTGGGATGAAATGTGTGTGTAAGTGCTTTGTGGTGTTTGGGTGTGTTTGTCCATTAATTTGTTCAGGAAGCCTTTGAAGCTTTATCTCTCAATCCAAAGCAAACATGCTTCTGCTAAAATGATCTATACTACTGGGGATAAAATACCTAATTGTATCAGCTTCCTCTGCACTGTGTCTGTCTCCTTGGCCAATGGCTAAGCTGTATCATTTAAATATGAGAGTTTGCATTTGTGTTCCTGCCCGATGCGCAAGTGGTGCCATACCTTACCAGTTTAGGGTGAGAACCCCTGCCACATCAGCCGTGCCCGGACTGTCCCCCAGAGCCAGCGCCTGGGGAACAAGGCAGAATGAACATTAATGGTAATAAATCCTCAGCAGAAAAGCTCTGTTTGTCCTCTCCCTACTAGGATTTGGCCAAGTGCTTGGATGCACATGGACATTGAAAAACTTAACTTCTTGAAGAGCCATTTGACTCTTAGTGGGACTGAAATACAAGGTTTGCTGCACAAGGGCTTCCACCACGTGCAGCAGCTCTGAGAGCAGTAGGTCATGTGTGCTAGGACCCGTATTTTGCTGCACTGTTGGAGGGTTGGCAGGGCAAATCTCTTCTGGCCAGCGCTGAATCCTGGGATGTAGAAATCATCTGCAGTGGTTGGATGAGAGTGTGGACTTGGGCTGTGAGGCCCTTATGTGAAGAAGAGAAGTGAGTGACGAGGCTAGGTGATGCACCCCTTTGCCATGGAACTCCCAGGATTTCTCTCCCTTGCTCCTTTGCTGCCCTGGAAGGCTGCTTTTCTTGAGCAGCACAAACAGCAGTGCCTGCTGCTTGCCTCTAAGGCAACAAGAACACATGAAATTTTGTGTGCAGCCCAGATTAACATCCTCAAAGTAAACTGAACCCAGCAGATCAAAACACATGATAGTTTTCTGCTGGACACTACAAGCTCTGAGAGGCTGTAGTATGTGTTTGTTATGAAATGGGCCTCTCTGGTGATGATTATTTTTGTTACAGGCAGAGTTGGCTTTAGCTTCTGTGTTGAAGGTCCAACAATAACAGTGAGCCCTGCTCTCCTGGGGAGAGGGAAATCCAGAGGGGTTTAATAGGCAGGAAATTCAAGTAGGAGAACGCTCTGCTCCTGGCCTAAGTTTTCAGCATGCACTGATGAGCTGCAGAGCTGAAAAACCCCAAGTGTGGGTGGAGGTTCCCGGGGCCTCACTGTTATTTTTGGGTCCCTGGAGTGATGATTGCTCATTGCAGCCTGGGGGAGACTTCATCAGCCTGGATGTCTCCAGCGGGTCAGGGCAGGGAAAGAGGGGTCTGCCCCTTGCAAAGGGTGAGGAGCTCAGCTGCTGATACCCATCTCTGTGGGAAACTTTGGAGTTGCCTGCTGTAAGTGTGGTGTTTGCAGGAGTCTGCCCTCATGAACTTCTCCAGGTCTTCCTTTCCCATCCCTGCGGCTTGGTTGTTGTCCTTTTCCTTTCCCATCCGTGCGGCTTGGTGGTTGCCCTCTGGTGTAGTTTCCCTGTTGGGATGGTCCTGCAAGGAGAGGGTTGCTGAGGTAATGTAAGTCGTGTGGTGGGCCTTAACGAAGGAGGGGATCTTGGGATTTCCCATCCTGAACACAGTCTGTTCTGACGCTGCCAGGAAGTGTCGACCTCCGTAGCCCCCATCGAGGAGCCTGGCTGCTCTCCTGTGGCCTCACCATCAGCACAGCACTCCACTGGCCCCTGCACCATGCAGGCTGGCAGGCGCCCCGGCAGTTTGCTTTCTATGACTACATTTTGCTCACTGAGCAATGGGATGTCCCATGCTCCTGAGATACTTGGCTTATGCTTCAGAATTTAAGTTTAATTTTATGTGGATTCAGGGCTGGCAAAACCTTCCAGAGCCCATCGGGTGTGGAGCGTGTCTGTCTTCCAAAGCATACAGCCTGGGCAGTAGCCATGCCGCTCACCTTTTTTTCTTTTTTTTTTATTTTAGCATGGATTCAGTGTGTCTGTTTGAAAGGACACAATTATGTAGAAGCCTGGCTCTCTACGGTGTACAAAACTGGCCTGATTTTATACAGAAAGCCAGTGGCTGGCATGTCTGCTGCGGCAAACTCTTTGCCCGTCAGTACAGTGATAGATACTTGGTTGTTGTTGGTTTTGCAGGTGTTTATCTGTTAGATACCGGTGAATCAAAAGAGAAAAAGCCTGACAGAACAATTACAAAGATATCTGAAGAGGCAGAATTACTTTAATAACTCTTAGGAAGGCCTGGTTTCCCTGGTATGCTGCTGCCTACCATGCAGCCTGGTGCTGTGTGTGGACAATGCAGCACTGTACTGAAGTAGCCTTCGTTTCTCTGGTCCTTCTTGGGGAGGGATGAATAAAAGGACAAAATCTGTTCCTCTGAGAGACACGGATAGACTTTCCTACAGGTGGAAAGCTTTCCCTGCTGCAGAAAGGTGGTGAAACTTTCCTGGTGGTATGTGAACACCTGAGCAATGTGGCCGCTGCTCCTGTCCGCTCAGTGGTTTCACCTGCTCATCTCATTTTGCTGTAGAGACCACAGGTGCAGAGAGCTGGTCTCCAGCCCCCCACTCAGGCTGGCCTCACCAGCACCAGCAGTGTAACTTGGGCACCAAGCTGACCTGACATCAGGATCAAGCCTAGGGATTTCCTTAGTCTTAGGGTCAGGGTAAACCTGGGGTTCTGCTCCTGAGTTCATTTATCAGGGAAGAGCCGGAGCAAGCAGGAGCCTGACACCCCTGTTCACATTGCAGTTCCCCTCCAACGAGCTGAGTTGCAACGGCTCAGAGTATTCACAGTATCCGGCGCGAGTAAGGGGCTAGCAGCTTCTGAGTGGTGGGTGATGTTGGTGGTATCAGCCTAGCGGGTAGCATGTGTGTGAAAGCTGAAAAGACAGGGAGGGGATGACGAGGTGTGGAAGGATTGACTGTATTTCCATTGTTTCGAGACTTTGCCCTTTCCAAGAAAAATAATCTGCAGCTTGAATATTTCTTTTTGCTGGAGGGGGTGGACATGTGTGCAAATGAGGTGTGAATTTTTAGGAGAAGGTGTGAAAGTGCGTACATGAGTGAAGTGTGAATTACACGTCTATTTGTACATTGATGTCAACAAGTCCGTGAATGTCTTCCATGTGAATGTCTCCCTTTCTCTTTCTCTCTCGCCCCCCAAGCCCACATAGACACGTGTGTGGGCAAATATGCCTTGCTGAGAGAAGAGATTTGTGCAAGAACGTAGGTTTGTAAATGTTTGTGTGTTGAGCAAGCTCTCCTGTGGAACAAAACCAGATGTTTTTTTGGTATTCTCAGCTCTTCCATGGCAGTGTTGCGATTTTTCCCCTTGTATTTTTCAGAATACTTACAGGATTATTTTAAGAAAAAAGGGAGGGCTGCAGAGCTGCCTTTGGGTGTGTGAGAAGAAAGTTATTTTGAAGAATGAATGTGCTAAAGGGCATGAAAAACAAGGGGGAAACTGAGACAGCGCTTTTTCATTGTGAGGGAAGCCTTGATCCCCCTCAAAGGGCCTTCCTGCTGCCCTTGTTCCTGCCCAGGGCATGTGCATTTTCTGCAGGCAGCGTGCAGGCAGCAGGTTGTTTATTCAACAGTGCTTTTTTCCAGGAAGCATTGCCACCGAGGTGCCCTGCCTCGCCGCTGCTGCTGGCGTTGGCACCAGCAAGAGGGCAGTTTGAAGGCAGGCTGGGATGTCCTCACCAAGAGCAGGCAGACTTGTGACAGCCTGACAGGGGACACCCCCGGGGCCTGGTGGACCCCGTGGCAGAGGGACAGAGCCAGACTTGCAGTGTAGGGTTGAACCCACACAAGTCTGTGCTGCTTTGCTTCTCCTGGGCAGACCCGGGGCTTTGCAGCAAGGGCTGCTGCAGGAGGGACAGGAACAGCCCGATCTCTGGAGGATTTTGGGTTTTGGCCATTTTGCCGGGTGTGGAGAGGCAGTGCTGTCTTCTTGGGGCAGCCTGTGGGGCCAGGGTGCTGGGGCAGGGTGGTGGCAGGGGGTGGAGGGGGGGCAGCAAGATGCACGCAGTAGGGGCCCCGTGGAGAAAGGGACTTTGTTGGGATTTGTAGTGCGTTATCAATTGACCCTGTGATGCAGATTTTCCTCCCAGCAAGTAATGTAATAATAAATCTGATTTGCAGTGTTCATGAGATTAAATGTTTTTTTGAAGATGAAATCACCCTCTAGGGCCTGTTCTAACCCAAAGCTGAAAGGCTTCCTCTGCTCACCACGCAGCCATTGCCAGCCGTTTGCGGGCTAGCCCCACAAAACCGCCACTGCTGTGTCTGCAGTTCCAATGGCTGGGTTAGGTTGAAAGGTTTTGGGAGGCCAGTCTGCCAAGATGGGGTTGTGAGGGCAGACGGGCTTGGGGAGGGAGAGCACAGCAAGCGGAGAGGGGCTGTCGTGGGGCTGCAGGCTGGGGCCGGGAGGGCTGGACACTGTCCTCAGCTCTGCCGCTGGCCACATGGGTGGGCCTCAGCTTGCCATCAGCCCCACTGTGCCTCAGTTTCCTTCCTTGGGAGTGGCAAAGCTTTCTGCACTCCTGCAGCTGTATCAAGTTTGCAGTATCCAAATGCTGGTTTCTCCCGAGGCAGCTGTGGGACACTGCCACAGAGCAGCTTGCAAAGAAGGCAAAAGAAGGGACAAAATGAGGCGGCTCCAGATGATCTGATATCAGTCTGTCTTTTACTTTATGGCTCTGTAATTGCCACAGTGAGAGCATTTATTTATCTTTCCTGGTCTGTGTGAAATGTGGTGTGTAAGTGTGGCAGGAGGTGGAGGGGAAAAGGCGTAGGTTTGTTGTGTAGGATAATTGCCCTTGCCCAGAGATTAATACGAAATGTTAGAGTACCAAATGGATGTCAGTGGCCTAGAAAATGACCTTTATCAGACCACCCCTAGCAGTGGCCTGGAGGGACCTGCTGTGCACAACCGATGCCCAGAACCTGTTTCAATGCCTTGTTCCCCTCTGTGTCTCTGCAGCTCAGCCGTGCGGGGGCCGCCTGAACTCCAAGGATGCCGGGTACATCACCTCCCCGGGGTACCCCAATGACTACCCTTCCCACCAGAACTGCGAGTGGGTCATCTACGCCCCTGAATCCAACCAGAAGATTATCCTCAACTTCAACCCTCACTTTGAAATTGAAAAGCACGACTGCAAGTAAGAGCCTTCCTCTTCCTCTCTAGTACATAGTCACCTCCTCTCCCTGCTTTTGCCTAGCAGTATGAGCCTCATGCTTCCTTGTGTGTGAAAACAAGCATCACCCTTGAGCCCCCATAGTGCTGTATCTCATTGCCTTTCAGAGGGAAGTGTGCATACCAACTGGGGGGTTTTAAGATGCTGCTTTTGACCCATAGGATGAGTCTACTCTGCACTGAACTGGTGGTTCTTAACTCAGCCTGATATCACCTAAAAGCAAGAGCTAACTGGCTTTCAACCTGAGTTTGACTTTGGTTAAAAGGCAGCTTGTTTTTCTCAGTGTTGAAGTGGACTCGCTTTTAAACCATGCTGAGAGAGCAGAGCAATTTCCTCGTGTGTAACTAGGCAGAGGTATGGCACAGAGAGCCCTTGGGCTGGAGACCCAGGCTTGGACTATGTGAGGCTGGGGGCTTGGGGGTCTGAGCTGTCTGGACTAGATTTGACTTTCCACAATGCTTATTCTGCTGTGTTTGGTAAACTGGGGGGTTGGAGGTTGTTTGCTTTTTTTTGGCCTTCTAAGAAGGGACTCGGAAACTAGATGTCAGGGAAAAACAATTAACAACTAGTAAAGAGTAATTAATGGCATCAAAGGGCACCATAAAAGGCTGAGTTAATAACACGGTCTCAGCAGACGTATAAACCTGTGTGTTTAATCTGGAATCCACAGCCAGCTACAGGGATGCCTGAGCTGTGAAGGAGCTTGGAGTCTCCTAAAACAGGTCTGACACAGCAGTCTTGCCAGACATGCTGGTCCTGTTGATTAAAATGGGGTTATATATGGAGAGGGGAACTCTGTTTGCAAAAAGGACAGAGGGACAGCGGAAGCATTTATGGGGCTGTAGATTCAGTCCTGTGGAGAACAAAGGATTCTGCATGGGTTTGATGATGTACTGAAGGTTATGAAATGTAGAGCTGGATCCTCAGCCACCATAAATCAGCATAGCTCCTCTAACTCTTAATGAAGGTGTGTTGATTGATGTCACTGGGGATCTCATCACCCCCTACAGATAAAGCCTGGGCTAATAAGGCTTCGAGCACCATGAACTTTTCCTGAAGTCACGGTGTGTGCAAGGCATTTAGCACTTTGCAGCATGAGGCCTGTGTTTGGAGAGGGGAGAAGGCAGCAAAAGGCTTAATGTGAGCATAGATGAGCACAACAAGGCCTCTGCAGTGCACGTGAGAATGATGGTTGCTATCAGATTTTATTATTGCTTGCACAAGCTGAACTGTATAGCCTTCTCATAGCTAATGTAGTTGCCCCAAATTCACAGTAATAAAAGCTTTATAGGCCTATATTTGCAGTCTGCAAAGTATGCAATATGTATTGGGCAGGGTAATATTGTCTGCAGGGCAGGGGTTGAGCTGGGTAGGAAGGACTCCAGCTTCTGCCTTTCCAGGGTCTCAGGCAAGCAAAGCCAGGTTGGTCAGAGAGCCAGAAACCCCCACAGGCACCTGGCATCTCCTGCACATGTAGGAAACTGTCAGTTTTAGCTCTAAGCACCCTCGACAACTTCTGTTGTGTTTTGCTGCCTGTGAGAGAGCAGGATCTGGTCCCAAGACGCAGGTGGTACGTGCTGGAGGGGCTGCCTGAATGCCGGAGATGTTGTCCCTTTGCTGCTTTCTACTTTACCGTGTCATATCTGAGTGGCTGCTATGTGGTCTCACCCTTTCCTGTTTTGCATGTATGTGCATGAGGGAGTCTTTAGTTAAAGCAAAAAGAGTTGAGTTGGACGGTTTTGGTCCCCAATATGGGACATTAATGGTGGAGCGTTTGTCAGGGTCTCCCCTTCAGGTCAGCTCCTGCAGCGACGTGGCTCTCTAGAAACGAGGTATTAACACCAAACCTCTCCTGAAAGTGAAGTTTGCCTGCGCCTCCTTTCCCTCAGCTGCAAGCCTGTGCGCAGGTGAAACAGGGTTCATCCACTGGGGCTTCTGCCAGCCCCCAGCCAAACTGACTTTGGGTGCCTGCTCCCCAGATGCAGCACTGCAAAGGAGTGGGCTTGAAAGAACTTTGTGGACAGTGCTAGTGCTGGACAGGAAGCATGACAAACCAAATGAAAACAGTGCGTGATAAACATGGCCTGAAAGAAATTGATAGGAGGAGGAGATTTTTGTTTTTAAGTGACCTACCAGGAGACAAGTATTAACACTGTGTAATGCTTGGGCATTAAGCAGTACTAATAGATGACCATCTGGTAATAAATCTCATCTGAGTGTCAGAGGGGCTTTTAAGAAGTAAAGGCCTCGTTGCAGCTGCAGGTGGGAACCTTTACAGTTCAGCATCAAAGAAACAATCTCAGGGCAGAGCCTTTCTTTTGATATCAGATCATTAATACAGAGCACATTCACACAAAGGTGACACACTGATGAACCCCATTATGGCATTCTGTCTCTTGGCAGACAAGGTTCCCCCTGCTCTGGTATTGCTACCTGGCAGCCCTCAGAGCAGGAGCGGGGCCCTGTGTGCTTCCAGCTGCCAGAGGTAAACACCATAACCCCTTCCTCTGCTGCTTCTTCCTTCAACATTTCATTTTACCTTATTAGGCTAAAGTTTCTCCCTCATAAAGCATAACATTTACATTCCTAAAACCCATTCCAAGGCCTACAAAAGTGTCTGAAAAAGTCTTTTTAGTTGTACTATGCCCTTTCTGGCCTTCCTTGTATCTGCTTTAGATTTCCCTTTGGGACAGGAGGCATTTCCTCCTGTGTTCTGTACGGTGCCTGGCACCCTGGGGACCTCTGCGGAAGGGTCAGTGACTTCCCCTCGGTGAGCAGCTGGCCAGAACGGGGCTGTGTACCTGGTGCTGCTGGCGCTGGCTGGGGAGAGCAGCTTGGGCAGCCAGCCCTCCCTGCCTGGAGCCCGGGAGCATCAGCTGGGGATGGACGCCCTGGAGGTGGCAGCCAGGGGCAGCTGCTCGGTGCTGCTTGTTGCTATTGTTTTCCTGGAGGCACATCTAGGCTTTCCTTTTTTTTTTTTTTTTTTTGCCTGTGTTCAGCTGCATTAAGAAGTAACTGCACTGCCACCACCTCACTATCATGAAAGACGTAATTTGGTGTAATTGAAGCCCCAGAATATTCTTTGCTCTTTCTTTCGCTTTCATACTCTATCCTTGCTCTGAGGAAGTACCTTACTTTGGGAAGGCACTTCAGGTTAAGAAAATTGGCCTCCTGCTGTTGTGGCTCTTGTGTGCCAGCACAGCAGCGATCCCTGTTGCAGGAGGGTGGGCACACTGTGACAGGGAGTATGGGACCTGGGCTGTTGTTCATGCTGTCCTGCAGCCATGGGGCCACAGCAGTAATGGCAAAGCCAAAAGGGAAGTTTGATGCTCTGATAAAAGACCTGCCAAACTATTTGGAAATAATTGTAATGGCCTGTCTGCTCGCCGTTTCTTCTCTGTGCTGCAAGCGCAGCTGTTGCTCAGGCACTGCAGCCCCGTGCCGTCGGTATCTGCTCTCTGAACAGGGAAGTGGCATCCAGTGGAGAAGAGCACGCTGCTGCTGCTGCTGCTGTGGCGGCAAAATATTTCCACTCCCCACGTGGCATGGCGGTAGCTGGGCAGCCTTGTGCATGCTGGGGTTTATTTGTGATCTTGGGAGAGACCTGAACCATTTGCAATAGGTGTGCAACAGGGGTGGCTGTCCCCCAGCTCGTGCAGTTGTGTGGCTGAGCTGCCTGCGCCTTCCTAATTGCCGCTTCACTGTTCTATCTGCAGTGCTTGTTTGGAAAATACATGTCAGAAACCTCAGCTCTGAGTGAATCACTGCATTTATAACCACCTTTTCCATTCGTGCCTCCCTCCCACTGCTGGGCTTCTCTTTGGACTGTTAAAAGTTCCCTCCTGAGATTTTACTACTGGCTCTACCATCCCTGGCTGCACTCGGCTGACTCTGCCAGAGGATTAGGCTGGGCAGAGCTGCCACTGAGTGCCGGGACGTGGCTGTACAGACACCGCAGAGGCACACTCCCTCCAGACTACGGCGGATGAGCTCGTGCTCCCGCTGCAAGCAGAAGACCTTTCAGCTGAATCATAGCATCTGCGCCAGAGGAATGGTATTTTTTAAAAAAAAAAAAAAAACCACCCTGACTGATAATCAGAAGATGCCAGCGGGTTTTGCTGTAGCCCATGCTGCGACTGGGTTGCATGTGATCGGTCGGATCCCTGCCTGGGGAGGACTTGGGGGACAGCTGCTGTGGCTTGCAGCCCCCTCTGGTGGCACATGCCAAGTGCTGGCAAAGGTTTCTGGAGACGGGGGCCCAGGGCTCCAAAAACGGGCCAGTCGGGGACAGCCCAGAGGTGCACAGTCGGGCTCTTCCTCCTGACTTTGTCTCCCCATGTCAAGCCCTGAGGGCTTCCAAAAGCAGGAACAGGAGCCACCATAAAGAGAAGACATATGTAGTTGTCACTGTGACCTCCTAAGTGTCACAGTGGTTCCAAAATGTTCAGCATCCCGGTTTGTGCTGGGTACTGGGTGGGCAGGGCAGGAGATGCCCCTGCTCCCAGCCTGAAGGGCAGAGGGGCCAAGGTTTGGCACAGGAAGACACCACACTCCCAGTGCCCGTCTCACAGAGCACCACCTGCCAGGGGACACTGGCAGTAACATGCTGGTGTTCCCAGGCCACAGTACAAAGGGTGAGGCCCGTGGGCTCAGTCAAGGCCTCTTACGGCAGCGTGGCCATCTCCTGTGCTTCCAGGAAGCCTGGCACTGGAATGCAACAGCTCTGCATCCTTCCTAGAGAGCAGCAGAGATGCTGGCCCGAGTCCCTTGCTCAGGCAGCAGGGGGGAGCTGCAGCCAGCCCCAGTGCCCACGGACAGGCAGGCAGCTGGTGGCTGCAGCGTTCAGCCTGGCTCTCTTGGCCATCTCCTTCAAACACGAGCATAATGTTGCAAGAAACCATCCTTCCATCAGTGAAGGTTAAGAGTAGACAAGGCAGCAATTATGGACAGCTAATTAGTAAATGCTTTGAAAAGTATGTATAATTAGCTTATTAGTAAACATTTTAGAAACAATGCAGTTCATCTTGAGATTGAGAACATGCTTAGAAAAGAGAAATATGTTTGGAGCACTACGGAACGCCAGAGCTTGGGGAGGGTTCTTTGCTGGGATGCAAGGGGAAGTGACTGCATCTCCTGCAGCACTGGGGGAGTTGAGCTTTAACTTTGCAAAGAGGGTAAGTCAGAGATGAGATGTTGAGGAAGGCATTTGCTTGCTCATACATTTGTGACATGGGTAGCCAGAAGCAACATTTCTAACTTACAGGAAATAATTCAGTCTGGGTAACATGACACTGCAGCTCAACTTCTCTTCAAATGAGCTTCTACCGTTTTCTAACTCTGTCCAGCATCCGCTGTATGGTTCATAATTCCTGTCAAGCCCAGGTCATTTTCTGAAACGAAATGTCAGTGAATGGGTTAGCTGTGATGGCGTTAGACCAGCGCATAGGTTAACAGCTCAAGGTTGTTCACATCTCTCTTGCCTGCTGCCCACCCGCAGAGCTGTGAGAGCACCACTTGCTCCACAGCTGTGCTTCCCTGTGCCCCAGAGCCTCTCCCTGGAGGGACAGACCAAGCCCAGGCTCTGCAGAAGGTGATGGCCTCAAGGGCAGTCTCATGGGGTCTCCTGTGTCCCGCCAGCTCACCGACATCCGGCACATAGGAGTCAGATCTGGCTTTGCACCTTGTTTCCTGTTGGCATGATGACTAATTGAGGGCCAGCTGGTGACACTGGGAACAATAGCGTTAGAGATAGAGACCTCTTCCCACTCCTTCCTGATTGTGAGGAGGAGGAGGTGGTGGTGTACTGGCTTATTACTCAGCCTCTCTGGCCAGCGAGGGAGGGAGCCGGACCCGTGAGTCCCCCACAGCTTCTGGGGAGGGAGCAGGCACAGGGCTGGCTGTGGTGGCTCCTCACTAACTGGGCTCAGGATCCAGCTAAGAGTGTCAGGAACATGTGCCTTTACTGAGCGTGCAGCGTAAGCCACGCTCCAGCTTTAAGCCCCTTGCATCTTTGCTGACCCCACTTAGCACAGATGCCATAGGACAGTAGTAGAGCAATCCCACTGAAACGGTCTGATGATAACCACGGCGCTGAGGAGCTTGTGCTTTCAGCAAAGAGCCCAAGGCCCTCAGCTCTCTGCAACAGTGCTGCAGCTCACTGCGGGCAACCCCATTGACAGAGGCTCATCCCAGACAGGTGGGTCTCAAATCTCTGTGGGGGTATGAGTGTTGGTCGCGGGTTTTTTCATCACACAGCGGGGTTAGCAGTGCTCTTCTCTGTCACAGGTTTGCTGTCTGGATGCAGGAGTTAGAAGGTTTAGTGAATGTAAGGAGGGTGCCAGAATGATATAAAAAAAAATTAGCTTGCTTTTTTTTTTTTTTTTTTTTTTTTTTTTTTTTGTTAAGGGACAGGCCCAAAGCCTGGTAAAGGCAGTAAGAGGCTTTACCTTGATTTCTGCAGGAACTGGTTTAGGTTTTTAATGAGCAACTGTTTGCCTTAGCTACACACAGCCTTTTTAATGGATATCATCCCTATTGTCAGGCTGTAACAGGGGAGTGGCAGACTCACCAGCAACATCGGGTCTGAGTGTTGTGAGATTTGGGTTTTTCCCCTTCTCTGCTATTGATTTACTGTTCCTGCTTTAGCAAATCACTTTACATTCCCCACCTTACAAAGAAGAGAAAACCTGGGCATCTGCAGGCATAAAATCCAGTCTAGATAGCAACAGTGCATTCCACACGCCCCTCAAAAGGCTGCCACGTAGCAGCATCACACAGGAGCAGGTCAGAGCACTGCAGACGATGACTGGTTCATTCCTAGCCTTTTCTGGCCAGGTGTGAATTCTGCAATTAAATATGAATGGGAAAAAAAAAAAAGAAAAAAAAGAAAAAGACTGCAAAGAGCAGACTGAAAACAGAAGAAATTTCTGGTTGCTTTTGGCCAGAGCTCAGTGCAGAGCTTATTTGAAAGAATTGGGTGAGGTTAGTTTTTAGTCTGAGACTAGTTCTCCATTTTCTTCAAGTCAAGAGGCTGCACACCACCATTGAATGGCAATGTAATAATATGTTGCAAACCACAGTCTGGTGATCCTGGAATTCCTTATAAGTTAATAGCAGTCATGGTCCACTAATCACAGCTAGGATGTTTTGAGCAACTGTCTTTGATATATCAGTTCAAACACACCATAGAAAGCCTTCCTTATGCTGCCTCAGTGAGTAGATCAGTAGATCATTAGAAAGAATGGATAACCTGGGGGGGGTTTGTTGGTTTTTTTTTTTTCCCCCCCCCTGAATCCCAAGGACTACGTACAGTGTCGCTGAGCAATCACAGTCCAGTACTGTGGTGGTGGTTTTAAAGTAGCACAGGGTCAGACATGGAGGTATTAGTGTTTAGTGCCAGAAGCAGAGCCTGGAGTAGTGAGGTCTGACAGCAGAAATCCTATGCCAAAGACCTAGTCCTGTTGCAAATGGCACAGAAACAGCTGTTCTTTGTGTACGTTATGGCTGCCCCAAATGTCGCATCTTGCAGAGGTATAGAAGCCACTGCGGTGGGTGTGGGGAATGGCGTGCCCCCGTGTTTTGAGGTGGGGTCTCGCTTTGCTGAGACAGGCAGTCCTCGCTTGCTGGTGGTGGGAGAGCCCCTGCGCTCAGTCCTGTCCCTGCTGAGGCCATGCCTCACGCAGGGTGTTTGCGTGGGGAGTGCTCAGTCTATTAGAAACCTCCAGGGAACCCTCAGAACTGGGGTTGTTGACGGATGCTGAAGGAGCAGGACACACTCCCAGCTGCCAGCAGCACGAGAGTTTGAGGCATGTGCTCAGCTTCCTTCCTCTTCTGCAGTGTTGGTGTGAGGTTTCATTTACATTGTTATTTTGCGGTGAAAAGGGAAGGTGTAACGCCTGGCTCTCACACGTTGTGCCTTCAGTAACACCGATGTTCGGCTGATAATCACGGGCAGGAGCAAGGTCTGGGATCTCCATCAGCAGAGGGGACTGACTCACCATTGATCTATGTTCACTGCATGTTGCTGAAGTTTTTTGACCCATTTGATTTCTTAGGTTTTCTTTTGTGAAAATCCTCTTGATTTTTCTGCCGTTCAGGAGCAAAACATCTCTCTGTGTCTTTAAATATGGCAGATGGGGATTTCTTCAGATGTCCAACAACTCAATTGAAGGAGACCTCAGGAGACCTCTCCCCTTCCCTGTCCCCCTCTCTTTTCATCTGCAATCTGGAGATGTAAGGGCTATAGTAATAGAGTGTCAGAGGAAGTAATTGATTCATCACACGCCGAGAGAGGAGTCTGTTGCCTTCAGTGTCAATGGAGCTGAACCACAGCCTGGAAGGGTGAGGGAGGCTTGTAAACACTCCATGGCTGAGCTGGCAGGACAAAGCAGGCGCACTGCCGTGGCTGAGAGAGAGTGTGACACAAAGGGTTGCTTCAAAGAAAATTTTCCTGAACAAAGCAGTGGCAGGGCCCCTGTTTGTGGGAGAAACAGGGACGCTCCCATCCCCCTGTTTCCAGAGTGCATTAAGGAGCAAAAGTACCAACCAGCTTCATGCAGCAGCCCACTCCCTCATCTCTGTCTCACTCTCTGCCTCGGCATGCCTGCCTTTCCAACCTGCTGTCCCAGGCAGGGCAGAGCTCACCTCAGGGGTACCAACCAGCCCTTACAAGCGGCTAATTCCTCCCGCGCCCCCAGATAGATATTTTGCTGCTTCCAAGACCCAAAGTGGGAGGCCACCGCTGCTGTGAACATGCAGAAAGGCATGGTGTGTGCATGGCACAGCGCTTGCCCTCATCCAGGCATTTATTGTGCTCAAACCCTCAGTGAGGTGAGGCTCAGAAGGGTGTTGAGCTGCAAGTGCCCATATTTTGGGGAGACAAGGGAGTAGGAGATGCTGTGCTACCTACACAACGTAGAAGGAGGATCAGGCAGGTTTGGTGTGCTGTTTGCCCCAGAAATCATTCTTACTACAAGCTGGCACAGTTGGATTGTTGTGGAAGCATCCAAATAGCAGAGGCTGCAGGCCAGCTTTGGCGGCAGAGCTTTGCTTACTTGTGCTTCAGCTAAGGCAGGAGCTGGGTTGTAACAGGCTGTGCTGAGACTGTGGGGGTCAGAAGGCTGTCCTGTGGTGGGCTGGTTCTGGGGTCACCATCTATCATTAACGAGGGACGCAGAGAGCCAGGAACATCAGGGTGGGCTGCTCAGGGCTCTGCTCTTGCAACCTCCTTTATACAATAGGTGCTTAATGAGGTGTTTGTTTCAGTGTTGTGCTGAAAAAAGCCAGTGCAAATGAATGATATGTGGAATGCCGAGCTGCAAAGCTCCCATCTGATCCCAGTTATTACCAGCTCTTTTGCATTTCACGGCATGTTGCGTCTAAGGCCATGACTGATACTGTGCCAGCGAGGTGCAGTGGGACATCACTCTCTATGTCTCTGTGGAGGGAGTTTTCTTCAGGGAACAGGGCTGGCACAGCAGAACATGTCAGCAGAACGTGTGAGCACGTCCCCTAATCCTCATGAGCACCTACCAGCCAGTCCCCAGACCTTCAGCCACCAGCACTAACCTGGCGCAGACTGGTCTCTATCTGTTGGCTGGGCTGTAGGGCACTGGATCCCATCAGGAGATGGGAACCTGTTCCCCTTACTGCAAAGCAAGCAAAGTACCCCCTTGCCTTCTGCCTGCTCTGCTGCTTTTCAACAGGAAAGTTTCCTTTTGTGTTTGTTACCTTTTATTATATACTTTTTTTCCTTTTTATTAGTGGTCAAGTGCCTGTGAGTGGTGACAGTAAAATGACACAGAAACCAAAGTCTAATTTTTTCCACAGATAGATAGATAGGAGGGAAGCACAAATGCAGTTTCTCAAGTGTCCTGCGGTTTGGGGTATGAAAGTGTTGTGAGTTGCTTCAGTTGCCTTAGAGCAGAAACAGGAGGCAGAATGCTGTGGAAAGGGGGTTTATTCTTAACATGCTTTATATACTTTCTTCCTGGTTTCACCATGACTTTTTTCCCCCCAAAGAATACCCGAAACATCTTGCAACGCAAGACCCCTGTAGCTAAAGATAGAAGGGTGAGGAATTCATAGAAATAAAATTAAACAGCCATGTGTAACTCCTGAACAACAGCCTGCAGAAAACCCCTAAAGTGCACATTAGCACATCTTGTTTTCTTACATAATGAACGGTTTTCCAGACATGCCCCAGATGAGAGTGCTTCTCTACTCCAACGCACGGTTCTGCAGTGATCTGGCAACACAGCTTGGAGAAGGCAACCTAAGGATGAAGGGCAAAGCACGGGGGAGCCTTTGCTCTCTGGTCTCGGGGAGGGGGGATGACAGGGGGGATGACAGCAGCATGCAGCCTGCTAGGAGCTGAAATTCCCTCCTGAATCGGAACGTGCCACAGGAGCAGTTTGCATCTATGTTTTCTTCATCCTTTTGCAAGATGTATTTTGGCTACCTTTTTTTCCTTCCCTGCCCCCCCTGCCCCCCCCAGCATAAGTTAGCAGTAACTGCTGAAAGACTTCCCATCAGCAGTGCTTGTACGGGGGTGAAAACAACCCAAGGAGTATAAATAGAGGCTATTTGTAGTTTCCGTTTTTTGTCTTCAAGGCATTTTTGAAGAAGTTTTCCAATCTGTTAGGGTTATTTTCTCTCCTTCTCTGTCTGTCTTTTTTTCCTTTTTTTTTTTTTTTTTTTTCTGGACTGGATGACTGCATTTTTCTCATTTCTCAGAAATTCTGGTGAGATTTTTGGGGAGAAAAGAAAATGATCCAAAGCACAGTGGAATGATTACAAAACCCCACAATACTGTGATTACAAAAGATGTAATTGGATGCAACAAATTCAAGACAAACTTCCGAGAAATCCTAAGCAATTATGTGTTGTTAGCCCCCTCCCCCACTCTGGCTCTCCTCCTGCTGCCGTTGGATTTTGGTCATTTTAGTCACTGAAATCCAGTAAAATCCCTTCAGATTCAGAGCAATGGTAGCCTATTTCTCTCTGCTGTTGCCAGGGCTAGTTATTTCCATCAGGGCAAAACAAGGGCAAGCTCTGCCTGTTTCTGTGAGCATCTTTTGCCTCAGCATGGGCAAAACCAGCCCCACAAGCTGCAGACAGAGATTCATCTCTTCGATGTTCAGCCACGCAAAGTGCAGGTCCAATCAGCGAGAGTGATTTAAACTATCTCCATCGTCAGGGCAGAAGAATGATTAATCCCATCCCAAGCTGAGTGTGAGGAGTCTGCTTCCACTGAGAGCAGAGGACATGTAGCTGGCTAAAGCTAAATACTATGCAAGTTTTTTAGGTCTGTGCACAAATCTGTATCAGGATCTGTGTCTATGAGGACTGATTCTCTTCTCACTGCAGGATAAATTAGGAGTGATTACCCTTAAAATGATGAGTTACACGTGTGTAAAACCAGTTCAAGTCAAAGGAGAATCCAATTCATCTGCTGTATTTATAATTAATTACTCTGATTAAGTGCTGGCAGCTAAACTTCATTGCTTTTGCTTCATCAGACAGCAGTGGTGTTTGCCTCTGCTATCATGGCTATAAAAAAAAATCATTTAAAAGGCCCCAGTGGCTTCTGCAGCTATTTAACCTTTGAAGGGTACGTCCTGCCGTTGCTCAAGATTGTATAAACACGACAGAAAAGTTTTCTTGTCTTTCACAGTGTAACCACCCATGAAATAAGAATTTGGTTTGGAGGTGGCGTATGAGAGAGCATGAAGATGGGTGGTGACACAGAAAAATCGACTAAGCCAGCTAGCATGTAATGGACATTAACTCTAGCCACCCCTTGATTGCAAAACAAGCACAGAGCTGCTGGTTCACTATTTTTTAACCATCTCTACTGCAGCTGCTATTTAATTTCTAAGAAACAGCCTTTTCTTGGAGGATATTTTAAAAAACTATGGTTTTTATAACAGTTCCTGAGAAACAAACCACCTGCCACCTTTTCAAAGGGAACAACTGCATTTACTAGCTGCCATTGTGGCTAACTAAGCCACAGGTTCCCCATACCTTCCCTCAGCTACCTGCAGAGTATTAACACCTGCTGAATTTCACTAGAATTGCAGTTTCTCTTCCTGTTCTCAGCACCTGCATTCAAGACACCACGACATATGGTTCGAGCAGACCAGCGGTCTCGAAGGCTTAAGCCAGCACTGGGCATTTCCAAATTCAGGGCTGTTGGCATGCAGTCAGTACCTGTCCTTCTGGGCCAGACTCCTCCCATACGATATAATCTGTCTAATGAAGGCTGGCTTCTCTTCTTGGCTGTGCTGCAAGCTTCCTGTGTGACCTTGGGCCAGCCACTGGTCCCCCCTGCCTTCCTACCTCACAGGGTCTCGTGAGGATCCCATCGTTGCTGTTTGCCCCATGGAAATGCCTATACATGGTATCTCCCACTTAAACATCTGGGAAGTTCAGGTTAGAGCCTAGCAACTCTCTTCAGCTCTGGCAAGCACTGGAAACCAGGCTTAGCTCCGTGCCAGCCCTCACCTACTTCAAATAGTAGCTCTAGGAGGAGATGGAGAAAGCTGCCAGCTAGGTCAGACCTTGGTGTAGGGAGGCAGGCAGCCCTCCTCAGGCTTTGAAGCAAGGCTCACACAAGCTTATGTATTGAGAGGACGCATGTTATGGCTGTGAACATATAAATAATTTATTTTTTCGTGTTTCTCCATCCTAAGCTAATGTCTTTCTAATGTCCTTGAAGCGTGTTTCGGTGGGGAGGGACTCAGCATCTCTTAGGACCTGGGGCTGAGGGGCAATAGGTTTGTTGGTTATGTGTGGAACAGTGTGAGTCCCCAAACTCTGCTTTGTGCCCAGCAGTGTGCCTCAGGAAAGGAGCACCCAGAGGAATGGTACAGGCTTTCTGGAGCTGCTCCCCAGGTGGGTCGTAGGGTTTCTGGATCTCACCAGTGCCTGGGTGGGCACCTGGGAGGTCTGTGCTGACCTCAGGGGACAGTGGAGCATAGCTCAATGGCCAGGGAGCAGATTAGCTATTTCACAACAGAAAAGGACTGAAAAGTTGGAAGTCTTCTCATAATCACTGCATTTAGGGCTTGTTTGCCTTTATTATGCCTCACAGACTTGTTTCGAGAGCCAGCAGCAAAGTGACTGTGAGAAAATAAAGAGAAAGGGAAGACTGGGAAGCAGAGAGGGTTGACTGGAGTGGAAAAGCAAGCATGAGTAATACAGGCATTAGAAGTGCTTTATAATTAGTTTATAAAAGCTCTCTTAACATCAGCAAAGCACTTTCTACTAAAAATCTTTAATAAAAACGCAGCAATATTTGTAAGCATTGTATGTTTTCCATTTAATTTTGTTAAACAGCTCTAAGAAGAGCATCTAAGCAATGCATTTCCCTCCTTTCTCAAACCCCCCATTGTCTGGGCAGTTAAAAGCACTTCAGCTTTGCCTCCCTGCCTTAAAACTCCTTAGGGGAAACCTGTTTGAGGCAGTTTCAAACCAACTGGCTGGCCTTCCCACTCGAGCAGCAGCTGAAAATATTTTGCCACTGGAGGAGCAGCCAACTACAGTCACCTTCCTGGCAAGAAGAGTTGGTTAATCCATTGACTTTACTCGCGGGTTATGGGGTGCTGCACCCTGCCCTCACATATTTATGGTTGGCTTATTGGAGCAATGCCTAGATGGGGAGAAGTGGCCATGAACTGTGCTTGGAGATGGCAGCTTGCCCAGTGGAGGTAGTGCCGGAGAGGTCAGCCCTCTCCACATCGACTGAAACAATGGATTTGGTTACATGAGTGAAATGCAAATTGCTGGGCACTGGTCAAGACAGTTTAGATGCTGTTGCTGCATAAAAGCATCCCACCCGGCTGTGCCCGAGTCTGTAATTATCTGGAAATGAAATGGTTAGAGTAGAAAGCATCCCCAGAGGTGGGTTTTCTTCCAGTTTTTCTTCTGGTTTTTCACACGGGAAGAAAAAGTCTGGAAACCATGCTTCGGCTTAACAGAAGCAAAGGTCTGGCCAAACTGGATTTTAACATGGCCAGTGACCCAACGTGAGGAGAATGGAGTTTATCAGCTTGTTTGATTGCGGGCCAAGGCACGTACATGACTGCGGCACATGATGCCAAAAGAGGCTGTGGTGGGGATTAGCCAGTGTTGTTGCTAAGTTTGAAAGTTTCACGGTTTGGACCGGGCAGCTTTGGTGTTTCATTTTGAAAGTCTAAAGCCTAATTGCTACCTTGGAGAGGAAGTAGGTGCTCCTGCTCATCTGGGCAGGAGTTATCTCCCGAGTGTAATATTCTCCCAGTTCACACTCTGTTTCTATGACCTGAAGAAAGAGAGTTTTGTCTCCTGAGGAGCAGAGGGCTTGGGCCAAGTTGTTGTTTTTTTTTTTAGCTAAAGAGGAAAACTCTTATGCATTTATATTAATTTTACATTTGGCAAAAATGAGTCCCTGACTTTCTCCTAGGGTTTCTTTTTTCTAGTTATTTGTAACATTTGATTTATTAAGGATTAGCTCTAGTAGGAGAAAGCTCAGTTAGATGTTTGGATGAAGTCAAACAGGATTTAATTCAGAGAGGCAAATATTTCCTGATGATTTACTTACTAGATTCATTCTTTTAATTTTCCATTTGCAGATTGCCCATGAGCAGATTGCAATATTCCCAAATTGTATGTATTATTGGAAGTTATTCACCCATTCAATAAGCAACTATTTCTTGGTCCAGAATTTGTTTCTGAAATTGCCAGGGCTCCTGCAGCACTGGGTGGTTTGAGGAGCTGTGCGGACAGTGCTAGGATGTTTGGTGTGTTGGCTACAGCAGGAACTGATCATTATAGTCAAGTAGTTGAAGCCTGTGTTGGCAAGTTTTAACCCTATGAGGACACAAACAGATGTGGTTCCCTGGGATGCAACTAACCTTTGCCTGTGCCATGCAAACAGCAGCTTTTACAATCCACTTCGTTAACTGTGTTTTGTCAACATTCACGCTTTCGCCAAATTAATTTTTTGCCACATAGTCACGATTTCACTAGTAGCCAGTAGTCCTGGGGCACAGATGTGTACTTCAGATGTGGAAGGGCTGCAAGTACACTGACAGCGAGTAGTTATTTAAAGAACAAAATGTCCCTAATGTTTGCTCAGCACTACTTTAAACAAATAGACAAACAAGGAGGAAAAAATTCTACTTAAAAGAAGCACTAACACTGCCCTCTGTTCGTTCCTCCTCCCTGGGGAGATGGTGGGATCAAGCCACACATGATGGACATTAGTGGGGTCATGCAGGGTGCTGCTGGACAGTGTCAGGGTAATAAGGGGTCATGAGGTGATAGGGAGCTACACAGAGATGAGGAGAGAGCAGAGGGGATGGATTGGATCTTCATTTACATCTCTGTGCATCCACCCACCAGCTGAGACAAATGCTCTTCCTTCGTGAGTGCCTCTTCTTAAGACCACTTGGATTTCACCTTGGCCAAGCCAATTGAGTTTGTAATGAAGTTAAAGGCTGGATGATTGCAGCTAGCTGTTCGGTCCAGTGTAGACAGGATTTTATCTGCAGGCATTTTGCTTCTGGCTCCCAGCCCGAGTTAGTCCTAGAAAGGAGTGAAACCAAAGCTGTCCGAGCCATCTTTCTTTGTGGAGGAGCACACTGAGTCCCTGTAAGTTTGTTTTGAGGTTGTTGCCTGCTGATGTGGGCTTTGCAGAACAGGAATGAGTCACATGAGGATCATTCCGTATCCAGCAAGCTACTTCTCCTTTCAACTCTCCATTCCCAAACAGGAGATCTTGTGACAAAGAAGAAAGGCAGATTTCTGGCAGCCTGGAAATGCTTTTTCCCTTCCTGGCCCCGTGAGAAGAGCTGTAGCATGTTGTTCAAACAGGTTGATACAAAGCGAATAAACAGTGGAAGAGAGATGGGCAGTTTCTGTAAATAGCAGCGTGCTGGCCAGAGAGGAGGAGAAGAGGAGAGGGAGAACGTGGGTGTTAGAAAGTAGCTGAAGAACAAGATGTTCACGTAAAAGCTGTTTGTTTCTTCACAGCACACAGAGCCTGATACTACCTTGCCATTAGTCATGGCCTAGAAAATATGAAGGAGTCTGTAGGAGTTTCACCTTTGACCCAGACTTTGCAACAACCTTTTGTCCCTGCACTGGGATGCAATTCTTCCAGCCCTCCACATTTCTCCCCCAGACCGTTCAGATGCCCAGGAGCCATGCCAGTGGGCAGGTGGGACATCTCCAGGCAGGGTTTAGCAAAGGCAGATTGCCTGTTATAGGGTGTACAAGGATCAGGCAATAGTGGATGTGCAGCACTTCTCATCCACAGAAAATCTTTGTTAGAAGATGATGAGTATTGCTGTCCAAGCGCCAAGTAAGTGTACTGGCCGCGCTTGTTAAAGGGACCGGTGTGGTGTCAGACAATGCACAAAACAGCTACCTGCTCACTGGGATTGAACACTGGCTACTTGTTTAATGCTTGGTGTGTACCTGGCCAACCCCCACCTCAATAGCAGAATAAACTGAGCTGTGCTAAGTAGCACAATCACACTCAAGGAGAGAGGTAAGGGAGGGAGAGCAGCCCCAGGAGAGTTGTGTCTGAGCTTCTCCCATGCCAAAGAAGTCTTGTGGAAATGGAGGTAAATTGTGTCCTAAATTTTGCTTGTTGGCTCTGAAGTTGAAGTGGATGTGGGTGCAATCGATTAATGATGTGAGGAGCAACAGAGGAAGGGACTTAAATGTAGCCAGACAGACAAAAGGGAAGAAATTGTATTGGGGGTTGCATGTTATGGTATGTGTGACAGTTTAAGGTACCTGTCTGGAAGATGTTCTGTGAAATACACAGATACAAAAAGTAGGTTTTGTTTGTTCCTGGCATCCTGAAGCATCTCCCTGACAGATGGTTTCACTGCCATTTCACCTGCCTCCACAGGTATGACTACATTGAGATCCGAGATGGGGACAGTGAAGCAGCAGACCTGCTGGGCAAGCACTGTGGGAACATAGCACCTCCTACCATCACCTCTTCTGGCCCCTCTCTCTATATCAAGTTCACCTCGGACTACGCACGGCAAGGTGCTGGCTTCTCCCTGCGCTATGAGATCTACAAGACCGGTGAGTGTCTGAGTCAGTGCCTGTCTCCCAGGCTGTTCGCCACGGGGTTCTTTACAAGGAGATGTCTTTGGCCACCTTTTCAATATGATTTTTAACATGTTCCTCAGAGATAAAGGGCTCTTGTCTTTTTTTCCTGTGTGGGGTGTTTTTGTTGGTTTGTGGGTTTTGTTTTTTTTTTTTAATTTAAGCAAGTCTGTTGGATCACATTTCCAAGAAGGTAAAGATGTTAATGGAGCACCATAGTGCATTTTTGGATCACAGCGTGGCATCAAAAGCAAGGTTCCTCCTTCAATGCTTTCTTGTATTTGAGGACTAGAAGCATGTATCTTCCTGGCATGTGTGGAGCTTGTTAGGGCTGAGGATTGTCCCTCTGTTAGGAGTGCATGGAGCTCCCCCTCCTGTGGAGCTGCAATTCAGGGCTGATCAATAACACTGTGTTTTCTGTCGGTGGAAGAGGGGTTTGTAACTGGGGAGCTGTGGTTTTCAAGGAACTGCTGTCAGCAGTGCTGTCAAGGGCTGAGGCAGCTCCTTTCCAGGCAGATATAAGAGGAACTATTCATAATTCTGTTTAATACCAAACTATTATTGAGGAAAGGAAAAGCTGCTCAAAGGCCTTTTAATAGTGTTTCTGTCTAAATATTTGCCACTATTGTGTGCCTGGGAAGAAGGAGGCTTGAGAAAATAAAACCGGCTCTCTGTGTGCGGGTGGGAGAGGTGTGCCTGCGTGCCGAGGGAACAAGAGTGTGTTTTGCATGGGGATGCGGGTGCCTGCCCTGTGCCCACATTCCTTCAGTGGTGCGTTGGAGGAAAACACACACGCAGCTTCCACGTCATTGCATCCAGCATGAAAAATGCCTGTGCCTGGTGCAGAACCAGAAAGGAGCACAACAGTGTCACTTACCCAGCCTCTTCAAAGGGAAGGCAGCCAGTGCCCGGGGGCCTCAGCCCACCTGTGCAGCAGGCAGAGGTGCGCAGACAGCCCACAACCCCATCACAGGTAGATGTGAACGTGGAGACTCTACTGCAAGAGGATGGGAATGGGACTTCTCAAATTCATTGTGAAATCATGAGGAAGGAGGTGGCTGGAGGTTCAGGTGGATGAGGAAAGGGCTGTTGCTGGTGGTTGCCTGGGCTGTATAACTGGTCGTTGAGCTGTTGTGGTGCAGCCAGCTCACTGCTGCTGTTTGATAATGATTAGGATGCATATGATCCCTGGAAGAGTTTAGTGGTTCATCCAGCTATTGGGGTTTGCTGAAGCCAGCTGCCAGCACGGAGGATGGCAAAGAATGCCTGTGTTTGGGTGGGAAGGCTGCTGCCCCACCTCAGCTGCCCTTGCCTCTCGCTGTCTGTACGCTTCCCCTCCGAGCCCTGCAGAACGTGCTGCGTTGTGCCTGTCCTCACATCGCGTCCATGCCCAGATTGGGGGCGCCGGGCAATGAGGAGTAGTCCAGCTGGCTGAGGTGGCCAGGCCAGGCTGAGTGCGGCTGTGGGAAGGGATGGCAGGCAGGAACCGTCTCTGCCTGGGTGGGAGCCAGCAAGGGACCAAATTCATGGGGAAAGGAGAATTTGTTGCTGCTGGTAGGGAGGGAGCGAAAGCAAGGGCTGATCTGGGAGAGAGTGGGTGTTAGACAGAGGCTGGAGCTGAGTTTGTCTCCCTCGATGTAGGTCCCCGCAGAGCTGTCCTTAGGTCTGAAGTGATGCTGAGGCTCCTTTCGCCACCACCCTGCCCTGCAGGCAGCCATCCCAGCCAGAAACAGCCACCGCCCACAAAACCCAGCCTGGCAGAGAGGTTTTGGCACAGGGGCGGGGATGAGCCTGTGATCTGGCAGCACCCCCAGCCCACCCCGTCTGCCCAGCCCCTGTCCCCCGCGGGGCTCCCAGGGAGGGCGGTGGGCAGTGCTGGCTGCGGGGCCACCGCAGCACAAGCGAACCTTGCCTTTTGTTTGCAGGCAGGCAGGCACGGGTGAAGTTTTGGTCTGAGCCATCAGGGTAGCCGGCAAGGTGTCATCAGTTTTAAAGGTCATCATCGGATTGTCATTGTCCACATCAGTAAAGGCAGCTTGGCTGCAGCTTCTTTCTTTCTCAAAGGTGACCTAAAAAAACAACTCTTTTCAACTGAGCATTTATTTCCACACCTTGTGCTAAATTTCCCTTATCACTGTGTGAGAGAGGAGCAATCTGCATACAAACAACTGCATACCAGTCTTTGAATCCCCTGATGGGGATCAGTCAGTGGTCTGTGGGCTGACAAAAGAGCCGCCTGCCCTGGCTGGTCCAGCCTCCCTGCTGCTCACTTTGTGAGTCGGTTTGGCAGGGCTCGCCTGAGCTCTCCATCGCTGGGCATCAAAGCCCCCTCTCAGGCTGGTCCGTGCTGCCGAAGTCAGCATGACTCCCGTTGATTATCTGCAGCTTCCTTATAAAAAGCTGATCATTGTGTTTGCTGCTATCAGCCAAACTGTAGACAAAGATGCCAAATGCGATAAGAGCCCCCACATGAGGAAACTGTTGTTGTCTAAGGCGGTGACATAGTTATGTCGCTCTCCTGTCTCCAGAGGACAGTTCCTGACTCTGGGTTTAGTCTTTGATTTTCTCCCTAGCTCGGAGCTTGTGTTATTTTCCCTATTTATCTATTTGTCTTTCAAGCTGTTTGGAACGAAGTACACCCTTATCCCTGTTTGCGGCGTTATAGAGTGATTTGTGTTTGGCCTTATTTTTTGCCTCTGTATTTTACCCCACAGGTTCACACCAGAAAAGCTGGCAGCTTCATTAGGTAGTCAATTAAGAGCCTCTCCTGAGTAGCTCTCCAGCTAGGCGCTGCATAATGCAGTGCTGGGATCCTGCTATTACTGCGGGCTGCTGGCCTGACTCCTGTAGGTTAATGCTGAATTGAATAACAAGTCTTCCATTAGTCCCGGGAAGACTCGTGCTCTCTGGAAGAGCTGGAGCAGAAGGGTTTGTAGAGGAGAAGGAGGGTGTCCCAGTAAAACTGAAGCAGAAACCTTTGCGAACGCTGACGCCGGGTTGCAGCAGTGGCCGGCAGCCTCTCGACCATCCCCTTTTGACTCTTGTTAGCTCCAGGCTGCAGATTTCTGTTGCCTATTGTCCTGTCTCCACAGCGCAGCAGTTTCAAAGTCACCGTGGTATGAATACGACACAAATTCTCCTTTCCCCGGACACCCTGAGGCACCTTGGCTGTGTGAGACAGGGCACTGAACTGGCCTGGCTGCAGCCGAGGCCAGTGCTGAGGTCAGCAATAAATAAGAGGCAACATTGTCTGCCTTCCTCGCCATGCAAAGGTCTTCCTTAAGGATAGAAATAACTCGCATTTCTGGTGCAGACAGCTCACCCTGTGAGAAAGAGGGCTCTGTTCCTCCTCTCAGCAGAGCTCACCCTGCCACAGCCCCTGTTACCCCCATTCTTGCCGTGCCGTGTTGTGGGGATGTATGCTGGAGCTGACCCTTGTCCCTTGCATGGGCCTTAGGGGGCCGCAGGCTAACCACACACTTCCAGAGGGTTTCCAGCTAACAGTGGAGACATTGGCACCCTCCCCCGGGCCTTTTCACTGTGTAAATATTTGTGCTTCCTGATTTTCTCAAGAGGAAACTGAGGCACACATGTCTGTTCTGGAGGGGTAAAGGTTACAGGAGACCAGCCCCTGGGGACAGCTTTTCCAAAAAGATGACATCCCTGTTACTCTGCCTCTTCCCAGGCAGCCCCCTCCCCGAACAGGGGCTCCTCCATCAGACCTGGAACTGCTGTGGCCCGTTGCCAGCATGGCTGGCGGGTGGCAGCCGCAGGTGTACGGCAGCCCCCTGCACGCTGGCTGGCCGGCCCCTCGGCACGCTTTGGGGTGGTGGACACAGGTCTCCTGGCAGGTCACTGTTTGGGGGCCCAGCTTACAGTGGATAGGGCTGGCAGGGAACCCCAGCCCAGCTCCCTTCCCCACCAAGGCCATCACCACTGCCTGGGAGGGACGTGACGGGGTGCTGGCCTGCTGAATCGCAGCTGTGGCTTTAGATGGGATCGCTCTTCTAGTCCTGTTTCTGGCGTAACTGGCAGGAGGATAAGCAGTGGTGTACAGGTTATGTTTACAGAGCTGTCTGATGGATTTAGAACCATGCTGCCCACCCCAGTGAACTTACGGACTGTGCCTCTTCACCTGTGGAAAGCTTTAAAAATCACGCTCTCAGTCCTTGCAGGAATTCACATAGCTCTTGGGTTACAGAACATTTCCAGAAGTGAATACACGACTCCTCTAAGCTCAAAATGGGGTTTCCACAGTATCAAGCTGTTGGCGTTAAGCTGCATTGCTGCTAAAGCTGTGGGTTTTTCCCTGCCACTACAGGTTCTGAGGACTGCTCCAGAAACTTCACTGCCACCAATGGCACTATTGAGTCTCCTGGCTTCCCTGACAAGTATCCACACAACCTGGACTGTGTCTTCACCATCATAGCCAAGCCAAAGACAGAAATCCTCCTCCACTTCCTGCTCTTCGACCTCGAGCATGACCCGCTGCAGGCAGGGGAAGGAGACTGCAAGTACGACTGGCTGGACATCTGGGATGGTATCCCTCAGGGTAAGTCATGGGGTGCTGCACCCCGCTGTCCTCAGCCTCTCCTGGTGTCTCACAAAGCTCCACACTGTGCAGTCTGCGTCTGAACACCAAATGTGCCTAACCTCACATGCGGCTGTAGCGTGCAACCTGCCTTTGGGGCGCTCCGTGGCCAGCTGTGGGGACAGTGTGCTTGTAGAAGGCTGCATGTGTTAAACCCCAAACTACTGATCTGTTGTAACCGCTAACTGGAAAGCCCCATGGGACACTCCGAGATACCACCAGTTCTCCCTCAGGGAAGGGCAGTGGGTTCATGCAGTGCTGGGAGGACCTCCCTACCCTGTACAGCCACTGAGAAACCGAGCAGTTTGGAGCATTTCCTAGTAATTGCAGAGCAACGCCCGCTGCAGCGGGTATTCTGTACGGTGTGTACTGCATGGCACCAGGCCAGCAGATGTAAAACATAGTCCATCCTCAAAGCCTTGCTTTTATCCCTAACAGCCTGGCTAAGGCAACCCTGCTGAGTGATGCCAACCTGCTGGTGACCCAGGAGGCCAGTGAAAAAGCAGATGTTAGTTTGCTGCTCTTTCTTTTGCAGTTGGCCCCTTGATAGGCAGGTACTGTGGCACTAAGATGCCATCGGACATCCGCTCAACCACCGGCGTCCTCTCGCTCACCTTCCACACGGACCTGGCAGTGGCTAAAGATGGTTTCTCTGCTCAGTACTACTTGATCCAGCAGGAAGTCCCAGAAAGTAAGTTGGAACATGTGTGTATGAGGCAGTCATGTCACCTGTTTTTCTCAAGTCTTTCACTTGGCACGTGCGAGATTGGGGCAGGCAGGAGTGTGTCCAGGGGCTGTCCCGTCCCGTCCCCCGTCCCCCCCCCCCGCCCCCTGCAGCAATGCAGACAGCAGTTACACTAGGTGTGTTCTCTGTTTCTCATAGAAGTGGTATTTCAGTAAGAATCACATTTTCTGACCTTTGACTTTTCACTTGCTCGTGAAGTCTTCTCAATACCTTTTGGGATAGAATCCAGCATGTGTGTGCTCAGCCCAAAGGATTTAGGGGGAGACTTCAGCCCAGTGTGTGCAGCAGCCCCAAACTACAAATCAGGATTTCTTGGTTGTCTAATTTGTCTAATTAAAAAATGCCTAAAGCTCTAGGATTTTCAAACCAAAATTTGGTTTAGATCCCTTATTAAGGGAATTAAATTGATACAGAGTGAGGAAGTAAGTTGTGTGTTTTGAGAATTAAGAACATTTTGATTCTTTGTGATAACACTTGCGGGCGAAGAAAGATTCAGTTTGTTTTCCCATGGTATTTTTACATCAGAGCTACAGTTCTTGACCTCTGTTCACAGTGAACCTGTGATACAACAAAATAAGCTTTCAGGACACCCCTCAGTCCCAGAGAAAGAGATGGGGTCCCTGACCCGACACTGAACGCTCATGACGGAGAACAGGGTAGAGCAGGGCTTGGTGCAGCACGAGGGCAGCTGGGTTACAGGCTCTTGCTCTGTGATTGAGTTAGGAATGTTCTGCTGAGGCTGTGAAACTTACAGACAAGCATAAGCTCTTCACCATTACCTATCTCCACACTCAGCTGATCTGTTCTTTAATCTTCTTTCTATTCTGTTCTTTAAACAGATTGGGAAATAAAATGTTAATGACACACAAAGCTTGAGAAATCGAGCACAAGAACTGTTAAAGGGCCAGGCCTGTTTTGATTTATGCTGGTGTAAATTGAAACATTAATAATACCACTGAGATCTTAACTTGGCCCATCATTTCCACCCAGGGTTGATCTGGCCACATTAAAAACAGGCAGTTTGGTGAAGCCCCATTGGTTTACAGCAATGGCATGCTTGGGCCCATGCAGTATTTTCTATTAATGTTTTCTTTGCTATTGTTTTTACAGGACAGCTGCCATAAAATATATGAGATGTGCAATAAGATTGAACTAATTGTGACTTTTAAAGTCTTAGAAATGAGGAAACCCAAATGAAAGCATATTAGAGTCTTTCATATTCTCGGCTGGTTAATTCCTATGGGCCTGATCTCACATGTAGCTCATGCACATATAGAAAGCCCTGTACACGCATGCATCCATACTCTACATGCACATGAAACCTTTAGACCTGCCTGTTCCAGGCCTTGACATTCCAGCTGGCAGCACAGCAGTAAGCACCCTCCCATTGTGCCTGCCCATACTCCATGCCTTGTCAGCGCTTAGATTTCACCTCCAGCCTTGAGGAAGATGGGGAACTTTGCGGCAAGGGGACTTGGGAAATCTTGGTGGAGATAGAGGGAAAGGACAGAATTGTGTCAAAACTGTGCAAAAGTGAAGGAGATAGAGGGAGAAAGATCTGGACTGTATTAGTTTTCAGAGGGACGTGCAAACATAAAGCTGCCCCATCTTTAATTTTTCAGTGCCTTCTGTGAGCACACACAGCCTGCAAGATGGTCATCTTTTAGGCCAGCACCTTTGCTTAGGGTTAGCTGTGGAGGACAGTTCAGCACTGCCTTCCACTTGGGAGTGAAGTACGGAGACTGTAAGCTGATCTGTGTGTGTGTGTGTCCACTGCAGACTTCCAGTGTAACGTGCCGCTGGGGATGGAGTCTGGCAGGATCTCCAACATGCAGATCAGTGCCTCCTCCACCTACTCAGATGGGCGATGGACCCCTCAACAGAGCCGACTCAACAGTGATGACAATGGCTGGACTCCCAATGTAGACAGCAACAAAGAGTACCTTCAGGTATGCCTGCTTTCCAGCCCACTCACCTCTTCCCCCACCAAATGGAGTGCCACGCTGTTAAACTGACCCTTGAACATAAGGCTTGTTGAATTTTTTATTGCCTCTGTGGCTTACGGAGAGCGAGCAGCAGGGGAGCTGCAAGCGCCTCCGTGAAATGCAGCTGGCTGGCTCTCCCATTAGCGTGTCAGCGTGAGGGCTGACTTGACCCGCTGGCCCTCTCCCACCCCCTCCTTCCTCCCCAAAACCTTGATGGACTTCCCAGCATACTGACAGAGACTAAGGGACGTCTGCCACTTACTGACTCCGCCACTGGCCTGAGAACCGAAGTCTCCAGGGGGCACGTGGAAAACCAACTAGAATAATATTTATCTCATCAGTGATGCAGAGAGCATGAGTGGGGTAATGTCAAGTAGGGGGATGACAGAGCAAAGGCTTTCCCTGGGAGCTGGTTAGAGCCACAGTCTCTGTCCACATAGGACTTCTGGCTGTGTCATTTTGCCGTGAGACACTGCTTGCTAAAGGGCACTAGGAACAGGAGGTGGTGAATGTCATTGCCTCTAGCAGACATTTCATTCTTCATTCATGACAGTGCTACCAAGCCAGCTCTGCTGACCTTTCTCAACCCACATTGTGAAAAAAAAAAACCACCACAAACAAACAAACAAAAACCAAAACCCAAAACAAAACAAGGGAAAACCAAGAGCTGCAGCACTTGCTAATTGTACATCATGCTTTTATTTTACATGGAAAAAGTCAGCCTCTGTCATGCTTTAATGAACACGAGCTTCTGTGCAGATCCTGTTGCTTGGTCTGAGGCAGAAAGAAGGCTTTGTGATGGTCCCATATGGACAGACATCAAGATCCTTAGTTGCTTTTGTCCCATGGCACTGTTTGCGAGCATCCTGCTGAAGTCAGCCTGGGGGGTTTGTGCCTGTTCAAATGTGCTCCCGCAGATGGAGTGAGACAGACTGAATTCACACCTTTTCATTTTTCCAGAGACAGAGGGAGGAACTAGGTAGCCAGCCTGGGCTCTCAGGTGGTCACCGCTCTCTCTCATCCTTTTTTCCCTTCAAAAGGTGGACCTCCACTTCCTGACTGTGCTCACAGCCATTGCCACACAGGGTGCCATCTCAAGAGAAACCCAGAATGGCTACTACGTACGTACCTACAAGCTGGAGGTCAGCACCAATGGTGAGGACTGGATGATGTACCGACATGGGAAGAACCACAAGGTAAAGGCCTTCTTGTCTCTTTTGCATGCACCATGGTGAGTCTTGCAGCCAACAGGAGGGAAAACAGAGATTTTATAGGCCTAGAGGGTTTAATCTGTGAGGGACCCTTTTGCTGATGAGGGTTAAAAGACTGATACTGCTCTGAGCAGAAATAGTCCTTTCTCCTCTGCACAGCAATGAGGAAACACTATTCCTTGGAAAACCTGGCTGCTGTTGTATCTTTCGTGGTGGCGAGAGTATGTTCTTTGACTGCAAATGAAGGAGAAAATGCTTTCACAGCCTGTGTTTTGCCATACAAGATTCATTGAGCTTTTATGGCCGTAGCCCTGTCTGCATGCTGGGTTAACAATCACAAAACCACATGAAACTGTAGTTCAGGAGTTACTGAGGCCTGGAAATGAAAGGGCACAAATCCTAAGAGGCGATCACACCATCCCAGAGAACAAAATGAACAATAAATAATGAGGAGCAATTCAGGCTGCCAGAGCTGTGGGATCTGCACTAGCAGGCACGGTCAGCAAGGGTGCACTGAGCTGTGGGAGCTGCTTCACGATCTCGCTGTGTTTCTAGGAAGCACATAGAGACGGGAGCAAGGGTGTTCAGCTGTTTCAAGCCTTGCAGGTGCTGCTGCATGGCCAGGCAAGACAAGCTCAAGGCAGTCTGCACGGGACCTTTGGCGTATGGGGAGGGGGGTTAAGGCAGCCATGGTGCCAGGCTGGTCCTGCTCTGTCACTTGCTTTGGTCGTGTGGTTGTCCCCAGCTTAAGGGCACCTTGGGAGAGCCTTTCCCTACCCTTCTGTGGTGCCCACTAGCACTGCTGCCGCAGCTCGGGTCCTCCCTGTTGATGTGCCATAATCTGGCTGTGTGAACAGGGTGGCTGGGGTCCCACACACCTCCCGCTGCACACACGTCCCAGCAATTTCTGATTGCTCAGCTCTTCTGTTAAATTAGCTCTCTCCTCCGTTTGCTGGCACAGGTACTGCTGGCATGAAACGCAGTACCCTGCCTTGTCCAGGATTCATCCAGACATTTCCTTCCCTTCTGGGACATGTGATTTCCCCTTCCCCACAAGTGTGTCTCACGGTTCAAATTCACTTTGCTTCGCAGAATGAGTCCTCTCTGTGCAGAGGCCCCTAGCAGGGTCCCATACCTCCAATATTTGGAGTATTTAAGCTCCTCACATGCCAGTAAGGTGGTGTTAGTTCTATTTTAGAGGTAGGGAAATGGACGCATGGGGCAGCCCAGCTCCCCAATAAGGAGAGTCAGCAGCCAGGCTCGCCGAGACCTCAGGCAGGCTGGCTCCAGGGCCACAGCTCATGGCAGAGCTCATGTATAAACCTAACGTGGTGGCCCTGTGCTGATGTGGGAGCTCTGTGCTCTCCCAGGACCCACTGGCCATGGCAGACCGTTTTGTGAACCAGGGTCATCTCTCTTTACCCCATGGAGAATGGGCAAGTTTGGGGTCTCGCTGGGACTGTTTCTGCAAGCCAAGGCAGATGGGAGGTTGGCAGCATGCTGGGCAGAGACACGGGCTCAATACACAGTTAGTTCAGTGCTTCACATAACCACTGGCAATAAATTTACCTTTTGGAGTCTAACCTGAGGCAGGAGTCTGGCGTGGAGGGGAGTTTTAGTTGCAGGGGAGAGTAGATGGTCCATCTTTGCAGTCCCAGGCGCTGGGCAGTGGATCCTTAGCCAATATGGAGCAGGACAGTACGGCTGGTTTCAGTACTGCTGGGCCAGTTTACATCACTCCAGCAAGACCCTAAAGCCTGGCTGGTGTCAACCCAAAGCAGTGCCATAGCCATATGAATTGCCACCATTTCAGGATTTGGTCCTTGGGTCCTATCGGCTTTTTTCGGCTCTGTTTTCTCTCTTCATAAAAAAGAGGAAAAATCAAACGTCTCCTTTTTCACTCCTTTATTCCAGTCTTGCTTCATTCCAATGTTCTGGCTTTCATTTAGCAGATACCTCTCAAGGTTGGGGGATAAGTAATTGGGTTTTGGTGACTCTCCTACCCCTTGCATACAGGTGACTGCTTTCCCTCCCTGCCGAACGACCGGCTGCCAGCCCACCGAGCCACAGCAGGGCCGGGGCAAAGCTCTTGCTCGTGGGCCTAGTCCTGAGGCCTCTGCCCCTGCATTCCCCACCCACGTTAATCCCTGCTGTTCCTGCATTAGGCAAGCTCCCAGGTGTCTGTATTCAGGGTGCAGATTCCTCCTTGCATCAGTGCAGTGCTCCACACAGTTCAGGCTGCAACGGTGGAGTGAACCATGCCAAATAGATTTGTCAAGTCTGCCGCAGCTTGATTTGGTGCCATAAGCAGTGGGGAGGGAGGAGAGGGGGCGGACAGACGGGGACTCTCTCTCTATTCCTCTATATACATGCAGATAGCTACATATATATATACACATACAGATATATATACACAGACAAACACACACACACATATATATATATATGCACATGCACACATAGGCATATGGGATGTATCAAACACTGCTCTGAATTTCTGCTGGCTGTGTGGGCCAAAAGCAAAGCTCTGTCGTGTTATAGGCAGGTCAGCTAACATTTACATCTTCATCAGGGAACTAAAAAGCAAGAGAAAACCAGAGAGTGCAAGAGGGGTGTGGAGGGCACGATGGTCTCTTGCCTCCGGCTTCCCCTCCCCGCAGTGTTTCAGAGGAGAGCGGGGCCAGGATGTTTCCCTGTGAAACGTGATGGCTCACCTTTTGAGTCCCCAGCTGCTGGCACTCACAGCAAGGGAAGTGGGAAAGGCAGGATGAAGCAGAGGAAAACAAGATTTATACGTGCTCACAGTAGACAGAGCTGGCTGGTCTGTTTCCGTGCTGAGTGCTGCTGCGTTTCTGGGGTTGGGAGGCATCGGCAGATCTGCAGCCAGCAGGAGAAAAGCCCCATGTTTACCTTCTTCCTGCCCCAACCCTACTGGGCTTTTCCCCTGCCTGGCAGCCCCCTCTGCACAAAGCCCAGCCCAGCACATCCCAGATGTCCCGCTGTCCAGAGGGTGATGGTCTGTCCTTGCTTGGGACATGGGATCAAGGGGAGAGGCTAACCCAGCAGCCCAGCCAAAGGTGCAGAGCTGTCTTCCTGTGTGACCCCTGAGAAAGGAGACGGGGAGAAGAGTGGCCACCACCATGTGTTGCCCCACACTTGCCCCTTACTACCCACTAGCACACCCCCATGAA
This sequence comes from Falco naumanni, assembly GCF_017639655.2. Lineage (NCBI taxonomy): Eukaryota > Metazoa > Chordata > Aves > Falconiformes > Falconidae > Falco > Falco naumanni. The sequence goes on from NC_054061.1 coordinate 50,737,582, forward strand.
ACAGAGCCGAACCACCCCTGCCCCCGAAAGGCTGGTCTGGCTCTTGTGCTCTCTGTTGCATCCCCCTCTGTCATCCGGGGTCGATGGCCCCAGAGGTTATCATCCAGGCACCAACCCCTGGTGTGCGTGCCGCTGAGGTCTTATCTAGCGGTTTGCAAATGTCTTTAGAAAACAACTCGTTCTTGAACTCAAGGAAGGAAAAGAACACCTGGCAGGATCTGACCTTTTATTTTTGGCCGTTTTCTTCACCTGGCAGGATTTGACCTTTTGGTTTTGGCCATTTTCTTTGGACAGATTCAACTATGAGGATTTTATCAGTAAACAAAGTGCTCATCCATTCTGATCCACTTCCTCCTTTGCAGGGTCTCAGGTTCTGGCTCTGTGTGGTCTGAGCCACTCTATCTTAGTAACTCTGGAGATCAGCTCACAGGGATCATCCGGTGTGGCAAGGGATAGGGGAACAGGATGGGTTTCAGGGTGGGTTGGGACTGTGATGGGTGCTCTCCCTGCTTCCATTACTCTGTCTGTAAAATGGGAGGACTTAACTGAAACGTTTGCTTTGAGAACCTATAGCAGTCAGTGGATGAGAAATGGTGGCAAGATCCAGGTGACGTGCATTTGCCATTTCATACTTGTTCTGATGGCTTTGTGCTTGTTATCAGCTAACCTTCCTGGGTGGTATTCTAGGTGGATGCAAGAAGGCAGGTTGAATTGCTGCAAAGAGCTGAATATCTCAGCTGTGCATGGAGCTGGGTATGTCAGAAGTTTTTGGTGCTGGCAGGGAATATTGAGGATGACTTTTTGGAGACCCTTGTGCTTTATCTTAGGAGCATTCCTCTGTCCTTTCTGTTCTTGCTGAGGTCTCCTGTGTTCTTTCACTGGGGGGCGGTGAGCAGGAGAGAAAAGTGTTCAGTCCTGTGGCTTCTTTATCTGGAAAACTCAGGAAAAGCTTGTGTGATCAGCCAGAGGGCCACAAGTGCTTCTGCACAGAGACATCGTGGTGCGGAGGGTTTGTCCAGAAGCATCCCCAGGTCCCAGCCTGCTTCAGCTGCTTTTGCAGGCAGGACAAAGATGTCAGGCTTTGGGAAAGGCATCCTGCACGTTCACCCTTGGTGCAGTACCAGGGGAGAATTACAGCCCTGGCTTTCCTAGCAAGGCTGCAGCTTTGTACTTCTGAGCCTGATATCTCCTTTGCAGGCTAACAGAGTGCCACTCCTCGTGTCCCTGGTGTCTCCCAGATCTGAGTGGAGCCTCTCAAAGACACAGTGCTGGCAAGCCCAGCCTAGCACGCTGTGGTTTGCTCAGGCGGCTGCGCTTCGTTGAGTGTTGCCAAGTATAATTTTTCTTTTACCTCCTTGTTCCTGGATTTAATAAATCCAGAACTATGCACCCTCCACTTGAGCCAGAATCCTCCCACCATCAAACATGCCCCATTTTATGCCTTCCCTATCTGACAAGGAAAATAATCTCCCCTACTTTTCTCCTTCATGCTTCTCTGTCTAAATCCTGAAGCCCTAATCCTGTTAGCATGCTCTGTTCCAGGGCTCTGTCTCCACGGGAATAACATAATCCTGCAGTAAATCTAGTGGGTCCAGAGAGACACATACATACAGATGAAGGCAGGGCTGCTGCCATCCTTGGCCCTCTCCTCTGCCTCCCCCAGCCTCTTTCTTTAGCTCCCCAAGAAATTGCATAGGGGCCAAGCAGCACAATAAATAAAGCGGGAGAGAGGCTACCTTCTGCCCCCTTTCTGACTTGCTGCCTCTTTGACTTCATGGCACTTTTTGTCTCGCTTGCCCTTCACTCCAAACTGCCATTGGCACAAGTCCCGTACCCACTGGAACTAATGCAGCTTCAGAAATCCCCCCATCATCCCGTGGCCGTTCCAACGTGTCAGAAATACAACTTGTAAGTGTTGATGTCGAGCTTGCAAGTGCGTGCACACGGAAAACTTGCCCAGTCCTCCTCTAGCCTAGACATCATCTCCCAGCACTTGCTTTCTGCAGCAAATTAATTAAGCAGGTCAGCTCTCATTGATTATCAATTTAATTTTACATGTAGACCTGCCGACTGGACTAAAACAGAGGTAAACGTAAGGTATATGGGGAGGGTACAGGCAGCTCTTTGAGGCAGCAGTGAAAATGAGCTCCCTTGACTGCTTCTTGGAAGGTGCTTTTAATTTGTTAATGGTTTTCCCATTTGTCTTCTGGCTCTGTCACCCTTCAGTGCGTTGCGTGTGCATGCGCATACATGCTCTCTGCTGAGTGTATATCTATCTATCTATCTCCATAGATCACAGCCAGGGTTTTTTTTTTTTCCCTGCTGGTGTAAATTACCGTGACTTCTTATACTTTGATGGCGATATGTTGATTTACACCATTTGAAGACTTGGCTCAAAATATGTGCTGAGTGGGATGAAAAGCAGATAGGATGGGAGGAATAGCAATGTTCTATTTTGGTAAGGGGAAAGAAATCTTTGCTTTCTTGGCGCTCCCAATTTCACACATTTTCCTGCTAGTTCTTCCCATGCCGTGAGTGCTAATTTGAGGCACGATGTAGAGCCTGTTCAAGTCAATGGGACTCTCTCCACGGTGCACTCGGGCTCTGGGGTCGGTGTTTTCAATGCAGAGGAACCACATGCTCAGGGTCAGACCCTGGTCAGCAGTGTCAGGACTTGAGGGCTCACAGTGCGTTTCCACTTGTGAAGGAGGCTGAAAGGCCCGGCATGTGGGGGGACCCCACTTCTCTAACAGCACTAAGCACCTGCCCTCTGAACATGTCCCCTTTCTCTGAAGCTAAACGGGGTGCGAAGCAGTGACGTGCTATGATCAGTTGGGGCTTTACAGAAACAAGGGTCACTGGAGAGATCCTGCCAATGTGGCTGATAAGAGAGCTGGAACCCAGGTGCCGTTTCTGCCCTTATAAACTGGCAGTCCGGGGTGTCAAGGCCCCGGATTCAGAGTTATGTAGCTTGTTGAATGTCATCTAATCCGAGGAGATTACTGGGCCCCAAATCTAAAGCAGAATTGAGGTTGCGCTCCTTGGAAGCAGGTGGTTGGGACTAAGGTCATGTAAGAGATGCTTTCAGCAATGCATGTGGTAGTGGTAAAGTTTTTGGGCTCAGTCCTGCTTCTGCTTTCTGTCAAGCTTGACTTTGCAGAAGTCAGCAACAAATTACGCTGGTGTAAATTTGGATTCTGGCCCCTGATACTCGTATGTGTGAAGAGAGCTAAAAAAGAACAAAACTGGAAATATGTTAAACCAAAAAGAGCAGCAAACCTCGTCAGTGACTGTTAAAACATGCTGGTCCATATGCAACCTTTGGCTCATGGAGTCTTCAAACTGCTGATTGTGGGAAGGGAAGAGGTTGCCAGGAGAAAACTCCTCTGGGCTTGCTGCCCCTGGGCATCTGCTGGGCCACCATCAGGAGCCACCCCCTGGGACAGAGGGATCTTTGGGCTGACCTGACGTGGTGCTCCTCATGCTATAATAGTTGCACCAGCTCAGATAAACATTTCCTGTCCTCCGGTGTTAGGTTCAGAGGTAAGGTGTTGTGTGTCAGCTTCTGTGTTGACATAAACCTGGAGGCTTTGCTGTGGTGTGGAAATGTATCCTTTCAGCCTGTGTGTGTGTTCCCACAGGTTTACAACACATACACACGCATGCCTGGGGAGTGTTTCACAGTAACCACTCTTCTCATAGACCTCCTGCTGGAAAAAAGGGTGTTTGGTGTCTGCTGAGCAAGGAAAAGGATGGGAAGTGGGGTCAGACAGGATAAAATAGGATATTAAAAACACATAAACCATGCTGTGTTGCTAAATGGTAGCAGCATGATATATATTCTCCAGATTAGCATTTCTGCTCAAGTTCACATCAACCCCAAATCCCAGTAACCAGCCAAATTTGTAACCAAGGCCCTCTGCGGGGTGACTGGCAGGAATGCCACCGTCCTGGGCTGGACAGCCTAGAGCTGGTTGCAGTGCTGTGAACAGCTGCTGTCCCTTTCTGCAAACACTCTCTGTGCGCCCTGGCGTGCTGGATCCTGGGGGAAGAGCAGTAACGTGCTGTCTGCAGGCCTAAACCAGTGAAAGGCTTATAAAATGCTTCTTAACCACTATTTGGGGTGAGAGACCAGGATACAACCTCGCCCCATTTTCTGTTGTGGATCGTGGGGATCTGCAGTTGAATTGTTTGACTCTTGTCTCTGACAGAAGATCAGTGCCAGAGATAACACCCTCCTGATCTGCTCCAAAATAAACTTAGTGGGAGCTCCTGTGCTTAGCATGGCATATGCAGGGTAGGAGCCTGCAGAAGAGCCCGGCCAGCTTCTCAGTGTGGATGCAGCTCCTAGCTGAGATTAGAGGATGCTCTAGCCTGTCCTGAGAGACTGTGCGCTTGGAGGGAAAGCGAGCAATGCCTGCAGCCTCCGTCTGTGAGCTTTAGTGCTTTATGCTGCAAGCAGAGAAAGGGTTGAAAATTGCCTCGGGTTGGGTACTTATTTCTTCTTTCCCCTCTTCTCTTCTGCACTATGGCTGTGCAGCCTGAAACAGAACCACAAGTATCCAGCCTTTGTCCAGCCTATTAAAATAATGGGCAGGAGGGGTGGATCTAACGTCCATCTGGTAGTTATTGATTATGGCCATCTGGTAAGGCAACAGCCTTTTCATATCATGTCGCATCATAAACTCTCCCGAAAAGCTGTCTCTGTGTGGTAGGCTGCATGTGCGCGGGAGAGGCAGGGGTGAGAGGCTGGCTGGGACAGCATCTTGTCACCCCAGGCAGAGGCAGCATCCTCCCTGCTCACACTGCTGCTTGCGCACGATGTTTCCCGGTGGAGCTCAGCAGGAGGATGTGCCAGGTTGTCAGCCCGTTTGCCCGCAGAGGGGAGGCAAGGTCTCACGCACTGTTCAGGTGCATCTGGGCTTTTTTGTTGGAGCAGCTCTAGGTTTGGGGGTGAGCTCAAAGCAGCTGTGGCCTTACAGTCTGAGGTGCCTCAGGGTGCTGTGAGAGGCAGCGGGGCAGCAAGCTCCTGTGTCTCCTGCTTGATGGGTGAGTTGAGGAATGCTGTCCTGCCAGCGGCTCAGCTCTCCCTGCCTGCCCCTGGGCGCTTGCCCTGGCTGGAGGCTGGCCTTGCCCAGAAAGCCTCTCCTCAGTCTTCCATGTTAACAGTTTTAGCTGTTGATCTGGTTATTTCTTTCTGCCTGGGGAGAAGATAACTGTTTTTGCCTTCTCTCCCTTGCAGACATTTCAGGCCAATGAGGATGCCACAGAGGTGGTTCTCAACAAGATCCACAGCCCGGTGCTCACACGCTTCGTGCGCATCCGTCCCCAGAGCTGGCACAACGGCATTGCCCTGAGGCTGGAGCTGTATGGCTGCCGCATCACTGGTGAGGGTCCTCTCCTCTCCTTGGCCTCAGCCCTCCTCTCTGTCCCTCTTACAGCCTGTCCTGGGGTGCTGTCCTCTGCAGCTGTCATGGGCTGCTTGGGGTGGGGATGGTGACGCTATGAGCAGCATGGAGGCACCCAACCCAAGGGATGTGCTTGGGGGAACAGGCACCCAGACCCCAGAGGCAAGTGGGAAGCACCCAGTGCTGGTACTGGTTCAGTGCTCAGACCTTAAACCTGTGAGGAAAACCACGAGTGCTTTGTTCAGCTGCCCTGGCTGTTCATGCCCTTTCTTTCCCTACAGATTCACCTTGCTCCAACTTGCTGGGAATGCTTTCTGGCCTTATCCCTGACTCACAGATCTCAGCCTCTTCCATCAGAGGCTATGACTGGTCTCCCAGCATGGCCCGCTTGGTGAGCAGCCGCTCAGGCTGGTTTCCCCGCGTCCCCCAAGCCCAGCCTGGGGAGGAATGGCTGCAGGTGGACCTCGGCATCCCAAAGAATATCAAAGGCGTCATTATCCAGGGGGCTCGTGGAGGGGACAGTGTGACCACCACTGAGTCTCGCTCCTTCGTGAAGAAGTTTAAGGTGGCCTACAGCATGAATGGAAAGGACTGGGACTTCATCCAGGACCCTAAAACAATGCAAGCCAAGGTAAGCAGTACCTGGAGCAGCTGCAAAATGAGATATGTTTCTGGCTATCTTCAGTCTGCCTGATGAGGTCTTGGGAAATCAGCTGTCAGTCCCCACAGAGACCTTGGGAGTTTGGGTTGTCACCATGAAATCCTAGGTTGTGTCCCCTGGTGTGTCTCCTAAGCTGCCCTGGAGGCTGTAGTTCCACCTTGCCCGAAGGAAGGCAATTTCCCTTCATTTCTCATTGTGGACCAGGTCTGGGGATGTGGACATCACCTGCTGGTCCTCCCAGCTCCTGCAGGTCGGAGCGCACAAGATGGTGTGTTTGGTTATGTTTGACAGGAACTAATTACGCATTTTAAGGGGAAAGATGTTGCTGTTGTGGCTTACACCTCTGGAAGAGGAAGATGAATCACAACTTCTTTTTGGGAAATGTGCTAAATCTTAAGTCCCTTTTGCCACACTGGAGTGACCCTGAAATTCCCCATGTTTTTCCCACATCACTGGAGTTCCCCATAATCTTTCCACTTAGCAGTATGGGAGTGACAGGGGGCTTGAGGAATAAATGAATTCTCTGCTCCTGTCTGTTCTGGTTTTATGCAAACTCATCTGCTTCTGAAAATTTGGGTAAGTTTTAATTTTTCCTGATCCTACAAATGAGTCTTAGAAGGCCTGATGCTATCTTTAGCCCTCTGTTTATTCCCCACAGACTTGAGTTCATGCACGTAAGCTGAAAAGCAGCAGTACTTGGACTGTGAGGAAGAATGAGCGTTTACACTATATTAGAACATGCAGTAGCTTCTTTATTTGCCAAAGGACAAATCTGATCTTATTTATATGTGAAGTCAGTGGATATTTCCCAAGCTTCCCCTGTGTGGCTTGGATCAGAATCTGACCCCTGGGTATAAAGCAGAGGCCAAGAGAGATTGTGCAAGTTTCTTAAAAACAGCCTATCTGGTCCTTATGAAACTGAGCAGGAACAGCCCAATTTCTGTTCAGATGGACTCAATGGCCCCAAGTCGGACAGCTAAACGATTTCAAACTGTGGCTGCATCCTGCCAGACCCAAATTATCAAGTCTGGTGGAGAGCATGTGGGACACACGCATCACTTGCCTTCCCCACCCCCCTTCCTCTCTTTCTCTCTCTAGCTTTTTGAAGGCAATATCCACTACGATATCCCTGAAGTCCGGAGGTTTGATCCTGTTCCTGCCCAATACGTCCGAGTGCACCCAGAGAGGTGGTCCCCAGCAGGAATAGGAATGCGTCTGGAGGTGCTGGGCTGCGACTGGACAGGTAGGAGCCCCTGCACCTCTGCCCACTGGCTCCATCGGGGCTGCAGCAGGCACTGAACGAGCAAGGTGCATGTGTAAGGTTATATCTCTCCCTGTAGTCCCACCTCAGGGCCGTGCCGTGGCAGGGAGACTGCAGCCACGAAGGCAGACCCTGCAGTGCGGCCTGACCCCATCTTTTTACTTCCACCCTAAAAAGTACTGGCCTTGATGCAGGATGTAGCAGCAATGTTTGGACCCTAATCTAAGCTTTCACACAAAGCCCCATACAGGAATTTTCCCCAGCTCCCCTCTCCCTCCTTTCAGATTTTTTATCTGGATGTGCAGGCTTTCCCAGTCTCTGTGTTAGATAACATTTGGGCTTTTTAATCCACATGGGTAAGATAAAAATAGGGAGAGAAACAGAGGTGCAGAAGAGGGGTGCAGTAACCAGTACAGGTAACCTGAGTTGCCATGATAAGGCTTTGCTGTAAAAAGAAACGTCCCTCTCTCACTGAACCCCATGTTCCTTTTGCAGAAAAAAGATTGGGGATTTAACTCTACAACATCTCTACAGCATCCCTAAGACCAGGGAAGTTTGTTCACTTTTGCCCACCTGTTTTTCACAAGTGTTATGCCTTGCAGCCACCATTGCTTTTAATACAGAGGTGAAAACCATCTAACACACTCACTGGGATCAGCAAAGGTTGTGCCTCTGACCCTCTGAGGCCCAGTGGTGATCGATAGCTCCATGGTTTCATCCCCAAAAGCCAAAAACGCACCCAACAGCTCATTGGGTCTGATGCTAGCTTTTCAGTGCCAGTGGTTAGTTGTCCCTTTTTAAAATTTATTTTATTTTTTAATAATCTGCTTAAATCTGAATCTGGTGTCCAGATGTCAGTGATAAAGAGGTATGATTTCTATTTTATAAACACATCTGTAGAAGGCATTTTGTCATAAGAATTCCCATTCTAGGAAGCTTAAAGGATGCAGAGTTTTTTTCCACCCTTTTCTGGAGTCTGTACTACCCTTTCCTTGGGTGATGTGCTGTGAGATGCATTACAAACACTTAACAGCAAATCAGACAACACGCGTACACACAGTTAATAATGATCATTTTTCACCTTTGAAATCAATGGCAAATCTCCCCCTGGACTGAGAATCCATTGTAAATTATCTGGACTTTAAATCAAGATTAGATCTGAATTTAAATCTTACAGCGTCTTTGGGATGTTGTAGGAGAAGCAGGCGCCGTGGCTTTCATGCGAGCAGCGGGAGCTGAGGCTCGATGTGGAAGTGGTCAGGCAGCTCCTGCATCGCTGCTGCCTGCAGCTCCTGGGAGTCTCCAGCAGCCCCATCTCTGCAGACCGCTGCTGGCTGGTGCATCACAGTGCTGCATCACTGCTGCAAAGGGAGGCAGTTGCACAAGACCTCTGACCATGTACACATCAGCCCCACCATTGCGCTCCTCCAAATCAGAATAAGAGGGACTTGGCATCCCCAACTTCTTGTGCTATTTTTTCCAAATTTTCTTCTATGGCTATGTCCACGCTCAGTTTCAGTATCAGCAGTAACAGCCCATGTTTTATCCAGGCAGGGTGGTTTATGGTCATTTCTCAGTGTGGCTGTCTAATCATTTCCACATTGCAATGTTTAAAACTCAACTGCCAAGTCATAAATATTCGTAGCTTTATTGATCTAAAGGCATTCAGCTTTCTAATCAGAGCAGGGCTTGTAATCTTGTGGATTCACCATGTTATAAAAAGCATTTGTATCCCTGATGCAACCTGGGGAGCAGAGATAGCCCATAGCATTATCTCCATGCTAAACCCAGGCTGGCTACAAGCAGCAGTCCTCGACAATGCCAAGGTACAGCCCTCCTTCGCTGGGAGGACCCAGGCAAGTTACAGAACTGGCTGTGAAAACCCAGGCAACCACACTTGCTTGGGAACAAGATTAAGAGATGGATTAAAACAAGCTGATTGAAAATATTTTCAAGTGAGGGCCTAAGCCCATATGTATCCTGCACAGCTGTTTCTCTTTCTTATCGGCAACAAGCATCTTAATTACCAAGTCAAACAGGTAACTGAACAGCAACTGAGCTCACAAACTAGTTGGCTAGTACCTCAAAAATTGGGAAGCAGAGAGTCAGCAATTGGCTTCTTTCAAAGACCTGCCAAAATTTTTCCTCTGAAGAGTGGAGATTGATGAATGTTTACTTGCAGCTGGTTTTCTCTCCTTTGAAGTTCCCAACATCTGGTTTCAATTGCACAGTGACTTTGCATTTTGATCAGCAGTTACCACCAGTTGCACAGACACTTGCTGGGTCAGGGAGAGAGAAAGCAAGCAAGCAAGATCTCTTTTTCACTTTCCATTTCACACATCACGTTGTCCTGCCTGCTATTTTCATTATCTCTTGTAACCATCATGTTTCAGCTCTGCCATGGTAACTGGTTTTTCAAGACACGTATCTGTGGCTTGTCCAGGGCAATGCAGCACTGTTGATTTACATCCTCTCAGCATCTGTGTCCCGTATGGGACTTGGCTTTCAAGGTCCTTCCACATTGTCATATTTCAGCTATAAATCTCAATATACAAGAACAACAACCTAAAAAAATGTACCAGCTCTAAATAACTTGCAGCTTTTGATATGTTGCCTTCACCTGCTGCTTTTTTTTTTTTTCTTTTTCCTTTTTTATGACATTTTTCTGTGCCTGGCTGCTTGCAATTTGCTTCTTTGTTGCATTTGGAGTTTTATGGGGTTGTAACAAATTTGAACTGACAAATTAAAAGACTTTGAGGTTATTTGGTATTTTATCCTGAACAAAAGACAGCCAGTGGGGAAAAAAAAGTAAAAGAATGCTGAGAGTTTATGTGCAACATGTTTAATAACAGGAAAATAAAAGGGCAGAAAGGAGCCTATGGAAAATATTCAATGTATTTAGCCATTTCCTCCTGCTTCTGGCGTTATTAAATGATATCCTGAAGGGTGCCGACAAAGAAACACAATCACACATAACTGAGCAAAGCAGCCTCTTTTTAAAAGTGGAAAGAATCAAGCCTGCTGTACTCCAGTTAACGCGCCCGTAAAAGGAGAGACTGCTGGAACCTAATGTCGTTTACTGTTGATCTTAATATCCTTCCCTTTCTTGCTTAAATTTCCCTTGACACCTGCTTGGAGGTTGTTTCACACGGGCCATGTTGGAGAGAGGGAAATTGGACAGAGACCCTTTGAAAGCGTAGTCAGGAGCCTGGAGTGTGAAACCAGATGCTTTCTGCAGCGAGCCAGAGCGCACTAGGGGATCCTCTGGGTCCGCTTGTGGTTACGTCATTTGTGGGTTTGAGTGACTTGTTTTATAAATTGGCACAATTGGTGGGAATGTTGTGTGTGGGTTTTTTAACATGTCATATGCCTTTATGAAAGAAAAAGACATTCTGCCTGTGATCTCTCTTATCCGGTAATGACAGCTAAGTGGATTGCCAACACCAGTGTCGTTTAAAAAATTAAGAGAAAAAGTAGCATGTATGTCTAGAGGAGAGCCTTGTCCAACAGGAACTCTAAATCAAAAGAACTCCCATATGGAAACAGCCAGTTCACTTGAAGTTCAAACCATGCTGACATTTGTAACACGTGGAAATCTCATGGTATTCTTGTTCTATGTCTTCCTGACATTATAAGAACACGAGAAAAAGATTTTTTGCTTTGTTTCCTCCTACCTGGGCTTTTTGTACTGTCTGTGGCAAATAGCATCTCTGCTCCATTTTTTTCAGATGTAAAGCCCACTGCAGAGACACTGGTGCCCACTTTGAAGAGCGAACAGACCACCACCCCATACCCAACTGATGAAGAGGCAACAGAGTGTGGTGATAGCTGTGGAGAAGAGGAGGGTATGTATCAGAGCAGCACATCTTCATCTCAATAAGTGATGGGTTAAGAGCTAAGCAAATACTCTTATCTTCCCATTAGTTCCTATACATGGGGCTGATTCCTGGAAAGCTTAGTGTAATATTATTAGTGATAGGCCAAGATAAAAAAGCCCAAACAAAATCTGATAAGTTATATCAAGAAAGGATGCAAGAGCAAGAGATAGCAGCTAATTCAGTCCCTAGGGTATGGGACTTGAAGAGCTGTTCTCCCAGCTTCCTTACGTGACCTGAGGAAACTCACTTAGTGCCCTGTTTAGAGTCACCTGTGTTCCAGATCCCCTTGGCTGGATGTCATAAATTCAGAAGGTGATTCAGGAAAGAGATTCAGGCTGCTCGGTATGCTGAGCTCCTGCAGAGGTCACAACTGTGGGAGTAAATCACGACACGTGGAGAAGGCTGATGTCCTGAACACCTATATGTTAAGGATCATCTTCCCTAATATCAGCTGCTTAAAATTTCGGAGGACAGTTTGGGCGCCTTGTGCCAGCAGCAGAGAGAGGGGAACACTAACTCCAGGCAGGAGTTTGTCCTCCTGGCCTTAGATGGCTGTCAGATATACAGAAATGGTTTGGTATCTGTGGTGCTTGCCTGCCTCTACTGACTACAGAAGAGGCTGAACGTTAGTTTAGACTACGTGCTGTGCTTGTTAAAAGCCAGTGCTGGGGGAGCTAAGTTTCTCTGCCTCAGATTCCTACCTGTAAAAGAACAGACATCATATTCTGCTCCTTGCAAGGGGGATGTGAGCATCTAAAGCTTGTGAAATGTCCAGATTAAGGAGAGAGGGCTTGGCAGAGCTGTGCAGTATGCAGGAGATACGTGCCCCTGGGCACAACAGCAAAGCCTGGGCCTCAGCGCTGGGGCTGAGGCATTTATGCAAGGACTGCAACAAGAAATCTCCTGAGGAAAAGCTGCCTTTTGAGATATCTCTTAGGACTTCTGTCATTTCAGCTTCCAGCCCCAGAGAAAAAAATTAAAATAAATAAATTCTAAAAAGAACATTAAGTGGCTTTTTCACACCTCCCATCAGGATTCTGCTGTAGTTCAGTTCTGGAAATGCAAGTTGCAGAAGTATCTCAAAGGGCCTGATGCTTATTGCTTTGCCTCAGTGATAAACTTGTGCAACCCTGCTACCATTGAGGCATGTGGGAAACTGCAGAGAGGAAATTTAGGCCAGCAATAATCTCTGCAACAACACAGTTCCTGGGTGCAGTCCAGGGCAGGAGAGCAAGCGGAGTATACTGTGGAGCGTGGAAGCAGCTTTCCCATCAGCTTCCCTCAGATTTAGTAACAATTTTCATTCTGGTTCTCCATAAACAATGAGAGTGTTTCTCTGGACAATCAGATTTATGACAGCCAAACAGAAACAATGCTGCTCTCCAGGGTATGAGATTAGATTGGAATAAAAGGATCCATGATCTGCATTGTTTTATTTCGGAGTGGGAGCATGTAAAGAAAGCCCTCTGCCCCTCACAGCAAAGTTCCCTGATGCCTATCGCTTGAGTCATTCACCTCCTCCTGGCTATCACTCACTTTGCGGGCACTGTGATTTAAAACTTCCTCTTTGCTCAGGAAAAACCCGGCCTATAATTGGACTCTGACGTGCATGTCCGCTGAGTCTTTGGGATGGTCTCGGATCTTTTCTGCAGCCTCCGTGCCTTCTGGCTGCTTCCCCAACTGAAGGAGCCAGCAGCTGCCTTGCTGCTACGTGCAGCCTCTGGTATATGCCCTCCTGCCCACAGACCTGTCTCTGCAGGAAAGCTCTCCAGAGCTTTTAAAGCTGTTGACACAGGGGAATTAGCTCTGCTTCTGTTTCACAGATGAAAAATTAAATGACTCGCCCAAAGACCATGTGGTGAGTCCATAGTGGAGCTAGAAATAGAGGCTGGCTCCTTTCACTCAGAATCCAAAAGCCTGAGCTCATGGTGGCCCCATGTTTCCCCTGGTAGCATTTCCACAAGAAGGTAGGAAGGGGTGAGTGACAGCTCACCCCGTTGACAGACAGCTCCCGTCTGGTGCAAGTGGCTAGATCTGTCACTCAGGAGCTGGGTTTCTGGAGCACTTGAGATTCTCCTTTTGGAGCCAGAGCAGGAACTGATCAGCACAGGGCACTCAGGAAGCGCTCTTCCCTGACATTTAAGAAGGCATTTAATATTTGACCACTCCAGGGGCTGAAGAGAAGGTGCTGATTAGAGTCTGCAAGCGTTTGGTACTGGCTTTTATATTTGCTTAGTTTGGTGGATTAGCCACAGGACGTGGTGTGAGCATTTTGATGATGCAGAATTTAAGGCTGATCCCTGGAGCTGACGAAATGTGAGATGGGTTAAAAGCATCAGCGTGAGTGAGATTTCATGCTTTCTTCAGTATTTATGGCTTGCCAGCTATTTTAGTTTTGGCTTGTTTTTTAATAGCAACCCTTCACGGGCAGGTCATTTTTTAATCCAACTTTATTATTTTGCTTCTATTTCTTTTTGTAAGATTTCCACCTCCCTGTGAACTTCAACTGCAACTTTGATCTCCCTGAAGACCTCTGTGGTTGGTCACATGACTTGGCAACGGGTTATACGTGGTCTGTGCAGCCTACAAGCACCTGGATGGGCAACTCTGAACCAAGCTCTGAGACTGTGCCTGGTAAGACGGTTAATACCGTACCAAAGCAGGGAAGAGGGAGCTGATGGGGCTTTCTCCGTGTGAACAGTATGACTGATTATTGGACAGCTGTCGAGAGTTGTGAAGGCTGTGCAGAGCTGAACGTTTTCTTTTGTGGAAGCTTTCAGATGCTTTGCTGTGTGGTTCATGACTTATTTATAGGTCTGTGACCGCTGGCACCGAGTTATACTAACTATCCTCTTGAGATAGCCTTGAGTCAGACACTGGGCTTTGAACCCCCTGTGGCTATGAAGGTTAGCCCAGGCTCTGTTCCACATTCTGATCCAAACATCTTCTGTAGGACCCAGTGCTTTTTCTGCAGAATGCATTTCCTCTTTTGTTAGAGATGCATTTCTTCCTCCCATATGTTGCTCGGGTTGCCTATAGTCTTCAGCTATTCTGCACTCCGGGCTTGCATAGGCTGGATTTCAACCTCCTCCAAGTGAAAGATGAGCTAAGCCCTAAAAATGCTGAAATACGCCAGCTTCTTGCTGTTTGACTTTTGCTCTTTTTCTCTACTGTGCTTTAGAAGCAGAAGATTTGCATGAGCATGGCAGAGCCTAATGTATGGAGGACCTCACTGAGATGTGCTGGCATGGGCTGGAAGGGAGCTTGCCTCTGGCAGTGTGGTTGATAGATCAGGTTCTTCAGCCTCACATCTTGGAACTTGCCCTGGGACTAGTGCCCTTGCTTTACCCTTACTGACTTTGTGGCACGGGTGGCATGAAGAACATTTGCCAGTTTCCTTGTAACAGTTGACTGCATCACCGCAGCATCGCTTCTCTTCACTATCAGTCATTGCTTATCAAACTCAGGGCTCCCCCAGGGAGAGCTGGCTGATCTTACCTGTCTCCAGCTCTGCTCCGATGCCTGGTGACTCCAGTGTTTGTGTGCCATGCGCCCAGGGTGCCATGCATGCTGTGGGCTCCTCCCCGCCCTCCCCCCAGTGAGGTTGAGTCTCGAGATGCAAACATTCAGGCGAACCTGTTAGCCACCTGGCAGAGGCACTGGCCAGATTGGCAGTGCTGCCAGCCAGTTGGAAAGCCGTGCAGCCAACACCTGGTAGGCAGTGCTAAAGAGGAAAATATGTATTCCAGAAACATATGGGAAGAGGAGAATCTGCTACATCTCCACACACAAATCACCCCCACATAAATGCACACATCATTTCTCTCTTCAGCTCCTGAGGTGCTCGGCATTTTCCAAGAGACACGGTAATGCTGTTAAGTGCAACATATATGGACATCTGACAAATTCTTTGGCATGACATAGGGACACTGTGTCTGCTATGGAGAAAAATATT
This sequence comes from Falco naumanni, assembly GCF_017639655.2. Classification (NCBI taxonomy): domain Eukaryota; kingdom Metazoa; phylum Chordata; class Aves; order Falconiformes; family Falconidae; genus Falco; species Falco naumanni. Next base: position 50,752,745 of record NC_054061.1, read on the forward strand.
TTCATATTTCAAGTGTTTATCTCTTCAGCATTTGAGTGCTTCGGAAGATTAATATCTGGAGCTCAGTGCAGCCTCAGGCAACAGGAGAGAACACTTACAGCAAGCCCCAGACTTAATAACCCTCCCCATCTCTTTTGCTGTAATAATGTTTAATTAATATAAGCCTCCTGCAAGTAGGATAAAAATTACTTATTTTTATAACTCAGACTCAATTTTTCATTTCATTTCCTCTCCCTTGAGTCTCTCTACAATTAGTTGGCCATAGTTTCTTAGAAGACTGTGTCGTATGTGCGCATGCGCGTGTGTGCGCACGTGCACAGCCCGGGAGAGGCTGGTGCTGCCTCAGATGGCTCAGCAGGCAGTTTTGGGGGGGTTTTACCCTTCTTCTACCCTTTCTTCTCTTTCTTAGTCAGTTAAGAACTGCAAAACCTCATTGCTGCGGCCAGGGGAACATTCTGCTACTGAGCTCAGTGATCTAGTGCGGTGCCGGTGCGCAGAGCTCTGGGTTACGGTGCCAGGCTGAGCCAGGCACTGAAGCACGGACGGGGTGCAGGCGCTCGGCAAGTCATGGGCAGGGGAGGAGGAGGAAGAGGAGGTGGCTGCTGCAAGGGCTGAAGTGACTTGCCCACAGCGCTGGAGGGTGCCAGCAGCAGGCACCTGGCACAGGCTGAGGGTTGGTTGTTGGCACTGCCGTGGCATCAGCATCGGGCAGAGATGAGCCCTGCCGGCGGCCGTGCCGCTGCCTTGCCCATGCCGCACCAGGCTGCAGAGTGGCCAGCATGCAAAGGCATCGCTGCCCTGCCTCGCTTTGGTCCTGCTCTTAGAAATGAAGAAGACAGGACACAAAAGGAAACAACTATTTGCTTTTTTCCTCCTCACACAGCTTTTAAAAGCAACTCAAGAAACATGAAACAGAAGCGATGCCAGCCCCTCAGTGGGACAGAATCGAAGCATTGTTTAGTTCACACTCCCCCATTCTTCCCCTGCCTTTCCCTCACGTTCCCTCCAGCGTTTTGTTTCTACTTAGAAAATTCATCTTCAGACTCCAGGGAGCAAGGAATGAAAAGCCCTTGTTCGGGGTGGTCTTTTCTTGTGAATTCCCCACCCTGGGGTGAGCAGTTGGGTGAAGGAGAGCAGCTGTGCTTGGTTTAGGGGCAGGGCAAAAGCTAACGGGAACTCAAAGCTGCTGGATCCCAATTTACTCATGATTTAAAGGTGCTGGCCTGGGCTAGAAGCCTGGGCTGCTCCACGGTAGCAAGGAAATGTGCTGTGCCTTTAAGAGCCATGTGGGATGTGTTTCTACTTCTTCTGAAAATTGCAAAACAAGAATTAAAATTAAAAGGAAAAAAAAAAATAATGAAAGGAGGACCCCTGGCTCAGTCTACATGAGAGAGGGGGGGAAGGAAATGACCATGGTGAAATATCCTCTGTGAGGCACTTGATTAGAAAAGTCTGCTGAGAGACAGGCCTGAATTCCTCAGATATCTCCCGATTTCATTTTATGCGCTGTATGCAATTCCTCCTCGTCTTTGGCACGGAGGACTTCTCAAGACTGACAAGACACCCACTGCTCTCATTCCACTATTTTTATTTCCAAGATACTCTTTCAGGCAGCTCTGCATTTCTTTTTTTAGCCCTCTGTTCCTTGGGCTCTTCACACCATGGATTAGCTCCACGTCCTCTCCTGCAGGCTCCCGTTACATGTCTGGGGACCCTGTTGGTGGAAGTTGACCCAAAGTGCCCAACTCAGCAGAAACCCAGCATGGTTCCAGCTGTTACCCTGCCCTTTGCAAGCCTAGAAAATACTGTTGCTCCCTTTTCCATGCCCCCACAAGAGATTGCCAGGATTTTTCCCTCTATGGATTTTCAGATGCTTCCTATCTGTAGAAAGATTCCCCTTAGCTGCACCTAGCAAGCTTCAAGGAGCAAAAAGTTCAGGTTTCAGTGAAGTTTCGAGCCCCTTCCTGCTGCATGCAATGTCAATGTGCCATTTGTGTCAAGACAGAGAGAGGTCTTAAGACCTGAAAAGAAGTCTGGGTTGGTAAGTTGGGCACCTCAACTCTTCACCAACTCTGAATTTCACCAGGGTCTTGATCCTGAAGGGTGTAAAAATCCTGGGTTATATCCGCAGCGGGTAAGTGCAGTTGCATTGCTCTCAGTGGTGCTACACTAGCAAGCCGGCACTGAAAAGCTGGAATTCGTGTAAGTCATTTTTTTCCCCTCCAGTTTTCTTGCAGTCGTTAAGTAGATATCTTATGGCCCTAGAAGAGCACTGTGGGATCTGCACCTCCACCACACACTGCTTCTCATTTGGGGGAGCATGGCAGCAGGGTCAGAGCCCTGGCAGCACTGTGAACCCCACGGTGTTCGGATGTCGGCAGCTGTACGTGCACACGGAAAACAAAGCGATTTTAGCCTTGCGGCTCTCCAGACCGCATAGCTCTTGGGCTGGGCTGCAAAAACCCACCGAGGGCTTCTGTTGTGGGCCGTGGCCTTGCTGGCTTTGAGGGTCAGGAATGCTGCTTATTCGGGTGGCAGACGCTGCAGGGAAAAGTTTATTTGTTTCGAAGCATTTCCAGCAGAGGGGTGTTAGTAGTGCATTGAAGTTTTGTAAGAGCTATTTTTTTTTAAGGAAAACAAATGTACTTTTTTTGAGCCAATGGTGACCCTTTACCATTCCTGTGTTTTTCCCATGGGATCCTTAAAAGGGAAAGTTTCATATTTTTCCTGCGATCCATGAGAAATTCTGCCTGAAGGCCTTCATCCTACTCTGTGCAAACTAGCAGAAAGGTTTTCGTGGTGTTAATGGAGCAGGAATGGACTGAACTGGGTCTGCACTTAACTCTCATGAGACTACTCTCAGAGCTTGTGCCTTGGGGACACATTTTGACCTCTAGGGTCAATCCTGTCCCCTTTGAAGTAGGAGGGAGTTTTGCTTGTGGGGTGGTGTGAAAGTAAAGCACTTCTGTGCAATGAGTGAGCAGCTGCACACTGTGGGAAGGAGAAAGGAGGCCACATAGCTGGCTCTGTCTCTCCCTGCTCACCCCATGTGTGGTGCAGATTGCCTCTCAGCAAAGCTGTACGCAGCTCTCCTGACTTGTTTGCACAGTGAAGACAGCAAACTCTAAAAAGTCATTCATGCTTTGGCTGCCTGCAGCACGGTGGAGCTGGGATGCCCCAGCACCCAGATCACGGCAGGTTTGCTAGCATCGGCTGGGATGTGCAAGTGTCCCGGCCACGGGCTGGGGCCAGGCTGTAGCCAGGCTGTGGCTGTCCTCATGCTCGTACTGTCTTTCGTGAGAGAAGGGGCACAGGCACCATCTGCCTCTGCATTGCCAGCAAAGCTCCTGCTCACTGGGCTGGGCTGGAGGCAGAGAGGAAACCATTCTTCTGCGGCTCACCCATTTCTTCGTTGCTTGCCTGTCTCAATCCTTAGTCATTTTTTGGACCCAGACACCAGTGACACACACTGCCTATAAAACCAGGCTGGAATGCTCTTTGGAAAACAAGACACTGTCTCTCAAATCTTAACGTGTGCATCACTCCGTCACTTCGCAGCAGTGACTTGGCAGCCTGTGAGTCACAGAGCCTGGTTTAGGAAAGCATACGCATGCGTGAGCAAGCCACAATGTGCAGCCTGTGTGGTGGAAGCAATGGCTCTGTTAATGCCTTTAATTGTGCGTGCACAAACGCGGGGCGCGGGTGGATCTGCGCACACCGTTTCATGTAGGGGCACACAGGGTGCCTGCCAGGCTGGCGGTGGACTCGGCGTGGTGGCAAGCAGTTCACTTAGCATAAATGTCAGGCTCTAATTGGCATTTGGTTTGTCAGGGACACTGTGCCCTCCCTGCACTCCCAGGGGAGGCAGCAGGACTCACAATCATGCCATGCTGTTGAGGACGCGAGGCTTAATTAAGAGAGAGGATGTAATGGCCCATCCATTAGAAAGGCTCCAGAGAGCAGGTGGAGGGCTTGGTTCTGGGCAGGTGTGGGGGTTTATGCCTTTTCATGGACTGATTTAGAGTCTGAAACGGCAAGGACTTGGCAGGCTAATTAACACATAATCAAAATTGAGGGGATTTTCCAGCAGACACAGTGATCTAGTTAATATAAATATTAGTTTTACGGAGGATTGATTTCCCTCCATAAATGAAAGTCTGTCACTGGGGAGAGGCCTGTCACTGAAATTATGGTGGCAGCCTTTTGAGGTGAATTTGTATGACTTGCCAAAAAAAAATAAAATAAAATTAAAAAATAATAACTATCCAATTTCAATCTGCATATTCATGCAGCTGCCATCCCCCTGCTACCAGAGCACCCTGCAGTCACCAGGGGATCTGAGCTGATCCGCTTCCTGGGAAAGGCAAGGACTGATGCAACCTCCAGCTCACTTGCCCCGTAAGAATGGCAGGATCAGACCCCACTGGGATGTCCCCTTGGCCCTGGCACAGCATGGCCAGAGTGACATTTGGGGCTGTGCAGGCAGGTGATGGGGCTCAGACTGAAGGTGTCACCTATGGGATTTGACAGACAAGAGGTGGCTGCCAGCAGGCTGCAGCGCTGACACTGAAACACACAGTGAAACAAGCTCTGCAATGAAGAAGAGTGCGGTGACCTTTGGAGGGACATAAGTGAAGGCAATTCAGCGTGGGTCCTCCATAGGAGCAGCAGCTTGTAACTCAACCATATCCAGCAAGGTGGAAATGGGGGGGGGGGCAATCTGAAATCTCAGTAATTGCTTGTGTACATCCTGCCCGACACGTTTTGCTGGAAAACCTCCAGATGTGCTGCTGAGACCAGTGAGGGAAGGTGCTTTTCTTGGGAGAGGTAGTGAGATGCGTAGGACCCAAGCACAGGCAGGCTGACCTTGCAGAGGGGGGAAGCTGTCGTGGCTCAGGCTTGCAGCCTGACTGAAACTGCGAGGCTTCATCCCCTGCTGCCCCTAATGTCCTCTCAGATGGCTTGCTAGCAGGAGAGGACGGGTGTGCCAAGAGGAAACCACATTGGCCAGATGGTTTGTTTGCAGAGCCCAGCTGGTGATTTATCCTGGACTCACTGCCATGCACATACAAGTGACTGCCATCGTCTGGCTGGGGTGGTTGCATGTTCACGCTCCTCTGGCTCCCCTACATCCAGATGATCCCATAAGTCTTCCATGAGATTTATGCTGTAGCATCAGTTGCAAAAACCAGCAGTAGGTTAAAATGCCTGAGCAGGTTTGTTCTGCCTTTTTTGAGCCGTCACTTTGAACTACCAGTGCCAGTTCAGTGGGGGATGCAGCTGCTGTATTAGCTGAAATAGAGGCTGCAAAGCAAAGTTCTGGGAAAAAGATTAAAATGCATTTCTGATCCTGGAAGAATCGATCAGCTCATCGTTGCAAGGCTCCCTTCAAGCATTTTAGCAGGGGAAATCAGCCTGTCAGGTGCTTTCTGTGCCAAAGGCTTCCATTTACTGTATCAAACAGTGACTACTGGAACCACCAAGCTCCCACATGCTGTTCCAACAATTAGCTCCACAGTGTCCTTGTTCAGTCAGTCTCAGCAAATTCATAAGGCTTTTCAGAAGGTCCAACTAGCCACTAGAGTGATCCAGCCATTTCATCTTCAAATGACGCAGAAAGTCCTGCCTGCTTGTGCTCAGCTTTCTGCTCCAGAAACTGGTACCAGGAGCAGGAGCATGTGGTGCCCAAACCCACTGCTACTTGCAGGGGAGCAGCTGGGTTCATCACCTGAAGACTGAGCCTCCCATAGCCCTTGGGACTGCCACTGGGTCCCTGGAGAGCTCTGTGGGCCCCAGCAAGCGTTGGGTGGGGACCACAGGAGATGCAGGGCTTGAGAGGGCTCCCATGGCTCTGAAAGAGCCTGTGTGGCTGAAAGGGGCATTGGTTTTGGCTGCAGTTCAGGAGTTTCTTTGATTTCACAGCCTGATAGGAATGGGAACAAACAGGAGGTTGGTGTCATCCCTGGAAGGAGAGGTATGACTCAGAGGCACACAGGCTCTTTTGCTGAAGTGGTGGAGGCAGCTACGCTGGGTACCGCTGGCTCCCAGCGAGGGGTGCAGATCGTGGCGGGTGTCCAGCTGTACAATTAACACAGCCCCCTGGGGTCAGCTGTGGGCTTTGGTGGATCCAAGGATAGCTAACATCCCTGCACTCGATCAGGCGGCCTGAACACTGGTACCAAAAGTCGGTCCTGAACTTTGGGGACCTGGATTTGATCATTCTTGAGCCTGGCTGGTGCTTTTGTTAAAGATTTGCCTGTGAGACCATTTCAGCTGTGAGATAATCGTACGATCACTGTCTGATTTGCTCTTCTACCTTGTTTGTTGTTGCTGCTTTTTTCTTGTTGTTGCTTTTTTCTTTGAAGAGGCTTGTAGTGAATTACAAAAAGAGGATTTTAATTCAGGAGACCTTGATGACTTATTATGCCTTATCGCTCCTTAGGCATGGAGTACAGCTTGTTCATTTTTTTTTTCTTCCTCCACTTGTTTATCTCCCACATCTCCTCCTCCACTGCTACCACTCCGAGGTAAATCACAAGAACACTCCTCCATTAGAGAACGGCATGCTACTTCTTCAAGTGATTCACTCAAGCAGGAGTGGGCAAACATGCTTTCGTCTGTTTTTTCTGCTACTGTTGTTGGCATAAAGTGCCAAGTGGCCCAGGTACATTTCATAGGTGCTGGAAAGTATTGCTTGCTCTTTATGTGGCTGGTCAGGGACAGATTTGTCCTTCACGGAGCAAACTCAGTGAAAGTTCATATGGAGTGGATACGCTTTTGAAATATTTTGATCATACATCCCAGGAGTAGAGTGATGGCAAATCTTTCTGCTGTTGTCCTAAATTTATTTTAGAAAGCTGTGTCACTCATGGTACATGAAACATGGGTTTCAGCCCAGCTCTCTGGCAGTGACAAACTTGTAGCAGGGCCAGTGGCTGTGCAACCACTGATACGTCTCCCTTAGGCTGGCATGTCACCGGATTGCTGACTGTCAGCAAGGTCAGATGCTCTTTTCCGAGTGGGACGTGACTTGCGATGCTCAGGATTGGGGTTCTAAGTTCAGGTCTCTCTGGTTTAAGTTTTGGAGGTGTTTTCAGTGCACTTAGCGAACATTCTCAGTGCAGACGCTGCTCTTCTGCCATTGCTGTGGGCACTGAAGCCACAGAGGGAGCAGGGCAAGCAGGATGCAAGCTGCTGCTCAGAGCTTTGCCCGTCAAGTGGAGCAGGCTAAGACGTGGGGATGGGAAGCGACGGATCCCCAGGCATGGCCCTGGGGCAGGGGTAACCCCCCTGGGCTGCGGGGTGGCATGCACATGCTGGCATGAAGCACCAGTGACACATGCCCACTGTGTAGCATGTCCATCCCTCTGTTGAAATGCCAAATACAGCAATATCTGCTGTTGGCCTGTCTGTGTCACCTTGTACTGCAGGAACTGCAGCTGGAGCAACCCAAGGGGCTCTGTCCTGCTATTGGTCATGATGTGGGGGGAGGTAAGGACCACGTCAGCTACACGCTTGGCTTTCAGTCTGTGCTAAGGGACTCCAGGCATCCAAGCTGCAAATGGGAAACTCCTTGAGGAGGCTTCTCATCAGAGAGGGCTGGAAACCACTGATTCCAAACCAAATCAGCTGTGCCCAGGGATTTGTATCCACGGGCTTTTGCTGCTATTGGTATTCAGATCAAGTATCTCCAATTCCACTCTCAGCCTTGAACTTCTCCTGGGATATCAAACATACCAAATCTGCTCCCTGAGAAGTCACAAAAAGCATGGCACAATTTAAATGTAATATTAAAGCAAGTAAATCCCCTGCTGCATGTATTTCAGCTACCTTCAAGTTTGCAATACCCAGCTGTCGCCTGTCCCTACTTCACTTGCTGGGACCACGTCCTTCCTCTGTGCTGTGCTTTAGGGGCTGTTTTGCTGCATTACGGAAAAACTAAGAGCCAGGCCTTCATTTTGTCATGTGTATCCTCAAAACAAAACTGTCAGCTAGATCCTGATGGTGGAGTATTTACCGCTGGGGATGAAAAGAGGCAGGATGAACACAGCTTGAGATCCCCATCATAAGATGAGTTTTCAGTACCAGCAGTTAGAAAAACCCACCTCAGGCTTGTTAACTGAGCAGGCTCCCAGCGGAATAAACACACACACACACACACACACACCAATGTCATTATCATGGTGTCGCTTCTTCTGACAATAACTGTTCTTTAACTTCTCCTAATTATGCTGATCTTCAGCTTACCGCTTTCTGGTTTTGCTGTCGGTCTCCTACCAGATGGTGGTGGCTGGTGAGGGGAGCGTGCTCCTCGGTGCCCTGCCCAGGCTGCCCAGGGCACCGCAGCGGCATGGCTTGCTGCGCTCAGAGGGTGCCAGTGCGAGACCCTGCTCTTGCAGGCATGGCCGTGAGGTCCTGCCCAGCGCTGTCAAAGCTGCCTGGCAGGCGGTGAGACACTTGTTGCAAGTGGCCACAACAAATAATACGTATTTTTCTCTTTAAACAGATGGCAAGAATTACCTGCAGCTGCAAAGCAGTGGAAGGAGGGAAGGGCAGCGAGCTCGGCTCATCAGCCCCACCATCTATCTGCCCCAAAGTGCTGTCTGCATGGTCTTCCAGTACCAGGCGTGGGGCAGCAATGGAGTGATGCTGCGGGTCTGGCGGGAAGCCAGCCAGGAGCACAAGGTGCTGTGGGTCATCGCAGAAGACCAAGGGGAGGAGTGGAGGGAAGGCCGCATCATCTTGCCGAGCTATGACATGGAGTACAGGGTAAGATGCTTGGGGAAGGTGTGCTGGACCAGGCAGGCATCTCCAGCATCTTTATTTCAGCATTGCAGAGCCAGGGCCCATTCATCATTAGGGAACGTGGCTGTTTTCATTGTGTTTCTCAAGTTACCATAGTAACTAAACGACACTGTTTGTTATTCAGAGAGTGCCTGTCTTCTGCACAGACTTGGGCCTTTGTTCAGCCTGTTGCCTTTTATATTCCTCAAATCTCCCACTTTGCAAATACTTTTCTTTCTTTTTATTTTTTTTTCATTTTGTTTTGTGCATTCCCTCCCCGGTTGATGGCCATCAGATAGTCTGACCAGAGGCAGGTGCACAGCTCTAGGGAGCAAACCCAAACCCTTCAGCCAGAAGTGGGAAGATGGGAGGGAGCACAGCCCGCTCTCATGGGCAGGCAGCAAACAGCCCTTCTCCAGCCTCGGCTGCAAGTGCTGATGGGGGAGAAGGAAGAGGGCATGTGGGCTCCTTTGTGAATCTACTTCTCACATACCTTAGACCAGATCAGAGGGCTGGGTGCAGCCCTGTCCCCCTCTCAGATCAGTGGAAGAGAAGGGATGAGCTGGAGGGAGCCCTGCTGCTTGCCGCAGCCGCCGGAGCCCCTCTGGCACGGCCGTGCTAGCACCCCGTGGAGAGGCTGCTGCTTCCAGGAGTGCCTTTGGCGTGGTTAGCCCTTCTGGGCAGCGTGCCGTTTGCCAGGGAGCCAGGGCTACTGTTGTCACTTGTTAATGAGCATCAGCATGGCATCCAGCAGCCTCCAAAGCAGAAGGAAACGTACTCGCAGGCTTGAGGCAGCACTTTGATGACCACTGCGGCAGGGAGCCTTGCTCCAGCTGGCTCCCAGCCCCAACCCTGACCTGGGGTGCTGCCGCTCTCAGGCCACTGACCCCTCCAAACTGCTGCCTCCCGCATGGGTTGATGGCTCAAACTTGGAACTAACAGCTCTGACAGTGTCCCCCGCACAGCCAGGTGGCAGCCCTTCAGGGAGGTGTCGCTGCAGGCAGGCATGGGTCTGGGCCACCCAGGCACCCCAGATGAAGGGGGGCACCTAAAATGTGGAGAGGAGGTTTGTGAAATACTTAGCCCTAGGTGACTATTTGGACGCTCAAGAATAGGCAGGGAGATATAAAGCAAAAGCTTTGCACTGGAGCCGTGTGACTAGTTTGCATGTGTGTGTTTGGCTTTATCATAAAATACCAGTAAACGCAATATGCCTTCAGATAAGAATGATGGGCGCTGGCTGACTACTTTGTGCGTTAAATGTGAATGTACTGGCATTAGCTAAATAACAGCATCATTATGTAAATAATGCAAGTCTCTCCACTCAGCAGTTCTTAGAGCTAATGACTATTTATTTTTGCAGATACATTTTGCCTGTGATTAAGTACGAATAAATTGACCCTTCTCCTCTAAATTTTCAATACTTCTTACATAATGTTGATGGGAACAGCACTTTACAGTTAATGTAGCTGTGCATCTTGTGTCCTTACCTTCCTTTTCCTGATCATAGCCCAGTTAATACCGTGGGCCAAATCTGCTGCTGCTGTAAGTCAGTGTTATGCCACTTGCATCACTTCTGCAAGGGCCAGGGGGTCGCCTGCGATGCGGAACATTGATTTATTGAGTTTTTATTCCATGCAAGCGGCATTTAATTGAACAAATTGCAAGCCGAGTGCTGCCAGGCCAGGTAACGATCTCTCTGCTGAACCCATCTCTGCAGAGCACCTTTCCCTGGGGAAGGGGTGGCAGAGGCAGGGCAAGGAAGCAGCACTAGTCTCAGGTCGTCCGCAGGTGTGCAGGGAAAGCCAGGAGCAGATTTCTTACCCTTTCCCCCAGGAGCAGCAGCCACTCAGTGCCTCCCAGCTTAGCACTGACATTTCTGTCCTGATTTCTCACAGATTGTGTTTGAGGGAATTATACACAGCGGCCACTCGGGAGAGCTCGCCCTTGATGACATCCGGCTGGGCACCGACATCCCGCTGGAGAACTGCATGGGTACGTGCTGGGGGGGCGCAGGGCAGCTGGGGCTGGAGAGCCTTCGCTCACGGGCTGCCAGTGGGCCACTTCTCACCTGCCTGAGTTACTGGGAGCCTCTGGATCTCAGCTGGGACTTTCGTTGCCCATGAACAAAATGAGGGGCCACTCAGTCTCTGGGGGACAAGGGCTCTGGCTGCATTGGTGTGAGAGGCAGGAAGCACATCTCTGCTGTGCAAGGCTGGTAGAGCAGCTGAGGGTTTCCAGGGGACTGTTCTATGTGATAAGGACATACACCAAATTTAAAAGGAAAGTGCTGGACAAAAGAAATCAGCTGTCCGTCAGTATTGGATGCTTAGAGGGGCCAATGAGTTCAAAAGGAGTCTTCTCTAATAAGAAATAAAATAGCAGAGGGGTTTTACAACAATGTTAACAGAATAACAAAAGGAATTTTTGTCCTAGAATTCACCATTCCCCAAACCAGGCCAAAAGCCAGGTGGATTCATTCAATGTGAAAGACAGAGAGGACTTTAAAAAAAAGAAGTGGAAAAAGTACGTTTTAGCGGTTTGCTGGTGGGGCTGTTGCCCTGCCCTGTTACTCTAGCCAGCATATCCATGCACACCCTCTGATGGCTCTGGTCACTGTCTAGCTTGGATTTGGATTTAGAGCCATCCCAGTTGTGCATGGGACCAGCAGTATTCAGTTAGTGGGATCTGTGCTGAGAGCTGCCCACAACAGCGAGGCCCTGCTCTTCTGCATGACCTGGGGGAGGTGCGTTTCATGGTTAAACACCCACAAAGTGTCCAACCAACCCATCCTGAAGCCAGTGGAAAAAGTCAGGTGGAGCAGAGCCTCTCTCCCTTTGGGCTTTGAAAGGCCCCATTCAGTGAAGCTGCTCTCCTCTCCCTCACCGAGGGAGGGGAGGATCCCAGTGCCTCCTAAGCCAGGTGGGGCAGAGCCTTTCTTCTGAGGGGTATATCTCAGGGGAGGAGCCACGGGACAAATGGTGCCCGGGAAGGTCTGGTCCCATCACTTGTCACCCTGTGCAGGCAGGCAATGGTGAAGATGGTGCAGGAACCAGCATTAATAATAGAACAGAGGACTGGGGCTGCCCCAGAGGTGCTCTTGAGCACCGTCGGTCCTAGTTTCTTTGATGCTTTGAACTCTGCTTGTCTTCCATCTGCCAAAGGAGCTAATACTCCGTATGTCAAATTCCCGGTATTTAAAGCTTGACAGTGGTGTTTTAATCCCTTGCCTTCTATAGCATTAAAAAGAAGCAAGAGTGATGATTAACGCTAATAGAATTTCCTATCTAACGTCTTTTGAGCTCAGCAATTCACCTAGCTCCAGTGTTACTGTGTCTAGGGCCTCATGAACCTAAACCTTAATATTTCAAAACAAAAGCATTAATAAATTATAAAGTTCATGTGTTGCCAGCCCTAAAAATAACAACAAGCTGCTACACAAAATTATTTGTCCCATTCTAGGAAGCTGAATGTGAATCTTAAAATCTATAGGGATAGTTTGTTTTAGGTCACTTCTAACAAAGGGCTCCCACTGCAAACTTTAACATAACTCATGGGTCATTTCCAATGTCACCAAAATAATAATGAAACGGTAGAGATACATTGCTGCACTCTCTCTCTCAGAGCCACGAGAACGGCTGACTCCAGCACAGGCTACTGTTTTCTCAAATGTAATCCTGGGAAGTAATCTGATTCCTTCTTAGCGTGAAAGAACACTAATAAGTCACAATAATTTTTTCCTTTGACAAATGTGTCGTTTGCATTCTGAACTTGAGTGATGATTTCATAGCACTCTGTAGAGCCAGAGTCTGCTTCTGTGACTCACAGGCACAATGCAGAAGTAATCTAAAAATAATCAGAAGCCTATTACTTCTGCGAGAAAGTAATCAGTAATAAGTACCGATTATTGCTTTTCGGATCCAGTAATTTGTAATGGGTTTCTTCAAAGTATCTTGAAAGGAGAAAAAAATCACTTGCCTTTGTTTCTTGTCACCGTGAGGTGGAGGAGGAGCATGGCATGGATGTCCAGGAGCAACATAGTTCCCATGTGAATAACGATGCCAGAGTTGAGCCAGAACCTGAATTGCTCTTGGAAATTTTGGACGGGGGTTGGGGTTTCATCACTGGGCCAGGTGGAGCTTTGTCTTTGGATGACTCAGGCCAGCCAGCTGAATCCAAATGACCCTCAACCTCAGACATATTTTTCTCTGAATTCTATGTCTGAGTTGAAACATACTGTGCCTGGTCAGTCCCCAGCTGAGACAAGGTTTCTCCCTATCCTGGTGAGGTTGGCTAGCACCCCACACTGTTCCCAGCCAGTGGCTTCTGTGGGGCACAGCCACATGCCTGCTCCACTCGGCTGCTGCACGTTGATGGGAGACATGAGCTGTGGCCTTGTCTGTGATATTCCCCTCTTTAATACTGGGTTTTGGTTTTTTTCCTTTGCAGAACCCATCACAGCTTTCCCAGGTGAGAACTTCCACTTTCCAGGTAAAACTGCACTTCTCTTGGTGGTTTCTTTCTGCTGGCATGGGCTTTTATGTCAAAGGAAAGCGATGTGCGTGCTTGTACAAACAGCAAAAGTTCTGAGCAGTGATATGTGTGTGCTAAACCTCCCCTGCCGCAGCAGCAGGAGGAGGTGGCACCCTCTGACTCCCGCTAGGTGACAAGGGGCAGGCAAACAGACAAGTCCCACCGTCCTGGGGCTGAACAGCATTAGGAAACCTGCCATCATGGGGCACCTGGCCCCAAATGGGAAGGCAGAGAAGTAAAGGGTTGTTATCAACTGACTTAAATGAAAAACCTGTAGCCAATTAAAAGTGAAATGAGGTGTCAATGACTTAGATCAGTGTGGGGGGGAGGCTGGTTATAGATGCTCTGGCAGTGGTGGTGTTCAAACTGCTGGGGAGGGAGCGTGGGGCTGGTCTGCATGGAAGGGGAGCTGGGAGGTAGAAGTGGGAGAGCAAACTGCCATGAAGAGCTCTGAAGGTGACAGTCAATAAAAGGAAAACAAGGTGAAATGATGCATTTAATAGCTTAATACTAGCCTGGAGGATAGAAACTGGCATTTCCCCGATCAAGCCTACAGAGTAAGAGAAAAGGTGAGGAACTCAGAAAAACTGCCTTGCTCTTTGAGCAGTCAGTGGGGATGCTGTTTGTCTTGCTCTGGGCTGGGAAAAGCTGTCTGCTTTTGCGGGGAAGAACGGTTTAGTGTCTGAGGGGGTTTTTTCCCCACATTTTGATTTTGGGTTTTGTTTTCCTGCCCGCCCCTTCAGGAACATGTCTGGGTGTTGTGTTGTGATGAAGAGCAAACTTTGGGCTCCCCTTAACTTTGAAAGTTGTTTTGTCAGTGCAATCAATGCGCCCTTTGCTTTCACTTGGACATGACGTCCATATTCTTCACATCCCCTACTCTGCTGGTGGGCTGCAAGATATGGTTGGGCTCTACCCTAGAAGCAGCTGCGTTTCTGTGCGTGGTGAAACTGTCTCTGGTGGGCTTGTGTGTGGCAGTAAAGAAAAAGTAGATGCTGAGACTGAAGTGACATGCACACCTCCATCCGTGGGGTGCGATGCAGGCTGCGGAGCATTACCAATGGGAGGGACATGCATAGGGTGTAACACTGTCTTTCACAGTCATGCCCATACTGTAATAACTAGGAATTTGGGTTTGCTTGTTTGTAGGCTGCATATTTATCGGCTACTCAGGCTTGTGGTGTACTGAAAATCTGCTGCAATATTCTCAGCTGACAGTTGAAGCCTCACAACCCTTCCTTACTTACGCTGTTGCTCTATGTTCTGGTCTGGTATCTGTTTTGCAGACACCACCCTTATGTTTTGGAGCCTGTAACATGCATGGCAATCTTCAGTTTGAACATCCCTCTGAGTCCTCAAATTGAGTCTGTCCCAAAGCCCAGTTAACTCATGTTGTTTCATTTCCTCTTCCCCCCACGCCCTGCTGCCTGTATAGCTTCCATTTCCCCATCATGTTCCCCAGGGCACGCTGGCTGTGTAGGGACAGCGTTTGCTGTGCCCAGCACAGTGAGATCCCCAAGCACCACAGGCAGATGCTTGTTGCAGGCTGTCGTGGTTTAACTCCAGCTGGCAACTAAGTACCGCGTGGCCACTCACGCACTCCCTGCCACCTCCCCCAGCAGGATGGGGAGGAGAATCGGGGAAAAAGGTAAAACTTGAGGGCTGAGATAAGAACAATTGAATAATGGAAATAAAATGAAAATAATAATAAGCAACAAGAACAATTGTAATGAAAAGGAGGGAGAAGGGGAGAGGAATAAAATCCAAAGGCAAAGGAAAAAAGCCCAAGTGATGCATAATACAGTTGCTCACCACGCTCTGACTGATGCCCAGCCAGTCCCCGAGCAGCGATCTGGCCTGCCCTGGCTAAGTCCCCCGGTTTATGTATTCAGCATGACATTTTTATGGTATGGAATATCCCTTTGGCTAGTTTGGGTCAGCTGTCCTGGCTGTGTGCCCTCCCAGTTTCCTGTGCCCCTCCAGCCCTCTTACTGGCAGGGCCCAAGGAACTGAAGTCCTTAACTTGGTATAAACATCACTTGGCAACAACTAAAAAAATCAGTGTGTTATCAACATCATTCTCATGGTAAACCCAAAACACAGCATTGTACCAGCCGCTGAGAAGAAAATTAACTCTATCCCAGCCAAAACCAGGACACAGGCACTCTTCCCCTTCACACAGGAGCTTGCTAGCTTGTGCCAGTGGGGTCCTGCCCATTGCTAGCTCCCTCAAGGACATCCTAGTACTGGTCACGTAGGGGAGAAATTGCAGCAAAAGGTTGAAAAGGTTTCCCAGGCTGACAGGAATAGCTTGAACAGAGGGATGGAGTGACCATGGAAAGAGCAAAATGCAGAGGGAAAAGACGAAGTGAAGGTGAAGATTGGAGATTGCAAGATAGTAATTAAAATGAGAGCAAGACAGAGGTTTCCAACAGGAGAGGGTTAAAGGAGGGGAAGAAGTCCCTGGCTGGAGAAAAAAAGGGAGCTGGAGAGGAAAGGCTGTGCAGGAAGTGGAGAAGTTCTGTAGCCCCCACTCCTGCAATTACATGATGAGCTGAAAAAGTCAGATGCCATTAAAAATAATAGCAAATCCTTCCTCTACTGGGCTTGGGAGCAAAGCTGAAAATATGCACCTTCCAGGCTCCAGGATCACAAGGCAAATAACAAAAAGAGAGAATTGCGTGGGTGGAATATCTTTCAGCTAGTGGGTCGGGATCTTACAAGACCAGTCAAGTGTGCTTAAACTGTGCTGCATTTGAGACTTGACGTATCTCACCCTTAAAGAAAAGGTATAACAAGTGGCTGGAAGCAAGGAGTTATATAAATATCAGGTTAAAAATAAAAGACACGTTCCAAAGAGTGTGGAGACAAACCATGGGGAGAATTTGCCTTCGGGACCTCTGCATTCTCCCACACTGGGTACCCTGAAATCACGACAGGGATATTTTCCTGGAGAAATGACACGTAGCAATTAAGGGGTTGAGGCTCACACTGGTTTTGTGGTATTCAGGTTAGATGAGTGTAATACTCTCTTTCATCTGTGCCATCTATGAAAAGTCCAGCTGTATTGCTTGTCCACACCAGTTAATGTCAGTGATTTCAGAGAGGAATATGAGCTGTGACACTCAGCAGTGGCAGAGCAAGGCAGGCAGCCCTCTAGGAAGCTCTCTGGAAAAGATTTTCTCCGTTTTTTTTCCCCTAGTGACTTTTGCTCTTGCTTCTTTTGAGTTTTGATTTTTGCTACACAGTTCTAGAACTGGTCCCTGTAGAGTCTCCCCTGTTGGGAAGAGGAGGGGGATGTACCTGGCCAGACTGAAGGTGTGACCACAGCAGCATACCCATGTGAAATCATCCACCCTGTAGAGATTAAATCAGGTTTCCACTGACCGGTGTCCCAAGCTGTGCATAAATCCAGCACCCACAAACTTGACAGCAACAGCAGGAGGCATTTCTTTGTTAAGACAAGAGTCTTAGTGAGTAAATGAGGAAGGGCGCGTTTGTGTGTGTGTGCACGTGTGTGAGAAGGCAAAGGGGAGTGGAAAAATTATTGGGTTGAGAAGATAGATTTTTTCTTTTCCATCTCCCTGAGCAGAGAACTTTTCCACTGATACAAGAGAAAACTTCCAGAGAGCAGCAGAGCCAGTAAAAACAGAGCAGATAACATCAGCGCTGTGTGCTGAGTGGATGGGCAGCTATATTTAGTGGCTGACAGTGTAAGGAAGAGCAATCATTAATGCTGGGAATTGGCTTCGTTAGGGCTTAGAGACAACTGAATGTGATTCCTTAATGACTTCAGTTGCTAAATGAACTCTCCAGATTTCTGCAGTCTCCCCAACAGGGCCCTGAGGTGCGGAAACAGGGTCGAGGTGGGGTTCTGCACCACCCCTCACACTTGCAGCCCTGGCTGCTGCATGGGGACATCTGGAGTGGGTCAGAGCCAAGTAGAGGTTGTCTTGAACCAACAGCTGCCTTGAAATCCCCCAGGGATCCTTCGCACAAGTGGGATCATCTGGGGTGCATCACGCTGCCTCCCTCCATGCCCAGGCAGGCAGAGGGCAGAGGTGTGTGGGGAAGGGGCAAGAGGTGCCAGCTGGGCACCATGGCACATCCTCCTCTATGGCCAGACCCACCCTTTGTACTCCCAAGCCCTGCACCAGGCAATGTACAGCCATCAGGGGCCATGGAAACCTTCCCTTCCAATTCCCAGAGGAGAGCGCTGCTCCCCCACAGGCTTGGGAGCCATTAGCATCCTGACACCAACCCCCTCTCCCCACCACAGTTTCCACCGGCAGGGCCCGATGCGTGTCAGTGATGTGAGAGGCTGTTTGCCTGTACATCCCTCATTGGAGCAAGGCCATGTAAGCAGAGACTGTCACTGAGTGTAAACACGAGTGGCCTCTGCACAGTGAGCAGCGCCGTGACCTTCCCAGGGGTCAGCCCCGTGCCCCAGCACTGTCAGGCACAGGCGAGGTGTTGCTGATCCATCAGGGATGGTGGTGGGTCCTGTACGGGTCTGGGGCAGCTCGGCCGGCTGGATCTGCGGTGGGAGGCAGCTGCGGGTTATCCCTAAAGCTCAGGGCGGTGTTGAACATGGTCACCCTGGTGGCAGCCCCCATGGGGTGTCCCACACTGCTACCCCCTGTGCAGCTGGGAGAGGAGCAGCAGCTGCTTGGGGATACACAGGGATGTGCCACTTCTGTTCCCCCATGCCAGGGTGGCTGGTGGAGGTAGAGAAGGAGGTCGGAGGGCTGTCTGCACCCTGCTTTCACCACCCCCAGCACACAGCCCAGCCTGTGTACCCCCTTCCCCAGGCACCATCAGGGGTAGAGAGGACAGGGCCACCCCCATTCCTGGCAGTGAGGGGTGACTGGGGTGAGATGGGGCGAGGGCGGCGTATCTGGCAGGTAGCCTTCCCCTGAGACATCCGAATTTCTTGCCTACAGTGACAAATATGTGGGTGGTTCTCAGCCTCCTGCTCTGTAAAAGCAGGATTTGTCTTGCCTGCATGGGTTTTTTTTTCTTGGTTTTGAGGGGGGTTTTGTTATACCTATGCATCTGGGTGCAGTGTTCACTCTTACTCCCTGTGCCTGGATTTTGGGGGATAGGGAGGGGAGGAAAGCCTTGTGACTGGCAGAGGAACCATCATTTTGCTTCATCTTGTGTGCCACTAGCAGCAGAAAAGCTGTCACCATCCCAAATTCACCAGCCAGTGGCTCTGCTGGTAGGTAGGGCAGTGCTTGGAGGGAGGGCGGGGAGGCCATGCCACGAGATGCCTTTGCTGCTAGCAAAGCTGGGTGCATCCTGCACCGTTTTGTCTTTTTCCCTTGGCATCCTCCAAGACTGCTCAGGAAACCAAACTGGAGCTTTCCAAAAATTCGGAGCTTCCAAAATTCTTCTTGCCAGCATCTAGCTAGAGGGCTGCCCCCGCCAGCGGGCCAGGGGCAAGAGGAGAGGCCGAGGGGGACGCGGGGGTCAGCGTGTACGGCAGCAGAGCGAACCCTTCAGAGAGTTTCCCCTCCTTTGGCCCCCTTGAAGCAGCCAGTAAATACATGTGGTGCAAAAGTGCATCTCTCGCAAGTTATTTACAGCTCGCCCTCGAGAGCAGGGCTGGGGAGTGGGAGCAGCATGTGCAGGAGGAGCGGTGCAGGGCTGGTCTGGGGCCGTGGGTGTGCGCACAGGCACCGGCTGCCCGAGGCGTGTGTGTGCATGCTTCTGCGGACTGGCAGCGAGCTGCTGTGCGGCTGAGCACCAGATGTGCGCTGAGCTGTCCCGGGATGACCCGGGAAGGGAGAGAGCGCCTTGCAGCCCTGCCCTGCGTCACACCGCAGCTGCAAGAGAAAGAAGGGTTAGCCATCACCGGGCTGAGCCTGGGCGCTGCCTGCCCTCGAATTCAAGGCAGGCAGGTGCTTTTCCAGCCCTCCCTAGGTGTGTTTGCTTTATCAGCATGAATTCCTAGTCCTGACTTGCTTAAGCTGCAGAGAGCATGAGTTTCTTACGTGAGCATTGGGTTGAACTTCCCAGCCTCTGCCGTGTAAATAATCATAACCATCCTTTCTTGCTTTAAAAGATAATAAGGAAATCTGTAAGTCTGTGAATGGGGCGCCTGGTGAGACCTGATCTGTGTGCAGAGCACTTTCAGAGAGAGATCTTCTTCTCTGTCTTTTCCGCAAGAATGACAAATGCTTCTCCCTGTAATTTCTTTCCCGGTCTCCTGTGGTAACTTCCTTGGCCATCTGAGATTACTCTCTTCCTCCAATTAGGAACGTGATGTGTTTTGTCACTGCTTGACAACATCTGCCATGTAGAGACAAAACCAGGCGGCTGATCTGGAGAAGGCCAAAAAAAAGAAGGGGAAAAAACATTCGTTGATGCCAGAAATAACAGTAATAATAGCGTGCATATGGAATTTGTGTTGCGATCCAGGCAGCCTAATTAATTAAAAGGGAAAAAAAAGGCCCTTGAATATGTGGGCTCAGCAAATGCCAGGCTGTGCTCCCCGCCAGGAGCACGCCCCGTATCCGGAGGTGGCCCTGGGACTTCGTGTTACTCCGTGCTGTACTCTTGAAAGCATGTGTGTTTCTTTTTGTGCGTCTGCATGCCTCCCACCTAGCAACCCTGTTCTGTGTCTCCTCCCCAGGGGCAACCCTCCTGCCAGGGACCGAGCCCACAGTGGACACGGTGTCAGTGCAGCCCATCCCAGCCTACTGGTATTACGTTATTGCCGCCGGAGGTGCTGTTGTGGTGCTGGTCTCCGTCGCGCTGGCCCTTGTGCTCCACTACCACCGGTTCCGCTATGCGGCCAAGAAGAGCGATCACTCCATCACCTACAAAACCTCCCACTATGCCAACGGGGCCCCTGTGGCCGTGGAGCCCACCCTAACCATAAAACTAGAGCAAGACCCCAACTTGCGCTGCTGAGAGCCGAACAGGAACGAGAGAGCAAACAAAACACAAAACAGACAGACAGACAGAAACTAAGACTTCAAATACGTTGCCTCAGTTTTGCACTTTTTTCCTTACCTAGCATACGTGTGAACTCTTAGACATCTCCGTCCCTTCTCCGTTCCCCCAGCCCTCCCCGATTCTTTTACAAACTCTAAACTAATGCTGCATCTTGGATCGCCAGAAGAGACACACCGCCCCTTCACTTCAGAAGTGAACGCTCCCTTTCGATAACTTTTCAAGGAGTCTTGGGGTGTTGGGTGGGGGTTTTTTGTTTTGTTGTGTTCGTTTGTTTGGGGAATATTTTTTTGTCGGTAGGCTTGTTTGGTTTGTTTTTATCTCCTCCCAGTAGGCAACCTGCAAGGAAACTTGATGGCAAGCCTGGAAGCTTGTGTGCGTGGCTTGTGCGTGTGAGTGCGTGCTAAATCTGTGTCTGCGAGTGTGCATGGGAGTGTGCTCGTCTGACTGACTGAATGTATCTTTAGAAACAGCCCCGTTTTAATATTTGCTTGTTGTTGCTTCTACTTGCACAGGGAATGCTTTTTTATTATTATTATTATTTTTTATTATTATTTCTCCCCCTTCCCGCCTCCCCTCTGGAAGGTCTGGGACGTGTTTGTGGTGAATACCCTGATTTGTTTACTTGGGGAAGAGAGCAATGCTTTTTTGTTGCCTTATCTAGCTTTGGCTGGGTTTCTTGTTTGATAGCGTTAATGTCTCGGGTGCAAAATGAGAAGAAGAGGCCAGGCTGGACAGTAGGAATGTCCACCTCAGATGGCTAGAAGAATCCAGAGAGGTTCATAGACATCCAAAAAGTAAGATCTCTCCATCTTATTATTTCTGCAGCCAACATGATAACACAGCCATTGTTTGGAAGTGGTGGGGAGGATCCCTCCTCTTCCCCCACCCGCAAGTGAATCTATTTGAAGTTGCCTTATATTAGAGAAGCTCATAATGAATGTTTTGTTTGTATCTTTTAAAGCCAGCCTTAGGGTAACACATAGACTTCAGCAGGTCTAAGGTGGATGCTAAATACTGTAGTTTCTTGGGAATTGAAGGTTTATTTATTTTGTAAGCATCCTCCTCTGGGTGCTGATGGTTTTGCTTTTACACAGGGAAGGGGGAGAGGGCTCCTTCTTGTCTTTCTACTAGAAATGTTCAAGGGACAAGTATAATTCCCCTTTCTGGGTTTTGGGTTTGGTTTTTTTTTTCTCCTCTGCCCAATTCATAGCTGCTGAATCATAAAAATTGCCAGTTGACTTTCTAGAATGTCAATTAGTTTTCCGTTTGCTAATGTTCTGCTTCTTAAAGCATCTAACATCTAGCAAGCAAAGCCTAGCAGGCGCACCTGGGGGGCCCAGCTATTGCTGCTGCTTTAACCAGGGAGGCGAGATGGAGCCTCCAACACGCCTCCGACTGTTGAATGGCCCAGCGTATTGTAGTGGAAATGCCTTATATAAATTACTGAATGATGACATGCAAAAGTGGTTTGAATCGTTAACTCTAATCTGTTTGCAGGCAAAAAAAAGTACCTCCAGTGAGCAAGGTTCTCCATCTTGTTTGTGTTCATTTGTGATGAGTGATCAGATTCCCTCCCCACTCCTAAACTTGCTAGTGCTCCCCACCCCTCCTTTGTCCATGAATATTGCATAAAATGAATCGAGACAAGCAGCTCTGTTAAATTCCCTGCCGTCTTGAGCTTCCTTTTGGTCTGGGGAAAAAGTGGAAACACAAATGGTGCTGTGCATATGTGGTGTTGGCCCCTATTGCAGCGGAGCCCTCTCCCCAGGGGTTCTCTGTAGATGGGGGTGTCGCTCTCCCCTCCCTCCTGCCTTTATTCATGCAGCCTGTTTCAGCTCCTCATGCTGCTCACAGATTTCAGCAGGACCCCCTCAGCTGCAGCAGCAAGTGTCTAAAGCATGCAGGGAGCACAGAAAAGCCCAGGGTGATTTGGCATGGTGAGCATGGTAGGGGTGGTGGGTGCTCGGGGCAGCATCCCACCGGGGCCTGGCTCCCAGGAACTTTTTGAGGGACATGCCTGTCCCAGCAGAGCTGGAAGGGAGCCTGGGGGTTCCTGTCACCTTGCAGGCAGTGCCCCCAGAGAGGGGCTTCCAGGGCCAGTGCACTTTCTCTGTAAGCCTCCTCGTTACACTGGTGTTGCATACGGTTTGTGATGCGAAACCCCACCCCTCCTCAGCCAGCCGCACATGAGAATATATGAAGTAAGGGCATGTGCTTGCTGCGTTTTCAGGTCAGCCCAAGCCATGTCAGCAGATAGTACCGTCATGTTTCCAAAGTCAGTTCAATCTCCCTAGGTCAGACGATCCCCTCACTTCAACCAGGTTTGCCCCCATGAACTTAGCCAGTGTGCATCGGTGTGTCAGAGAGGAATGTGGCAAGGAATGTGGCACCCTGTCTTTCAAATGGAAATCACCAAAGACAAAACAGAAGGTCACTTCGAGATTTTTATTCCCAGATCTCCCCCGCTCCTCGAGCCCTTACATCCCCAGCATTGCCCAGTTGCCTGTGTGTGAAAAGTATCTTGTGGAAATTTGAAACTCTTTGAAGATGTATTGTGTGGAATGTAATAAAATGATGATATTTTTATACAAATATTTGGGGTTTTTCTTCCTTATTCTTTCTTTGCTAATAAGAACACTGTCAGCTGAAGCAAAGTGGCCTTTCAAAACTCCATGTTTTCTTTTGGAGCATCAGGGCTATTTTCTTTAGCAAAGTGAAGTGCCTATTCCTGCTGGGCGCAGCCCCAGCTCCCAGCAGCGCAGCTGGTGTGTGCACCCTGCCTCGCTGCGCTCAGGATTGGGCCATTAATAGCAGCTTTTAGATGCATTACATTTGTACCAGTCCTTAGTGGGAGTTTTGGGTGGCTGGATTGACACTGGGGATTGTTTGGGGATTTTGCTAACGTTGCTTAAGTGCTAAATTGCTCAATGTGATTATGCAGAATTTCTCCTGCCAGGACCGGGAGACAGGACATCCAACTTCCCAGGGCCCCGGGGGCCGGCTCGGCTGCCAGCTCAGCTGAGCCGCGCGCTCTGTCCCTGAGAACAACAAAAAACCGGGTAAGCCATTACCAAAAGGCAATGCATTCCTCTTCTGGGAATCCTTGCCGGGCCTCTGCATGTCGGACTGCACAGGAGAACTGTGTGGGAGCATCCCGGGTGTCACAGCACTGAGGGTTTGGAGAGGTGTGTGTCCCCAGCCTTCCCTTCACCTGAGTCCTCCCACCTTGTTATAGGGACCTCTGCTGCAGCATCGCTCTCCTTCCTATCTTTTCTAGATGCACCTCATCTCAGACGAGTCAGCAGCATCACGTTTCATGTGAAATATATTTTGCTGCCAGTTTGAGAGGTTTTTATTTCCCTCCTGCATTTATTTTCCTTCTGTCGTACTCTTTACCCTGGCATACAGCTCAGCTTTTCAATGAAACTTCCTGGCTTTACTAGGAATTCGGGCCATCAACAGAAAAATAATTCAACGTGATCCCTCGCTTTGGCTGTTCAAACACAAGCAAAGCTGAGGACCCACGCCACTTTTTTTTTTTGGTGGGTTTTGTTTTTCTCTAATTGTACAGCAAAGCCCATACACTTGTAATTTGCATTTTGTACACTTCAGTGACTGTCCAAGCAAAATTCAAAACAAATATGCACATGCGAAAAAACAGGGAGGGAGACACTGGTTGATGGCTTCCCAACAAGGAAGAAAAAAATTCTGTTAAGTAAACAGACGAAAAGGGAGAAATCGTTCAGGGTTTAATTATTCTGTATGTGCGCCACAGCCAGATTGACCGGAGAGTTGGGTGCTGCTCAGGCTGCCGCACATCACAGGGAAGAAAGCAGCTAAAATTAGCACACTGTAAGAAAATAAGTACGACTTCATGTGATTTTGATGCAACCTCTTCTGCAGGTAACTGCAGGCATTTAAGAGTCCACTTAGAAAAAAGGGGGTAAACTTTTTGGCGTAGCAGTAGGGGCTCTGTATTTCAGGAAGCGGCATTAGGGTAGAAGCCTGATGTTTCCTGTGTGCCACGGGGAGAGTCAGGACGTGGCTCCTGTGGTGTGGGGGGTGATGGTTTCAGTCTTTTTGTCTCTGCAGTTGCTGCCATGCTGTGGGGAAAGCGACTCCATGCGGCTGGCAGAGGGGACCCACGGGCACTCTGTAAGTGATGGGGCAAAGCTGGTGGCTAATGGAGGGTGCAAAAGAGGGAGCAATGGCCTGGCAAAGCAAAGAGCGCCATGCTGCACCTTGCCCAGGCAATGTCAGCGTGCCCGAGATGGATGAGCGCTCGGGAGCAGGCTGCAAAGCACAGTGCGTGTTCACCCAGCCTGGAGACTGGACGCACGGCCGGGTCAGCCTCCTGCCGGGGCAAGCACCTGCAAGATGACACTTGGTGCAGGGAGCCCAGAGCTGCTTTCCCCCAGGCTTGTAAGGGCGAGGTTGGCTTTTCCTGGGCAGGGTTGAAACGCCTCTGCTGGTGAATGCAAGGGAATAAGGTAGAAACTAGATCGTGCATGGGGCCGCGTTGGGATTTTTGCCCCTCTGGAAACCCTGTGAAAACCTACTGACTTTATTTGGGCTGGCCCCAGCTTATCCCGTGTCAGGGCAGCAGAGCGAGGTGTGCAAGCACCAAGCGAGAGCCCCGAGGCGAGCTCGGACAGCCTCTTGGCTTTCCGCCACAGCTCTTCCATCACTGGCTTTGGCGGCTCTTAGCAGTGATTGCAGGCGTGACTGCCAGTTTGAGGAATCGTGTCGTTAGCCATTGCCGCTGTAAAAACAAACAGCAACAACGGGGAGGGAGGTAAACATATCAAGATGCTGCAGAGCTGCCAGCTTCTCCCCCAGCTCCAAGCCCTTGCATGGTGGTAGTGGGCTGGCAGTGCTGCCCTTGCACTGGTGAGCTGCTCCGTTTGGGACTGGTGAGCTCCAGCACGGTGTGAACCCGAACGGAGGCTCCTTACCCGGGTAGTCCAGTGCTAAGAGAGAGGGAGAGGAAAACCACGCTGTGTAGTGCCACTGTAATGCGTACGTACACGCGCACACCGGCACCAGTTTCCCTTGTCTGGTGCCGGCTCCGAGGAGAGGTGCAAAAGTGGGACGTGGCTGGGAAAGGGTCGGGCTGCACCAGGGGATGTGGCTGCTGCAGGGAGGGTTTGGCAGGGTCCGTGTTTTGGGCAGCCACCTTGGCCACCTGCCATGTGGGCAGCAAGGGCAGGGTGCCGCACGTCGGAGGGCAGTGCCAGGGCTGGAAATAGCTGCCTGCTCATGTTTGTCTCCATACCAAGCAGCCAGCCTGGCTTTGAGCCTCTAAGTGCTTTCAGTGGCCGTCTTCACCTGACTAGCTATGCTTCCCCAACTTGTCTGCATGCGGGAAGGCCGAGGAGTGCAAGAGGGTCCTTAGTACCCCTCGGTTTGAAGACGGTGCCACGGTGTGCACCGAGCACTGCTGGGGCAGCCCCGAGGCAATCTGAGGACAAGGTCCAGGGGTTCCCGTGCAGTGGAGGGCGGCCGGGCCAGGGGAGAGGCTGCATGTTTGCTTTCTTTAATGCTCAGCTGTAGCCAAAGCACTGTTTTAATTTGAATTTTGGCAGGGATTTAGCCCTTTTGTAAACGAAAGTTGTTTTGTGTTTCTGGAGGAGTGGGGAAGAAAGAAGTGAGGCAGATTTTCGGCTGGAAATAGAGCGGTGGGGGTTTCAGAGGGAGTGTTTGTGCCCGGTGCCTGGTGCTGCTTCCCCCCGTTTGCTGAGGGTGGGAGGTGTCAGCCCCCAGCCCCGGGCTCCCAGCTGAAGGAGCAGCGCGGCGGCGCCAAACGCAGCGGTGTCAAGGCAAGGCCACGGCGGCTGCTCCGCTGTGTCAAAACAAAATGACGCGTGTTGGAGTCACGCTATTGCTGTGGAGAGAAAAGGGCTGGGAATGAGCAAAGGGAGAAAAGCGAGGATGAGAGTGGAGCCAGAGCTCTGCCTCTCTCTGCCAAGGCTGGGGAGCGGTAATTTCTGACCGCATTTTCCTGGGCTTAGCTGGATTTAACGTTTCAGGCCTTCGTGGGTGCTGTTTGGCAGCAAAGCAGCTGTGCACCTCTGACACCCCCCTTGCCAGGCAGGACAGCAGCGGGCAAGGTGGGTGTTGTAGCAGCAGGAGAGAGGGGTGTGCACGCAGGAGGGCACTTGCTGTTTTCAGGGAAGTGAGCAACACAGTTGTTCCCCCACTGTGGAGAGGACCAGAGGGCAGCCAGCTGCCCCTCTTTTGTAGCGGGAGGCACAGCCACAGATGTCATGTCACTGGGGAGTGAAAGACAGTACGTAGCATAGTCCACAAACTTCCATCACCTTGTGCATCCCCTTTGGTCCCAGAGCCCCCAGACCCATGCAGGGAGCAGGAGCACAGGGATGGCAGGAGTGCATCCCAGGCACTCACCGGACCAGGCTCCCCTGTGCTCCCTGAGAGGCTCTAGGCAGGCAACATGAAGGGCTGGAAATTGCTACAAGGTTGATATATCATTTGGGAAAGGCACCTCCTGCTGAGAGGCTCATTTTCTTCCCCTAGGAAGAGCCCAAGACATCTGTAAATGCCTGTGTGCAGAGAGATGCGTGGTGATAGACACAGCTCTGCCCTGGGATGAAGGGATCTGGCAGGAGGCAGCGCTCTGTGCCTGGACTTAAACCAGACGAAGTCAGTCTAGAAAGAAACAGCATTTTTTTCCGCAATGATGGTCATTTGCCTTGGAGGAATGTGCCTAGGTTCCAGCAGTTGGGACTGGGTGTCCTTTCCAAAGCAACAGCCCTTGGCTTGTGCAAAGGTCGCTGCCTGAGGCGGTGGGCACTGCTGGCAAGCCCACGCAGGCAGGCTGGCACTGAGCATGTGTGCTGGCAGGAGGTACGTGCTGGTCCATAGGATGCGCTGACCTCAGCTTTGCAGAGGTGAGCTGCCTCCGGCACATCTGGAGAGCTTTCTTGCAAGAGGCAAGTGTATGTCTGTGGTGAGACACCAGAGACCCTCATCAGCTCTTGTGCCTCCCCCATCCGCCCTGGCGAGGTGTATGGAGCACATGGCACACCCCTTCCAGTAACCCCCTCCCTGGCCCAGCCCTTCCCACCCCTGCTGCTGTTTTGAAACAGATGTACATGGAAGCTCCTTAACCTCTAGTAATACTAATTCTCTCCTACTCTCCCCCCATGTGAGTTCGTACGAACGTGGTACTTTAGTTGCGTCTTGTCTTTGATTAGAATCTCATCTTTCTTTTTTCAGGTCCCATAAATTAGCCTTTTAGCTGGCAGCGCTCTCAGATCCAACAGATAACAGCCGTTCTCGGCATCCGGCCATTTCGAATGGCATCACTAACATCATCTTTTGGGCATAACTGGCTAGGTGCTCACAGCCATTGTTCAGCACACGTGCTTTAAGAAGGACCTTTCACTCAGGAGAAAGCATTCATCATGTTTAAATACAGTTTCCCCTAGCCTTCTTGCCGACCCTTCTCCAGCATATTTTTTCCCTTTTAAAATGCAAAGTAAATTGCACCCGAGAACTGCCCTTTAGGGAAGCAACTCTCCACAGCACGGGGCAACGCGTGTTCCTCCCATTGTGCCCAGCAGCTTGCAGGGCTTTTCTGGGGACCGCTTTCCATGGCCTGCTCTGCTTGTGACAATGTTGTTGAGGCTTGTCACGGAGGAGCCTAACTGATGACAAATAGAGGGCTGGTTTCTGTGACGGGAAACCATCACCCCTAGGAACTGAACTGAGACCTCCAGCTTCAGTATCCATAGGTGGCCGCACCGCTAGAGCCGACTCGTTAATGGCTCGAGAAACCCCACTAAGGAAAAAGAAACGTTGAGTTGTATTTTTCCAAAGCTGGTGTGACAACAGAGAATCTGATAGCAATGAAATAGTGTGCGGGGAGCAGAAGAATGAGGGCCTACCGTGGGCCTGAGGAGGAAGGAGAATGGGCGAGGAGGAGGAAGATATCGTTTAAGGAGGACTTGGAGTCGTATTAGCATGGGGAATTGAGAAAACTGCTAAAAGAGTAAATAGATTTTGGGCTGGACTTTTTTGTATAAATGTTCTCTCCTTTTAAGTTTTCCCAGCGCGCGTTCCTTTCAGCCTGGAAGAACTGGTGTTCTTTTGAAAGTGTTGATTAACCAATACTTTGTTTTTTCTGGCTTTTCCCTCAAGGTTACCCTGGGAAAATAAAAAAGCACCAAATTGCTAGCTTGTTCTCACACAAAATTTAGAGAGCTGCAATACGGAAAGGCAAAAAACTTCCAACGGCCCTTCCATGCACGTGGGCTCCTTGGGCGGACTGTGGTCCGATTTCAACCTTTGCTTGTGTTCGAGCAACCTACAGTTTCCCTGGGGCTGTGTGGGTGACACGGATGGCAAATTTCACTGCTTGTCTTCTGACAGAGGACTAGCAAAGCAGACGTCTCTGCATGCAAACTGCTTTGCAAGTTATTTTTCCACATGTTCAGCTCTAAATGTTTGCAAGAGACCCTCAGGCAGTTCTCCCAGCCCTAAGATGTTGCCATCTGGGCCTGTCAGTTCTGGAAGTGTTGAGAAATCATGTGAACCCGCCACTAAAGTGAGGATTTACAGAAGATGGTGTGCACCTATGTTTCTTCAACAAGCTACCAGCAGCCTTGAGTTGGCTTAATTACCTGGCTCGCTAGACACAGAGCTCATCGTCAGGAGGGGCAAGTGCTGGGTTTTGTGTGTTCCTGTTGCTAGATGCGCTTGAAAATGCAAAGAAATCCCTTAATCCTTTGAGTGCAGAAGGCAAAAGACAATTCTGCCCAAAGAATGAATATATGGGAAGGTATCATTAGTACCAGCACAGAGGATCACTGCAGCCAGGTGTAAGGTGGTGTCGGGGCAGCATGGTGTTCGGCAGAGACCCTGCTCTGCAAGTGACAGGGATTACCTGGTACCATTGCCTGCGATAGCAAAAAAAAATGGATTTGACAATCCAGGAGGCCTTTTCAAGTCCTAAATCTCTGTATAAATATTCTTTTTTAAGGTTTTGCAAAATTTCTTTGCACATGGCTTTTTAGGCACGGGTTATATTCTTTGCTTTGGGTTGTTTATGAGTAACCTCTTTAAACTCTTCTTGCTGTTTTTGCACAAGACGCAAAGTAGCCTTGGTTTTCAACCACAACTATTTCAAGGATGTGACTTCTACCGCTTTCTAGTAGTCCCTGATTTTCTGCATTCCTGATCATTTTGAGGTGCCTTCTCAGTTAAGCACCCCAAGTTACAGCCAGCTTTGAAAAATCGAAGCAGATCGAAATGAAAGGACATTTTCTTTTGGAAAACTGAGACAGAGCCATAGTAACTATACGTAGAGATAATGCTAGGAAGACTGCACAGGAAAATAACTTCTGCTCAGATTACAGCATGTGCATTTGGTTACTAGTGCTTGATCTGTGCTGAACAATAAAAAGAAATGTCACGACTAAAAGGAATTTAGATCAGAGAAATGTTAACATAAATGCCTAGATATGGACACCCATTTGCTGCTCTCCCCATTTCAACCAGCTTTTGCATTAAAACATGTAATGATGATACATGACTTCCTCAAATTACTATGAATTTATCTGAAACCCAAAGAGAAACTGGGTCATTGAAGCTCTGTGTCCAGTAAGATGTATGGGAAAAGATGAAAAGTGGAGTGTGCTAAATGGATCTAGCATTAGTGGCAAGTAATGATAGGCACTAAGATCCTATTCACAGTTGCAGGGATAATACCCATGAGCATGTTAATAGTGAATTATGGCCATTATGCAGGCACCAATGACAATATTTTAGTGCTATTCAAGTTATCTGGTTTCTTTGCTTTTCGCTCGCTCTCTTTTCTTCTTAAAAGCTGGTCATTTGGTGATCACGAAATGTGATGTAGCGAGAAGATCCTGTTCTCTCAAGTATACAGGTGTCTTCACTGGCTTCAGCCAAAGGAAAAAGAGGAAGTGTTCTTCCTCCTCCCATGAGGAAAAGCCTTGCAGTAGTTTAACCGTTGCTTCTGGCCCGTCTCCCGGTCCAGTGACCAGTAACAATGAAGCCTCCAAAAGGCCTCTTCTAACAAATGTCGCTTCCCATTTTGTTGTTCTAGTGAACTTCCCAAGAATGGAGGATGACTTTCCAATCTCTGAGCAAGACTTCGAAGACAACGATGATTCAGGTTGGTACTCAAATGCCATGTGGATAATTTATCTTATGTGAGCATGTGTTTCAGTATCAGATGCTACAATTACTCACAAACCTCAGCTTCAGTGAGGGTTAGGAGCTAGAACACGATTGGGAATGAGCGCTGAAGTGGTGGCTTAGTGTCTGGACAAAGACATTCATTTTCTTTTCTTGTTTTCCTTTTTCAACAGCCAGCAACCTTGCAAAGTCAATATATTGTATTTGTGTTAGGACAAGCGGAACTGATCTTTCAAGCATTAATTGCTGCTTGCGTGGCTTTTAGACTTGTAAATGGAGAAAATTAAATCTGGGAGCTGTGACAGATTGTTTCCATAGTTTTGAACCCAACGGCACTTGAAGGGACAGAGTTTCAGTGGGTGTAAAATGCTGGCATGCTGTTTACGTAGCCTGAGATGTAAAAGTGAATCAGGACACCTGACTTGGTAGTTTGGTGCTTTGCATTGCTTCTGGACTAGGGTTAGTGAATCCCGCTGCAATATACCTATGGAGGGGGTAGGGGTGGGCTTATACTCTTGTAAGGACACCACAGCTCTGGGTAGGAAATGCATGAAGGTGGGGGGAAAAAAGTGATCCCTGGATAATAAGTGCCCATTCCACTGCAGATTACTTTGGATCGGATAGGAACGACACACTGTTCTCTACTAACTCTCCAGGAACCCCGAAGCTGGACAAAGAAAAAAGCTGGCTCTACACCCTTGATCCCATCCTGGTGACCATCATAGCGATGAGCTCCTTGGGCGTCCTCCTTGGAGCCATCTGCGCTGGTCTGCTCCTCTACTGCACGTGCTCGTACGCCGGGCTGTCCTCACGGAGCTCCACCACGCTGGAGAACTACAACTTCGAGCTGTACGACGGCATCAAGCACAAAGTCAAGATGAACCACCAGAAATGCTGCTCAGAGGCCTGATGTGTGCCCTGGGGATCACCCTTGGTATTGTGCCCGGTGAGATGGGCTGGCGGGGGGGTACATTTTTTTGCTGTTTTCTATGGGAACTGAATGCCATAACGGGAAAGGAGGCTTGCGGGAGGAGCGAGGGGAGGCGCTGCTCCTGCTGCCAGGTCCCGCTGGTGGGTCGTGCTCTGCCAGGACCGAGCGGGCTTTCCCGCAAACCTGACTGAGCCGGGCAAGGGGGGACCGAGACCCTTGTTTGTTGGTTCATCCTCATTTTCTGCTGATGCGAGCGGCTGGGATGTGGTGGGGAGACTGGTTTACCTTTTGGATGTGAGGAACTAAATGTTGATCGTTATATCCCACCTCCTTTCTCTGGTGAGTTGTTGAGACGGCTGAGGAATTTCTTCAGCCATTCTGTCTTTCAAAATAAAAAAAACACACACACACACACACACCTGTCCATTTTAGACCCCATCCAGGTATCATTTTGGCTGTAGGGATTTGTGCACTTCCCACTAAGTCCAGGAAGCTGCAGTTTCCAGTCCTGAAAATGGAAGCATGTGGTAACCTTCAACTTTCCTTCTCCTGGTAGGGGGAAAAGGTGGGATACTGGCTTTAGTGTCGATGGTAACAGCAGCACTTTCTGAAATCATTAAGAAATAAAACAGAAAGGAAACCCTACGTGTAGAAGCACCTCTTGGAGAGAAGCTGAAGAGCCTTAAAGTGATTTGTGAATAACAGCCATTTATTAAATCCAGATCTTGGACTGCAACAGCTGAGGCCTTCATCAGGAAGGCCTTTCTTTGAATCTCCCACCCCTCTTGATCCTGCCTTTTTTTTTGTTGTTTTTGCTATAATGAGAAAATTGCAGCAAACAAAAGCTAGAGCCTGTCAGGCTGCCAGCGCTCGGGCGACAGCTTTGGGAAGGGGGCTTCACTCGGGGTTTGACTTGAGGCACAGTGCCAAGGCCTGTCCAAAGTGCCAAGGAGGGAAAATGAGCAAGGAAGGAGGCTGGAGCTGTGCCCACAGCCCCAGGAACCAGCCCCCCTCCCCTTCATGGTGCTCCCCGTCTCCCTGGGGCCGCCAGCCCCGCTGGACCAAAGGGCTGCGCTGTATCTCCTGCGGAGCAAAGCTGCGCTGCTCCTCATCGGTAGCAAAAACCCGAAGTTTTATTTATGAGCTGTGTTTTGTTTTACTTTGAACAAGTGCCTTAGAAGAAGTATTTTTCCTCTGTCTAATGATCAGTGCTGTATCAAACAACAAGCGAGGCCTTCATCCTTCCCCGGCAAAACACTCTTCTTCGCCACTCTCTACTGGGTAGAGCCCGGCTGAAGAAGTCTGGTCCTTCTACTTTCAAGTGGTCTGGCTACATTGTCTGGCAGCTGATAGCTCTCCACTTACCGCTGTGCCGTGGGAGAGGAGTGTTATGAAAACAATTTAATGGAGAAAAAGAGTTCAAATGCTGGACCCCAAACCGACGCCTTCATTTCCAATTCAGTGCAGACTGATCACCCCTATCAGCTTGCACATACATAAGCAAGAAACCTTTCCAGAAGGTTGGGTTTTTCTTTGGAAATACCTGACATGTCCTGATTTTACTTTTTGCCTACCAAATAGTCTGGGTTGAGGATGGATTATTTTTTTTTTCCTCGCTAACCGCAGAGAGCCGAAGGTGTGATGTGCTGTGAAGCTCAGTCTGCACAGCCCCTGCAAAACACATCCCGCTGGAGGCCAGGTGTTTGGGGAGGCAAGCAACATCTGGAGAGGAGATGAGCACGGACAGTGCCACAGCTGCTCCTTGGTGTAGTGGAAACAGGAATATTTGTCTAGTGTTTCATGCAGAGCTCCATCAGACAGTAAGTTTTTAGGGGAAAAAAAAGACTTCTCCACTTGAAGGCAGATGCCTGTGTTAGTGGGGAAGCAGATACAGGCAGCTGTGTCATCAAAACATCCACAGTTCATACACGCACACACAGAGACTTTCGGTTTTTTAACTCACACTGTGCGCCCAACAGGAACAGCAGTAAATGTTACTCAGATTCTCCTTTCGAATCACCTTATTTCTTTTGGCGTTCTTCACGGACAGATTCCACAGGGGAGTTCTTTTACTGTACAAAAGAAACAGAGGCAGTAAGAGGAAATGTACCAGACCATTTCAAAGCTGCATTGCTGCTGCTTGGTGATTTTATCCCCCTCAAATCACAGGAAAGGGGAAGGATGAATGGGAAAGGACCATACAGTAGAAAAGTCGACTTAGGCAAACAATAGGTGAAAATATATAATTAAAAAGGTGACGTTATGGTGTCTAGTAGGCGTACAGAGAGAAGAGTTCATATATACATATATTCAGAAATAGTGTGTTTGCACACGCACGTGAATTCTCTGTATGTATCGTGTATGTGACTTATTCCGTGGGACTGACTCGTGTTAATATATCTCTTGATCTGGGGCAGGAGAGTACTGCTGATCTTGGCACTAACTTGGCACAGGCCCAGCGAAGTGTCCGCCCTGCATGTCCTGCTTGCCCCTTCCAGATGGGGCAGGGCCCACACGTGTGCGCTTGCCGGGCGGGAGCAGGCCAATAATGCTGCAAAGCCGATACCTCACTTACCTCTGCTGGGTGCTTTACTGTTCTTCTACAGAAAACTGTGTTTGATTGTAACTTCAACAGGGAAAAAAAAAAAAAAAAAGTCATCAGTGCATTCAACTCATTGCATCCTCCTCTGCAAATAGATTAGGTTTGCTGATCGCAGTTCCCTCTGTGAAACTCCTAAAAGAAAAAAAAAAAAAAAAAGAAATTGGTGTTAATGCCTTTGCTGAAATGGGCTGTTGCCTCCACACCCTTCCCATGGTGAGGACGTGTTGCTGACAGGCAGGCTGTAGTGCTGGGTGATTTCGTTTTGTGGGAAGGTGCCGGGGTGAGCATGGGAATTAAACCATTAAGAAATTATATGCAGAAATGGAACTTCTCCAAGGTTTGCAGTTCAAGGTGTTTGACCATTCACTGGCTGAGCCAGGACTTATGGACTTAAAGAGCTTTTACTGTGATTCTTCGGTGTAAAAAAAAAAAAAAAAAAAAAAAAAAAAATCAAACTGTGTTTATATGATTTGTATAAAAACCTTTTAAAATTACTATTTAATAAACATTATGGTAGAGATTATGTTTCAGTGGCTTTTTTATTTATCAAAGAGCAGCAGTAAGGAAACTGAACTGAGAGGGCCATGGGCAGCTAGAAACCCCAGGGAAGCCGAGGCACAGCTGAAGGCACGCAGGGCCATGCCCACTGCCCTCCTTCGCTGCACACTGCCCACCCCTTCGGGTCACCCCCACGTGACAGGGGGCTTTACACAGACCCTGTGCACACACATGTCCTCCCACTGGGACACAGCCTGTCCTCCCAGAGCTGGGGATGGCTGGAAGCTGCTCTGGCCAAAGAACAGCACCTGAACACAAACCCAAAAGCAGCCACATGTCCCTGCCTGCCACCCTGCACTGCTGCACGGTGCTGCTGGCGATCCTGGAGAGGAGTGTGGCTTTAGGCTAAGAAAAACGTCATTTAAGGCTAAAACAGCTTGGTGCTGAGCAGAAAGGTGCAGTCAAGGCTTTGCAGTGCAACTGCGCAGCGTGGTGATGGCCGGGGGTCACTCAGGACAGCACATGGCCGTGCAGGCACCACGCAGGGAGCAGCCTGCACCCTCTCTGCCAGGCTGTACTGGGAGCCAGACCGTCCCAGCTGAGCCACCTCACCAGCCTGCAGGAGCTGGGTGCCAGCTTATCCCTGTCCTGGTCCCACGGCCCTGCAATGGCAGGGAGTGACCGGGATGGCTTAGCCCTCTGCCGTCCAGCTTCAGCCCCGTGCTCAGCGGTTACAAGAGGTATCCAGCAGCAAGGACTCCAGGCAAACGCCAAAGCCAAGCCTGGCTCCATGCACTTGCCTTCTCCACCCTCTCTCCCACTGCCCTGATGGTGACTCTGGACTGAGGGAGCCTTGCATCTCACCAGGGTCCCAGCACCCTGCTGCTCTCCCTGCACCGCACTGCCAGGAGCCAGCGTGGGGCTGCGGGGAGCCAGCTGGAGAAGCAGTGGGGCTGAACCTACGGCATGGAAACTCTTGTTTATTTACGGGCAGTCTGACAAAGGAGAGCCGATCCATCAAGCCCCAGGCACCCTGAAAGCAAATGAAATTTTTCTGCCATCTCCTTACCTCCAACACGGTGGCCCCCTCCCAAAGCACGTGTGTGTTAAAGAGGGTCTTTAAGCGATGAAGGGCAGCTGGCAGCTTAGATGAAGATGACAGTGTAGCTGCAACCTTGACAGCTCTTCCCTTACCCAGGAATAAAGAACTGATGTGCAGATTGATACCTGGGGGAGAGGCTGTCAGAGAGCAGGACAGAGACGGCAGATAAGCGACTCAATCAGTGTCAGACCTGTCCTGCCGTAACACCGCCTGTAAATCACTGCGGTTAAAGAGGCGCCTCCACTAAAGCGAGGAGCAGAAAGCAGGTAATAGAAAAACGGGTGGCAAAGCAGATGTGTGCACTGGCTGGGTTAAAAGCCTGAAAGCCGGGCTGCAGCTGCCACCTGGGCACAAAGGGGAGGCAGGCACCCGCTTCAGGAAATGGGAATCTTGGGGTGTTTTTTTTAGCTGGGATCGCATTTTGGGGGGGGATGGGCTGAGACCCAGAGGCGCCTGTGTGCACTTGCCATGCACACACGGGTACCCACTGCCAGAGGAAGCTGGGGGGGGGGGGGGGGGGGGGGGGGGCACGAGGGTGGTCCGTGTAGCACGAGAGTAATCAGTGACTGAGCGGGCTAATGAAATCTATTTCACCATTCTCAGGCTGCACCGAGATGGGAATCCAGCCGCTCCAGCACATCCTTGAGAGCTGATTGCAATCGTGCACACACGCTCGCTGTCTCTCTTGCCTCTTCTTTGAAATATTCCTTTGCTTTTGTGTTTAATGGGAAATCTTTTCAAATAATGACTTGCTCTCTGGACAGCTGGGGGCTTGGCAGTGAGGGGGAGCCATGGGGCTGAGCTAATGAGTAGATTCGTAATTAATTAATTGCAGGCAGGTGCAAGTGGAGCCTCCCGTCACCTCTCTCTCCTGTCTCTCTCTGAAGAGCTCCTCTGTCTCCCAGAGCCTGGCATTATCACCAACCATCCAAAGGGGTTGAGCGAAACCTGGTGCTGGCTTTACCCCGGACAGTGACTTTGGCAGGCAGGGAGGCCAGTGCTCCCATCCCCTCCACACGGGGACCGCAGGGAGCATGCTGTATGCAGCACGTTGCCTTTACAGCTCATATCTGCCAGGCTCCCTGCGCTCAAACCATGATGACTAGCCCCCATAAAGGCACCTTCTTTCTGCCAAGCAGCTCCCCACTTCCCCTCCCTGGGGAAGATTGATTGCCCTCTTTACTGTAGCTGCACAGAAACAGCTCACACCTTCCCCCTTTACACCTCCAAAGGGCTAAACCCACCTGGACACAAAAGGTGTTGGTGAACCCCCAAGCGCTGGCTCCTGGTGAGCTGAGCACAGGCACCCCACCGCAGCTGGTGTCACACTGCTCTGTCCACACTGTGTCCTTTCAGCCTTACATCAGCTGCTCCAGTGGGTGCTCAGCAGAGCCCTGTGGGTGTAAATACAGAGGGTGACACTGAGTTTTGGTCCATATACATCCATAGCAAAATCTGCACTGAATTCAGTAGGTCTCTATTGTCACTCTCACTTATCAGGTAGGATTAGGCTTTCCTATCAATGCCGGTTACACACAGCAACCCATTTAAGGCAACAAACTCTCCATGACTAAAGCAGTTTAATAAGGAAAATAATCCTTAATTTGTTGAAGGGGGATGACTCCTCTCTAGGCTGCTGTATCATAACTCAGTTGCACCACTAATATCCAAAATAGAAAGCACCAAATTAAACACTCAGCAGCTCTACCCCCGCCTTGGTCTGGGTGCTAAAAATCAAAGGAAAAAATATAGTCCTGCTGCAGTGGGTGGAGGCCTGTGGAATGAGCCAGCATGGGCTGCCAGCTCAGGACTGTTTGCTGCAGAAGACTTTGCTAACATTCCCTCGGTTAAATGTTTACAAACCCAGAGGAAATAGCTGTCCCAGATGCTGCTGATAATTTCCTATCAGGTCCCTCCTGGCGCGGTGCAGGGCTGATTTGTCACCCTTTGGATCAGCTGCCAATCTCATGCTTAATAACAGAGATGACTGACTTCTTTACAAATGCCATCAAAATTTCTAGCACTATTTTTGCCCTCCTGGTCTCTCGGGTTTATACAGAGAGTAATTCTGCCCTGGCTTCCAGCCCAGCTTGCTTTGCAGTCCTCGAAGCACACTCCTGAGCGGAGTGGCCTCCAGCAGGCCTTCCCTCACCTCACCGCTTCACCGGTGGGCTGCGTTGGAGGATGCAGAGGCAGCCCTGGGCTGTGCTGTCCCTTGGGAAGCGTTTCCCCAACACGTCCTGCTCCACCACACCAGTGAAGGGGGTGAGGTCTTCCACCAGCTTTCAGGGACAGCTGTTGCCAAATGCATTTCAACCTCGTATTTTAAGAAGACATCCAATATGCTTACCAGAGCTGGGGAGCCTTTTATACCACAGCAATAATCCAGCGCTTGGCCATGAAATCCTCAGCACAGTGTCACATCTGTCCCTTTCAGCAGAGAAGTTTTATTAACTTAGGGTATGAAAAGTTTCTGAGTGCAGAAAGTCTCTCTCCCTCCGAGAGAAATAAGGATGATTTAAGCAGTCTGGGTGTATTTGAGATGGAGAGCAAGTTCCCCAGCTGACACATCAGAGGGAAAAACTGTAAGCCAAGGCTGCATTTATTAAAGAAGGAAGCTGGGGCTGTGTAAAGCCAACCTTTTTAAGCACTCTACGAGAGCATTTTAATAAAAAGCACCACAAGCCCACAACAAATCACAGCTTGGAAGCAAAAAAAAAAAAAAAAAAAAAAAGTCAATTCCTGTCAAGTTTTGAAGAATCGTCTGAGCTTAAGGAAAAGCGAATTCCTGCTACACTCCCTCCCCTGTCCTCCGCTCCCGTGCACAGAGCAAAGCCACCCCAAACGCTGCCTGTGACACGCCGCAAATCACGTCGGGGAGCAGCCACCGACCCAGCCGCGGGAAGGCCCACAGAAGGATTGAAGCTTAAAGAAAATGAAATTTATAGTCAGAGTATTAAAATATTAAAGGGCCTTAAAGAACAGCCATGAATCTGATTTGGGGGGATGGGAAGGCAAGTCTGTCATCAGGCAGAGACAAACGGCTGCTGGACAGGACAACTCACATAAATCTGGCAGAGGAGAAGAAATAAAGCTCAATCAGACCCCAAAAAGAAAAAAAAAAAAGTGATGAAAAGATTTTAGGGTATAAAGAGTGAAAAGGAGAGGGAAAGCTAAAGAAGATAAGGAGTTGAAAGCAGAGAAGCGATTATAAAAATAGCAGAAGTAGTACAGATGGAGGTAGAGGATAGAATTATTAAAAATAGCCAGCAGTGCCCTGGTGGCACAGGTATTTTTGACAATCTTGCCCGAGGCTGCTTGTTTTTTTCACAGGAAGAACTCGTTGGGTGAGCTTCAACAGCTTAGACCCTGCGTGGGCATAAGGAGGTGCAGCGCCCACCATGCAGAGCACCAGCCTCAAACCACCCAGAGAGGGGGGGTGGGCACAAGGACCCCTGCACAACTCCAGCATCCTTGGGTGTGCTGCAGCAAAATTCCTCCATTTCCAGAAGCTGACCAGCACTCACTAGGCAAATCCACATGTATTGCTCCTCATGAGCAGCTCAACCTGCTCCTGAACTGGGGATCGGCTTCTCCAGGACGCGGCTCCTGGCTGACCCCAGAGCATCCCCGAGCGCCGTGGCCGATTGCACAACATGCCCAGGCTGCAGATGCTCTGTGGTGCGAGAAGTCCGTGGGCCACCCTGCCCAGCCCCCACATCTTTCACTTCACGTCAGCAGAGACCCGTGCCATGGGGGTGTCCCCCAGTAGCAGCCGTGCCCTGCTGAGACCGGGCCAGCCGGGGATCGGCCCCGCGGTGCCTCCCATCCCCACTGTGCTGAGGAGAGGCTGCAAATCCATCCAGGAGCCACAGCCGGGACCCACCGTAAGTTGGGAAACAGGGTGCAGCAAGGGCTGGATTTGCAAAATGCTGTCTGTAAGCCAGCCCTCCCTCTAAAACACTAAACAAAAAACAACATTCAGATATATTTCGGAGGAAAACACGAAGCATCTGGTTCCTTTCGCTAGTGTACATAGCAAGAGAAAAGTTGGCAGTACATTTGATTACCATAAAAGAGAGAGCTATGCAGAAAAAAGCCACATTAGAGTAACATTGCCCAAAACAAAGTTAAATGTCTGCCTTGTTTTGAACATGCTCATGGTGGAAATGTGAGCAAAGGTTAGCCCAGATTAATGAGAACTGCAAATTAATTGGCTGGGCTAGGACTGGCACCCTGCCACCACGTCTCGCCCGGCAATTCTTATGTATCGATTTATTTTGCTGGATGAGGAGACACCCTGCAAACACATAGAAAACCAAGCCTGACACTTCCGATGGGTGACACGCCATTTTAGCCAGGGTGACTAGGAGCCGTGGGCTTGTGCAGCCACCTGTCCCCGCTGCACCCCTCTCTTGCACCCGCAGTGGGGGACAATGGAAGCCCAGCCCCTGCCGGGAGGGCTTCCCAGGTGCTGGGGGTCCTGCCCAGACACCCCCAGCCCTGCGCCAAGGCCAAGCCGAGCACTGCGCTGGGGCCACCCATCCCTCACAGCCTGGACAGGGACGAGGATGGGGACAGGCAGGGGACCTGTGCTGCCTCCCACCACGGCTGCCCCGCCGCCACTGCCTGTTGCTGTCACTGCAATAAAATCCCAGTGCCTGGAAAGTGCCGCTTCCCTGCCAACCTGCGGTAAGGCAGACGTCAAAAGGAGGGTGACAGATGTGTCTGCCAGTTTTTATGGAGCAAAGGGGGTTTTCCATGGCTCACTGACACACAGGCAGTGATTACCTGCTGAAGCAGCTAAAAACTTGGGGGTTTTTTGGTTTAGGGGGAAGGAGGAGTAAGAAAAGCCCAGCCCCAGCTCTGGCTTTTCTCCTGGAAAGGAAAAGCCATCTCGGCAACTCTCCCTTTTCTTAACTTCAAATATACAAACACCTCAATGCCATCCAAACTGCTCCTTCCAGCTTCAGCACAACACACGCTGAAGGGCTGGGGGAAACACGCTGAAGCGGCCAAAGGCAGCAGGGCGGTTAAGCCTTCCCGCAGGCACCCTGTGGGCCGTGTGCCTCGGGGGCTCGGGGGGAAAGGGACTACAAAGCACATGAGCCCATCTCCCTGGGACAGAGACCCCCAGCATCAGCCCTGCCAGCTCTGCCGAGGTCAGATGCAGACACAGGTACCAAGGAGGAGCATCCTCATCGGGGCCTGGCAGCATCACAGGGAGAGTCACAGTGTGCTACTTGGGGGCTGTTTCAAAAGCAGTCTTTTTTTTTTTTTTTTATTTTTTTTTATTTTTTTATTTTTTTTTTTTTTCCCCCAAAGGAAGAAGTTGAACTTTGACATTAGAAACAGTGGTAGCCTCAATTTACAGGGGAGAGCTGGGTGAGAACAGGCGCCTTTAAGCACACTGTCTAAAGCAGTTCCACATCTCAGCCACAGCCCAGCTGCGCTATCAGCATCGCCCCAGCCGGGGCCGCAGGCAGGCACAGGGCTCTGGGCGCACACCAGATTAATTAGCCCCGCTGACCACCATCAAACAGCCGGGTCCACGCTGCCGATGCAATCTGCAAAGCTCATTAAAACAGAGCAGTGCCACACTCGGGAGCGAGCCGGTGTAATGCTTTGGGTGTCATGATAAAACCATTAAAACAGCGCTCTGCAGTCCCTGGCAGGCCCCGCTGTGCAGTGATGCCAGACTGCAGCACGTGAGGAGGGGGCTGTAGTGTGACCTGCAGATGAGCTGCTCTAAACCGGGATCTATTTCAAGGGCTAAGCAGGACAGTGAGGCTGGGTCGAACAGTGGAGGGTTCGGCAGGTGATTTGGGAGGATGGAAAGGGCTGCCGTATCTTGTATTTCTGGATATCTACGGTGTCACAAACAGGACATTGCTCAATGACTTAAAAAATGAACACTTCTGCCTGAGGTTATCAGCCTCGGGATAATGGCAAGGTTGTGAACGCAGCACTGTTGCAGGAATTTAAGAGATTAAGCATCCTGATTTGGGAATAAGTGATGATGATTCCCCCAGATACTGGAGATGAAGGGGAGGTAATGCTTTTGAAGCACGGGGACAGAGCGACAGTGCAGCCACAGTGACTCATTGCAGCTGCCCAGGCAACTTGGCAGCTAGGAAAATATTTGCACAAGTTTTAACAAGCCCCATCCACGCTACTCCTGATGCCCAGGAGACGTCCTGACAAATTTGGATGGCAGCAGCCAGGTGCTGGGCACCTCTAATGGGGCAAGCAGGGTGTAAAAGATCTCATCTGGACATGTGGGGATGCCCAGGCAACCCCAGCTGCACTGTAACGCTGTCCCTGACAAAAACAAACTTCCTTTTCAAACAAGGAGGCTAATCATAAAACACTGTCTCTTGATGCCCCCATCTAGCCTCAGCAGGATACACTTTGGCTGAGACTGCAAATGCAGACAGCACTGCCAGCCTTCTGCCCGCATCAGGCTCGGCATCCTGCACCTCCTCCCTGAGCACAGGTAACTACAGGATCCGATCCACTGCAAAGCAAGAGCTGGGAGACCCACTCTCCTCCCGGCTGCCCCCCTGTCCCACAGTCCCCATGTGGAGGGGGCACTACTTATGTGCAGGGGCTTCAGATATAGCCTGGCACACCCACCTGCATCCACGTAAGTCGCGACCTGCTCGCAAGCATCCTCGCAGGGAGGAGGAGGCTCCCAGCACTCGGTGCATCATTCGATGTGAACGGGTGGTGGGGCTGGAGCTGATGTCGGCTGGGGCCACTGCCTAATGTAGGTCAGAAGTGTTAGCCAGGGTCTTAAGAGTAAACTTCTGTGTGCATTTCCAGAGAGAAAAAATACACCTAGAAACCATATCTTTAAAAAATAAAAAAAAAAATTAAAAAAAAAAAAGGAAAGCATGGAGATAAATACAATTCATTAACAAAATAAATGAAATAAAATCAAGGCTGGAACTGTGTTTTGGTGGCACTGGTTGGCAAAGCCTTTGTCGGAGATGTGCCGCCAGGGCCAGAGCCCTGTGCAGGCTCTCGCCCCGCAGCCGGCAGGGGTGGGTGTGATCAGCCGTGGCAGTGCCCGCTGCGGGCTGAACAATAAAAACCCATGCAAGTAAAGGGAAGAGCTGGAGACCTGTCCCCTTCCCAGGTGCCCTATGTCAGGTGGCTATGGAATGCCCGGAGCACTATAAAAGCCCAGGCGCTGCCAGGTGCTATCGCAGCCAGCGAGGCCCTGCGGGCACCCCACGATGAGCTGCACATGTGGCAAATGGGTCAGACAGGTGCCCCCAGCCAGCTCCATGCCCCAAGAAACATCATGGTCCTGCTGTGCAGGTTTTTGACACACTGCTGGCACCCCTACCTCCCTGGCCCAATGCAGGGTGACCCACATGGGGTGCAGGAGCAGAGCAGAGCAGGCTGCCTGCCCAGAGCATCCCGCACGCCGTGCCACGCTGCACTGTGCCACATCAGCCACGCAGAGCGAGCGTAACAAACTGCTGCCCAGGTGCACAGGTTGCTGTTAGCAGTGCCAGGCTTGCAGACATGTGTCCTATCCATAGCCTGGCCTTTGCCCTCCCAGCACCACTGCTGCAGCCCCGCAGCCCTACCTTTAACTGATCCACAGCAGCGGATCTCTGTGCCTGGGGTAATCCTGCGTAACCTCGCTCTGCGGAGGGCCCTCAGCCATGCTCGCCAGGCGGCCCTCCCCTTCCCCTGCCAGTCCGTGCCAAATTTCCCTGACCGGTTCCTAACAAGAGCCCCACACTACAGCCTCAGAAGGCACCAGCGAGGTAGGATGCCATCTTTATACTGCTCCTTTGTTGCTCTGCTTTGCAGTGGAGATTAATTTGGGGTGGGGGGGTGGGGAAATGTTATTTAAAAAAAAACTTCACCCCTCTCTCTCCTCCTCCACCCTCCCCAAGCAGTGATGTGGGATAATGAACTGCTGGGACTGTCATTCAAAGAGCACTTAATGACAGTATTCGCTCTGTGTGTGTGTAGCATTGGCTGTTCTCGGAGCTCTCATTATGAATAGCTTTCAAGCTGTTTTGACTGTTTTCTATTACAAAGAGGAGCTCACTGTTAGCTGCCTATTTCCATTGCTGAAGCTGGCCAACGTAATCCTCACAGAGCTATGACACCACAGCTGATACTCCTAACTCTTCTGCTCTCTCACCTCCACCTTTATGGCAGTAGAGAAGGGCCAGGCTCTCCTTCCCTTGTCTCCTTCTAACTGCCAGGGTCCCCTTTTGGGCTTGTGCTCTGGTTTTGCAGGTCATGCTTCTTCAAACTGGCTGGCTGCTGTGTCCCGAGTTGCATCGCCACTGCAGCGCTGGACCCATGGGAGCTCACAGCACTGCCGAGCCTATGCCTCCGACTGTCCACTTTTGGGAGCTGAGAGTCCCACCGCAGGCTTGGCAAGGGGAAAGGGACCCAGCCTGAGCTTCATCTGTGCCACAGAGAAACCACAAAGATGCACTAAAACAATCTGTTCTCCCATCTTCTCCCAGACCCCTTGCTGTGAGACACAATATTTTGGAGGGGCAGCTGAAACCTTGCTGGTGTTAATTTAGTCTCGGTCTGCTCGCTGTTAACTTTGGGCTTGATGTGCTTTTTGTGGGTCTTTTTCCTTAAAGAAAGGTTATTTTTCCTAAAACAGAGCAAGAAGCAGCTTGGCACTACAGGCACTTTAAAGATGTTTGAATATTTGCAAGCGGAGGCAAACACATTTTTTAAATATTATGAAAAGCACCTTGAACAACAACTTCTCAGCAAGAGCCCTCCTTTGCTGAAGGAGCCTGTTGCTCAGCCCGGGGGCATCTGAGGCTCAGCATGTCCCTCCACGCTTTTTTGCTGCATCTCAAAATCCTGC
Organism: Falco naumanni; assembly: GCF_017639655.2. Taxonomy (NCBI): domain Eukaryota; kingdom Metazoa; phylum Chordata; class Aves; order Falconiformes; family Falconidae; genus Falco; species Falco naumanni. The sequence continues at coordinate 50,797,209 of NC_054061.1, forward strand.
CCCTGGCATGCCAGCCCACAGGGCTGGGGCAGTGACTCCAGGCACCGAGTGAGAGACGAGCTCTGCCGAATCCCAGCGTTATTAAAAATGACAAGGGGTAACCCATGGCAGGTCCTCTCTGCAGCCATACCCACCTGCCAGCCCTCAGGAGCAAATCATGAAAAATAAAGAGGAAAATAAGTTCACAACATACTTTAGCGCTAAGTGAGTGGTTCCTAAGCTGCTCTTGGGTCTCACTGAGGTTTTCAGGTATTGCTTCACTGTACCCTTCTTACATAAATTGGGGTATGGTTTGTCTTTTTCTTTCCCCAAATGAGGTTTTCCTGTTGAAACCTTCATTTTCCAGTCAATATAAAATTTGAGAGGTGGTTTTATTTTTAAGGAATTGTGAGAAAAATCAGGGGTGGCTATGCACAAAAAAAAGTCTACATCTGCTAAAGTCCACGATCTGTTTTTTTATAAAAAGCCATTTTCTGGCTAAAAGCCTTTCCTTTCTAATACTTTTACTCTCTCCACATGCTTGTCAGTCTTCGCCTGTTGTCTTCTTCTCCCTGTTGACGCAATGCCACGTTCCTTGCATTTCCCCACCAATTTTTCTTGGTAGAGCTGCGTTGCTGTCAGCCAGCCAGCCGCAGGCACACAAATCACAGCTGCGGGGCATGGGAGGACCAGTGGCCAGCGGGGACCATTAGATCATCTCGCTGACCTCTCCCTGATGCAGGGCCAGGTCTGGCATCCAATTACTCCTGTGCCGAGCCTGGTAACTCCTGCTTGGCAAAAGTGTATGGTGCAGAAATGCATCCTGTCTGGGTCTAAATATATCAAAGGCGAGGGAATGGGCTGCTCTCCTGCATAGTTTAATCTTTGTTAACACTCACGTTTTAAAAGGTCTGTTTGATTCCCAATTTGAATTTGTCTGGCTTCAGCTTCCAGGCGCAGGCTCGTGCGATGCCTTTCTCCTCTAGATTAAACAGCCCTTTAATACCTGCCTTTCTCTCCCCGTGAAGGTACCTCACACAGCACAATTAAGTCACCTCTTGATCTTCTTTTTAATAAGCTAAACAGGCTGAGCTCCTCCGATTTCGCATCATAAGACTTTCCCCGCAGCACCTCCCAAGGATCAAGTCTCTAATACTGCCTGATCCCATGCAGGGGGACGCAGAGCCGCCCCGTGCAGCCGATGAAACTAAGCAGCTCGCTGGGAGATGGCAGCCTTTCCCTGCTGCCCGCTCCCCCCACCAGCCCGTATCTTTGGGGAGGCTGCTTAGGGGTATTAGAGGTTTCACACCTCTCTGGGCACCTCCGCACCCCACATCCCCCCATCACTGAGCGATGGAGAGCCAGTACCACGGCTGCCTCCACCCGTGAGATACCAGATGAGCAACAACATTTAGGGCTATTTCCTAGTGCAGGGGACTTGGGTGTGCCAAGAGCCATCCCAGGCTTTACAGCCAGGGTGGGAGAGGAACCACGGGGCCACGCCGAGCCATCCCCATCAACTTCAGCCATCCCTAATTCACTTAAAACCCTGTGATTTTAAGTGGCGTCGGTCCCATCACTCACCCTATCTCTGGGAAAGGGTGGGTCTGGACACACAGGTCTCAGACGGCAGGCGGCATTGCCTCCCACCCAGGGCACCTGCTGCATGTACCAACTGAAACAAGCAACTGGATAAGGCCTCTCCTCATCCAACATTTACCTGGAGGAACAATAAATCTCAGCATTGGCCAAAACCTGGAAGTCAATGCACATGCAACATTGCACATGTACTATTGGCAAGGGTCGTCACTTTTGCTCCAGTTTTTAATGCACCTTTATCTGAACTGCAGCCTGGGTGCCCCAGCCAATGCATGCAGCCAGCCGGCCCACCAGCTGGATTTTAGCCACAGGCTTCAGCAATACCATTTCACACACCATTATAATGGTTTAGCTGGGAGAGTACACATAGCCACTCACACTCTCCACCGGGTATTTGTCTTGCCTGCGAATCAATTACAGCAGAGACACTGCGTGCATTAGGATTGCTGCTTGGCGCATATTGCAGCCATGATATATGTTGCTCTGCTCCACAACAAACGACTTAGATAAACCTCCAGGAGGTCGTGTCTGTCAGCAAGGTTTTTATTAGGTGAGCTGTGCCCATTCTCACAACGGTAAGGGCTACCCGGCAGAAAATTGTAAGCTGTTTCCCTCAGAGGGTGCGAGCCCTAAATGAGTTTCCCAGTCTCACTTTGGGAACACACTCAGATATTAAAGGGACCAGAGAGTATCGTTACTGCCAGGTGATAAAAACAACTACTGTTTGGGAAGACTGATGGCCTTTGTAAAAGCTCCCAACAGAAGCTTCATTCTGCACAGCGGATAATAACAGCCGTCTTGGGCTGAAATCCCAAAGCAGCTGCATTTTCCAACGCTACAAAAGTGACTTCAGGATTCCTGGCGCCACATTGCTCAAGCATCACTCTTTGGCAGTCACAGACCTGAGATCAGTTATTCTTCTGCAACGATCACAGCTTAAAGGTGTCGCCTTCTCTCTCCCTGCTTGCAACTCTGCTTTCTGGATTGCCTCCCTGGCTCAAAAAAGGTGAGGTGTCAGTGGGAGCAGAGAAAGGACAGCAAGCAAAGCGCCTCTTAATTTCCCCCTTGCAACAGGGAGAGAAAAGTTTAAGCCTGACTCTCTACCACTAAGATAACTGCCAGCTTGCATTATGACATCACCAAGACATCATTGCATCACACCGCAGACATGACTTTGCATGACAGCTTGTGCTCCTGGAGCAGGCTGCACTTTCCAGAACCATCTCCAGCCCAGTTTCACCACACCTGGCAATCACAGCCCCCTGACAGCACTGGGACTGGCCCCAGGGCAAGGCATGGGCTGGCATATCCTTATTTACCTGCTGCTTTCTTGGTTGCAGCTGCATCGAGCAGGCACCTGTCTCAGCTGAGAAATGGCCACCCTGCTCAGGAATTACTGGAATCTTTCCAGGGTTTTGCCAGTCCCTGGGCCAGGGCTCCACACCAAGCACAGAGCTGCCACCAGATCACCTGGGAGCCGGTCAGATTCCCACTGATCTACCAACCAGCTTAAAAAACAGTTGTTTCCCGTGCCCATTTCTCGCATCCCTCCTCGTTCCCATGTCACACACCCACTGGTGATCTCGTGAGAGCCCAGTGGGAAGGTGGGGCAGCACAGGCATGTGGCAAGGCTGTGATGTGCCATCACCCCACTCATGGGGCTGTCCACTGTAGTGGACCCAGTGAACCCAGCAGCCCGGAGCAGGGCCTGAGCCCCGGGGCTGCCCCTCACCAGCTTCCCTGCCCTGGGGCAGAGGCTGAAACGGTGGCACATTCACCAGAGGGAAAATAAAAAAGCAACAGCACATTTGAGCTCTGCTTTAACACTGCCACTGCCTGTGGCCCCCCAGCCAGCACAGGGGTTTCAAGTGTATGACGGCAGGGTGCCCGCCACCTCCTTGCACGCCTGGTGCTGGGGGCAAGGGCTGTGCATGGCAGCCACAGGTCAGTTGCTGCACCAGAGCTACTCACACAGAGGACCAGCTTCAGCTCGCTTTCACAGCAAGGCATCCTGTGTTGCTCGCATTCAGCTCTGACACCTATTCATCCAGCTCGAGTGCTTTTTTCTGCGCTGGTTTTCTTGGCTGTTTTCTCTGGATGAAGATTTTCTGAAGACCGCTGGTTCCCTTTGTAACCTTTCAAGAGTCCCCTCTGTATGAAGTTCTCTTCACATCATCTCCAACAGACGCAGGTAATGAAGTCGGAGCAGATTTATGAGTTTGAGAATCTCATTATCTATCCATCAGGAAAAGGAGCTGTTTTTTTAAAAAAGGCAGGGGATGGATTTCGCCATTATTTATTGTTTAAAAAGACGAATAATAAAGAACGCCTCTTGAATCCTTCCCAGCCCAAATTACCTAAAAACATCCTCTGAACTTACCAAGCACAGTGCCGGCTCACGCCAAGATCAGGAGGTGTTGCCACGGCCCTTTGGAGTGGTGAGAGCAACCAGCTCCCCATCCGTGCACCTTGGCCAAAGCACCTCAGCTGGCACCAACTTCGGGCCCAGCCACGGTGTTGCTGTGGATGACAGTCAGTCCAGGAGGGCTGTGCTCTCAGAGGCTTGTTAGAAACAGGTTAGGACAGCCCGTGGACTATGGCAGCCCCCTGCTGCTGCCTGCCTGTGAAGGCTGAACATGCTCAGCAAGCAGCAGGGTGGGACAGGGAGTTCCCCCCATGGTGCCCATGCCCTTGAGGGTCTCCAAAGCCATGCTGCCATGGCTAGAAAGCGCAGGTTTTGGCTGTGGAGTCCAAACAGGACCTCCACCCATCCCAGCAGACGCCCACACCACAGCCCACCCTCATTGGCAGTGGTTTGCCACAAAGGACAAAGGCTGCAAGCAAAGGATTAGGCAGCAGAAAAGGAGCCAGAGGGACTGACAGCCATCAGAAAGAGTCACATGTCAGGAAAGAGATGACAATCCCCTGTCCTACCCCAAGCAGCATCAGTGCCACTGCCCTGGCGATGTCTCGCACCAAGCAGTCATTCTCGGGCTCTCCATGGAAGCAACGCAGACAGCTCCTGCCCTGTTCCCATGCTCTCCACTGCTGTTTTCCCAGCAGTTGGGTCAGCTCTCCTCCAGGGAGCTCCCATCTGCCTGTGCCCGTGGGGATGGGGGGGTTGCACCAGGATGGGCCGATGCTGGAGACACTCAGAGGCAGAAGATTCTGGGTGGTGTCAGAGAGGGTTAAAGAAGCACATAGCAGGATTCAGCCTGGCGGATCATGGTTAAGAGGTCATGTGTTTGCCATGTCCTTCAACCACATCAATCAGGGATTTGTAACTGCTGAAGTCCCCGCTTGGGAAATACATTTTCCAGGCGTGGTTCCAGCCAAAAGGCGGCTCTGCAAGCCTATTGTCAGCATGATTTTGCAGCTTGTTTGCAAATGGTCCGAGACCTATCTAGCTTCTCATCCAGCCCAGCTCATTCCCAAATCACCCAGCAGTCCCTGCTCTGCTCAGCCTTGGAGCAGGAGAAGCCCTTGAGCTCGTCCTGCAGGAGAAGGGCCCAGAGCTGTGCTGATTTGTGTCGTCCAGGGCAGGTCAGACACTGGGCCTGGGAGGGGCGGACCAGGATGTGACAGACACCTGGCATGAAATCATGGCTTCTGCACGGTCAACAGGACTTTGGTCACCAGCTTACAGCCACAATTTCAGCTCCAGAATGCCAGCATCTGGGGCTTTCAGTCACTCCCTGCTCTGTTTTGCGGATATGGAGCCTCTTTCTCTGCAAACATAACAAATCAGTTTTGATCTTTCCCATCAGCCTCTTTTGCAAACACACATCCCGCACGACATCTCTGCTCATACATCAAAACACTTGGCGAAACAAAGCAGAAACCTGTTCTCCCTGTCAACTAAGAAATTAATTAGGACAGAACCCTGATTCTGAACACACAAACAAAACCCTACCTCTCTCCAGCTCTTTAAGCAAAAATCTCCATGCAAGGATTAACCGCCAGTAAGCAGTCACAGCCATTTCATTTGAAAGGTGGTTGGTCTGAAATGTCAAGAGTTTACTTTGCAAACACTTGCTGGTTTTTTTATGGAAGAACAGGGCAAAAACCCCACCCTCAGCCATTGCTATGACAATTCATCGCTGTTGTATGAAGCAAAATGCCATGTCCCATCTGAAAATATTTGTTCATGATGGCATTTTGTCTGATGCTCATGTAATTTGTGAGCTGTGGTGAGGGATGGCTTGTGTTCAAAGAATTTAATAAGCCTCTGTAAGTGTAGCACTAAATTAAGGCCCTGATCAGAGAGGATCCACCCAGTCCCCAGCACCAGTTTGCTGGACCCTGCGCTGGGCTGGGGGGGCAGCCCTGTTTTTGCACCACCTGGACCCCCCAGCTCAGTGCACCTGACCTGGCACTCAGGCTGTGTGCGCGCACAGCAGCGGAGGGGCTGGCCCTTCGCAGGGGCTTTTACCCTGCAAACATCTTGCTAACAGCAGCTCAGGGAACTGGCACTTCCACGGGCTGTGCTGGAGGAGGAGGGATGAGCTTTGGAGCCGAGCAGCTGGCGGGTGCCCAGCTGAACAGCTAAGGCGTCGGCGTACTGGAAGAGTGAGTGCTTTGCCCAAAGCCAAGTACACCACAGCCCAGGTGCTCCCATGCCACTGTGCCAGCAAAGGGCCCAATCCCAGGGTGTGGGGCTGTACAATGTCCCCTTGGTCTCGGTGGGATGGGGCAGCAATGACATTGAGGAGCATCTCACCAGCTCCGAGCTGGAAGAACACGGGGAGCTCTGGCTCCATTGCAGGCTGGCAGTGACCACTAGCACACCAGCTCCTGCTTCCTCCCACAGCGCAGCATAAAATACAGCTGATTGAGGAATTTTGGTGCAAATTTACAGACTGATTTCAGTGCAAGAGTCAGCAAAATACTCTTCTGCTTGATCAAAAAAAGCCAATCAGGAACAGCGACAGTCTGATTTAGAAGGGGTGGGGGGAAAACCAATCCACAGAGAAAAGAGACAACAGTTTTGGCCAACACACCATGGCCTCCATTAGATAAAACAACCTGTCATTTGCATTCACTTGGCAAGTGACTAGACCTGAACTTGGCTGCACACTTGATGATCCACCATTACTTTCCAGGGAGGAGGTTGAAATATTCTTATTCTTATTCATTAGGCCAAAGTAATTCTCTTAATGCCACCGAAGCAGCCGTGGACAAGATCCTGCACATAATGTCATTGGCAGTGTTGCTAAGTGAAATCCCTCTGCAAGCAGCTGGGGGAATCAATACTCGCAGTAATTTGTCCTTCCAAGTTTTCCTCCCACGCCACCTTATTTGTGGCGCCAGCCTGCGTCAGCTCCATCCATCTCAGCCATGCATGGGGCAAAGAGGGTCCTGGGGCTGGGTAGGTGCCCCGGCGCAGTGCTCTACCTCTGCTATCCCCCCCCCCCCCCAGTTGGGAAGCCACCTTCTGGCTCCATGGGCAGCAGCTCCATACAGCCCAGCATGTCACTGCGGGGTGGGCAGGCTTTGCTGCAGACTGATTAGGAGCTTACAGAGAGAGACGAGGTGCTCTCTCCTGGCTCCACGGAGTGTCAAGTGTTGATTATATAACACGTAGCAGAAAAGAATCATGGCTTTTTCCAGTAATTGGAAATACAGCGAAGCCTTCATTAAATCATTAGCCAGAAATGCAGCTGCTGTTAGGTGAGGCTGCCACACCATGGCAAAGATGTCGGGCCATCGGCTAGCATGGGGCCCAGGCACAATCCAGCCCTCGCACATTAGCTGGAGTAAATCTTTACTGCTTCCTGAGCCCTTGCTTTGGACCACATTAAACATCAATACTGCAGCACTCAACGTCACCCAATATTGTATCAAATCATTAGTGGAGGGATAATCATTACAAAAAGAGGAGGTCTCGGCTGACAATTTACTCATTTCCTATATGAAAGCACTATTATTACCACAGCAGCACAAAGATTCGGGCTCAGCTGCTCTCTTCCTTACGTGAATGTGTCACCGTGTCCAGTCGCTTCGTTACCGCAGTGGGGTGGAGGGGGAAGGTGACCCTGTCTGTCTGCAGCCAGAATAAAGGACATGCCCAGAGGCCAGGCAAGCTCCATCCAAACCTCCGTCCCTCCCAGCCAGTGCAGGAGCCGGCTCAGTGGCAGGACTGAGCAGCCGAAACTAAGAGCATTTATGATCTCCCCCCGGGATTAGCCCCGAAATGGGGTCCCAGTTGCAGCTGCCACTGTCCCACCATGCAGCGAGCCAGGCGCCCTGCAGACCCGGGGAGGTCTGTGCAGTGCAGGGGCGCAAGGGTCCCTTTAGTGTTCTGGCCTGTCCTAAAAAAATATATATTACCAAGTTCAAATCCTTGTGTTTCTTTTCTGCTGGCATAATAACTTTGAAATGTATTATTGCTGAGAGACTTGCCTCTCTCTGCCAACAACTCCCCAGAGAGAAGCACTAGCAGAAGAAAAGAACTTTTTACAGCTTCTTCATAAAAGAAGTCAGCAATCCACTGGACCTAATCAACTTTTCCTAGAGATGACGGGGACAGAGCCTCAGCTGCAATAAAAAGGTGTAACCCTCATTGGTATGCCATTGAGGGGGATGGTTTTTTTTTTTTTACACCAGCAGACAATTTGGCCTGATAATTCAGGAGCAATGCACAGGAGACGGCTCCAGATGCGCTCTGTACCTTTGCTTTTCTCTTCCACTGAGGCAAACATTTGTATTGTTTCCTCCTCTGCCAGCTGTGCTAGGAAAGGGCGAAGGAGCGATACTGCTGCCTAGGAAGAGCTAATAGAAACAGAGAAGCATTTAGGCAAAATCACTCACTAACACTATAGAGCTCCTTACTGGGTCGGCCTGCCAATGTATCAGCACAGCTGAATGGTGTGCATAAAGAGAACTCACAGCTGATTTAGGATAACAGCCTAAATCAGGTGGCTTTTAGGCTGCTCTTTTCACGCAGCCACAGCAACCAGTGCCAGGAATTCCAGCGAGAGCCACATTAGCGGCTGGTCTTTCCACCACCAGGAGCTGTGCTGTCTGCAGGAGAAGACTTCCATTTCAGAAAGCACTTCACAGCCCCCAAGCTAATTTTCCCTGCTCCCAGAGATAAAGGCAGCCACAGATGTGGTTACAACTTTGATTATTTTGTTTTAAATCATTTGAGAAAGCATCTTGCCAGGGAACAGTTGGAAATGATAGTCCTAAGCAGAGGCAGCTCAGCTGGCAGTCTTCAAAATAAGGCCATCGTATTAAACGTTTAAACTGGAAAAGTTAATGGTTTGGCAACGAGGCAGTAGATCAAAAACTGATGCTGTCCTGGGGTTTTGCAAGCGCGAGGTGGGGCTAAGCTGGCCCAGCACACAGCCCAGCTCTGCAGGACGAGGGCTGACCCCACTGCAGGCAGCTCTGACCCCAGCCAGTGACACCCCCACATCACTTTGCCTTGCTGCCCCAGTTCCCTTCACCCATAACCAGGGGCACCAGCACCTCTCTCACCCAGCAGTATGTTCAGATGCAGAGTGGGAGAGCATTCTGGTTGGCAGGTCAGGGATCTCAAAGCACGCTGCAGAAACTGGATCCTGATGCCATTGTTTCTGGGATACCTGCTGGCTGCAGCAGTGGCAGGTGGCTGCAGGCACCCAAGGAACCAAGCGGTGCGGGGCACTGGTTTGTGGAAGACCAAGGGGGACTACTTCTTCCCTTCCTTCCATTCCTAGTGGAGAAATAGAAAGGCAAATGCAATCAATTTGGCATGTATCTATTTACTATGAGCACATACAAAAGACTCACAACAGATCTCCTCCCCCACCTTTGGCAGCCAGCCTACACGTTGGCAAGCAAAAGATGTTATCTTAAGGATACACTGCAATAGCCTGAGTCATGCTGTAAGCCTGAATCCACCGGGAAGCCTGCTGAAGTCAAGGACCTAGTGCCGAGATGCTGCTGTCTTGCCTATTGCTCGTGGCAACATTGTTCACCGGGGTGAATCCTCCACACAGCCAGCACGGAGGCACACAGCAACAATTCACCTGCCTGTTCCAAAGGGTGGGAGATACAACAGCCCGGTCCTACCAAGAGCACCGCTCCACCAAAGCTCTGCCTCAGCCAGCTGGGCTTGGAGATTGGCATCTCCAGCTAAACCTCACCTTCCTATGCAGGGCCCGTGGGGGCAAGTGAGGCTGCTGTGGTGGCTGCCTCCAGGCACAGGGCTGCGGGGAGATGGTGGGAGCCAGCGTACCTGACAGAGGAGCCAAGGCAGCGGAGCTGAACTGATTTACATCAGCTGAGGAGCTACTGCATGGTTGGGCAACAGAGCATAGCAATTCAAGGGAGGAATAGCAAATTCAAAGCCCAGCATTAACACAACATTCAGCTGAACAACTCAAGGACTCCGAGGAGAAGAAATTCAGACCATGCAGCAGACTTGGATCGGGAGGATTTGGCAGCTGAGAGCTTTAGGTCTGTGCCCCCATCAGGCAAATTCGGACTTGGCCAACAGAAGCCTGAACATTTCTTGGGGGCAAGAGAGGACTCGTTCTCCCAAACTGTGAAGTTCTCTGTAAAAGCAGGTATCCATTCCTACTGTTGCAGTGACAGCCACTTTTCAGAGTAGCCAGAGCTCAGCAGAAGTAAAGCCGTACAGCCCCTGCAGATGATGCCATATAGCTCAGTAGCCCTCAGCAAACAGCAGACCCCAGACCACAGAAATCAAACTGTGCAGCAGCAGCAAGTCTTGAGCCATCCCTGGACAGAAAACTAGTGTGGGAAAAATGCTACACCACTGAAAGCCATTTGCGGGAAAAAGGGGGGCTCAAGGGATGCTCTGCTGTCTGCAATGGCACAGTGGTCCCGGCTAGATGTCAGGACCATGTTTTAAGGTAGGTGGACACAAAGTGTATTGTGTCATTGTCATCTACAAACTACCAGATGGATTTAGCAGCTTTGCAGCAGCTGTTAGCTATCGCAAGAGATGTATAGATCTTAAGGCCAAAGGATCAGAGAAAGTCATTTAATACGAACTTCTGCAAGACACAGGCCACAGAATCACAAGTCCATAATTTCTGCCTGACCCCAGGCACCTCTTTCAGAAACATCCTCAATCTGGATTTAAAGATATCGAAGGATGGAAACTCTACTATCCCCGAGCACATTAGTAGATAACCTTAAGCATTAAGAAGGGAGACGCCCCTTTTTTTGCCTGTCTTCATCTTTCAGGCATCGGATGCTGTTATGCCTTTGTCCTCCAAATTAAACAGCCCTCTGCTCCCAGAAGTCTCATTCCTAAATAAGTACTTAGAGATGATGATTCAGTCACCTCTTAACCTTTCCTTTGTTATGCTAAATTAGTTTAAACTTCCTTCATGGCTTCCTCCAGGGAAAGTTTTCCAGCCTCTGAACCATATTCTTTCCCAGGGCAGCCCCTCAGCCGCTGCCCAGCTGCTGACTGAGCAGGAAGCCAAGGCTGATGAAGCGAGTCACTCTGGGAGGTAAGGGGACAGCGGCACCCCACGCCACCGCTGCCCAGCGGCCTCCACCAAACCTCCATAGCCCAGCCTGGGCATACCCACACACAGCCGTCGGGCCCCCCACGAGTGTCCTGCTGCTGGTAGGGCCCCCTGCCCCAGCCCCACTGCCCTGGCTGTCCCCAGCCCCACTGTCCCCAGCCCCACTGCCCCGGCTGTCCCCAGCCCCACTGCCCCGGCTGTCCCCAGCCCCACTGCCCTGGCTGTCAAACACCCAGGGCACCAGGCGACTCGTTGCGGCCACCCCATCTGCAAAGCCAGTAATTAATGGCGATAATTAACCACTTTGATTACTTTTATGCGGTTCCATCAAAACTCTGGGGTGCTTTTGTTTACTTGCTGTGTGACAACTGCTTGATGGATTTAGATGAAGTAAATTAATAAATAGGCAGTACCCGTGGCAAGAAATAATTGGGAGGACTTAATGTCACTGATTAAGTTATCCATTCAGACAACGAGGGTTCCGGCAAAGCTTTTTTCTCTCTGCTTCCTTCCACACATCAGGAGTTCAGCGCCTGCCAGGCCACCCCTCTGCGCACCCTTAGTCTCCCCTCGGACCCGTCTCTGCCACCGCGCTTCAAAGGCACACGGCAGCGGGGTGGCATCTGCCACACCAACCGCCACGGCCGCGCCGTGTCCCTCTGCTGTCCCAGCACCGCTTCCCACCCGCCCCTCGGTGCCTGCCCCCGACCCCGCTCCCACCTTCAGCTCCTCAGCGCGGGGACCGCCCGGGTGCGGCTGGGCCGGGGCGGCAGCCCCACACGGCAGGCGCCCGCCCGCCCCGGCGGGGCCCGGCACAGACGGCCCGGCCGCGCCCGCCCCGACCCCGGCGCGCCACCCCCCCCCGCCTGCGCCATCCCCGGGGCTGCACAGCGGGCCAGGGGCAAGCGCTGCCCGCCGCCCGCTCGCCCCCGCGGCTCTGCTGGGGCCACCGGGGCAGCGGCGGGCGGAGCGCGGCCCGCGGGCCGGTGCGTGTGCGCCGAGCGCCACCTAGCGGGGCCGGGGCGGGCAGCGCTCCGCGGGGCCCCGGGCACGGCGGGGCTGAGCGGGCGGCCGGCACGGCCCTGCCCGGCCCGCTGTAACCCGGGAGCCGCCGCTCGGCTGCCCGCGGGGCCCGCGGATGTGGGGCCGAGAGCGGCACCGGGCAGAGCCGGGGCGCCTGATCTCTCAGCTGACCCCGTAAACCCTGGGCTCTGCCAGGGGGAGCTGGGGGAAGCCCGGCCGGGGGGCTTGTCTGAGCTGGCGGGGGCCTGTGCCCGCACCCCGGCCGGGGCGGGGGGCGCCTCTAAACGGCCACCCACAAGCACGGCGGCACCCCCGCAGGGCGCAGCGCAGCCGCCACCAGCCGCCCGCCCGGCCGGGCACTGCGGGGCGGGGGACACCAGCCCGGGCGGCTCCGCCGGGGCAGAGCAAGCAAGGGCCAGGGCTGGGTCCTTTTCCAGGAGAAAATCCCGGGGCGAGGAACACAGGCACACCCCCCAGCTAACCCCCGTGCTTCGGTGACATCAAGCCAGTGCTGACGTCAGCTGCAGCCTTTGTAAATCGCTCTCTGCCTCTCTTCTCTCCCGCTCCTATCTCTCCTTCAAAAACTCCTCCCTGAGACACAGATGGAGAAGCTCACAGGCTGCTTTCATGCCTTCATAAGGCACTTACCATCAGCGGGCTGTGCATGTATATTTCCCTCAACTTCCTTCGGTTTTATATCCTCTGTAAACCTGGAGAAGAGACACGGACAGATTCAAGGCCCAGGTGACACTTTCAGACACTGTTCTGCTCCAGAAATCACAAGGTGTGAGCTCTGTACCTACTTCGCCGTGGAGAATTAACGTGTCCTTCCTGCCAGAGAGGGAAGGTTGGGTAGTTACTCCTGCCATTGCTCCTTGCCCAAGGGCTGCAGTGTTTGGTGTTCCAATGTGGTGGCCAAGGAGAGAGGTGGGTCACTTCTCCTTCTGGTTGGGCCTCCTTCCCCCACCATCTACCACAGCTTCAAGTAAACAAGGTTCCAACCCAGAACACCACAAATTTGCCTTAAAAAGTTTATAAAGCAACAAAAGTAGGGTTTACTTACCCTCTTCTTTGGGTCTCTGGGGCCAAAGTTCCAGGTTTTGTCTGCAGCGCTGAGATCAGCCGCTTGCTCTCTCTTAGCAAGACGAGCTGCTTGCTGAGGCTTTAGGGAAAGTCCAGCCGCTGGAAATACTGGCAGCGGAGCGGCCCTCTTCCTGCAGGATGGAGAAGAGATGCAACTGGCCTCCGTGTTTCTCCAGTTTTGTGCTGACATTTTTATTCTGCACTGCTCCTTATCAGCTCAGGGCCAGCCTGGCCCACAGGCAGCTGATGACATTTCCAGTCATCGGCATTTTTCCAGTTGAGCTGAGATTAAGCCAGTGTCTTCTCAGAAGGACTTGTACATTAGGTGACTGAAAGAGAGCTAACAGCCTCATCTGCAACCCAGGCTTTCCTGTGGTCTCGCAGTGCTCCTGCCATCATGTGCGGTGTGTTTCAGAGCCGGTTCCACATGCCGTGCCTGCACTTGGAAAGGGCCCAGGGAGGGCTGTCAGCTGAGCTCACAGGGTGCCACAGACCTCAGGCACAGCAGAGACCTTGTCTGGTTGTTTCCACCTTGTGAATCAGCTGAATCCAGACATCACCCACCTTCTCCGTGCACCTCTGTGCCAGGAAAGACAGCAGCAATTGTAAATCAGTGTCTGCAAGAGCTTTGCCAATGGTACTCCTGCTTGCGCCCTGGCTGCCCGCCTGCCACAGCACTGTTGGCTCTGACCTTTTTTTATAGAGACACATCTCTCCTGGCCTGAGGCTCAATCCCATGCCAGCTAAGTCACTGCAATGTCTTGCTTTGCTTTTAAGGGAACCCGAACCCAGCTACCCTTGTCTGTGTGGTCTGGGGCATGGATGTAAACAGTGTGGGACACCTGGTTTCCAAATTACTTTTGATGCTCCAGGACAGAATTCCCATGCAAAGGAGGCCTTAGTTTTTCTGCACCTGAAAACGTCATCACTCTAAATTCTTTTAGCTCTGACTTCCCATGGATGTATCAGGAACTTGACACAAACACACCCAGCCCACAGTCCTGTGAGACACCAAGGCTTGGGCATCCAAAAGAATATGGAGAAATGCATTTCTCCACATGCTAGAGCTCAGTTTTACCTGCTCTGGGCAATGCAGTATGGAGGAAAGAGCAAGACAGTTAAGAAATGACAGTCTGTCTTACAGATATGTGCATGGACACCCATATGCCTGGTACAGTTCACGCCAAGGAGCCCCCTGTGAACACCCCCACATCAGCACTCAGGCAGGGTAGGCTGTGGCTTGCTCACCTACATGCCCATGGATTCATGGCTAACAAAATAGGTGCTGGCATTTAGGAAGGCAGAAAAACTGGCCTATGTGTCTTGGCAGGTACCCATAATAACAAATAATAGCAATAATAACAACAATTACAGCAATAATAAGAAACAATAATAACAGGACTTTGCTGGAGCTGCTGGACTGAAGTGCCCATTGCAGAGCAGCCTGTCAGCTCTCCCCACTTTAATGGCAGAGGTGCCACAACATCAAACGGTTCCTTATCTGGAGAGAGCTGACGAGCGTGGGCTGCTCACCCTGGTCTCCTCGCCCCCAATAAAATCTTCTGCCAGCAGCGAACAAATCACTCATGTCGTAGGCATTCACCAGAAATCAAAGCCCTGGCAAGTTATTATTGCCCTGACGCTCCTCCCAAGAGGAGGCTAACGCTGAGCTCTTTATCCCTTCTGTGTTCCTGCTTTCCCTGACACGCTTCGATTTTTTTTGCCTTTGCAGGTAATTCTGCTCTATTTGATCATGGATTGCTCTCCTGTCTAATGCTTTCACACCATCCATCTGTTCTGCAGGGCAGCTGCCCCCATGGCAGCTTTTGCCCTGCCTGTCCCACCTGCATGCTCAGCCCAGCATTTTCTCAGCAATCCAACTGAAGAAATGTGCTTCCCTGCTAGCCAGCACAAGGGCCAGGCTGCAAGGCTATGAACACCAGCCTTGCATGGCACTGCCCGCAGCTGGACCACAGAGGAGATGGCAGCCTCAGCCTTTTCTGAGAGGTGAGGAAGCTGGGGCAGGAGAAGGAGGGCAACTGGCATCCCCTGGCCAAGCACAGGGCTGCTCTGCTGGGGAAACATCACTGGCTTCAGCTGCAGGAGGAACTGCAGGCAGCCCTTCAGCCGTGCCCCTACAGGATGGAGGGCAAGAGGGGCTTGGGGGTCAAGCAGCTGCTCCAGCAACCAAATGTTAGAATTAAAAGTAGGATTTTCTGTCTGTTGTGTTCCACATGTTCATAACACTGAAGAGCCAGTGTTGGTCCTGCGCCCTGCTGGACCGTGCACTTAGCCCTGGAGACAGCTGTGGGCAGCAAAGAGCCCGAGGCACGGGACAGTGCCACGAGCCTCCAACTTTCCAGCCACCTACAAAACAACCTGGGGTGGTTTTGGGGTGGTTCAAAGGACAGCATTTTCCATTTACCCTGGAAATCCCCACACGCCCTCACCCCAACAGCCCCCGCTATTTCCAGCTCAGGGCTGCCATGAGCATGGCAACACCAAGCTGCTGCCTCAGCCAGCAACACAACCCTCTCCTTGCCCTGCTGCTGCAGCTCCCTCTCCCCACAATTCCAGGAAATTCCCACTGCCTGTCTCCGAGGGGCACATGAAGCTGGTGAGCAACCAACCTCCACCCATATTCCCTGGCATGAGGTACTGCTGGAGAGGCCGCGAAGGTGTTGGAGCTGCAAGTATCACGGGAGAGCTCTGCCCACTGCCCTGAGCCCCAGGACATGATGGAAAGCCATGCGTGTTGACAGCGAGCGCAGCAATGATGATCCTGTGTGCTGCTGGGATGAGGGTTTGGAGCTATTAAGTTTTCGGTATACAGGGAGATCAAAATATGAGCTTTCAAAATGATTTGAGATTAGCTGGAGGGAAACAACACAGAGAGAGGAAGAGCAGCACATCCCTGCTCGATTTAACTGCTTGCACACCATGCACATGCTGCCCTGCTGCAAAGCTGAGACAATGTAGAGGGCCTGGTGGGCTTCAGAAAACTGCACCCTTGGCCAAGGGCATGTAGGTCCTCTTCATAAGTGGCCAAAGCTATGCTGGGCTCAGCAAAGGCCAGGCAGGTCTCCTGGACCTCAATCTCACCTAAATCTTCTGGCTGCGGTGCAGGATCACAGCTGGGCTGGGATACCCCGATGTGAGATCCAAGGTGAATCTCAGGTCCTCAGCAACAATCAGGTGGGTGAAGGGAACCACAGAGAGCTGTTCCTAAAGCCACTGGAGGACAGGGGAAGAGCAAGAGCTGCTTTTTTTCAGCAGGGATCACCAACAGTGCAAGCACAATGCTAGACGTGCAGAGGAGTCGACTCCACCATGCTCTGCACAGCCACACCAACATGCCAGCCTGCCAACTTGAGCAGGCCTGTGGAGCAAATTCCAGCTGTTCACATGACTAAGATATGCAGATGCATGAGGTGCAGACCTTAGATACCAAAATACTTGATTGTACTTGCAAATGAAGCAGCTCAGTATTTAAGTGCGTGTAATTTGCAGGTGCCATTAATTTTCCCCACAGTTTGGTGTCTGGTTTTAACAGGAGGTGAAGAAGTTGTCAACGGGAGAGCACACCTGTGGGTTTGAGGCTGCCTTAAAAGTGACAAAATAGCTACGAAACCAGGACCAAAGTAAGGCAAGCCGGTGAAGCCTGCAGAAGAGCCACACCAGCAGGACAGGGCAGCGGGTACCCCCGCTGCGGAGCCAGGCAGGCACAGTTGCCACATCCCTAAAAGGCCCCCAAGGCCCACTTACCTGACAGCCTGTTAAAGCTGAATCTGCCACCAGCCGGTCCGCCTTCTCTCCTGAAAGGGAGCCCAGGTGATGAATACCCAACAGGAGCTTCTTCATCACAAAAGAGGAAAAAAACAATCAGCAAGAGGTACACTCATCTAGTAAAGCTTCTTTCCCATCAGCCTGTCACAGGAAACTGCCAAAAAATGTTCAGAATTGAAGATGAGACAAGGAGAAGCTTCGAGAGGTTCATTACACCTGAAAATGAGATACATGCTCAGAGCAGCAGTTAGGAAGGGAGCAACATCAACATGTGTCTGCAGCTCTCCAGTGAATAAATGCATTTTACCCAGTGTCACTGGTGAACGGCTGGTTAAAAAAGGCCATAAAGTACATAATTCTTGGTGGGATGTGGTGAAAGGGAAGGGCCAGGAGCCTTTTACTTCTCGAGCGAGGCTGGGGGGAGCCAAGGACTGCCGTTCTCCAGCCTGTCACATAGAGCTGATGGAAACTGAAAACAAGGAGCATCACTCTGTTTGCAGATGGGATTTCTGCAGCAGACAGATGGCTGACTGGGTCAGGACAGTCTCTAGGAGAGGTGGGGCAGTTTGGAATCGTGACCCTTGTGCCAGTGAAGTGAAGCAGTTTTGAGGAAAAAAATGAGCTCACTAAGGTCTGGGGTTCAAACGCAAGATTCTCATAAAGTATAAATAGTCCTTCATGTTGATACAGTGTTTTGTTCTTATGAACTGGTCTAGATTTCCATCTGTGCCGCCTCCTCCCTCGCATGGCATGGGAACTCCTCGTAGGCACATGCTTTTCTGTGTCCCCAGGAGGTGGCTGTTAGCAGCCTACCGCATCAAGAAGCATGTGCAGGAGCAGCACAGGACATTTCTGGTTTAGCTGTGGGATAACCAGCTGTCTCAGCATGGGGCCACCCTCCCTTTGGACATGAGCCTTTTAAGACAAGATGAGAGGACACCACAAAGCACTGGGAAAGGGCCAGCAAGAAGATGCCAGAGTTACTGAGCAAATCAGCAAAGCGAGGGCTGCGCTGGCTCCCTCAGCTGTTGCTGGGGAGGAGGCTCAGGGACCGCGAGGTGTGGGAAAGGGGAAGCCCATCTTCCCACATGCATAAGCAATAGCGCAGAGGAGGAAGGAGAGTGATGTTCAGACCGCCAGAGTTTCAGCTCATCAGTATTTGGTTGCAAGTGAAAGCTCCCATGACAGCTCTCTGCAAGATAATCTGTGGTTTTTCCTCTGGATAGGTTAAGTGGCTTTTAGATTAGGAAGTGCTGAGGGGTGCTCCCTGTAGTTTATCTTTGCTAATGCTTTCTTTAAGATCCTCTTAAAAAGATGACTCTTTTTTATAAAACTTGGCCATAAAAGTTACATTAACCCAGGAGTGGGTAATACAAGTTCACCTACAGAGATCTCTGTGAGCCTGCAAAGCAACAAACGCATTACCTTCTCAGACAGGGGACAGTCCGCAAGTTTTTTGTAAACCTTCAAGATCAGTATTGTAACTTGCGTCCTGACACCCAGCCTCCATTGGCAGAGGTAAAAGAAGTCCCAAATAAAGGGTCCTCTCTAGGAAGGACATGATAGATGACAGACAGAGAAGTCCCAAGCAAAAGGCGTTTGCAGAGACTGCAGGAACTTCACCCAGCGAGTCTGGAGCTGTCAAAATCCAGGTTGTCGGGATAATTGAAGAAAAGCAATTTCCTAAAGAGTAATGAGCTAAAGTGAAGGAAATGTATTTCCTCAGCTCTGGAAACAGGATATACTGAATTACCACATAGTGGAAGAGCCTAGCGAGACATTTTGACATACATCACTCAGGCATTAAAGAGCTGCAGCCTCTTTAGGAAATTAAGTAATGAGGGTGAATAGGAATAAAGGAAAGTGCCTGTTTGGAGCGGATGAAAGGACTCCAGATGTGTACGCGCCTGTGACTGCTTCATATTGTTTGGGACTTTCAGGCCTGAAAACAAAAGAGACAATCCTGATGAAATATGTAAGCCTTCATTTGAATGCTATCAAGATAGAATCAAACCTCATGTTAAAGCACAAATACAGAAAGGAAACACAAGAGGAAATGAAAAGTGAAAGAGAATCTCCCTTTGAAAAAAGTAATAAAGATATTCCACTTCCCCACGCTTTCCCTTATCTCACGCTGCTTGGGGAGCATTGGTTCTGCACATGTGAGCCTCTGCACAGATTGTAACACATATTGCAGAATGTAATTTCTGGGTTTGAAAAGAACAATTGGAACTGAGGGCTCCGTCTTGCTCTTCAGCATCCCCTGCACAGCCCCAGCCCCGCAGCTCACACGCTGTCACTGTCATTGCTGCCAGGTGCCCACCAGCAGTGTCACCACTCTAGAAAAAACCCAGCACAGGTCAGGAATGACTTTGGGTTGATTATTAAAAATTCAGGCAATAGTTATATTACAAAAACCTCTTACAATGGTCTGATGCTCCTTGTAGAGCTTGGTCAATGGAATAAATTCAGGAATGCAAAACTAAAGCTGGTGGACCAAGTAGGTCAAGTCACCCTCTGAGGCAAGCTGCAGCAGCTTTGCCCTGCCCTTGGCTGTCTGCCTGGGTTCTCGCTACTTGCTCCTTCCCAGGGCCTGACACCACATGCAGCACTTCCCACGCACTTGCTGGGGACCACACTCCTGACCAAGGTCCCTTCAAACAGCCCTGCCAGCCTGGCACAGGTCAGGGCTAGTGCCAACCCCAGTGCTGGTCTGGAGGACACAGCTCCATTTGGGGGCAGTTCAGACGGGGCGGGACTAAACAGGAGAGCTGTGTTGCACTGCCAACAAGTGTTCATTGGTGAAGAAAAGAGAAAATGCAAACCTTTTTGATGTGAAGCTTTCTGATCCATCAGAGAGGTTTCGCCATCAGGGAGTGTTTGACAGGCGGTCATTGTGTTGTGGTGCGCTCTGAGACCCGGAGCAGACTACAGCCGTAAAGTTAAAACAATTCAAAAACATGGCTTTCAGGTCCCGGTCTTGGGTTGCAGAAAATAGCCTGAATCTCAAGAAAGGACATACTACAGTCCTGCCTTAGCCATACTTGAATCCGTAATGACGATGCTCTTCCACCTTTGTGCATTTGTGCATGTGCAGGCAGACCCCTTCTGCCCGGACAGCAAGCCAGCAGGCATCCACCCAAGTCCTGCTCTGCAGCTGGGGAAAACAGACCTTCGCAGTTAGCTGCGTTAATGCTAGCTTACCTCTCTTGAGAAACTGGGCCTCTGCTGACCGCTGCATGCCGAATGCATCCACAGTGAGGCAGCCAGGGCAACTGCAGAAGAAAGCAGGGCAGGTCTCGGACCGCTGCCCTCCTCTCACTGCTGCATTTTTCTCCTGCATAGATCATGACAGCAGGATTATTATAAGCACGCCATGGACTCTGATCGGCTATTAGCAAGGAACAATACCTAGGTAAATAATCAGCAAATTACCTGTTTGAAAATAGAAGTAGAAAACTTGATTCTCCATTTGTTAATGGTCTGGCATCTTTCACACAGAAATTACAGCCATAAACCAATTCCACAATGCGAGCCTTGCACAGTAATACTTTCCTTTGCCAAGCCATTTTCCCAGAGTAAACAAAAACCTCTGAGAATGCTTATCTTGGTATAAAACCTTGCAAGAAAAATAAACAGAATTATGTCCAAAATGAAAAATAAAATCGGATGTGTTGCTTTTATAGCACTGGGAAAGCCATAAAACTTAATACTCCGAGTGCAAGGGGTTGAAGCCGTTTGCTCTCATGAGTGTATCCCTTCCATCAAACACCACCTTCCGCTGCAAATCAAGTTCCAAACAGCTGGTATTAAAAAAGGAGGCAGAAGGAAAACAAGTCTGAATTATGAATTACATGAACAAATGGATTTATTTTTATGGCATTAGAGATGACCAAAGCAGAAAGAGGATTTTCTTTCATAGTTCTGATGTAGTTAAGAATTATGCACCACAGGCTGCGTTTCAATTACAAGACCAGAGAGTAACATGGTGGGAACACGGTGTTTAAAATCCACCAGTTTTCCAGCCAGGGAGTCTCGCTCCTGGATGGCTGCCCATATAGGACAGGGTGAGCAACAGAGTAGGGGGGGGGTGCTGATAAGGCAGCAAGAGAGTGAAAAATATAGTCTGTCATACCTCCACAGACTGCAAACCGGAGCTTTGGACAAGAGACAAAAGCAGACCAGAGAGAGCTGCTAGCAAGAGATTGGATCCACTTGAACCCCGCTAGGCTGGGGTGTAAGACAGCAAAATCTGCAGGATGTCCACCAGAGGAGACAGCCACGGGGCAGCACGGACAAGGAGGAAGATGCGGAGCGCAGAGTATGCAAGGTGATGGTGAAGCCAGCTGTGCTGCCAGCTGCCACAGACACAGTGAGGTGCACGGGAAACGGACAGCCTGTGTGATGGGCTTCCAAAGCACATGCAGGCACCAGAACTGAAAGACAAGGACAGTGTCTTTTTGTGTCACCCACTGGTGCTGAATGCATTCCGTCACATTGAGCCACTTGCTCTTTTCTGCGCGTATCCTCCACCATTTTCTGGACAGTTTAGATTACACTTAGAGCCACTAGAAGTTCCATGCTTCGTTTGCCTCTTACAAACTCCGCTTAGAGCAACCTGATACAGAAGCTGGTTAAGAGCACCAGTCATAAAATCCAGGCAGAAGCAGGCAGAGACAGGTAGAAAGCTTGCAGATAACTATCCCTTGTTACTGGGGAGAAATTAAGTAAAAGAGTGCCTGCAAGTATTCAATTAATTAAGAGTTAAGCTGCCACCCGCCAGCCCCGCTCTCTGTCATCTGGCAAAGGCAGATGGCAGTAGTGCTGCCTGTGGGCAAGTCTGCCCAAAAGCAGGGACATACTCAGAGACACAGCGTGGTCTTCTTGAAACACTCTGCTCCCCGTAGCAGAGGGCTGCGTGAAAGCAGCCAACACCACAGCAAGTCGGGAGCCGACGGGAGCAGGACTGCTAGCTTTTTGAACATGTTAGATGGTAAATGGTGTCTGATGAAGGCATCACCTTTTTGGCGTGTCATCACAGGCAATTTGCTACAGGCAGCCAGCTTTGCAGGGATGCGAAATACCACAGCAGCTTTGCCAAATTCTTGCAAGACAGATTTGTCATGATACTCATCTCCATCATCTTTGAAAGGGCCTACCTCAGACAACATATATATTTGTACAAGAGCTTGACTGATTCTAATTTCTTAATTAGGGGTATTAGGAATTGCTCTGCCAAGCAAGGCTTTGTACCTGGCCAGAGCTGGTAGAATAAAGGAGCTGAGTGAAGAGGATAAGGTCTGACAAGGAACAATTCAGACTTCCAGGAATCTAATTTTGCTTACCAGAATCTCTTCAGCAACAATTTTAGTTGCAGTCTGAGGGGAAAGGAGATGGAGAAGACAAGACAAAAACATAGTGTGGAATGGGCAAAACAGGAGGAGAAAAAAAACCACCCTCAAAAGCTTTATTAAATAGTAGGACCCAAGGGAGAGCAGAAAAATTGAGATTAATAACAGAGGAAACTCTCTGGCTCCACTGAGCAAATGCTGGTTAACAGAAAAATTTAGTTCTGCAGGATTAAACAAGGCATTAAACCGGTTGGGGAAAAAAAAACCCACCCAAAAAACAGGAAAAAAACCAAACCAAAGAAAAAAACCCCAAACTAAAAAACCAGCAACCAAGTGCTCTCAGATATGTCAAGTGACTTTACTGACTTTGAACATTCAGCTGGACTGAAAAAGCTCTTTACTAAAGCAGCCATAGCAAATGCATGCAAATTGCTGAGAGCACAAATTATAGAAAACTACACACTTAGGGAAGCATCCTCTGTTGATTCAGGCAGTAAGTTTAAATGTCTGCACCAACAGGCAGCAGGAATATGTGAAGAACAACCCTAGATGACTCATGTGTCTTGGAATTAACTCATCCGTATGCTTCTAGGCACTTAAAGAATCACCCCTTAAACCTCTCTCCCCATCCCAGTTGGGTTCATCCTAATGGGATGATGGCAAAAACATTTTTCATTAGCAAAGGAAAATAAAATCCAACAAAGGCATTATTTTGAAGAGTGCCCAAAACTGGTTGTAAGAACCTTGGAAGAACAAGGTCCCTGGACCCAGGCAGGACCTAGCACTGGAAGGGATCAGCACCACCATGGAGAGACACAGGGAAGCTGTAACCAGGTACCCAAGAATAAATGGTGACAATAGTCACTTCAGGAAATATCTGTGAACACTTCCAGGGTCTAGTTCTGCACAAATTCCACCAGCACAAACATGGAGAAGCTCTGCTGATGTGGCAGCACTGTAACCCAGACTCACAGCTCAAAATCAAACTTTGGCAGAGTACCGGTGCAAATCTGACATAAATCATCCTCTGTATTCTTGCCAGTGCTTTGGCACCACTGCATCAGGCAAAGTTGCTGCCACCTTCACAGCGCCTGTCTGCAGCTTGGAAGACCCTCTCACTACAGCACTTTCTCTCCTGCTGCAAAGAGCCCCACTGCATCAACATGACTGCAATGGGAAAGATGGAAGTGGCTGAAGTCCATGATACGCACCCAGAAAATGTGGAGCTGCAGAACACAAGGAAGCTATGAGGAAATATTGGTCAGCATTGACAGCCTTTACATCCGTACCAGCAGCCTAACCAGTGTCAGCTACCTGGTAGGCATCACAGTAGCAGGCCCTGAAAATCACATTTGCAAGAGCCCCCTAGGACAGTTGCTGGCTGGTTGCAGGGGGTTTCTTCCACCGAGAGTCACACAGCATGAAAGCAAAGGCTTTGCTTTTTAAATTTAAACAGGCAGGAACCTGAAGCTGGTGCACAAGCTGAGCAGAAACAGGTATCAGAGCCAGACTGAGTTCACATTACAGGACTCTTCTCCACACTGGTGGCTACATCAGCCATCGTAAGCCTGGAGCCTGGGCCCAATGCATTTCTTCATGACCACTGCCCACTCTCAGTACACGCAAAGCCTCAGTGCAAGAAATCCAGAGCTTAAAGAGAAATGCTCCAACACACTTAAACCCCAAGAGCAACCAAGATTTTTTTGCATGTGTGAAGTTCTTTTTAGTATGAGCTGTACCCCGTTGTACCAGGTACCACACGGATGTTCTGATGAAGGACTATATAGGCAGGGGAGGGTGCCGCACCATATGCCAGCTGTGCTCCTGGCAAGCCTTGCTGGGTCACAGACCTAGGGCCACAGCACAGGCTCACAGCGCCTGTCTGCAGCTTGGAAGACCCTCTCACTACAGCACTTTCTCTCCTGCTGCAAAGGGCCCCACTGCATCAACATGACTGCAATGGGAAAGATGGAAGTGGCTGAAGTCCATGATACGCACCCAGAAAATGTGGAGCTGCAGAACACAAGGAAGCTATGAGGAAATATTGGTCAGCATTGACAGCCTTTACATCCGTACCAGCAGCCTAACCAGTGTCAGCTACCTGGTAGGCATCACAGTAGCAGGCCCTGAAAATCACATTTGCAAGAGCCCCCTAGGACAGTTGCTGGCTGGTTGCAGGGGGTTTCTTCCACCGAGAGTCACACAGCATGAAAGCAAAGGCTTTGCTTTTTAAATTTAAACAGGCAGGAACCTGAAGCTGGTGCACAAGCTGAGCAGAAACAGGTATCAGAGCCAGACTGAGTTCACATTACAGGACTCTTCTCCACACTGGTGGCTACATCAGCCATCGTAAGCGACACGTGAGGGGTGAACAGGACATGCAAGCCTCTTGTTCCTAAGGACATCTGTCAAGGGCGTTATGGAATGCGGGCATAGAAAGTCTGTATGGCTGTTCCCCTACAGAAGCACAAGAACACATCTGAATATCAAAGCTACTTTGCTTTCAGGGACATTTTTAGCACCAACACTTCAATTGTCTTAGTAGATTCAATGGTACCAAGACCCTTCACTGTCACCTTATACCAGTCATAGATCAGCAATAACAGCAAAACAAGGCAGCCACTCCTGGGCTGAAGCTCATGCCAGTAAACACGACAGTCACCTCTTAGCCCCTTAAAACAAGCATCCTATATCTTCCATTCAGACCTGACAGCTGCAGGCTGGGGGTGTGGGCTTCAGGGGGCAATGTGGAAGACGGCCCGTTATTTCCTGCAGATGGGACAATTGCAGGGAGAGAGAGAGTTGTCTTCACCTCTGCAGAAAGCCAGCCCCTGGATTTAATAATGGTTTCTCCTTCCAATTGCTTCGCTGAATACAAGAGCAACACTCGCTCTTGTAACAAAATGTCACCTGCTTTTCAAATACAAACAAAATGAGCTTTCCTGAGAAAATAATTGCCAACTATTAAAAGGCTACTGTTGGAGCTTGAGAGGAATGTTAAAATATAAAGAAAGATGTACCACAATCTTCCTGAATTGATACTTCAAACAAAACCTATTTGTGTTTTGAAATGTGGCACTACAAAAATGACCGGTTGTTTTTGTAAAGCTTCAGACTGAGAGTCATGCAATCGTTTTCTAAGAGCAGCATTTCTTTGTTGTTCATGGAAATGCTGGGAAATAAACCCCAGGTGATTCAGTTGGTCTCTGCCTTAGCAGCAGATTCTCAGCCCATCTCTCATTAAGCCCATGCCAGAGAACGCCCAGCTCGGGACCAGACCAGGCAACCCTGCTTCTGCCAGGGAGTCATCCCCAGAAAAGACATCCCATTTTCCTAACTTCCACCTTACTCCTCATTGTGGCCTCAAATCTTACACCAAATAGCAACTTCTGCTGTTTTGTTAAAAGCAGATTTTTAACAACTGTTTTCTCCGTAAGAATAAATTCTTCCACTTCTTGCCATTCTGAATGCTACTTGAGACAGGAGCACCTTGGGGTCAGCTTTGCAACATCCCCATGCACAGCTAGAACTGCATCAATAACAGCCCACAACTGCCTCGTCACTATTACCCCTACAGTGTCCAAATGCCTCAGAGGCCCATCACCTTGAAAATTCCCTAGAATGCACAAGCGTGGGGTAGATTTTCTGCAGCCATACTGCACTGAACCTATGCTGCTGCGCTCTCCTTTTGTTTAAGCATCTGATCTTTTTTGTCATCATTCTGCCTTGACAAATGTCCGATGCGGCACTTTCGGTGTACTCCCACCTCCCAGGAAGGAAAGGTATTAAAGCACAAACCAGCTTGCCAAAAACCTTTGCAGTGTGTGTCAGCGTGGAAGACTACATCGTTCACTGACGCTCACCGCTTATCTCTCAGCCTAAATTACAACCAGGCACTGTGAAATGCCGCTCTAATTACACCGTCTAGAATGGCCGGGCCACCATTCATTAAAAAGAAAAGTCAAATTACTGAATTCCCTTCTCATCAATCTCTGCCAATAGTTACCCTGATGATCAGATCAGCATTAAGTGAGACTGCTTATGAAAAACAGAACCTGGAAGATGGTCTTGCCTAGGACACAAGTGCTTTTCCCTTTTAAGTCACAACCTCAAACACGTTGCAAAGCAAACACCAGTTGAAGCACGTATCTTTAAGTCAGAAAGCAAAGCAGAAGACTTCATGAAACAAGTGGTGAGAGGAAGACGCAGCAGCCATCTACTTACTGCCAAGTGTCCAAGGCGCAGTTCTGTCCGAAGAGAAGACCTCCTGCAGGCTCCTGTGGAAAAGTGGCTCCCTGAGAGCCAACCCAGCACTGGAAGGCCAGTGCCAGCCAAGGCAGCCCAGTTCGCACCAGCCCAGCAAGGTGGCAGGAACGGCAGCTTACCTCCAGTGCGCAGCCGGCTGGGTCCGAACAAGGCAGTGGTGATTCCCAGAGCCTGACTAATCCAGGTGGTCACCACATGCATACCCTGGCCTCGCAACCCTGACCAAGAACTGACCTGAGCCCCACGCAGCACCTCCGCAACCATCATTTCTCATCCACAAGCTAATCCTCCAAATAATGCCAAACACCAGCCTCCCAGTTCTGGTGGTGAAGCAGGTATACACTTTCGAAGTATATAAATACAGATTTCTGAGTATATCTCAGAAAACATCATGACATAGAAGACAAAATTCTATTCTTTACCCATTAAATTATATTTTAAGTATAGTTCTGCAAACTCAAACCAGAAAACAAGATGAAGAGGGTCTGGTCTCCAGGCCAGTGATCCAGCGCTAGAAAGCACTATAATTAGAATCAGGACTGAGACTGAAGACCCCGGGTTGTTTGCAAAACTAATTAGCTAATGTAATTAGAAAGCAATAGAGAACAGCAAAAGCAGAATCAGACTCTACAGCTATCTAAGCAAAGGACAGTTTAATAACTGTACTTAGGATACGTCTCAAAAAGAAATAAAAAATCACTTTATGGATTAGATTTCAGCCTGGGCAACATTAATCTATCTTGGACATAGCAAAATGGCTTGGAGAAGAGGGTTTCATCATAGTAAGCATGGCTACTTCACAGCAAGATTTATTAATACATCCAAAAGAAAGAAAGAAAATCATTTTGTCACACTATATACAGATAATACATACAGTGTTTTATACACATATTACATCAGTTTTTACACAAGAAAAATATACATAAAAATGTAAACTTTTGTATACAAAAACCCTTAAACAAATTAAACAAGGACCAGATAACAAAAGGAGACCAATCTATTATCATTTCATTGATTATTTTTTTTAAATGGTAATACAGTACATTCATTGAGAAGTATGAGGAACATGTGAGCCAACCTTTCCTATTTAAAGGGAAAGTACAAACATGAGCTTTCCTACCCACCCCTGGAATGCTGTCTGTGAGCCTCCAGCACTAGAAGCAGTAGTGTGAGTTACTATCGCTGCCGGGGACCCTGTAGGAAGGGACCCTTCTTCTCAGGCATCCCCATGCACCACACTCTCCAAACTAGACACATCTGCAGAAGCAACCTGGACTGGGCTTTTTGTGCGTATTAGCTAGTCTTCCAGCTAATACCATGAGGCGGGATGCAGCAATGCAAGTTTGTATGTTCCCTTTAAGCAGTCATTAAGTGGATTTAGCTTTGCTGGAGCAAGTTGTTTATTTTTCCCAATGTACGGTATGCCGAATACGTGTCGGGGATGAGAGGGAAGGAGGAAGGGGTGTAAGAGACTGCTAATCCTTGCTACCATGCAGTTACTTCAAAATCAGGTACGTTTGCAAGCTACAATTCACTGGTTCAAAATACACTGCCTCACCTTTGCTTTCCCACTGCAACTTGTTCGCATTTCAAACTCTAGTGGCCAAACAACTGTACGAGGCTCTTTGTTACAAGGCTGTTTCTGATATCAAAGCATGATCAAGCTACCTTTAAAATGACACCAAACACAAACTTCTCTGAGACAGCCTTAAAAAGGGCGAGCATTCCCTCTCAGCACTTTGGATTGTCCTTCTGCCACCCTCTCTTTTATTAAGACCAGGATAAAGATATTTACCCTTAACTGCAAAAGAATATTAGCTGAGATTCTGACATCTGTTTTGCTCCACTTGCAGACAAACATTTTGGGGAACTGGAGGGGAAAAAAACATCAAAAAATAAACCCACAACAATAAATCCAAACCCTGAAATCTCAGGCATCAAATAAGAAGGGAACTACTTAATCTGTTGGTGAAAAAAGTTTCAGAAACCAGTTGGAAACAAACAAACGATATATTCCAATGAAGGCTTCTCACATTAAGTAAGTTAAAGACTTGTTAAAGACATCTTCAATAAAAACATCCATCCTCCACAAAGTATGTTAAAATGTAACACAATAGTGATGCTCTGGTATTTCTCCTGAAAAGGACAGAAGGACATGAAATCTCCTTAGTGATATCAGCACTATTGAATGTAGGAGGTGAACAATGATCTACGGAAGTAATGAGGGGAAAAGCTGTGTAAAAGAAACCATGAATCATTAATTATAATTGGACAAAAGGGGGATGGGGCAGAATGCAATTACAGTATGCCTCAGAATTCCCCGAAGGAAATAAATACTTAGAAACTTGTGTTTCCATTTCTTTCTTATGCCTATGTGAGTGATGGTGGGAGTAAGGGCTTGTCTGCTTGCTTTTGGTTTTTTTGTTTTCTCTTTTTTTTTTCCTTTTCCTTTTTTTAAAGTAACAACCCTTCTAGTAAAAATCCAAAAGACAATTACAAATGGCTTTCGGTAATTCAGTCTCCTTTTTAAAATAAAACGTTGATAACACATTTCTCCATTTCTTCTATATAATGCAGCTTCAGTGAAAATATGTCATAGGGACAGCAATTTGCAAAAAGTGGGGGGAAAAATTGCCAACCAAGGTTCGCAACATATACACATGTATATGCAGGACATCTACACCCTATATACATATTTAATATACGTATGCATGAGTATATATCAGGGGAGAACCAACACGTACATTCTCCACATACATAAACTGAAATAGCATAATATACGTGTGCATATAATTAGGTATTATACACACACAGTACACGGACATACCCATACACACGCCCAAACATATGTATTATAGAAATTGTCGTATATGATTGCATGAAAGCTCAGATGGAACGGTACACCGGTTACCTTTTTCTAAAAAGAGATGCAAGGAAGACAAAATTCCATGGCTGAATTGTGGCCAAGAAAAATCATGCCACATCAATACTGAAAACATGGAATGCGGTACAGCTCGATGACAGAATTGGAGCAGCATTCTCCACTGACACTGAAGCCTAAGTTAGCCAGGAGTTTCAACAGTGCTTAAATGTGACCAGCCAGGTTTCTGACAGCTGCTTTCTGCTAAAAGGATACAGAAGCTCCATTTAGCCAGAAAACAGAAAATAAAATACTTAAACCCACAATTTACTTGCATAAGCAAGATCATTCAGTACACAATTAGATGCAAAGTGCTAGCATGTTAATGGTCAACTCTGCAGCTCGTTTCAAAATCTGTTTAATGGTAAAATATAACGAGCTGTGTTTCTCTCGATATGTTTGATGACAACCCCACTGCTCAGAACAGAGACAGGGCTGCCTTCTGCTTACTGCATGCGTTACAGGAAACAACTAACCAAACTCCCTTTTTCTCCCTGGGGCTGAAAAGTGAAGATAATTTTTTTTGGGGGGTGGGGGGGGGTGGGGGGTGCATTTTCCTCATTTTGAACATTTACCTCTAAAATACGGTGCTGAGTTAACCTTTTAATACGCTAGGAAGCTTTGCATCAGGTTCTAAGGAAAGGTTGTGTTCATCTGCAAATCAGTCGCAGTCATACTCAAGCACAATTGAACAGCTAGGAAATTCTGTTTAAGTTCAAGCAAGTGCTCAGGGCCCAATTCAGCTGCCACTACAGCCACTGAAAGAATTTGCCTAATGCATAAGAAGAGCTGGATTGGGCCATTAAAGCTGACTGCTGCTTGCAAGAGAAACTAGAGATGGAGGGGCGAGGAGGAGCTGGAATGAAGGCAATGGAGCAGGGAAGCAGAAGAGGTCAGCATTGCAAGAGGCCTCAACTATTTCTATAGAATAAACAAAAGCAGAAACGTACCAAGGAAACTCCACTGTGAGGGCTGAGGTGACACAAATCAATGGTGACCAAGCTCACATCAGTCACTGATGTCATCCAAATCCCTCAGAAGAATTGAAACAACCTTGTTTGGCACAAGTGCTTACCTGTTACACATATGTCACATGGATAGTCTCTCTTTAGCTCACACACTCATGTTACAACTAATGTACATGTGTGTGATACAACGTAAATTCCATCTATACATCTGTATGCAGGTATATATAGATTTAGATTGATTGCATTCATACTTATTTATTGTACATCATAAGGGCAAGTCCACATTCAGCAAAGTGCTACCAACATCTCATATACAGATAAATCTCTCTGTACAGGTATACACAAAAATGGGTCTATTCTTCCCCATGAAGGCATAAAGATGTATGCTGCTAACTCCCATTACCACCCACTAAAGAGAAGGAAAGGCCTCTAACAACTTCCACCTCCCTGCACTTTCACTTGTATGCGTATGTGCCAGAAACGAATTGCGGGGAGGAGGAAAGGGGGAGGGACACCTGGGGGGCATATCAACATACCGAGGGGGGGCATTAAAAAAAATTTTGAAAATTAAGATTTGATTTGCAACTGCTTAAAAAAAGCCTTCAAAAAAATCCAAATGTCTCTGCAATACTGGAAGCTCTGTTTTTCTAAACAGATTTTTAAAGTCAACAGGATCATCATCATGAAAAGTGATACTGTATGAATAAATAACAATTAGGTTACTTTCTCCAGCCTAAATAGAACAGTATGAAGAGTAAGCCAATCTGTAAGAATGTTTCTGACTTCTCACAATTTCAAGTGAGAACTCCCATAAAGAAATCTTCCTTCTCCAATGACAGAAAAAAAAAAAAAAAAAAGAGTTAAGTGGCCATAATTGAATTCAGAATTTCACAGCACAAGTGAAACTCCCTGGATTGAAAGCGTATTTTGTTCTGCAATCCCACAACAGCAATCTGGGGGCAAAATTAATATATGCAAAGACCACCAGGAAAGAAAAGAATCTACTTTGAAGACAAGATCCTTTTATAGATGGAGATCACTCGACAAACAGTGCCCCTAACAGCCTAATTTGAAAACACAAGTACACTGATTGACAACATTTTCCAAGTCAGCCCGTAAGAGATCCGGGTATTAATATGCAAAGACAGAGCAACACCCGTGCCTCCCCATCCCACCGAATGCAAGCTTTCCCATTTCAATTTCTCCTGAAAAACATGACTCATTTCTCCCATCTCTCCTCCTCCCCCATTTGTTTTATTTAAAGGCTGTCTTTGGGAGCTTGGTATTTTCATGGCATTTTAAACAGGGCTCAATGTAACTCATTTAAAAAACAGTAAAATTGACATGATATCAGAGTTAGCCTTATAACAGAAGATTATGTAGTAGAGAGTTTCAGTTATTTATACAACAGTGAGGACTTAACAACCCCCTACTAAATAATCACATTTCTACAATACATTCCATCACCTCTCGACTACTTTGCTCTTTACAAAACTATGACCTACATACAATATACACATTCGTATCGCACATACATCCCCCCCAATGCATATTTTTGTGTGTATATATAATACATACATGCACACAAGCAGTCTAATTCTATTTATAAGTCACAGTGGGAATTCCTTTGTGAGGAAAGGAGAGGGAAAATTCCTGAATAAGACACTGTAGATTCCTAATGTTCCGACTTTTCAAATTCCAACTCACAGAGCTAACTGGAAATAAATACATTTAAAAAAAAGAAAAGGTCTTACAAACTTGGTTCACAACTTCCAGCTACAGGAGTTGGATTTTTTCAATTTGATCTATTTACCCTGTAACTAAATTTCTAATCATAGGTACAAACCACGGATAAATTATTGCAGAATGGAACACTCAAAACAAAATTTAAAAAGAGTTATAGGAACAGTAATATAAGGGTTAAAAAGAGTTCTATGCTTGTTGATACAGGATACCATTTTATTTTATTTATATATATATATCTATATATAGATATAGATATCTGCAAGGTAGCAAAGAATAGCTGTACACCTTGACACGGCAAAGATCCAGTGTAAAAAGGTGCTTCACTAGTTTGTTTTTCCAAAAAAGCTTGTATATAATTTTATAGCTATTAAAAACACATATGCAACATAATTCATTACACTCAATACAGCTTTAGTATAAAACTTATAATTTATGAGGTGATGTTAATAGCATAAATTAATATACCATTTCTCTTAAAATCTACAATAAGTATTCTGAAAGCTCATTGGGGAAGGGTATCTTTAAATAAAAAGTTTAAAGCTGAGCGTGATGAAAAAGATTCTGTATGTTGAACTTGAGATGAGAGCCCCGAGAAGAGAAAGAGTCCCTAAGCCAAACCACCGTGGACTACAAAACTGAACAAAGATTTCTCCTTCTTGCGCTCTCACTTAGGTGACGCTCTACCTTAAATTAGTATTTACTTTTAAAACTATTTACTTTTTTTTTCTTTTTTTTCTTTTTTTTTTTGTTGTGGGTTTTTTTTGTGTGTTTTGTTTTTTTTTTTTTTGTTTTTTTGTTTTTTGTTAACTGCCCTTATTTCCACAAGGAATCCCTGAGACATACCCAAAACTGTACAGTGAAGGTCATCACTGTTCAGAGAAACTGGTTCAACCCCTTCTGGTAGGATGTAGCTATTTTGCATGAGAATCGAACTGTCCATCACTTCAGAATGAATCTATTTGCACCGGAACTAACTACACTGTTTAAGACGCAGGTTAGAGAGTCATTTCAGGGTAAATCAGCCCACTCCAAGGTAGAAGCCATCGCAGTCAGCTACATCAGAGCAATCTGCACCAAAAATAAAGTTTTCCAGAGGATAGCTGGGAACGTTACCTTTCCAGAGTTTGCCCCTGTGGGTGCTGGCTGACAGCAGAAAGCAGGTAAAAAATTAGCATTACTGGACCAAGTTCAGCACACGCATGCAGTCGATACGCGGGTACTCTGGACATCTCACTCTGTGTGTGTGTTTGGGGGACTAGTGAGGGGTAGGAGTAGGAAGAATGCATTTTTCTACCTCAGGTAAGTACAGTTTTAAGGTCAAACCCCCAAGTTTCATCCTGTTCACTTCTAAACCGATTTCTATGACCCACAGTAGACTGAAGAGGTGCCAACACTTACTTCAAGGAGAAGAAAAAGAAAGCCTTCTTCAACTATTGCTGGCAACCTATGGCCAAACCCACTTTCTCCTTTCATGCTTCCACTACATTATTCCATAGTAGCCAGAGAAGGAGTATGTGAAAGCAGAATAAAACAGGGGAAAGCAAAGAACCCAACAACCATGAGAAGTAGCAGAACAGCAAAGGGAAAAGCTCCCAAAACAGTCACTATTGTTTGTGGGTTATTTTTTTAAAAAAAGGCTGAAGACACGAGCAAGAAAATTGTTCTAAGACATATCTTTTATAACACCTTCTTCTCCACTGAACTTTTCTTTTCCTACAACACTGTTTTTGTGTAGTTTTAAAGACAAACCCAAAGCTTTACCTGATAGAGCTAAGGTCCCTCATGACCAGACCTCTCCTAACAATGTAAATACAAATGCAGATTTTTCCACCAACCCTCCTTATGTTTATTTCGGTTTGTGGATATTAAACAGAATACTTTAAACTTTTCTTCATGGCTTTCTACTGATGCACTTCTCAACAGAGGAACTTGTAAGAAGGTAAACTCTTGGTAAAAATACCTGCACATTCACTGCTAATATGTGCATTCCCACGATCAATGTTGCACCCTCAGAGTCTAGTTCATGCCGTATCAGTGTGCTGTGAAACATCATCTTACTGATCTGAGAAACACTCTGATCTACTACACTGCTATTCTAGCATCCAAAATGTATGTTATGAATTGCAGGAATCTCTCCTCCTTTTCATTTTACAGTCAGATTCACTCAGGACCACAGAAGACTTACTGGCTGGCATTACTTACGTTGGAGAAGCATCTAAGAATGGGAGAATGAAAGAAAGAATGATGAAGAATGTAGAGAGGAAGAAAATAAAGGAGGTACAAGAAGCAGCCACAACACCCCCATCATTAAATGTTATCCAAAAGATCTGAAAGACCTAAAGAGATCCGGTCAGCACATTAGCCTAAAACTATTCCTTCAGTTAGTATTTCCACCACCACTGGACCTTGCAACTGGCCTGCACAGGAGACTCCTTCACACGTAATGGTAAAAATACAAAAGCAAAAATAAACATCCCACCAGGGAAGCTGCCTGGACAGCCACACAAACACCTCACTGCAGATCACTGCAGGTAAGTTTTCTATTGTTTGTCTGCTGAAAAGACCTCCTGCCACCATCACTGTGCCCTACAAGTCTTGAAAGGGTCAACTGCAGCTAGCTGGCCCTTCTAAAAAACTTTTCTCTCCTCCCTACCCAAAGGCTCAGACTGTCCACCACTGTCCACCAGCAGACTCAGCTCGCTGCAGCACAGAGACAGGGAGAAGTGCCCCCGGAGCCCAGCCAGTGCCTACAGGGAAACGCAGCAGCCACGGTGCTGCAGGAGCTCAGCGAGGAGACGCCGTCTGGAAGCCGGCTACCACCACGTGTATGTAACCACCAGGGCCAGCTTCTCAGGGGAGACATCTGTCCACTGTTTACTGTACTCCTTTCATGAGATTCTTCTTTCCTGGCAAGCAGATTCAATCCCAGACTGTATTTAGATGTGGTTACAGCAAAATGAAGCTTCAAACTGAAATGGGCTACTGGTCAGCAGGTTCAGTCCTAGGCCCGTCGCCTTGGCCGTGCCCCTGAAGACAGTGGCATCACACTGCGCCTAACAGCTCACAACAGAACTTCCCAATTATTTCAATACCCGCCTCCCTCAAGAAAAAAAAACCCAAACAAACAAACAAAACCCCCAAACTCAAAACTTTTTAAAAAGCACCGCTTCCCTTGGCTTCTCTTCGCTATTAAGTAAGACTCTCCTCTGACATTATTTTTTCCTTGCACTTGTATTTGCAGCACCATTTCTGATTTTTGCCTTGGAAGTGATCAGCTTCTCAGGGCCTCCCAATGCTTTTCAAATGAGAACTACAAATTCTCATTTCACTAACCTGCTGAATGAAGTGGGAAATCTAGCTGTTGCCGCCTTCTCCACAGTGCCTGAGGCACACCTGCAACTGTGCTCTCAGCATTACTGATTTAAAGCCTTTATGCCCAACCATAGACAGAAGCATGCTACTAACGAGAAAGAAACCAAGCAAGAACCTATAGGAACTGGCAGGCAGGAGGAGACAAAACGATGCACCTTTTCCATCATACGTACATCTTCTTGTATCATAGTAATTACGAGGCCAAAGAACAAATCAACTCTGAGGTATCTAAGTGCATATGGCTCCCCTCAAAGTTGGCATAGTCTTCCTAAGTGAAAGGAAACATCAAATTGTATCTTACAGAACGTCTTACACACCAGGCCAGCATGAGACTGTTCCTGATGAACCTCTGTACACTGCCAAAGTTCATCTTGTGTTAAGTACTTTTGTACAAAGACTAACTGAGGTGCTACTATTACCAAAAATTATGTTACTGGTACTTTAAGTCTAATTTTTTTTTTAATTCTTTAGAACTCGAATCTTATGTAAAGAAATTAGCTTTTCGGTTCAACTAGCTTTACTCCATTTGTTAACACATAAAGGTCACGACAGGTATCGACCATCTCAAATCAATGGACTGAAATTGCTACACTGGCTCTTTGGTGAAAGGGTGATCAGAGTGCTAATAGCTATACAAGGAGATTATACTTAAAAACCTTTGTGAGATGGCATGGATTCTACTTGGGAACCACATAAATAACAGCCTTGAGGACTACCTTAACCAGACCTGCAGTATTTTCCAGAGGAAGAGGCATGAAACATCTCTGGCTGCACATACCTCTCAGACTGGACCTATCACACCCAACAGAAAGACGCTGATTCACTGAAATCACCAGATTCTGTGGTGGTAGGAGCCCACCTGCAATGATCAACCTCCTAACGCTAAGATCAAGACCCGTAACTGCTTGGTAGGCTGCAACCATGAAATTGGCAGCAGTGAAAAGTTGGGAGGTGAACCAGGAAAAGGCAAGAGTGGTGGCCCATTTCAGAACTCTGTGTCAGACAGGACAGAGGGATTCCTATTTCAATGTATACAAATGGAAGTTTATTTTTAAAAGTGCAGCTTTATTGCAAACTTAGTTTGCTCATTGAAAAAAATGTTATGTAGTCACTTTTCAGGGAAGAGCCATCAAGGGATACCGAAGTCTACGTGGGGGAAGAGAGCTGATATCCTAGGCTGCCTTAAAGGAATGCAGGTACATAACGGCCAATGATTTCAAATGGGAATTACGGACCCACATAGCATTGACAGCTTTTGAAATTCCCTGTCTAAATCAATCCTCAGATTAGGAGCTGGGCTCTGTTCTGAGTTAGACCAGTACAAACTCACAGTGACCTAAGACCAAAGAGGTCCTCCATAATTTATAGCAACGTGACCAAGCAGACCTTGTCTCTCAGTTCCTCTCCTCCCTTTCCCCCCCGGCATTTCCTAAGAAAGAGAAATGTGATGTGGGGCAGATACGCTCTGCACTAGCTGCAGCTTCATTAAAAAGTCTGACGGGCACAAGAACGATTTCAAGACCAAAGTCCTGAAACCCATTTATAGAAATTAACATCCTCTGAAATGACGTGAATATACAAGCAGATTAAAGACTTAACCATTTGGTATACTAGTTCTCCACTCTTTTTCAGCCAGTCATCCAAACACATCGAAGAAGGTATACGGACACAACGAAAATCATTTGCAAATCAAACAGTTGTCTCCTCAACAAAGTATGGGGAACATAATACAAAAATAAATAAATGCCTTGTCAGATTTGCCTCATTTCACAATACCACTGGGCATTCCTCAATCAGCAGGACAATCACAAAGCAGGATTTCATAGGCTTCAATTCAACTTTTTACATGATTTAAAAACATTTAAATGTTACAAACATATTTAAATCACCACTTTAAAATATTCGGCTTATATTATTAAGATCTATTTTACCAAGTATGAAATAAGGACTTCATAACAACAGAAGCATGAAAATCATTTTTCTTTCCTCCACCCACATACACTTGCAATTTCAGAAAAGGACATATGCATCATCCATACTCCTTTATATTTAAGAAGGACAAATATTTCAAGAAAATAGGGATAGTATGATTGCTACAACAGTAAGAATACACAAGACCTATCCTGTTTAAATTCTGTTCCTTAGCAAAATGGAAGGAAAGGTTTGGGTCAGAGATTTTGGTGTGGGCCTGACTGCTAACAAAATGAATATGTAATGACTAAACTTTGTTCAATGATCTCTTGCTCAAACAATTTATTAGGCCTCCCTATCGCATGTTCTTGGTATCTCTTAATTTCCTGAATTAGACTAGAATACACACAGGTAGGATGTTTTACTGTAAGGTAGAATGAAATCTGTCTTCTACAGTAGGAGACTGAAATGTGGGATTTTCTATTCTCTCTCATCTGCATCTCAGAAATAAACCAAGAAGAGTAGAGACTTGTTATATTAAGTAGGAGCTACTTTTACAGTCAAAGTCAGAATATAGTAGCAAGTTTGAGCCCTATAGAGTCACAAGCAAATTCCTTTTCCCCCTTCCTGATAAGAGATGTCAGTAAACACCTCAGAATTTCTGCTGCTGTTCTCTCTTGGATTAAAAAACATAAAATTTTAAAAATCTAAAATCTAGCAGACTCCTTTAAGAAGTGAAATTACTACCAAAGAGTCCGAATACTACCTTTAGCAGGTGGACAATAAAAGCAACACTGTCCTGCAAGCAGAAGGAATTCTCTATATATTTTGCTTTAATGATTTCTCTTTTGGTTAGCCATGACTGCTGATAGGTACCTGCTAGTTCCTTACATACATTCAGCTTCCCATACAGAGAGCATCAAACCCTACAAGTGTCAAAAAAACTATATGGCTCCCGAGGGGGTAAAACTGCAAGAAAGTCTCAGTAGCTAGACATGATTTGAGAAATGCATCCATTTGAAATTTACCTAAGGGTCTGACCTAGACTTGTGTGGATGGGCAGAATACCAACAAATTCTTTCACTTTCAGCTGGGAAATACCTGTCAGCCTGTCAGGCAAGGAGTTCCGGACATAGCCACACTTGAAAAGGCAAATCATCAATGCTACAAGGCCACAGTAATTCAGCAAGGGAGGGAACTTCTGCACAGGAATCTTCGCTAATCCATGATGTTTCAATGCTTCCGTTTTTCTTTCTTTTTTTCCCTGGGCTAACTTCATATCAGCCTTCAGAGTTCTGGGCAACCAGTCAACTGATCCCCTTGCTGCTCAATGAATTAAAAATCATCATCATAAAAAACCAAAAGTCAGCATGCAGTAAGAACAGGGACCAGTTCTGGAAGGGGACAACGCCCACTTCTTCACCAAAAGAAGAAAAGGAACTGCTGCTCCCTGCACCCCAAACACACACACGCACACAGAAGAGGTCAAGAGACTATTTTAAGAAACCGCCAAACTCTTCCTTGAACTATGACCTTGATTTAGGACTTCAGTGCACCATTCTCAAATCAATGTGTGCAGCCAAGTTTTCCATGCCAGATGCTACCTTTGGAAAAAAAGTAAACTAAAAAAAAATAAGAATAATCAAGAGACTTCTGCCCACTGGAAAACTTTCTACCAGATGCTAATGGGATGGCAAGCACTGATCCAAACCCTAGGGAACAGTAACATGCATCAGTAATCTGAGGTATCTTCCCATTTCTAGGTCTTACTGCTAAAATCAATTACATCCAGTAACTGTGCTGTATCCTTAAGGAATTATTGGGGAACAGTGAACCTGCCTGCAATAAATGAGCACCGGTGCATAACAAGCACATGTGAACGTTACAGCAAGGTTCACAGAGGGCTAACCCTGGTCAGTACTGAAGCAGGGGTTTTCTCCTCAACCCCCTCTTAAAAAGAAAAAAAAAGGGGGGGGGGGGGGGAAGGAGGACAGAAAAAATAAAGGAAAAAAGGAAAGATAGAAAACACAGGTCCCCCATCTACCTGCACGGAGGCAGGCAGACAAGCTCAGTTGGAGGTGGTGAAGGGCGCAGATGCATTATTGGTACTGGTAGCGGTGGCACCGGTCACTGCGAAGCCCGTGGGAGGAGCTATGGAGCTGTGGCTGGGCTGCAGGTCCTTGGGGATGCCACTGTGGGAGCTCAGCTGGTGCCCGAAGGCTGCGCTGAACTGAGGGAGCTGTTGTTTAGGGGAGGTGGAGGCCATGAGTTCAGCAGAGGCAGGACCCATGCCACTAAAACTGGTCTGCGGTAACCCCGGAAGCACACTGGAGCTGTTGGGGGTCACAGTGGCGAAGGCAGGCTGTGTGGTCTCTGAGTGCGAGGTGGTAGGTGGTGTGGACAGGGAGGTGGACAGGAGGTGTCCATCTGCACCAAGAAGGTTGCTAAACGGAGAGGGGTCCCCAAGATTGACAGGAAGATTTCCCCAGTGAGTTCTGGGGTTGACCACCCCGCTAAGTGGCACATCCAGCTGAGTTGGGAGCAAGTGCTGTGCCATCATGGGCATCTCTGCTGAGAAGGTAGCTGCCAAGTTATCACCAGAAAAGGATGTGGTGTGAGGGGATGTGATATGGTCACTGTAGGGAGACGGCACATGCTCACTATCATAATGGCTTCCATGGGGTGAGGAGTGTGAATGGTCACTGCTGTATTGCTGTCGTGAGGTGATCAGGTCATCTGCCTTGCTCAGCAGCTGGGCAGGGTGGGGCCTCTGGGAGGCATGGCTGCCATCATGAAGTCCATGAAACTGTCCTGGGAAGGCTCTCTCCCCAAGGCCACTCTGGCTTATCAGAGTGGCAGAAGTAAGGCCGACGTTGGCTGGGGCTGAGAATTGCCCCTGGATCTGCCCTGCCAGGGGCGTAGGTGGGTTGGACAAGGTAGCAGAACGGAGCAAGTTCTCATCCAGCTCCAGACCGGAGAAATTATCATGTACTATACGCCCATTCAACAGCTCCCCCAAATCCGTGTTAACCTCTCGACTCAAAGACTGCATTCCCGGAGCTCCGGCACCTGTAGAGAACACCCCTATCCCTCTATCTGACAGCTCCTGAACTGGCACACCATCTGTCTGTGTAAGTACTCCAATGGTACTCAGGCACTCAAGAGAAGTTACAGCCTGTAGGGCCCGTTCCAGCTCTTCAGCCTCTTCTGTAGTCGGAAGGAGATCTCCATTTTTACCTGCAGAAACAGGGACACCAGAAGTTAGCACACTCCTCTCAGCACTGCCACTCTAAGGATGCAGAGGTACACAGTTCAGTACAGAGCTGCAGTGTATGATGACCTTCTAGAATGGTGTGCAGTACACAGAAAATTTCATTCACCAGTGTTTACTGGGTAAGCAGGGTAAGAAAAACAAGAAATTACACATTCCTCCTCAAGGGAACCCCCTCTCTCTGCCCTCCTCTTCCAATACAATATGACTCCCAAACTTAATAGACTTGAAGTACAAAACGCTTAAATAAGATTTTCTTCAATGCTGCAGTAACACATATAGTCCACAAACTCCATTCTACTTACCACATTAAAGACTGGAGCTAAAATTTATAGTCAGTGTAATTTAGGTTAATTTCAACTCAAACACAGTCTAGTGTTATGTCATATCAGAAAACAACCAAAGAAATCACATACCCCAGTTCTGGGCTGTTCTAATTTCTCTGTTATATGTGATTGGTACTGAGCTTTATAATCTAGAAATTCAGATACCATTCTGATCAAAAGCTAGTTTCAAAAATGTATTTAATGATGTTATTCTCACTCTCTTCTCCTTTTATCAAAGGCCAATATTGACTGTGATTCCAGCCCCACTCGATGGCAGAAAGATGCCATTACTGAGAATACTCTTGATTAAACTGCAACACTGACAGGCAGTAAAAATGTAAAATGAATTATTAAAATACTAAACCAATTAGAATTTTCAGAGCAGTAATTATAACAGCAAGCAGAGAACTACACACACCAGCCTTCTTAAAGTCTGCTTTACTTCAGAGCTCACAAAGCAACAATAAAGCAAATACACACTTCCTTACCTAGAATTTACTACCTCTGTAGAAAAGCAAGCAACCCCTCAAAATGCGTTTTAGAAACCACTCGTCTCTTCAGTTCACTGACTGTGTTTATGTTAGCATAAAATAAAATAAAATGGTACCTTCGAAGAAGTCAAAATCTTGCAAGTCATCGGGCAGCCGCGGCAAGACATCAGAGAAGTCCTCCTGATTCAATTCCAAGTCATGTGGAATGTCTGTGATTTCATTGGCGATATCATCAGGCAGCTCATCGGCACTCAGCTCTGGTGTGGAGGGGCTCCTGGACAGAAAGTACCGTTAGTCCCCCGCGTTCAACTCTGATTCCTCCAAATGACAATTGCCAATGCATATCCATCTATAATGGGTGTTTCCCCACACCTTTGCCCCCACCCCCATCATCTAGGAAAAAAATGCTTTTAGAAAGTTTCTTTTGGAAGCTAAACACTTTGCTTTTTGATTAAATACATAAGATCAGGAGCAACACATTTTACCCATCCAACCCAATAACTGCTAAAATCTGAAATGACCCACTCCAAGGTGGTTGCATTTTTTTCCCAACAGTTACAAGGAGGTGGAATTTCTAGCCCCACTCCATATGTTGATCAGCACAGCAATATCACACCTTTCTACAGTGCTCACTGACAACGTTCAAGCTAGCAGTGGGCAACTGGGGCCAGGCTACCACTGACCGTATGTGGGGCATCTCTACTGGCAGTGAGACACTGGCAGGCATGGTGAGGTTCCCTTGGGGCACTGCAGGAGGAATGGGTTTCTGAGGCCGGCGTGGGCCTCGCCTTCTCTTCTTCTTGTGTTTTTTGGTAAGTGCAGGTGGCTTCGTTTTTTTCCTGGGTTTCCTCTGCTGCTGGTGCTGAACTTTACGGGAGCTGTCCCCTCTCAAGAAATTGTCCTTTGGGATTAAAACAATAGCAATGGGAGCGTATTAAGAACAAGCATTACTCCCCTTGATTTTTCCCCCTGGCCATTCCACAGACATTCACATGCAATGCAAGAAAGACTGCTAGCTTGCACCCAGGCAAGGTAACAAAAAATAAGCTGCTTCCTTCCTTGTTGATCCCAATGGCAAAAATCACACAGACCAAATTATGATGTATGCTAAATAGGAGATTGGGCAGTGTCACTTTAAAAATCACCATAGCAAACCCTAACTAAATCAGAGCAAAATTGTAAACTTTGGCAGTATTCCTGTAAGTATCAAAGACTGAGCACTGTTTTGAGGTGGTGATAATGGGGACAGTGTGCAGCAGCTGAAGTTAGCATCCTCAAGTGCCCACTGCCATAAAAGAAGGCTAGCACTGAGGAAAGAGAATTAATACTGTAGGGCTAGGGTAAGGATGGGGCTAAACAACTAAGGCCTCATTGCTTTTGGATAGCAATCATTGACCAATTAAAAAATAAAGCAAACCATCACCAGTTTTCAGTTGCCATCATACTGGAAATGTCAGAGGATTGTATGTACTACAGAAGTAAACCAAGAGAGAGACACTGAAGATTGCCTGGGAGAGGGGGGGAAATCCCATACAAATCCGTATAGCTCAGACCCTCACATTTTAATCCAGGTAACTTCATAATTCGCAAGTATTGGAATGGCTGGGAAAAAACGGTTAACAAAAAACCCACAACAACCTAACAAGAGAACAAAAAAAAAAAAAAAAAGGGGGGGGAGTTTTACACCTAATGCCTTGAAGGAGGAACAGGACAGAAGTGGGTGAGCAGAGGACATCATCTTCATGTCTGCATTTTCTCAACTTGTGGCAGGCCACTGCTTTTCCTCTGGGATCCACAGATCCCTGAAGGAGGTTAAAGATAAATTCTAACAGTCACCAAAAAGGTAAATAAAGTAGCAAAACCATTATTTGTATGCTTATAATTGCTATCTACACTTCCTCTAGAAAATATTTTGGGCCCCAGGAACTAAGACTGCTTGAGATGCAGTGTTCTTAGCATACCACATTCATACTATATTCAGATCCAAGGGCCAGGAGTGAGCCCAAATAAAGTGACCACAGGATCTCTCACATTGATTTTCTCCTATCTCTGTTCAAGACAGGAATCAAATTTCTTCTAGTGAAGGATATTCTCATGCACGCTTTATCATACCCTCAAAACCACGTAAAACTTTTTACAACATAATTTATACTAATTGGAAGTGTCTGGCATGTTCTCCTTCTTAAGAAAAATAAAGGGAAATGAGCTCTTAAGTTATAAACTTGCTAGTTGTCAAGCAAGAATTCATAGAAAGACGGGTTAAAACTCCTGATCATCCCAACAGAAAAATAGTAACAGTTTTGGCTTTGTACTTACCATTTTTTTGGCATGTTCTTCACACAAAGGTGTCTGATGTGTAATGTCAAAAACTGGCACAGAGCACTGCTGACCATCTGCAAACTTGGCTGTGCAACTTGAGAAGAGCTGCTGAGAACGGTTCAATAAGATATCTGTGCATTTCTGCATCAGGAATAACACATGAGGCAACGATGGAGGAACGCCCTTTGATTTATCAATCTGATGAAGATCACAGCCTTCAACTCTACCTGTCCATAGATGCTATTTTTAATGAGTACTTGAACTTTCTTATTCAAGTTGAAAGCTAGGTAAGGCTCAAACCCAACTTTTAAAGTGAAAAACTGCATTCATGCAGACTCTCTAATGATTTTTATATACTGAGATAGTTTTATAGAAGCAGCCATTTCACTAATGAGTTCTGAGCAAAAAGAAGCCTTTTCCTGGAGTCTTAATCAATAGATCAATAGTAGCAGTTCGAACAGTGTAGTCAACAGGACTATTTCCTTACAGACTAATGACAATCCATACTGAAACATTAAAGAAAAGAGTATTTCTTAATTCAGTCTTTTAAGGTACATTCTTGGCATTTATCTTTAGAGCACAAAGAAGTTTCAAGATCCTTCCTGCTCCTCTGAAAAAAAGATGTGCAATCAGACAGAAAGGTCAAGTAAATCCAACTGTAAGCTTGCTGAGATTTCCTTCAGAAAAATCCCTTGCAGGAGTGAAAATGTTTCCAGACTTACAGCAAATCAAACAGATATTTCATTGGGTTTTTTCAAACAACATTAGAAGCACTCCTTCCATCTTGAACAGTTCTGAGACCTCAACATCACAATGCATGTTCAAGAAATGTTAGAACACAAAAAGAAAGGACAGAGAAAATGGAAAACCTGCAGAAAAGTCCAGATGGAAGACCTGGACAGATGAGTCAGAAC
Organism: Falco naumanni; assembly: GCF_017639655.2. Lineage (NCBI taxonomy): Eukaryota > Metazoa > Chordata > Aves > Falconiformes > Falconidae > Falco > Falco naumanni. The sequence goes on from NC_054061.1 coordinate 50,842,025, forward strand.
CAAGAGCTTGTTCATTTTAGAAGAGAGACTGTTTCCATTGAGAAGAAAACACAAAGGGGAAAAAACAGGCACAAATGCAAGATCACTAGCTTTGACGTCTCTGCTTTACACACACCAAGAAGCAAGACGACTTAAACTTTAAAAAAAAAATCAGAATCGTGAGGCAAACCCCAAACACAGCTGCATGCCACGGTGCTCTCTCACAGAGTTTTTGAACTGCTGTGCAAACTACTTTTAAGGGGCCTGCAAAAATCAACCAACAAAAACAAGGCATCTGCAAACCAGAAAGACTGAAAAGGTGCTGCAGTCTGACAGCAACTGGAACAGATCAGCACCGCTCACTTAAAATACCAAAGCCAAAAGCTTTAACAAAAGGAGTCACTTGTTCAAGTCTTCAGCTAAAAACAAAAAAGATGAAGTCTACAGAATTCTTAAGTATTCCAAGTCAGAAGTCTGCCTGTTCATAGTCTTCAGAATCAAACCTCACATCTAATGTGCTCCCTCCTTTCTGCGATCTTCATGCATTGACTCTTGACACCCTCTTCAGGCTTTGCTTGAAATCCTGAGCACTGGGAATTCTTTCGCATCTAGAATACAGACTCTGTGACTCCTACTATTCTGCTTCTTCAAACAATGCAAAGTATCAGATTTCCACCTTTCTAGTCAGTGTAAGCCATCTTTTTATGATATGTATAAAAACTCGTTTCCATAAACCGCTCATAGGTAGGTAGTCTACTGGAACCTACCAAGAACTGCATGAAAGCAACGAAGCTGAAAGCCACGTGGCTTGTACATCATCCGCAAAAGATGATTGTTTTTGTAAAGGTTTCCTGCACCCACTAAATACAGCTTACAAAGTAAAATAATGTGACTATATTAGATTCCAGTAGCAAACTACTTATCTTCACTGTCTACAGACCCAAATCACACAGACAAATTAAAAGCAAAATAGTTTATGAGACACTAACAAATAAATATTCCTTTGTGAAAATGTATTTTTCAATGCAAAGACCTAACAAACAAACAAAAAACCCTAAAACAGAACAGCTTCCACGCCTGAACACAACTCTCAAACAGAGTTAAAGAGGATACGCTGAAAACAATGCCTGGTGAATGGAAGGGCCTTGTTAGTGCACTGTTCTCCCTTTGAAGTCCCACAACAGGTTGTTGGTTCTGGATCTCTCTGCCTTGCTTGGCTTGTGCTGAAAGAAAAAAAAGCATAAAGGAGTTTAGAGACAAAAACCCAATCTCGTTACTTGGCACAACTATTGCATTGAATGTAGCACAGAAGGATGAAAAATTATAACACACGTGTGTGTGTCCCGATCCAGATAGGTGCACACTACTACCAGACTCCATACAGGGATACAGAATAGATGTCAATGACAGGTGAAGGTGTGACTGCTGTAACAGGATTATTGTTTATTTCACAGGGCCTTAATTGCAATGAGAGGTGCTGTGTGCTACTACCATCTAAATATTACAACACCCAGCAACAGAGCCAAGGACAGTAGTAGGTGAGTGTCAACACAGGTGACGCTTAAAATGAGGTCAATCTTTAGAATACAATGTATTGGGTATGCCTCCATGGGCAGTCAAGTGCACTTCTAAGCCTGTTCATAAAACAAAACATGCCGAGCATCGCCAGAGCTTACATGCAAGCATGTGCTCAGACAAACTTAGACTGAGCTCTGGAGTGGCAGAGCCTGTGCGTGCTCAACATGGGTAAAAGCTCTTCTTCATCAACGTGCTACAGCCCAATCCACCAGCAGGTGCCCAAAGCTGAGCATTTCCTCAGCAACAGCCTCAATGCTTTGAGCCTGAGCTGCAAGCAGGCGACCAGACAGCAGTGTGCACGAGTACTGCAAGCGTTACACAGCTCGCTTGGTGTTAGCCTGCTCGAGGCCTTTGTCACCTTTCATGTAGAGAAAGCTGGAGATTCCAGGGCTGACTTTCACCTCTGCACATGTTGTTTTCTAGGTTGACAAAAAGCTGTCTGTAGCCTGACTGTTTTCCTTCAGCCATTTCTGTCATTGACTGCACTTTGACTGAGCAAAGTTTTAGTTAGCAATATTACTCCTGTGAAAAATTTAATAACTGAAAAGACTTCATGGTTACTTAAACTAACCAGAGCAGTGATGACAGGCACACCTGGCTTTGCAAGTCTACCCAAAACAACGTAATCTTTTTTGTGCAATAAAAGGCAAGATAATCCAAAAAAAAAAAAAAAAAAAAAAAGCAAGAGCTTGCCAGTTCTGGCAAAGTTTTGCTGTAGTTTAAGTTTGGAGATATTTACACAACTTCATAAACTAGTAGTGTACCTCTACATTACACCTCCAAGCAGCTCTTTAGCATCACTCTGCATCCCCAACAATAAACCCTCCAACTATCATGAACCACAGCCTACTGTCTGGGAACAAAAGCATCCCATAACCAGAATACACTTTTAAGTACCCTGCTCCATCCAGCTTGCCTCTCATGTTAGCCCACCACTACCCCCTACACACACATCCTGTAAAGCAAAACCGTGACAGCAAAAGGATGTTGCTGATATCCCAGACATAATGTCAGGGTTCAGACTTGCTCTGTTTCTGCACAAATATGAATCAACCAACTCTCAGTATGCCAAGAGCTAGAGGGATGTTGACATTATCTAGAAAGAATTCCCACAGAAGGTAACCTTCAGAGTTGTTAGAAGATATTTATTTTGTTGCCAAATTTCATTTAATGTTAGATTGAGTTAAATCTAACAAAAAGCATAAGCTTAAGTTTGATTTGCTGGGAAGATAATTAAGAAGATGTATAGACTTTTCAAAAAAAAGCTGTCTGAAAAACAAAATCTGAATTGAAGCAGTGAACTGCAGACCAGGCTGTACACCTTCTAAAGAACTGGGCTTAGTAAAGTACCAGATATTTGAAGGCAGCCAAAATACATAGATCAATTAATAAGAATAAATTTTAACAAGCAACTAACTTCTTTTGTGACATTTAAGAAATGGGGCCCAGATACTGCTGAACAAACAATCCACATTTCAAAACACAAAGCTAGAGAAATGTCTGTCTTCATGGAAAACACTGTGTGCCGTATTTATTTCACTCCACTGACAGGCATTTGTGTGTCATGGTTCTTCTGCCTTGTGCATGCCTACCAGTTTCAAGGTTCAACATTTCAGCTGCTGGATACTCTGCCCAGCTCCACCCTGTCCAGACCCCGGGTTACTGGAGTCACAGGGGAAGGTCTGACCTGGTATGAGCACACGTAGCTCTTCGGAGTTCTTGTATCAGTTGCCCAGCACGCTCCGGCTCTCTGCTGGCCGCCTGCAGCAAGGCTTTCCGGAGTGTATGCCGGCATTTCTTCTGACGAGATTCTGCCCGCTCCAGGCGGCAGAGGTGCTTGTATTTCTGCTGAAAGTAAGTGCAAAGTCTGGTCACCCTGGAACTCCTGTCATCTGCATTGTCATCATCGGACCTGAAGAAGGGAAAATAAAAACAAATGGGCTTTAAGTATATTTTTTTTCCCCAAGGAAGCAAATTTGTCATTTTAATAGAATTGTTAAGTTGGCATCCATCTTCTAGCCCCATAAAAATCCAAAAGTTGAAATCAGGCAGGGATGCTTTAGAAATGGTAAGAGCAGGATCCCTTTTGAATTCTAAAGGTACTTACCCTTCTTATTATGTTATTATTAGAGATTACATCAATTTATCATCAAGTCTGACACATTTAAATGTCTGGAGCCTGCTGTTCAAAAAAAATAATCTATACTGTTAACCTTTATTTACTGTAAATGTCTCAGCAAAAGAGACAAACCCTTAAAGTGCAATTAATGGAGAGGACAAAGGTGGGGAACTAGGTAGTGGAAATTTATTGAAGAAAGGTCACGATGGAAAAGATGGTCAAATGCTAACAAGTACCAAAACCGCTGACTTTTTCCAGTTCCTTTTACTCTGCCAGGCAGTGTGTTCCTTTCTAAACCAAGATACACACTAACACAGCTAGCAGTTGATACTGCTTTCCCCTTGTTGCAGGGTTAAGGTTGAGTTACATTACAGTGATGGAAAGGAAATTCACATTTAACTCCAAAGGTACTGAGGGGAAAATCAGAGCAGGGCTAAACAATGACCAGATGAAGGACTAATCCCATTCTTTGTTTGCTTAAGAAAGTCTCTTCCCATTTATCTTGGCTTTCTGAATGTCCAGGCAAATATCAACAAGACCATCAAACCATGTCAACACATTCAGTTAAATTCCGTAAAAATCATGAAACATAATAAAATCATCACTGGGACTTGTTAAAACAACAAGGTCCATGAAGCTACCCAAAAGTCCTCCACAACAAGCACTAGTTTGCAGAATTATTTTTTTTTCCTGGAGCAACAAAGAACATGTACTGAATCTAAACAAAGCAGTCTTTGTTCAGTTTATAATTTCAGGTTTTCTTTACAGAACAGAGAAACTTTTTGCTAACTTTCCTATCTGTAAAACAAAAGGCAGGCAGGTGGAAGAAAACAAGTTCAAACAAATGAAGCAAATCAAAAGCTCCCAAGGTTCAGACGGCAGAGCTTGGCCAGCTGACATCCAAACCTGCACACAGCAAAGTGGACCACAATTAACTGATAACAGAAGAGATGCAAAATACTGGCCATAATATTTACTAAATAAAGTAAGACCCAGAAATACAGGCACCATAGCTGTCCTTGGAAAGACAATATGACTAAGACCTACTTTCCTTTCTGGAAACTGTTATTCTGTTCACACACAGGACAAATTTAAAAGACTGCATCCATCTCCACTAAGGCTACCCACAAAAACTCCACAGGAACGAATGCTGCCTTGACACAAATGCACATTATTTCTGAAGTTGTAAGTAAAGTCAACCATACTATGTATTTTGTTTGTTAAAACAGATCACAGATTATTTTCTAGAAGCAGAAATTACAAGTAATTAACCTCTGCAATTAAATGCTTAGCAGCAAATACAGCCTGTTAAAAATATTTAACATATGTCATGTTTAAAATATTTTCACATTGAAAATATAAAGAAATTACACTTTCAACATCTTTTAGGAAAGAATGCCTACTGGGGAAAAAAATATCTTAAAAAAAAATTAATTGTGTACTATTTAATATAGATTTTCCTTTTTCCAATGTATTAATAGAAAACAGAAATACATGGATGGAATCTGTTAGATACAGGTAAGTTTAAAGTCTTAGGCATTTCCTTTCTGCTCTGGGCCAAGATTTTTAAACACAGTTGCAGGCATACCGATTTAATTTTAAATGTGGTTACAAATTAACTTTAAGAAAAGACAGGAATATTCCTTAGCGGATAAAACGTGTTTCTTTTGGGTACAAAGGGTGGTTTTAATGCAAATATCTCTAGCTTTGAAACTTTTTACTTCCTTCCCATTGAAACGAACAGGAAAAAAGTCATGGTATGCTAAAATATTTTGAACTGCAGTTTACAAAAGCATTTTTAAAAAGTAGATGAAGACATATATACAAGATGTAGAAAGAAATCATGCCTGCAGTGCACAAGGGCTTATTCTGAGGCAAACGGTTTCTAAAAGCCTACTCAGAATTTTGTTCCCAGGCCAGTAAGATAACTACAACATATTTATATGTTCAAAGAAACCTTAAAAAAAACCTTTTTTTCCTAGACAAGTACTGAAACCAAAAGGTACTTTTGTTGTTGTCCTTTCATAACCAAGTTTACCAACTTCTATTTAGTTTATTCTCTTAAGCTGCATACATAACTTCTGAAGTTCAACTTAACGTGTGGCATTTCATTTTTTAAAAGATTTCTGAAAGTGCATGCAAACCTTTTGATAATCCAAAATGCTTCTTCCCAACCCTTCCCTTTAAAAGTGTCATGTGTAACCATCAGGGGAATTGTTGCTGAGTGTTCATGAAGAAAACAAAGGCAGCGCGAAGCAACAGAAAGGAAGAGCAAAAGGGCAGCACGGGAACCAGAAGAACATGCTCTCTACTCTGAGACACCCCAGCACCTGTAGTTCAAAACCCTCTGTAAGGAGGGATTTGAAGAACCTTCCCTTCTTCCTTTTAGTTTTTCTAGTTATCGGGACTTAATAAATCCAACTTTGACAACACAGTGTTGGTATTTGATCCTTTGAGTGAGCTGGTATGAGGAGGGACTCCAATCCTCACGCTTTCTTTTCAAACTTGCTACTTGAAACACTCACTTTATCTATATTTCAGCGTAGGAAGTGAAAAACTACTTTGTTTTAAAGTCACTCGTTTTCCACTACTTTCTAAGCTACAAGACCCAGTAACTGAACCATCTGGGGTAAAGGTTCATTAATCTGTGGTAGAGAACAGCCCCTGCTTTCCCTCAGAACTGCTGCTTCCACAAGGAATTCCTCCCACCCCAGCAGCTTTCCCTGCCGGCCACCCTGCCTGCACCGTGCCCAGTGCCCATTCCTGCACTACTCTTTGAACTGAAATGTGAAATTTGTGCCTGCCTCAAAACACGGCATCCTGGAATGCTGCGAGCACAGGAACCCTATTTTTCAAAATTAAAGGACAAAATAATAAAAGCAAACATTTGGCCTGTGTTTCCACAGATGACTGCAACGATTTTACAGATTAAAAGGCCAGAAGGCAAACAAACTAAAAAATTTATTACTGTTAAGTCATTAATTTTAAACTAATCTGGTGAATTGTTGAGAGTTTAAGAGCAGCTAGAGTATCACACAAGAAGTTCAACAGAAAGCCAGAGGATTTCCTCTACAACCACAACACCTGAAAGGCTGAGAACAAGCTGTCCAGTAATGCAGATATTAACTGTCCACTTTTTTTACTGATCTGAGAAGAATCCCTCCCACTGTCTTCCACAGAGTCAAATGGAAAAGGACAGAATGGAGTTAGCTGGTGGAGTTACCCTTTCACCCAGGGACTGCAAGCTCAGACACAAATGAATCGAGAAAATACAGCTTTAGTTTTACCATGAAAAACAGTTAGTAAATTCCCATAAGCTTAGGTACATGATTTCAGAATCTAAAGCTTTGAGGAAACAATCTCCATTGGTTTTCTGGTAAAATTAGCCTCCAAAATTCAGAGCCATAACAAGAGTCCTGATTTCAGCTGGGATAGAGTTAGTTTTCTTCTTAGCAAGCTGGGGCAGTGCTGTGTTTTGGATTTGGTGTGAAAATAATGTTGATAATATACTGATGGGTTTAGTTGTTGCTAAGTGATGTTTATACCACGTCAAGGACTTTTCAGTTTCTCAGATCCTGCCAGCGATAGGGCTGGAGGGGAGCACGGGAAATTGGGAGAGGACACAGCCAGGACAGCTGACCCGAACTAGCCAAAGAGGCATTCCATACCACAGAACATCACACTCAGTATATAAGCTGGAGGAAGAAGGAGGAAGGTGGAGACATTCAGAATTACTGAGTTTGTCTTCCCAAGTAACTGTTACACATGATGGAGCCCTGCTTTCCTGAGGATGCCTGAACACCTGCCTGCCCATGAGAAGTGGCAAATAAACTGTTGTGCTTTGCCTGCACACACGGCTTTTGCTTTACCTATTAAACTGTCTTTATCTCAACCCATGAGTTTTCTCACTTTCACTCTTCAATTACGTCCCTCACCCCAATGCAGGGGGAATGAATGAGCAGCTGCGTGGTGCTTAATTGTCAGATGGGGTTAAACCACGACAAGAAGTCATTGGCTAAGGTAGGAGCCAGCAGTCTGCACCGCCAGATTAGTAAAACAGAGTCACTTTCACAAATCAAATCACCCAAGAAACAGTCTGAACTAATTCATCTTCAGCAACAGACAGATCACACTACAAAAGTGTCAAAGTGAAACATTTCAGGTAATAAAAGACTCTACAGAAGCTTGCAGAATAGGAATTAAAATTCCAGAAGGCTGACATCAAGTGAACTATCAATGTTTATCCATAAACAAAATTAGGAAAGCTGCTGAAGAGCTAACACTGGGCAGGCTGATGGAAGTACAAAAGCAGCCAGTACCATACAAAAATGTATCCATCATGATTAGTTAAGACAGTGTTTAACTGAAGTGCATAAAATGCTAGAATGGAACAGAAAATGTCAAGACAAGGTATTATTTTCTCTCAGTATGTGAAAAGAGTAGGAAGAATCCAAAGGAAGTTAAGACAAATAGAAGACAAAACACAAAGATGACCTTTATAAGTTGACAAAAAAATAGCAATCTATGGAAGAACCAGATCAAATGTCAAGGAGAAAAGAGTGTAAGGGAAGTTGTTTAATAGATATATCTGCTTTGAAAATTACGTATTATTTAGAAGTCTGGAAGTCTGTTCATGCTTTCCCAAAACAGTTTATTTAAAAGTGCTCTTTAAGTTAAAACTGGTGTTTGTGAAAGTTCACTCTCTGACTGCTGATGCCCCAAAAAACAATGGTTATTAATAACAGAAAAAAACCTTTCTTTTAAAAAAGGAAAGTCTACACAAAGCTATTAAGCCTTCATTCGCTGAAGGCTCTCAGTATTTAGTATCCTGGTGCCTGTGCTGATGACAGATACAGCTTTGTTGTTCACCTTGTAGACTGTCTTTATAGATGGTAAGAAGTTCTGTTAAGTTTCAGAATTTCCATGTACCAAAAAAATAAGGTTTCATTAACAACACTACTCTGACTTTATTAAAAGTTAAACAAATGGGAGAGAGCTGTAGTATCAAAAAGTCCAGCTGCATGTAAAAGAAAATCACGTTATAGAAATTACAATCAAAACGTATTGAGTCCCCAATTTCCTTTTGTTATCAACATGCTTCAGTTTCGTTACAATACTACATTTGCAATGCTTTGTTTTAACTTTGCACCTTAAAATTTGGATTAATAAACATATATTATGTCCTGCTGTAAGATTCATGACTTGGCAGTATATGGAGAACACTGTAAGCCTTTCTGCACCAGCAGCTAACACCTGTTCTGCTTATCCCTTCAATCACATCACTTCTTTCGATGCTCCCAGCTATTTGACAGAAGTTTATTCAACACTTAATTATGAAAAGAAATGCTATGTCCCTTAAAAAAAACACATTAAAACAACATCCTGCAAAATCATCATAAGGACTAATGAGTAAAATGTAGCAAGTTTACTAACAAAGTTATTCACAAATAATAGGAAAGACAAGAAACCAACAGCAACTCCCTTCATTTGGTTCTAATTCAGGAAATACCTCTCCTCAGCAAGGCACACAAGTTCATGAATAAATCCCAATAAACTCTATTAAATATCGGCAAATAAGCTTGAATTCTTTCCTGCTGCATCCTTCTGATAGCACACTGCATGAAGGCCTCTAAGCTAGGTGGAAACTGGGACAGAAGGTGACAAGCTGTTTCATAGCTCTTACAAACAAATGAGTTCAAACAATCCTTTGTTTCAGCAAAGCACTCAAACAAGTGCTTTGGTTCCATTGACTCCACTTGAAGTGAAGCTCACATTTATGTGATTTATTGCATCAAGGCCAGCATGAATACTAAAGAACCATACTCACTCATGTCTCTCATAGCCGAGGGTTTCTCGGATAGACCATGCAACCTGGTAAGGGGAGGTTTGCTCTGAATCCTCCAACTCTTCTCCACTGTCTTCAGACCAATCCAGCCCTAAGGGAATTGAAAACATGAAAGCTGGATGAAAAGTGTATCTACCTCATATAAGTCTCTGAGTAACCTATGGCACAAAAGATGAATGTGTAGTATAGTCACAAGCATAATTACATTTGATTAAATCGTATAATATTCTCAATTACACAGGAAACAGTAACAGTGCCATTACAGTGTACAAATAGCATGCACTAATTTTTGTCAAATTTTCCTTTTAAAATCCTTATTGGCTTCTTTATTCATCAGCAGTGGAAGAAAAATCACCAGTTTCTTCACGCACAGAAAAATACTACAGCTTTCATACCAAGCACATGTAATCTTTACAGACAAGGTAAGAGAGAAGTCCCTGCCACAAAGAACTGACTGCCTGGGAATTTTCAATACTATATGATCTAAATAGGCCACTTTCATTTCTGTTTATATTCTGACTGTGCCAAAGCACAGGGAGAGCAGGAAGACCATAAGACAGAGCAGCATGGACAGAGATATAGAACATCTACAAAAGATGCTCCTCTGCTCAGTCTCTGTAATTGCCTGCCAAATGCATGCATTAGCATGAAAGGAGCGCTAAAGGGAGAGATGCAAATACTCCTGCACTTTTACTAACCAGCATGCTTTCACTTAATGATGATGCAGTAGAGTCAACTTACTGTATGCACCAACAGCCTCACTTAGTCAAGCTAAACACAATCGTTGAGCAGGACAGCCAGAAACAGAGTCCAGTAAGTTCTCAGGTAGAACATTTTATCTGGACCTTCCACTTTTGCAGTTTTTCCTACTCTCTCTCCTACATCCAGTGGAATTCTTGCTAATTCCTTGCAGCAGGTGGGATAAAATCTCATAGCTGCATTTTCAAGCTAGCATTATTACTCTTTCACTTCCTTGTGTGCTCCTTGAAAACGGAGCAGCAGTTGGGATACAGTTAAGAGGCACTTCATTTTTGCTTAAAATAAACTAAACTACTACATCTGGGATGATACTGAAGTCAAATGCTTTGAGTTTAGGAAATGCATCAGTACCTGGTCACCTACTTTCAGAATTAGACACACCCATGGAAAAGAATTGTGAGGAGCACCTTGATCATTTAGAAGCAACACTAACATAAACCAGAAATATCAGAAACCCTATTTTTCAGGAACTTCAGCATCCTGAAAATTCTATACTTTGTTCCTATTTTTATGATACGCATATGAACTAAATTAAGATCTCTTAAGACATTTGATAAAATGCCAGAATTAGACTTTGAACTCTTTTTTTACTCTCACGACTTCCATAAAGAAATGAAAAAACAACTTAATCATTGGATAAAGATGTCCACAATTGATACCACTTAACAAACTATTTATCCAGCGTTTAAAAATAAAATCAGAGGTTGCGTTGTTTTGCTTCTAACGGGTGTTGCAGAAATGAAGGAATAAAATCTAATCCAGATTCAGTGATACTTACACTGAAGACTGCAATTACATTAATATCCAATTACATGGCTCTGATATAGGTACTCATAAAACTGGCAGCATCTTTTTAAAGATTCTGTGCAGTCGTCTCTAGTGCTACTCTATCATAAAGACATTCTGAAATTCTCTGAACCAGCACAACTAGTCTTTAACATTAAGACATACTATGAATAAATAACAAATACATTTTCCACTCTCACATAATTAATATGTGAATTCCATTATTTTCCAAATAGAAAATGTTCTAATTGCACACACATACAGTTATGCATCTGCATAACTGTACATTTATAGGTCTAATCAGTTTTTTTAACTATGCCTTTTTTTTTTTTTAGGAAAATGTATTCTCTTCATCACTTGAGAATGTAAAACATTAAACACAAAGTGATCTTTCTACAGTCTTTCAAAGCGCAGGTCACTTTCTAAGCTATTGGGGTCTGTGACACTCAGCAATGCCTCTGGAGTTGCCATCCCTCAAACGACCTGCATTATATGTAGGACCATCAAAGTGGTTTTCTGAAGAACAACATTCTTTGGAGACATGCTATGGAATGCTAATTATCTTCTGAACAAATAGTGAAGCTATCCCATGAGTGCCAAAGGGCAGATCTTAACAGCAAATTAAAAAAAAGGTTAATTGAAATAGCAAAAATTACAGATGTTTCAATTAAATAAGACGTTATATGAAGAATGTCCAGATTTGTTTGAAGTCTTTTTTTTTTTTTCAACATCATAAACGGCATTCCTGCTCTAATATCATACACTCACTCCTATTTCCCTTTTCCCTGTCAGTATTTTACTTGTTAGAACAGTACAACCTAAAACTAAGCAGAAAAGTAAGTAAACTTTGGAAGGTGAGGGAGGCAAGAAGAACAGTTAGGTGTACCTAGATCTCTATTCATAATCAGACAAATAAGCTACAAGGTCAGCTCCCTTTTTAAAGCTTTATAGAGCACTACTGCCATAGCAGCAAGTTGGTTGTATTTAGTTACATTATCACAAGCAGCAATGCATTATTACAGTTTCTAGATAATAAGGAAGAGACTATTCCTGCACTGGTATGTGGCCAAGTCTCCACCCCTCCAACTACCTTCTGTAACGGTGCTGCCCTCCTGCAGTAGTCTTTTGCTTTTGCTCATCTGTATTCTGTACATGAATAGGCCCCATCAAGAAAAATTCTCTTACGCTCCAATTTTCCCAGCCAAGTCAACTGGAAATTTGGATCTGCAGAGAATTATGGGCCAAATCTCCAAGCTTTTACTTGCACTCCTTTTGCAATGTGCACTTGTCACATATCTAACATTCAATCTAACCTTCTCCACTCATGTAGGTACAGCTGGCGTCACCTTTACTACTCAAGTTGCAAACCTTCTATACAATGCCTGTATCATCCAAGCAATGTTTTTTACACTTTGGCTTGATTTCTCAAATGGTTAACAGAATATTAAGAACAACCAATGCCATAAACCGTATGTGACAGGTCCAGGCATTCCCTTCATAGAGAACAGGGCTAAAGAAAGCACCAAGAGATTATCTAGTTCAGGGTTATTTTGTAAGGACCACATACAAATGCAGAACAGGGCTAGGAAGACATTCCCCTTTTGTCTTTTGGTTTCAGGTTGGAAAAAAACCCCAAAAAACAAAAAGGTGGCAGTGCATCTATTATCTACCCACCTAAATGTGGAAACAGATCAGTGTCCAGCTGCTGTTTTCGAGTGCACAGTTTCACCAGTCTCTGTAGTCGGCTCATGCAGGACAGGTGCGGAGAGAAGGCTGTGGCTTTCATGAGGACCCGATCAGTCCTTGGAGGGTCCATGACAGGAGCCCTAGCAGGTGGCAGGAGAGGCAGAGGTCTCTTGTTAGACAACTGCCGGGCTTGTGCTATAGTGTGTGTGGTGGGTGCCACTCCCTGCATTGGTAGGCTGGTGTTCGGAGGTTGAGGTGACTTGCAGACTACGCCCTGCGGTAGCCCTGTCGGCTTTAACGAAGCTGATGAAGGTGGCAGATGAGAGTGCTGCTGCTGCAGAGGCTGCTGCTGCAAAGGTGCAGGAAGGGGGCTAAAGTGCTCTTGGCGAACTTTTAAAATCTCTGTCTCTCTCTGGCGCTGCCGGTTTTGAGCCAACTTGCTCTGCAACTTCTTCCTCACTGTTGCCCCTTTCTTTAGGTCATCATCTTCCTCATTGAAAGCAAAGGGGTCTTCTAATTCTGCCTCCAGGTAGTGGAGAGGAAGCCTAGCCCCTGGGGGGGAGAGGGACATCCCATCCAGTCCGTTGGGCATCTTCAAGGCCAGAGTGGGCACTGTCAGACTGAAAGCCATAGCATCCATCTGATGCCTGACCTTTACCTCCTCTATGGGATCATTCTTTTTCTTCCTCTCCTTTTTCGGTATAAAGCCAAGTACCTGCAGGTGGCTGTTGCAGTACCTTTGAAAAGTAAAAGCAGTCGGTTATTAGCTCAACTCTTGAAAGTAAAATCTAAAGAAAACAGACATCACTAAAGGAAAACCCACACTCCCCCATCTCATGTGAATACAGATCAAAACACAAGAGGTTTTGTAAGTGTTCACAACTGCTTCTAATACAACAGGTAACTGGCGTTCCCAACCTGTAATAGAAAACAAAAACTTACACAAGTGACAATTTGTAATCTTAAAAGTCTTCAGTCGTTATTCATAGGAGATTCACACACAATCATTCAGAATATTTACTCTCTAATAGGGTAAATACTCACAAAACAAAGCGAACAAAACAAATTGACTGTCTGATACATAAAACAGTAAGAACTCAAGCCATTAACTCTGTTCATTTCAAAAGCTCCTAAGAAAAAGTACATTTGAAGACCACTTCCTTTCATGTGGCTGTTCTTTCACTGGAAGTAGCTAACATTTTAATCAACACACACATTATTATTATGAATTCCTCTATAGTAGGGAGCAGTTTCTTATATGGACAATCTCACTTGAGGTTCCTGCTGAGAAGGGTCACTATCTGCACTTAATGAACAAGTAGCATAAATATTTAAATTCTGTTTTAGTAGTTTAACATGATGAATTTTGTGGCCAGAGGATTAGCTGAATGCTCTTCAAACAAAAATCTAGTTTAAAAGAAATACTTTGCTGCTAGAAAATGTTTACACAATGCCAGGAATATGTATACATACAATCCACAAACATGGATTTTAAGCTCTTTAATATAAGAAAAGCTTTTAAAGTCATGTTATTTAAAAGAGGAAAAAAAAAAGATTAAAAAGTCGTTAAAAGTTTGTCATGAAAATTAAAAGAAGCGTTATAATTTATGGCCACAGACAACATATTAAGTACTAAACAATTAATTTTTGTCTGACTCAAACAAGCAGGTGATAGAAATGTAGGAACCATGATCTGATCCTTTTCCTGTTTCACACAGGCAGGCCCTCCTGCCTCTGTAGAATGCCACCAGCAACCAGACTTCTGCCCTTGCAGGATCCCACCTACAACCCGCAGCTTATACATGAAAACAAAGATATGAGGAAAGAGTGATGTCTACATCAAGGCATTTATGGACAAGACAAGGAAATACCCATTAAGGTGTTCTTTTAAATCTGATCAGTATGAATCTGAGAAAAGTAAGTTTTGTTGAACAAATAGGGTAAAAGGAAACTATTCCTGGTCTTCATGGAGGAAAAAATAGCAGAAAACCCCAAACCAAATCCCAAAAAAGGTTTAACACTTCAGTTTCATGACTTTCAACTTGTTCTCCCACCCCTAAAGAAGTAATGTGTGAACTGCTTCTAAAAGGGTCCATAAAAGGTAAAACCGAAAAAGCAAATTCATATATGCTCTGTAATGATCTCCATATATGTAGCTTCTCAAGGGATCCATACCCGTAACAATTCACAAATCAAAAAAGGCTGAAAAGTACTGCTACTTATTACTGTCTAAATAATTTATTTATTACATTAAGTTGTAAGCAATAAATAAATCTAGATGAGGCAAGCTGAAAGCCAACAATTTGTGGAGTCCTTATTAGAACACACTGGAATACTGTAAATTCATAATAAGAGATGTACTTCTAAAAATAAAATTATATAATGTGGGCTCAATAAAGCTTTCCTTAAAGTCAACAACACTATTCCTATAATTAAAATTAAGCACTTTTAAAATATTTTGTTTGAAAAAGATTGAGATCAGTTACAACAGCACTTTTAGTATGACAGAAAACAACAAACAGACAAAGTAACCACAAGGGAACTTTTTTCCCCCTCTTAATCCAATAAAATAAGATTTTTTCTCTATGCAAATGTTTCCCTGATATTCTTCACAACTTAAATATTGCCACCTTGTGCTTGTGCTGATGTGAGGAGGTAAAACTGGCTAGTCTGTTTTCATTGTGTAAAACAAAGAGAAAGCAAAAAATAGGAAAGGTGAATAAACCTTTGAAAAGGTAATGCACTTGCCAACATTCTCTGAGCTTTAGGCTATTAAGGGTTTTGCTTGTTCATTTAACTCTAACATAATCATTTTTGTATCACTTTGGCTCTTACAGCTAACCATAATGCATGGCTGAAAGCAAACTGTATCTTACACAGGCATCATCTCTGGACATAAACCCATAGACGCCAGGCTACAACATAATGAAAATATAGATCACGTGTATTTGCAGACTCCTATATGCATGGCCTTGGCTCTGTGCTACAGGCTCTTGTCAATCAACTCCCCATCTTCTGGCATAACTGAGACTGATACACCTTAAGACCAAAAGGAGCAAGAAGAAACTGGGAAGAGCACTTAAGTCTTCTCTGGGTAGAGAAGGCTCCACACAGGCAGTTTGGCTAGGCACAACTTATTAGCACCAACTCAACCTTGGCCTTGTCAGGCTCTAGCTAGTCCCATGCAGAGCCCAGCAGGCATGAACACCCACTTCCCCATCCTCCAGGTTCCAGGATCGGCTTTTAGTTGGCCCTGGCCCAAACTGGCTCTGACTTTACACAGTGCTGCAGAGCCCAGCACAGACATTAACTGACTCTGCTGGAAGCAGTCTATTACCAGCTGAGTTAAGACAATAAACTCTTTGGATCAGATGTCATGCCAGGGAAGGAGTTGGTAGTTCATGCTGCATTGAAGACAGATTACTGGGAAGACTGGAATAGCACCTGCAAGTAGCACAGTCCCTTTCACATCGCTCTAAGCATGACACCCATTAGGGTCAAGCTGGCCCTACAAGAGCCGATTCTGATGTGCCTGTCTTTGGCACTTCTATAACCTGCCTGTGAGTTAGTCTCAGCTGACAGTATCACATTGATACCTAACAAAATTTTCCCCTCCCTTCCTTACGCAGTGCCAAAGGCACTTACTCTGTGCAGGTGAGGTCAAACAGTAAGCAGACATGGTAAGAGCCGTAGGTTGATAGCCATTAAAACTATGGTAACATGAAGCACACAAAAGGTGATGGGTTCTGAAGGCTTCAGCTGGACCGTTTCCCACATCACTGGGAGGGAAAGAATCTAGACAGTGAGGTTTTCTACCTACAACTGCATTCTGCTTCCCAGTACATCCCAGACTGGTATCAAGTTCCATCACTTATTTAAATGACGATCCAAATAAACTGGTGAGCACCTCACATGTTAACAAAGTATTTAAAGATTCTCTTGAAAGAGAATTAGAGATAAAATGGTGTTTAACCCAGCTGAATTGTAATAACCCTACACTTAAAAATCAAGTTGAACTGCACTATGTGTGTATTTGGATAAGAAAGAATTAGGAGACATGTATTCAGAGGAAATACAGATACAAAACTCATGTCTGTATCAACCCTTACATATTCTATAAAAAAACCAAGATACTGAATAGAGAAACTAGACTTCAAATAAGGCAATGAAGTCATGCACTATTAATAGATTTAATTTGTAGAATGTTAATGGTTAATAAGAAATCTAATAATATGGCAGCATATTAAATATCTTTGTGGCTGGTAGCATCTCATCTGCCTGGGGTCAAGTGATAATTTTTTTAAATTATCTATGGACAGACTACAAAGCTTTAGGCACATAACACATGTACCCTGTTAAGACATTTTACTTTTTATGATCTTTAAAAGTATATAAGAAGATAGCTGTCAGAGCATCATACAGCCTGCTTCTGATCATGTACAGTTACATGTCTAAAACTGTGACAAAATGACCATCTGACAGTAATTTTGTACACAGAAAATTAAAAGCTAGGAGTGAAGAACTCAGACATAGCAAACATCTTTATATCGAAAGGAGTGTGAAAAAAGTCTCCTAAGAAACAGATACAGGTTTGACTGCCAAAAAAAAAAAATCTAGAGCAGGCACAGTCTTATCACTAGCACTCATTAAATTTTATTGTTAAAATTAAACTCTGCCCTTAGAAGCAGTCTTTTAAAATATTCTAACTATCACATCCTCTCATTTGAAATTAAAAGTTTATTTTCTCCTTCAGACACCTGCTGTCCTCTTCAAGTACTGTAATGTGACACTCGACATGCAATTGAATTATTCTAATATAACATACACCAGATGTCATGACCACACTTCACTTTAACTTGAGAAAAATCAAAAAGAACAAAGTGCGAACTCAATTCAAGGTGTAAAGAAAAATCTCAAATTCCATGGGAACATGAGACCTAAAAAAAGTGTCATGAAGTACTATTATTTCTATTGTTTTTAAGTATGACCCCTGGTAAACAGCAACTCTGGCTCAGTCAGCTCTTGCATCTGAAATTACAGCATACCATTTGAGCAAGCAATTTCCACCATCGTTTCTCCAAGCTTATTTCCAAAGAGCCTCAATTGTACAGTAGCAAAGAAACAGTCACAGACTGTCAAATTACAGCTTAAAGTTATTCATCTTGTGCCATTTGAGCATTTGCCCTACAGCTTTTGACAAACATTCATGTTTTTTTCTCACTTCATCAGTCTCCTCAACTGAAATGGCAGGTGAAGTGCAAGTTAATTTAGAGCACAGTCCAACTGTTGTTTCAGACAAGAGAGGGAGCTGTGAGCTGAGAAGGAAGTTGTATGTAGGGCACAGTGGGAACACTGCTAATAATGCAAAAGGTTAGTGAATGGCAGCTAATAATGTGAAAGGTCAGTGAATAGTGGTTTGATTCCTTTTTGGCATAGTTTATATTTTAGTTTAAAAAAATCGTTTCTAGCAGACCAAGCCTCAGATAGTTAACACATGCGCTAATTAAATAGTGTTACTGGCAAAACCTGCAATAATGACTCTGAAAAATTAAAGTCATATATACCTGGCAGCCAAGTTAAGACAAATTCTGCTACTGCAGTCGAAGCAGCACCAATAAGACTGGTGTTCAGGAAGTCTTAAAAGAGCAAGGGAGAATGTCCTTGTGGTTACAATATGGGCTGCAATTCAGGAAATCTGGTTTGAATTCCCAGCTCTCCAAAAACTTCAAGTACTATCTCTTGCAAGGCATTTAATAGCTGGGCACCTTGGGCATCTTCATTTGGCCAGGGAAGGGGGAGAGGAAGGGGGTAAGCAAAGAAGAAAAGGAAGTGGACAGCACTTTACCAGCTGGCTCATCTGTTATCCGGTAATAATTATTTTATTCCAGTAATATAACACTACGGATCAGTACCAAATCACAAACACTGAATTGTAAATCTGAATTCATCCCTATGTGTCACTGCTCCCTAAGCCCAGACAGTACACATTTTCAGCCGTTTGTCCTGAAGAAGCAGATGGAAGCGTGCTTTTGGCACAGCTGGCCAAACAAGCAGGCGTTTTTAAGAGCATGTACTGTAAGCGACAAAGCAAGTTAATTAGAACAGCAGGTATTGCGTAGCAGGTTTGATCCACAGTTTATAGTGAAATTGAGAAAAGCAATGAACTCTCCTGAAAACTTCCTTGGGAGTAAGTTACTGCCCCCTGTCTGAGTAATCAGCTCCCACAGAAAATAAAATAAAGTTTACTGGTCTTAAAACAAAACCCTCAAAGGAACATCCTGGAATTCAATCCGCTCAGGCCAGTTCCTCTCTCATCCTGAAAACAGGCAGCATCTTAAAAGAAAACTCATGCCTATGTCCCAGCCGCTTCCCACTTTGCAGATGGGTAACCACAACTCACCTACGGTCCTCAGATTTGGGGATGGGGTTGGTGCAGCGTTGGCTGTTATACTTGGCCACATATTCACATTGCTTGAAGGGGGCAGTCTTGTCCTCCAGAACGTGTCTGATACAGAAGGCGTAGCCGTTAAGTCGCCTCTGCTTGCACAGTTTGGGGCTATATGAGCACAAGGGCTTATTGTCAACCTCAGAGAAGTGTATGTGTTTGCCTTCATACATCACGTGACTCTATTCCTTGTGAACATCAGCTGAAAGAACCAAAATATTAAGACAAATCACTTACAGAAGAAAACAAATACATTCAATTCTAGATTGTCTGTTTCATTTTGGCAGGGAAGAGAGACCCAAAACAATACCTGATTTTAAATCTTCTGTACCATATCAATGTTAAGAGAGAGCCCCAAGGACACCACTATCCTGGAATGATGATGAATCAAGATGAAGCAGATTGTCTAAGGAAAATATCACAAAGGTCAAAGTCAGTCAGAATAAAATAGATATTATTACTGCTTAATAAGTAAGTGGCCAGATGCAGTCACTAAACCTGTGGTTCATCTAGCATCCAATAAGCCAAATCCACTAGCACAGTAAGTTTTCAATCAGTAGTCACAGATCTTTGGAAACTGTGAAAGGACATTGTTGGGGGGGGGGGAAAAATTCTACTGCCACTGCACTTGAACCTGCTGAAGAAAACTCCACTCATCTACCAGACAGTGATTAGGAGCTACAAGTTGAAAAGGTTAAGTGTCAGATTAGATCACTTGCTTTCAGGAATCAAGTTGAATGATGATTAACTCATTTGATTGCAGAGGTTTTGCTTCAAGTATCTTTGCTTACAGAAAGGCTGGCAACTACCCTTACTCTGCAAAATTATAACTTCACCAGGCAGTGCAAGTTCTGTACCACACCCAATGAATAGTCTTTAGATCTTGTAGCTGCCCACAGCTTCTACAAGCATCAATATGCAGTCCTTCCTGAGGTCATTATGGTTCTTCAGAGCTTCTCTACCTCATTGTACTTATTTTAGGTAAATGCGGGCATTAATAATATCAGAGGCAGTATTCCCATTGATGACAGGAGGGCCAAAATGTCATTTCAGCAAGAGGCTGGGGGTTTTTTTCCCCCTAAAATAGACTCCTACAGTGCAAGCCCAAGCAATCCTAAAGTACTTTTTCATTTCTCAACACTACGGAGTCTTTGGCTTAATCACCTTTAAAAAAAACAAACAAACCACAAAAAAACAAACAAAAATGAACAAACAAACAAAAACCCCACCCTGAAGTAGCTTCAATCAAATTAACAGCACACATATTCTGCAGCTGCTCTGCTACACTCAGCTTAGCCTGCAAAAGGCAGCTTTTATTCAGGCTATCCTGAAACACTGGAATAAAACTCTTTTGAATATGGTAGATTCAGTACTCGGTTCAGTTTCATATATACCAATGCTGTTATATACCAAGCAAAGGAATGTACATGGAGGTGATATTCAGGAAATATATAACAAATTAGAGGCATGTGACCAATGTGCAGATTACCACCTCAATCAACTTACTTGTTCCCAAAGCCACAAATGACAAGAACACCACTGCAAGGAGGAAGCCTATGCAGACTTTGCAGGAAAGATGCAGTTTCCTCTTGTGAAGGTAAAAGCCTTCACTTTCCACTTGTATAAAAGCACCTTGAGAAAATGACAAGCACTATGGCACTGGGGGGATCTAGAAAAGCAATTTTAAGTCACTAGGACAAAAACAAAACATGCTAATTACACCTCTAACAGTAAACTGCATAAACTAGGCCTTTCATTAACTGTACAAGCAGGACAGAAGATCACTAAAAATTTAAAAACACGCTTAAAATTCTTGAAAGAGTTGCACATGCACACATGCAACATAGCATACAGAATGGAGACGCGCTACAAAATATAACTAGCACAAGTGACCTGATTAATCATTTGACAATAATTAGGATCATTTCGTATTTCCTGTTTTATATACATAGTTCCCTTTCCATGGACACATGCAAGTGCAGAACCCCAGGGGCAGGGGCCTCGTGCTTTATTTACACCGAATAGCCACAATACAAGCACGGACACCTAATCCAGTTTCAATCACCTTTCCCAACTTCTCTCAAGGCATGGAAGCTCATGAAAGTACAGAGCACACACTATATACATTTGAAACCAGTCACTGGAGTATGACCCTTCACAACACACCAGTCTTAAGAACAAAGAAGTTCATTGTTGGCTGTGCCCTTCAAAAACAAAGAATGGGAAGTGGGAACTATCTAACTATCTCTTCTTTAGCATGCTAAGAACCAAACAAGCCTTTCAGGCTTTCAGTATTATCCAGCAACAATGTGAAAGAAAACATAAAACCCACGGTGACATGCCTAATATGGGAGTTGTGATCTGGGTTTGGGTCCCATATGTTTGAGAGACAGCCTCCTTCATTACTATGTCAGCAAAAGTAATCAAATGAGTCTTAACTAATTGCATCTCTAACACAACATAGCTGACAAAGCCATTTGCTCCAGAGTTTGCTTCTCTCAACAGTTACCAAAGCTTGTATTTGGTGGCATACTGGACAGGATGAAAACCTTGAAAGAACAAGTGCATCTTGCAGCTGGGGTGACACATGCTGTTCTCTATTTCTTTCTATTTACAACCTTCTTTTAAGCTACTACTATCATGCTTTGCAGAGTTTTTGATGGATCAATGACCTTCTCCTCTTTTGCACAACCCAACAACCTTTCTCTTCGGAAGGTTATCAAGCAACAGACCAAAGAAAAAGAGTTCCTCAGAATGGTTCCAAAGTAAACAGTAAGAAATGCATACCTGGTGTGCCTCCGTTAAGCTTCTGTAAAGAAACTGCTCCACAGTTCCCAGCCACTATAATCCTGGATTTATTCCTGTGCCCCAGTCTTATTTTTGGATTTAACTCATAATTAAGTCTTATTTTTGCATTTAACTTGACTGTGTCAAGACAGGCACAGTATTTTACTTCTCACTTGTCTGAAAGATACAGGGGACAAGTAAAATGCCATATGAAACATTTAAGAAAAAATACTGACAATAATACTTAGGGAATTTTGGGGTCCATATATACACTAAGAGAAGCTCATGCAAATATAGCCATGATAAGAATCAATTAGTGCAACTACCGTGCAACAAACAAAAAGAAAGCTAACATACCTAGCGGTCAATGTTATATTTAAAAAAAAGTACAGCAACTCTCTTAAACTTGCAATTATATCTTTGTTGGTAGATTCCTACACAGACTCCTTGAAAGACAGTGGCACTATGTCGATATACTGCCAGGATCAGAAACTAAAGTTGTACTCAATCTAAAAAGAGCTTTTCCTTTTTACATCCATAGCAAACCAGATATAGATAGATAGATAGATAGATGTATGTGTAACAAAGACTTTTAAAGCTATTGAGTCTGGTTTAATCTGATGCAGTATTTTATTTTGAACAAAATATACAGGAGTTCTTAACAGAGCTTTTTGCTGCTACATAAAAAGTAGCACAAGTATGGAATAGGCACATGTTGCTTAACAGAAGAGAACTGAAACTACATGTAGCTAAATAGTGGGTGGGGGAGAAATTATTTTTGTCCCACAGGATTCAGTAAGAGATGACGGAAACATGGACTTCCCCTGGAAAAAATCAAATGCTTAAGCAGCTGTACTTCACAGTGAAAATACCAGGGTACAAAACTTTCTGGAAGCTGTTTTGGGGTTTGCATTTATACTCTACATTGAAGCTATAGAAAGGTTAACATAATTTATGCCTGCATATGCTCAAACTACCTTTAGCCACAACCCATGAATAAGAAGCCAGAGGCTGCTTCTTGAGGTATCTAGATTTTCCTTAAAACAACTGCTTCTAAACAAAAGATTTTGGGCTAGTCAGAAGCAATGGTGAAAGAACAGAAGAGAATCCAGAAATGTGTGCCATTGCCAAATGATGTAAGAGATGACTGAGGTTTAAAAAATCATGGTAGGGGATAAGGTGAATATAGAATGGTCATATAATATCAGACAATATTAGAACTAGGGGTATTTCATGAAGCTAGCAGGAGATTGTCCAAAAACATATTAAAGAAGTACTTCTTCATTTTTACTACGCACAGGTAGCGAACTTGCTCTCATAGGAGGCTATGGAAGCAGACAGTATCATCACATTCAAAAAGACGATGGAAAAGTTCATAGACAATGAGGACATAAGTGATGTACCTGCTAGCATGCCTAATTTAACAAATATGGTGAAGGAGTAAGAGAAGAAAACCCTAAAAAAATGGCTGGGATTTCATGCTCTTCCTAAATAGCATCACTTACTCTTGCTGCTCAAGAAAGAACACTAGTTTGGATCGACCCCTGATCTGACCCACCAGGGTATTTCTTACATTCTTATGAGATTACCAGTAACATTTGTAATTTGATAATACATTCATTTCTCCCCTTCTCCCATTTTTTATTCCTGCGCAGCTGACTGGAAGAAAATCTCCCTCTGGCCAGAACCCTATCTGGACACGTCAAGAGCAACAAACTTGGCATCCCAGCAAGGCTTTATAGCAAGGACAGGCAGGACACAGAACAAAGCCACGCTCTGCGACACCACTTAGAGCAGAGCTACTTGTCCTGCTGAGTGCAGCCACTGATGGTCCATAAGACAACAGGTGGCGGTTTGTAAAGTGACTGTAAAAAGAGAAAGGAAAGACTTAAATACATACAGGTACACACCTGTGCAACTGTCAGTACCTGCTGTCAGGCATAGGAAGAAGCCAGCTCCCAACTGTTTTTAGTACTGGCAAGCAGGCATCATCAGCTTCCTTGCTGCACTCATCAGCTCCAAGACAACAAAGCTGTAGCCCTCTACTCCACAGACCCTCTCCCAAAACAGTTAAATGGTCCTTCAGAGAGGCTGGGAAACAGTGTAGCAGCAAACTTTGCAGGGCAATTTTTGCTACACTATACTGACTATCACCATGATGTTGCACAGAAATCTGGTACCTCACATCATCTCTAGTCTACAGAGAAGTTAATGGCCCAGTCACTATTACAAAGCCCAAAGCATTATAGCCCCAAAACTCAATCAGTAATTTTGAGAAAACACCATGCTGAAAACATCAGAATACTTCAGATCACGTGGGCTGGATACATTCTTAAGTATATGCTCAGAACTTGACATTCAACACACATAAGACCCTTTTAGGCAATGGAATCCCCAAATGCATTGTAAATTGCGAGGCAATTATATGTCAGTGGTTAAAAGATGTATAATTAAGAGGACTGAGCTCAGAGCTTCACACATTGCATCCAAACAAAATACATGAACTGCGTTGTATTGCCTTTGCTAATACTAGTGCAGATTTTATGTTAATTCACTTTGTGTGTTCATGACATCTCACAGACAAGGTACAATCGTCTACACATTCCGAAACCATCGGCTTGGGGCCAGACATGGAACATGGATTTCCAAGAACCTCAGCCTTTCCACAAATAAAAATGGCATAAATAGCAGTTTTGTTGATTCCTCAACTTGACCAAGAAAGAACAATTCCCTGCATCACCACTGTCTGACCTTTTTGCTGAGACTAACAGTAAACACACAGATTTTAAGAGGTTGGGCAACATGGAATTTCATTCACTCAGAGGTGAATAGAGACCATAAAAATCATTGCAAAAAGACAAGCTTTTAAAGTTACCTTATAGTAAAACCATTCTGTCAGTATAAGTAAAACCTGTATTATTAGAGAGAAAGCAAAACCACGCCTTTTTTCTATTTCATGCCAACAGACTTCAGGCAACCAGTACCTCTCTGTGAAGTCCTCTGTTCTATCAAGAGAAGCTGCACCACATCTAATTGTGGTCAACATCAACACCACAAAGTTGTAACTTCTGTCCCCATTCTGTGATCTAACCATAACTTTGGCTTAGTTCTGGTCATTTAACAGCTCAATTCTCTACTATGCTCAGTTACCAAACCAAGCCTGCTCTAATTCTGGAAACAATAGTCTTTTTGTTAGTGAAAGCATCAAAATTGAGACAGAAAACACTGGGAAGCAACGGAAGTCAACTACAAGTTCCTGTAGGAAACACTTCTATTAACTAGAGTACAATCCTTACTCAAGGAGACCTCTGAAGAGCCCTGCACAAAGTCAAGGTACTGCACACAGATGCAGGCAGCCTGACATATCAAGGTACTTAGCATGTTAAGATCTTACTCAACATTTTTAGTTACCACCTGGAATCATAATTTGGGCTACTTTTTTTCATATGTAAAAATCCACCTAGGAAGATAGAAGCAGCAACATTGTCCTCATTCTTCCTTGTTAGAAACCTACAACTTCAACTCTGCAAAAAGGCATAAAGACGTCCAATTTATTGACAGAAAAGCAGCACTATATTTTAGGCCATATTGGTAATAAGGTTATGCTTCAGAATATAATGTAATGAATATAGAATTAAACTTAAGTATTATTCCTAATAATAAAAATAATGACCAGAGAACTTACAGACTTGTAACAAGTTTCAATCAACAACAGAAAACATAACCAAGATGAGGGGAAAATAACTCTTCTTGTTTCAAAACTGAACAGGTCCTTCTTTTTGTTTTCCTATGCTAAAAGAACTTAAGCAGGAATTTTAATTTCAGGCGATTCACTCATCTGATAATTAGTACCTTAATGAAAACATTACAAAGACAGCCCAAAGCCTAAAAAACAACACATTTAAGACTCCACGAATTTTAGAAACTTCACAGAATTTCTAAAGAGAAAAGATGTTTAGTAGGTAAATTCATAATTGTTGCTAACAGCACATTCCTAAAGATTTCAATAAAATAATTTCCTAAACATGGCTCATCTTGACCTAAGGTTCAAGACAGGCTCCATATCTCTGGAAGTCTTTTGAAGATGGATTTCTCTATTTCAGCAGAAGGTCTCAAGCCCCGATCCTGTAATCACATCCTCACAGCCAGATTCTCATGCTTGCACAGAAGCACACTTATTTCAATGTGGCTATAAACAGGCCAGGCTTTGCCAGGGCGAGCCAGGCTGCCGAAAGCTGGCCTTCAGATGCAGCAACAAATGGAACATTTAGGCCATTGCAACATCACAGAAATGCAGTTTAAAACATTATCTCAAAATATCAAAGCCATGATCCTGAGAGAAAGCAGAGGCTAAACATACCACGGCATACCTTGCATCTGTACTTGAACAAAGAAAAGGCTGTATTTTATTTATTCAAATAACAGATAACCTGCACTTGCATATGAGGTTAAAAAAAAATACCTTAGTCTTATTTTTAGTCCCATTACTGCAAAGACTAACAAGCTTATTTTCACACAATACAGGAATATCATTCTTGCTTCAGTAGGAATACTCAATAAATAAAATAAAGCAGTAGAGCTCACAGAGCAGCCTTTTAGCAGTTATAAGCTATCAAAGTTTCAATTTGATATTACAATAAATTTGAACCTCCTGCGGATCTACCATACCGTGAGAACATGGTACATGCAACTCTGTGGGACCAGGCCCTATGTACAAATTCATTCACTCATCATAAAAATATTGAACCATCAAAATAACTCCCACTAAGGAAATTTTGGTTTGCTTTCTGTAGATAATTTAGCTTTACAATTAATAAAACTTGTCTGACGCAAGTATACGTTACAAACAAACCACATAAAAAGTTGAAGATGGCTGCAAAAATGTCACCAGGTATGTAAGTGGCAGCTCCATACAGAACACAGGCGCTCTGGTTCGGCCATCAGCAGCGGTACCTGGCGGGTACAGCCTCAGCGTGAGACACAGCCAGTACGGGGGTGCCCATAAGAGAGGGCGCTCAGCTACAGGGGAACAATGCGCCGCCCTAAATTTGCCAATTTTAAGTCTATCGATCCACAGAAATGGAGAGCAGCCTCAAAATAAACCTTCATCACATGTTGTTAAGTAACAAAGTTAGAACTAACTATAGAACTACATATTTTAATCAGGCAGTATAAGATAAGGCTTTAAGGTAAGCGTTACTGTCATTCCCAAAATTCATGTGAGGTTACCTGTACAAAACTGTTAACATTTTGAGCTAAAAGACACATTAAGGGACATGACCAAACCGAGACACCTCCCGCGTTAGGAACCGGAGCCCTGTCACCTGTGCGGGGTGAAGCGCCTGGGTGGGTTTTCCAGTGGACTCACTTCGCAACTACCAGACGTTGTTTTCCCTGAAAAAAAGGATCCTTTCATTTTCAGTCCTGGGGGGCTGCGGCAACTCACAGGAACCCCCTTCCCCTGCAGGACCCCGGCTGGTGGGGACAGCCAGGGGTCCCCCAGCGGGGACAGAAGAGGGGGCCTGGGCTCGAGCCCAGCCAGAGCAGGGGCTGCTGAGGCGGCCCCTTCCCGGGGGTACAGGGCCAGCGGGCTGTCGCCGCCGTCGCCAGGTGGCCCTGGGACAGAGGGGGCGGCTGAGAGACCTCGGCCCGGGCCCCGGCACATGGCAGGGGGCAAAGGAGAGGCGGGGGCAGCCCCCCGCTGCCAGCTCCGGGCTGGGCCGGGGTCCCCGTGTGCCGGCCGCTTCTGGGGCGAGGGGGACCCTGACAGCCTCCCCGCACCCCCAAAACCGCCTCCCCCCGCCCCAGAAAAAAAGAAGTTATGAGGCGAATCAGCCCGCCAGTGGCCCGGTCGCTGGGGGACACCGACGGCGGGGGGAGAGGGAAGGGGGGGGGGGGGTGTACACCGGGGGCTGGGAGGGGGACCGCGGCCACGTCCCGGGGCGCCCCCGCCCCGCCGGCTCCGTCCCCACGGCCGCGGGTGTGGGGCGGGCGGCGGTGGCGAGGGGGGAAAGCGCCCTAAAAACGCCGCGAAACTTTCCAGGCCGCGGCCAGCGCGGCCCCGCACGCCCCGCGGGACCGGCACCGCCTCCGCCGCGGCGGCCCCGGACCGGGCTGGGGGAGGGGGCGCCCACCCCCCCCGGCCACCACCGTTCATTAAAAGTCATTTCGGCAAATTAATGCCGCCCCCAACCCCCCCGTCCCGTGGCCCCTCTCGCCCCGCCGCCCCGCGCGGGGGGGGTGGGGGGGTGAGCGGCCGCGGCCGTGGCGCCCCCGCCGCCTCCCCCCAGCCGCCAAGCTCCGGCGGCGGCGGGGCTCGGCCCGCTTTGGGCCCGGAGCCCGGCGCGGGGGGCCCGGCGGGGCGGGGAGCGGAGCTGCCGGGCCGCGCCGCGCCGCGCTGAGGCCTAGCGCCCCCCCGCCCCCGTTTCTCCCCCACCGCCCTTCACCTCCCGGGCAAAGGCGCCGCGGCGCCGCACCCCGACCCTCCCGCTGGGCCCCGGCCACCGTCTCACCCCCCTTCGGCGCTCCCCTCGGCGCCCGAAAGCCTCAAAACCCGCCCCGGCTCCCCTCACCCCCCGCTGCGGCCTACGCCACTCCGGCCGATCCCCGGCCTCGCGTAGCCCGCCTCCCCGCCCGCCCTGCACCCTTCGCACCGCCTGCCGCGCTACGCGAGCCCGGGGATTGAGGCCGGGCCTGGCTTACCTTTCCAGCTGCTTTTTTTTTCTCCTCTCTCTCCTCTCCCCCCTTTCCCTCTGTTGGGCTGACAGATCAGAGTTTCCTCCCCAGCAGAGGGACTGGGAATGGGCTCGGGCTCTGTGCTGAGGAGCTGCTGCCCCCCTGGCTCTGAGAAGATCCTGCTTTTTGTGGGGAGGAAGCTTTGGGGGCTCTTTATTATTTTAAAACTACAAAGTGCTCAGAGGGTAGGTGATTATTAAGGGGAATCCCTGAATATATTCTCCAGCAAAGAAGGCAGGGCTGCTGGGGCTGCTCAAGAAGAGAGCCAGCAGCCTCCTACAGCACCACTACAGGCACTGAGAGGACATAACATCAGAGAGCGGCTCCTCTGCCCTCCAAAACAACAACTTTCCTACCATCTTGGAGGTAGTAAGAGGGAGAGAGGGAGGGGGAAAAAAAAGTACAGAAGGTTTTTATAAAGTGTCAATTTGGGGGAGGGAGCCGAATGGCCAAAACCAATTTTTTTATAATTTCGGGGACTTTTTATTTTAAATAAAAATAAAATATAAAGGCATGTGGACGAAGAAATAATTTCTTTATAACCTATTAAGATCAGCTTTCTGGAAAAAAATTGAAAGGAGGTATGGTAAAAAATTTATTTTTAGTAAATTTGGTTTTCTGTAAAAATTAAAAATTTGTAATTTTTTTCTGTAATTTATAAAGTTGATAACTTTTTTGTCGTTCTGTCATATTTCTAAAAATTAGTGTGCAATTGTGAAAGTTAGTGTAACTTTTTTTTGGTACTCGTATTCTCAGCAGAACAGCTGTGATTGATGTAAGATAGTTTCATGTAACTGTACCATGAAGTCTTCCTCTCTTTCAAGGGTAAATAAAACTGAATGTACAGGTAGGAAAAAAACAGCTTTTATTTAATTTTTTTCCTAAAGTAGGCCATAAAGAAGGTATAGGGGGATTAATGCAAGTGAGTGGAACCTGTGATATATATATCTGAGAAATTCTGCTAATCTGTCATAAATTTAGCATGGTCTGTCCTTCAGGATGGGATGTGAAAAAATAAAGCGTATAGCGAGAAATTTGGAGGCAATAGTTGAGCTCTGGTTTAATGTTTTCAAAGCACCTTGCAGCCTTTTAAAATTTGTTTTGGTTCTTGTTTTGGTTCTTTCTTTGGTTCAAGTTACTAATTTGATTTGGGGGCTTTGTTCCTGATATTTATGAATACTATTATTCCTGACTTATTTACAGAGTTGAGAGATGCTATAAGTTTATACTACAATATCTTGTAGAGTAAAACAGTAACTGTTTTTCTTTATTGCAGATGTTTTTATTAGACTGTAAAAAGTGTATGAAATGCTGTCAAAACAATACAAGATGCTATGGTGTATCTATAGGTGAAGACACTGATAACTGTATTCAGCAGACCTATGATAATGTTTCTTGTGATAGGATTATGCACAGCACTATTTAGAGATTAACTGCAAAGATGCCTTTTTATTTGTCCTGAAGGAAGAGGAAATAATTATGAAACTAATGAGATATATCTTAAAATGTATTTAAGTTTTTTCCATTGTAAAAATTATTCAGGTGGTATAGGCTAATTGAACTGCAGTCAGACTGAGGTCATATGAGTGAAGGTATTGAATTACTTAGTATGTTATCAACCTCTCCCCTACCTCTGTCAAATCTGAAATATGTTGTTAAAGCTCAATTACTATAATCTTTAAAAATAAAATAAAATCCTGAATTTAGATACATTCCCTTTTTAAAACATACTTTGTGAGTTTGCCTAGCTAGTATAGTGAGTGTAGTTTGTGTGTTTATAGTGGGTTTTTAATTTAGATAAATTGGTTTGAATTAAAGTACAATTAAAAGTCAGCTGGTCTTTCTGTCAAACTGTATTTTCTGTTCAGCAGGAATTTTAAAAAAATTATAGTTAGGATTATTAAAATGTGCTAGGCAGACTATGTGTTGCATTCTATGGAATTACTGTATAGGAGCTGTTTTTCTATATCAGATTATTAATCCATTAAATGCATTATTCTGTTCTGACATTAGAAAAACAAGAATAATCAAATATATTGCTCCTATGTAATTTTTAAAAGATTTTCTATTTTGTATAGAAGTAATGTGATAATTAGGGTACTTCATAATTTTACCATTCATTATTGTGTGCTTTAGAGCATGATGTTTAATGATTCTTTTTGTAAGATTTTTAAACAAAACCAACTTTTCTATTCTGTATCTAAAGTTCATTACAGGAATTAGAAGGATTAGAAATGTTGGTCATATATGGGATGATTAAAAAGAAAAAATTTTTTGAAATATTACAAATAAATTCTTTCAATGAATTTAGAAATTCAACAAATGCAGGATAAATTAATATTTCCTTTTCTTTTATTCTAAATAAATGAAGGACCAAATTCTCAGACCCCAGTTTTGCAAGTGCTTGGAGGCCTGATTAATAATTCAGAAGTGTTTGAAGTATCATTCAATACTTGCTTGCATAAAACTCTTTACCAAGTCTGTAGGGTTTTGCTAGAGTACTAAATTCAAGTTTCTGCACTAAGTGATTTCTAGCTAGCATTATGTTAAACAAGAGAATTGCTTCTTTTAACTGTAATTTTGTAGTTCAGTATAATTCAACTATAATTCGGGTTAGTCCTCTTTATTGCACTATTAAGACATAATTTTTAGGGTTTCAGGAAGAGAGGCATGCCATGAACAACTGGTCTATACTGAGTCTGTGGTACTCTTGAGAGTATCTGTACAGCAACTGAGGGGTATCTTGTTTTGTTTTTTTTTTTTTTTAATTGGGATGCAGATGATACAAGACATGAGAGAAATGGCTATGAAGGCACTTGAGAACCTGAACACAGAAACAATATTAAACCCTTTCTTTGGCTTATATGCTTGACTTTGCAGATACTGACTTTAATCGGATTACTTGCATGCCTAAATTTAAACATGCATCATAGTAGCATTACACATTTTGGTGACATCCTGAGATCTATTTGATGTGTGTTAATTGCAAAGCCAGAAGCTTAATGCTAAGGGAAAAAGGAGAAACATTTTGGAATCTAGGTTGGAATAGGAAAACTGAAATGGGGTATTTTTTAGTGTCTTCTACCAAAAAAAAGTTGAATCTTTTTAAGGAGGACAAAGTAAAGAGGAAAAATTCACTAGATTTTAGTTACATGGCCTATTGTGTAATCATTCAACAGAGAAATTGAAATCTATACATTATGGATGGAGAAATTTATTGAACAAAACTTTGTTTACCTGAGAGGATTAAAAGGATTTGCTTTTCAGTAACTTACTAGAAGTTGCAAATATTATTTTGCTTTGCTGACAAGATGTTACACATTAACACCCTAAAGGAGCAAAGTCTGCTAGCTTTAGTA
Source organism: Falco naumanni (assembly GCF_017639655.2). Taxonomy (NCBI): domain Eukaryota; kingdom Metazoa; phylum Chordata; class Aves; order Falconiformes; family Falconidae; genus Falco; species Falco naumanni. The sequence goes on from NC_054061.1 coordinate 50,874,103, forward strand.
CTGTGGAATTAAAAGAAGGTATAAAACCAGATTATTTCTTTTTTTATCTTTATGGACAAGACTTTTTCTCAAGTTAGGTGATGCATCATTTTGACAGAGTAGAGCAGTACTCTGAAATTATGTTGGAGAGCAAACTGAACTCTCAGACTTCTGTACAAGGATGGCGTGTAAACCCAAAGCAAGAAATGTCCCCTGCGCAACATGAGAAATTGTATTCTGGAAGTTCTATTTCTTCATTACAGAATATATCTGTCTGCCTTGACTTTGAAGTGGCCGCATCGCTGGACCAACTGCTCCAGCCAGTAAATGTATTGTACGCTTGAGCACAGAGTGGTCAAAGAACATTAATGTTCCCTAAATCACTAGTTTCTGGGTAATGAGGCATACTTTGCTGATCTGTCTCACAGGTATTAATAGCAAGGCGGAGGGCACTGACATAGTGAATAAGCTTTGTGAGTCTAATAAAAATAGAATAGATGCTTTAGGTTTTATACCAGTTACTGAAGGAGGCTACATCAAGAAATGAACCTTGACTTTCTCCCAAGGTCATATGCACCCCAAGTGCAGATCTCAGGAATTTCTAGAGCATGACTCTGTGCATGTGGTGAAGGGTCTGGGTTTTTCAGCAAATAGTGTTGGAATGTAAGCATCTTGGGATTATTCCTTGAAAGACATACATTCTGAGGAAACAGTTCCAATGTCTTCAAATGTTTGTGAAAGGTATCAGCAACTTAAAATGCAGGTGAATATTGTGAAGGGGAGGAACAACTCTAGGTGTATAGATGTTTATTAGAGACTTTCATACATAGAGCCACGCTTGTACAGCAGATCTTGTCTTTAGGCATTTAAGGGTGTGACAAATTAAATAAAACCCAAAATTATCATTAGATATATTGTTCTAAGCAATGTCTTGAGCAGCAGTTTTATGTGGTATTGGTTTATTTAGTTGTGGTAAGTTCTGGGGTCGAGCTAACTAAAGCACAACATGTTAGTATTATTGAAAAATGCTTATTCTTATTTTTCAGATATTCTTTACATGGAAGTTTTATTGCAGTGGTTCTCTAACATATCTGAATTTCAGTGAGCCTGTGTGCTATTTGATAACCAGCATGCTTTTTGCCACTTTTCCAAATGTGGGAGTCCCTATACTAAAAACATTGTCTACAGTCTGAAGATTTTTCTCTAGCCAATACATTCAGGTTATGGCATACATTCAGCTGCTAAACTACTTCAAACCCATGTTTTTAGTGCACTCCTACATGGCAGATAGCGCAGCTGAAAGTATAGGACAAACCATATGTAGAACAGAGTAACTTCGCTTTACTTCATTTAAAGTCATAAATGCTAGCAAAGCAACACAAAGTACAGATGACTGGCCTTGTTTTCCTAAGTCATAGGAGCTTCATTAAGCATATTGGAGTGATGGGAATTTTGCTGTGGGTAGTTGCAGAAGTATTTAACCAGTTGGGAGCAGATGTATGCTAGCTATTGCATGATAATATAATTAATTGATAGTGAACTGTACTGAAAATAGTAATTAACTAAGACTAAACTAATCTGTTCTTCATTATCAATGTGTATTTTAATCTGCATTAAATAAATGGTATTGTCTTCCTAAAGCTCAGCAAAGACAAAATAGTAAGACTACTAATTGTGGGAAGCTTGTCCAGAATACATGATGGGCACCTGTGGAGACTTCTTTAAATTGAAGACCAATGACTGGAATAAACTGTCCCAGCAGAATGCTCTGATACAGTCCCATTTTACTGGGAAGTCCACTGCTAATTCAAAGTATACTATTGTATATTACTGTCTGCTTCTGTCTATTGGTATTTCATTAACTATCATTGTAGCAGTTAAGAAGCCACACGTTTTACCACCAGGCCTTTCTGCTGCTAGTTCAGTTATTTGTTTACATTCAGGTTAGAGTGGGTCTTGGTCATAACTGCAAATTGGAAAGATGAGACTTCCCACTCTGGATCAAATCAGCGATCTCTTAGTCTTCTGAGAGTAGCCAGTATAAGATGCTTCAAATAAAGGTGTGGAATATCCTGTGATGGGTTACTCAAAAATGAAAAGCATGCAGGACAGGATTTTCCAGAAATAGTTGGAGTTGAGCTAACATCAAAGCACAAGGTGTCTAGGGGTCATGAGATCCTAGTGGATTTTGAAAGTTATTTGTTATACATGAAGCTTTTTGCTCTTCATGGGTTTTTTTGATGCGTGGTTCCTCTGATCCACGTCAAACATAGACACAGGTGTACAGAAGGTGCCAAGAAGAAACAAAATTATTTCTTTGAAATATGTTAGGTATATTCAAAATTCAGTATTCACATCAGAGTGAGGAGATGTCTCTACCAGCTATTGTATCTTACTACGCAAAGAGGCCTCTCAATCTTGGTAGGCTTCTCAGCGTTAGGCACTGTGAATGCATGCTTGCACGTAGCCAGAGGAAAACATTTCTTAACAGTGTTTAGTATACCAGGCTTTGCTGATCATGGCACCCATAGAGGGTTTGAATTGCAAGGTTTTGTATATGTCATTTATGACTCCCTGTACCGTTTCTCTGTTGTGCTCAGCTGCGGGGAGTTGGGGATACCCCAGTACTTCAGGACACATTACTGGCATCATTCCATCAGCTACTATGTGTTACTGTAAAATGTCTTTCGCATAAAATGCTACATGACAGAGAGGACTGTGACTTGTATAAACCCCTACACAGAGCAAAGGATTCAGTGTTTGTTTCTGAACAAAGTTTTCCTTGTGACTCTGTAAACATCAGTGTTTAATTCCCAAAGGTCCTTTATGCCCATTTGACATTTTATGAATAATTATCTGATAACCTATTATTAATAGATATTATAGAAGTTTTTAAATAGGAATTTGACCTGCTTCTTGAGCAACACAGCTTCTTGGGTAACTCTGGCAGAACTTACCCCATAAAACATGTTCTTGTACTCCTGATAAAAAGCTTACTTCAGTTGACAGTGAAGTCCTTAACTTCTAGGTGTTCTCCATAATTCCCTGCTTACTTACTGCTAATTTTTTTTCGTGATGGCAGTCACAATTAAGTCCTCTTCTATCAGTTTGCTTGTTAGAACTTTCTCTGTTCCTGTCCTGTCAGTGCCTTGGAAGTCAGTCTTTCAGCCCTTCACTGAAGGTGATCTCATCTAATTGCACATTTGAAGGACAACACAACAAATCATTAAGATAGTGTCTTGTTTTGGGAGATGATGTTTTGGCAGAAGATGTTTTGGCTTAGCCATTGTTTGGAGTATTTTAGGAGGAGGAGGAGGTGTGTGGGGACAGGGATGGAGATGAGGTTTTATTAACTTTTCTCTCTGGACTAAGGCTGATGCCAGGCTGCTGTTCTGCTTTTTCTTGAGCTCTATGAATCTGTGCTGCTTTTCTCTTGGCTTCAACAGTAATATACAGCATATCCCCCAGCCAAGCAGATACCAGACACTGTCTTGCAGGAATCCCAGCCTCAGAAGAGGCATTGATCCCAAATGTTTTACTTCCTGGGGAAGTGCTACAGACACTTCCTTTTCTGCCTTGAGCTGCGCTTCAAAATATGGGGGGGGGGGGGGAAGGGAGGGGGCAGGGAAATGTCAGTTATAACTATTTTTATGAATGGCCTAGTTTTGTTGTCAAGTTTGACTTGACTTCCATTTGGGACCACATTGTCTGGTTTCTTTGTATTGAAGAAGCTCACTAGATTGCCCAGGATTTAAAGCAGTCTCTGGCTGGAACTGCAGGAATGTACCCATGGGCTGCTGGTGTTTCCAGGAAGGTAGCTATTGAACAGGGTTTTTTAAAAATATGTTTTCAGGTCACAGCTTTACACTTAGATATGCTGAAATCCACCTGCAGGGTTTTGACAGAGACAGTTTGTTTTTCTTTAATCTGACTTGCTGGTGTTAACCCGGCCTAAACTAGCTTGAAAACGTTAAGTGCTTAGTAGGGTTTTACCTTGAATTAACACACCCCTTTCTTCCTCCACTCCTCACAACCTTATGCTGAAGACAAGGCTACATGAAGGCAAGGTTTAATCTAAGCCATGTTTGGGGTTAAATGCTTGCATGCAAGAGCTATGTTTACACAGTGCTCTGTTGAGAGGATACTTAAAAGCCTAAACCCATCCCTGTCTCTCCCCGGTCTTTGTCATACTGGCTGCAGACAGGAGTTACAGAATTGAGGTGAGGGTTACTGGACCGTAACTGGCAATGCAATCAGTAAGAAATTCTGCCAGTTGGCCACCAGGTGGTACTAGGGCTGCATTCGGGGAATTAAGTTGCCTTCAGTTCTGGTCTTGGCTTTAAAATACAGTAATTCCCCTGCCCACCCCGCAACAGAGTCTGGATAAATGCAATCACCAACACTGCATTTGCACGTTATCTGCATTAGCAGAGTGTTCAGGCAATGTAGCACCCAGCTAATAAGCCCTTTCTTTAACAGTCAAGAACAATACTTTGAGCATGTCCATCTCCCATAGTCTCAGCTCTTCATTACTGCGTTCTCATAATGCCCTGCTTTAATCTGAAGTTGCAGCTTCAGAACCAGCAAGTAGTAGCAGTAACTTTAAACTTTTTTTTTTTTTTAAATAAACATGCATGAATAGCCCTGTTTCTGCAATCTTTGTTCCAATAGTTTACCCAGCCTGTATCACCTCCCTTCCTTTGCAGGCCCCTACTATCCTTTTATCACTAACCGGGCAAAAGTCCACACAGGCATTGACTGTCCAGCCACCAGAGCAAACAGAATAGATAAAGGAAGGGCTGCACTGTAAACTTAGTTGATAAGAATGCTAATTTAGATTTCTCTTTGCTATATAGTTTCCAACAGTCAAAATTTGTAGAAGCCTTGTTGCTATTACCAGGTTTGGCTGAAAAGTTCTATACTTGGTAATTAGTTAGGTGGGTAAGAGGGTAGAAGCAGGACAGACAGTATAACATGTACTTCTTAGCCTTGTTTATCTTTCAACATAAGGGCTGGACACTTTTTGAATAGAAATAGGGATCTTCTATACACACTACCTGAAGGATGCTGACTTTTAAAAAAACAAGAATATGTGCCAGATATCCCAGAATTAAATAATGCTATAGCATTTAAGGCAAAAAAAAAAATTCTCTAAAGCTTTTGAATCTTTATAATTGTTTGACATGAAGAAGTGATAACTGACTTGTTGCACAGCTGAAATTATTCACCCATGTTTGTACAACATGGATTTCCAGGAAAAAAAGTTTTCATCCTAGGAACCTGAGAACCAAATGTTGTAACTCAGTATAGGCTTCAGCTACACCCTTTCCTCTTAAACCTACCATCTGTGGGAAGAGCCAACTGCCTTGCTTTTTGGCATATGTTCTCACACACATTCTTCTTTTGCTGTGTCCCTGCCATAAACGCCTCTTCCTCCTAAAGTAACATTCTAGAAGGACAACATGAAGGTTTTATACACACATGGACGCACACACTATGGGGTCCTGTGAACTGCCCCATTAAAAGTAACTACAGTATTTCTAGACTTCTCATTAACATGCATAGTAGTAGCTTTGAATAAAGTGAATAGTTGCATTTATTTTATACCACCAATTGAACTGACCTTGTTGGTAACTTGACAATGGCAAGCTGAGTCAAACAATGCCGAGCATTTAAGACTAAGTCAGCTTAATTTAAGGACACTAGGGTATATACCAGGATGATCAGGAAGAGTTTTCTTCCTGGGCATAAGAAAAAACGATTTCTGTAAAAAATCACTTGCTTGTTAGTGAAAAGTTCCAAGCATAGAAGAAAAAAGGAATTTTATACAGCTGAGGCTTCTACAGCGGCATTCTCATGCACTTAGTATTATTCTACACTGAAAAATATAGTTTTTCCTCATGCAAAATTAACACTTGTTTTGTAAAAATAAAGTTGGAAGTGATGGCTTTATGTATACTGCTCCCATTTGCCTGATTCCTGGAAGGATTACTGTAAACCTTATTACCCTAGTAGCCTGTTGAAGAGGAAGCTATCCTCCTTCCAAACTTACATTAACCAACATAAGAGAGAGTTGTTGTTCTGAAGTAATTCTAAAGCTTAAAGAAAAAAAACCAAACCAAAATCCAAAAACCACCACACACAACCCCTTCTCTCACTTCACAACAAGAAGATCAGTGCACAGAGAAACTATTCTGAGAGCTTTCCTGTATCTGAACTGGTGTAGCTGAAGGCCTTCATCTTTTTGCTAAATTTTAAAAGCAGTTCAATATGAGAAACCCATGTGAAAGCTGCTTTTCTTTTTCCGCACATCAAAATTATTTTTATTTCCTCCACAAGTAGTTTCTCAAGTGCAACAAAATATCTATAGCAGTGGTAGGTCTGAACACTGACACAAACCAGGTATGTTTGACTTAGGAGAGACAACTTGCTCTGAAAGTACGTTACAAAAATAGCATGTTCACACTGTCACCAGTGCTTAAAATTAAAATATCTGGATATTCTGGAAGGAGGTTACAATCTACTATTTTTGCCATGTAGACTTGTTCCTGGCACATCAAAACTTACTGAGTCTGAACTGCTTACTGAGTTCTTTTCACGCAACAAGTCTGAGCTATATGAATTACATAGGTCATGGACTGTTTGGTATTATAATTTATTTGTATACAGTCATCATGTATGCTTGCCTCTGGGTACAGTAAATTGAGTGCTGCACATTCTCTCAGACACAATGACAGTCCTATAATATGGGACTATTTGAACTGATGAAAATGTGAATGAAGAAATACAACGATGTAGCAAATAGATTTTTGGAAGAAAAGAAAATCAGTCACAGCAGTTAACTGCAACATATACTTGGATGGAGGTGGGTGCAGTCTGATTAGTCTCTAGCAGCTGGCTGGCTCTTCTACTGCATGAGCACCTTCAACAACAGCTTTCACACACTTGGCCATCGTCTGGGATGCTCTACTGATTGAATCTGAAAAAAAAAAAACAAACAAACCAAAAATCCAAACACATGTCAGTGTGTTTTTACTGTTCATTTGCAAAAATATACAGATACAATATAAAAGAGATTTAGTACAAGACTGCATACAAAGAGGATAAAGAAAATTGCTTAGTTGAAAATACAGTCCAATACTCTTGTGCTTTCTGCAAATTCCAAATCATTTTACTGGAAAATTTTGTTTCTTCAAAAGACTCAAATCCTGTATATCTTAGTGAAAAGCTTCACATGCTTCACAAGAATCTTCCTGTAAAACTAAAGTAAAATGTATTGCTGATTTCAGAATGGAAAGGCCATACTATACATACCTGTCATATAAAAGTCTTTTATTGTGAGCTGAGGTGGAACAAGAGGATCAGCAAGAAGCTGTTGCTTCACTAACTGTAACAGGGGAAAAAAGAAAAAAAAAAAAAGTCAGTTTTATGATAGGAACTCATTACCAAAGCATTTGCTTAGTGAATTCTGCATTCACTGCAGGTCAAAGCATGCTTGTAGTACTACATTTGAAGAAGGCCCATTTCTTTAAAAGGCATCAAGCTATGTAACAGCACTAAATCAAGCCCAGATGCTTCAGTTTTGATTACCTTTGACAATTCATTTGCCTGGCTGAAGTAGTTAGCCCCTTCCACATCATCATATCGAACCAGATTAGGAGATACTTCTTCTAAACGCTTCCGTATTTGATCAAGGTTCTCATAAGGCAAGGTCATACCAGCCAACTAAGAGATTCACAGAAAGAAATGCCATCAAGTATAGGAATTTAATACATAATAATTTAGATTACCAGCCAATTAACATAACTAAAGTAAAATCAAGAAAAATCTACACTCCTGAAAACACAGATAGTTATAATGTACAAACTGAAGCAAAGTCACAGTATTTTATTGGACTTCTGATGCCTACAGTTAAATTTCCCTATGTCAAAAAACCTAAGCTGTCATGTTTCCTATACAAAGGTGGTGGTGGGGGGGGTGTGCATGAAGACAAGAAGTACTTTTCTCCTTCCATACTGATGTCACTTGTACTTTCCCTAGCTTACCACCAAATGATTTAAAAGTTGATACAATTATCAATGCATCTTGTACCCAGTGAGTAGTAAGCACATATTTGACCTTATCTAATGATAACAGACCCTGTCCTCAGAGTTCACGTTGTTCTCTTTCTGAAAAGCAAGAAACTACATCCTCCCACCAATTTCCTCCGAAGCCACTGCAGAATTTGCAAAGCTTCACCCGTTATGCATTCCAACAGCATACAGCAGCCACAATATTAGTGCTATCCTCAAAAGGGAAACAATGATTTAACTCACAGAATTAACAAAGGATTCAATACAAAACATTACTTCTTAAGACTACAGTTGTGTATTTCCCTGAAAATGTACCTCTTTTTTGGAAACGCTTTTCAATATAAGAAGAACTTAACCTCTCCGTATACTTCTATTAGAAGCAATTCACAACAGCAACAGTACCTCAGAGACAGCTCTAATAATTTTCCAGTCTTCCCTTGCCATCCCAGGAGGTGTTACTGCTACTCTTGTCTGCTGGGCCCTACCCTCCGTGTTCACATACGTAGCTGCCTTCTCTGTATATGCTGCTCCTGGGAGGATAACATCAGCCATAGGAGCTCCCACATCCCCGTGATGTCCTAAATACATGGAAAGAGGAAACAGTACACAACCATGTAAGACATTAGTAAGTCAAAATAAAAAGAAATGCTTTATTAACACAATACAGATTTTCCCAGAAAAAAAGGAGCTCCTAAGGTTCGTTTAACCATTAATATAAAACCTACTAGGGTGACTGCTCAGAGGTCTTACTTGCCTAATACTTTGGGGAAAATGAACAGACTACAAGCAGTAGTCAATGGTAGTTCGGTCTCTATAGTCACTCAGCTTTGGGGGCGCGCCTGAAACAAGCACGTTTTGGTGTGACAGAACAGCTGGGAACCAATGCCATTTTGTCTGCCAGGTTTCAAGCTATGCTCCAGAAGACCTGAGTGGTTTATATTCCCTTATTATTTATCAACAGTTTCTCATCTTTACCTAAGAAATAGGTAACCAGCATCTCAGTTATGTGTTGGAAGTTCCATTTCTTGGTAGAAAATAAAGGCTAGAATTCATCAAAGTGTCAGATATGTTTGGGAGAATACGCCACTGTTCAGGCTTTCTCTCCAGCTATTGGATAATTTACATCTACTAATTACCTTGATAGATGATAAAACAATCCTTTGGCAAATCCTGACGTGTTATACAACCTGAGTCTGCTCCCAAGAGATACAATAATTTGGGAGGATTTTTCCTAATTGCCTCCACTCCTGGTTTGAAACCCAGATCCAAGGCAGCTACCTGGCTTGCAACCCTGCAGGAACAAACACATTATGAGTTCAAGTTGTTTCAGAATTTTCCCTCTCCCATCAGAGCAGACTGAACTTCTTTTTTTGACTAAATATTTTGTAGGGACATAGGAGGTCTCTAACAGTAACGGAACAAAAATTAAGCATGAAGAAAGCTGCAAATTTTGACAGCAGATTTGACAGAATATCAGGTTGGTTTTGCATTTTGACAAACTGATGCCATTTGAAGTTTTCATGGGGAATCTCACCTATTTAAGATGAGATAGCAAAATAAAGGCAGACATTCCAGGTCAGGACCTAGTGGCAGGCAGCTCACTTGTCACCTGGAACATCAAGGTTCACATTGCAGCTATGAACTGAACTCAACAGTCCTTTAATTTAGGGCACTCATGTGGAAGATGAAAGACCAGCACTGGCACATCCGCTACTCTAAAGCATCTAAGAGTTAAGACCACTACTGCATCACTATTCATTTATTCACATGTAAAAATACTTCTGAAAGAATGAAATAATCATTCTCATTTTCTGGCAGTTGTCTTTTCCAAATCAACAGTTTTGCATAATCAGGTGCCAGACTTGCAATCGCATTTAAAAGGAAAAAAAAAATCATCTCTGTAGAGTACAGATCTTTCAGTGTTACTCCTGTTTGTCTGACATAATCAAACATATAGGTTCCAATAAGTTCAGTTGCTTTATGCACTTAAGGTAGAGAGGATGGTGCACCAAAAGCATGAACATCAGTAACATGGAAGACTCCCAAACCACATATAAAAAAAAAAAGGTATCATAAGTGTTCTTTAACTCATCAGTGTTTTGGTTTCAGTTTCAACAGCAGGATTTTATATCCAAGTTTCCTTCCGAGGACCAAGCTTTAATCTTGCTATACTAGTTTTACATCAACTAAGCTGCTTTTGGCAGGAGGACTCTGTTGGGTGTCTGAATCCAAAGTGCCACTACATTTATTTGCTGAAATAATTTTTCCTTTATGGAGGTTGTCAATTTGACAGAGTTTTAGAAAGAGAGTGGGGAAGGACTGTCTCAAGCGAGGCTTGCTTGTTAAAAGGAATAATATCCCAATAAACTGAATAGCTAAGATCAAAAGCCCTAAAACTAAAAGCTTTGAAGCTTTTTTATTAACTATTCAGTTAAGAAACTGCACAATTAAGAAACTGTATTACTTAAATACTCTTGCTATTTTGTTTGATTTTCTTCCTGTAGATAAAAAGCAATCATTCAGCAATGACAGAGGTCTGCTGTGCATTCTGCTGAGGACTGTGGTATGTTATTAAGCTCTCTGGTATTCTATACTTATAAATTTACATTCTACATTTAAATAATAGATCAATAAAATCTCATGGAGAGCCAGAAAAGTTTGCCAGTCAAGGAACCCATTTTTATTAAAAGGTTTCTGTTGGTTTGTACTTCTATTTTTTATATTCCCTACAGGAGTATAAATTCTAACCTGATAACCTGCTTGTGTGTACACAGAATTCTGCACACATACGGTAACTTGTGGAGGCCCAGTGTGAATGAAAATGGTTCCCAAAAAAGCTTTAAAGCAAACCTGTGGAGGATGTTCATGACTTTCCAATCAGAACCAACACCGCTCTTAGTCCTGGCATTTTGTGCAATGGTGGAAACAGCAGCATGGATAGCAGCTCCATCACTGCGCTGCAGCGCTGCACTGCCTACCACCACCACTGGCTTTTTGGCCTGGTCGAGAACCTGTGCAAGTGAAGAATCAAGAAGTTCATTCCATGACACTGAAGACAATTCTTGGTGCAGACAATGTAAAAAATCCTGTAATTTGTACGTAAGTCTTCCATGCAAAGCTATGGTTCTGAAACGGCTTCATCTCAGAGTGAAACAATGACCAAGAGCAACTGCTATAAGGAGTACACTATCCTGTCAATACAGGACTATACTCTTGAGAACCAGACATTTAAGTGGAAACAGCAGCAGCTGAAACAGCCCATTTTATATCAAAAAATATTCCAGGAGTTTCCTGCACTGCAAAGTTTGACACACGTGAATATAGTAAACAGTTCACACATACCTGGTGCATACTAATCATTACCTCATCTCTGAGTGTCATTAAAAGCAAATAAACCCATATACAATACGGTACTTCAAATCCATCTCTGTGAGGAATTCAGATTATTATTCAATATATATGAAATCTAAGTGTCACACTCATAAATTGTATGTACCTTGCAGAATGCGTGTTTTCCAGAGGCAATGTCCTCCAGTATCTGTGGGGACTCTCCTAGATGGTTATATGTGTAGGTCAGATTCACAGGAGAGCCAACAAGGGCCACCTGCAAGTCATTGTGAAGCCAGCTGAAAACACAGCAAACATTTTATAAAAATTGAAGAAATACAAAGCTTTACTCAACGAAAGCCACTAATTATAACTTCAGCAGTAACTTGAAATAGGATGTAAATTCTTTCAAAGGCATTCACTATTTTGGTAAGATGCACATTAGCATTATTCTGACTGTTAAGCAAGCTTAGGTTTTTTAGAAGGACTATTTCTTTATATACATTCAGGGACCAGTGCAGCAACACACCTTATGTAAGAATTTCCTAACTCAATTCCCTCCCCTCAAACTTTTGCCAATTCAGTGGAAAAAAAGGTTGCATAAAACCAAGTGCTACAACTTTAAAAAAAAACACTTTTCCAGCATTAGGCAAAAACAAATGAAACAAAATCCCACACCTACAGCTACGTTTGTTTAGCTTGACTTAACTCTTATTTACTTCAGAATTAAAGTTAAGTCATTGGTAGGAAGAAAGAATTCTGGATTTGGTAGTGCTCAGTTTTAGAAATCCACTTATTTGTTAGATAAACAGAGAAAAAAATCAGCTGGCTAGAAATTTTCCTTTTTTGCAGCTCTCAGCACAGTCTTATAAAAATATATGAATTGTTCATAAATCTCATTGCATTTTTTCCTCTCAAAGTTTTAAGGCCGCGGTTGTCTAAAATGATGTATTTTGGAAGATCTGCGCGTTAGGAAGAACTAGACTTTTATAAACCTTATTTGTCTCCTGATATATCTTTTTGTTGATTTAGCTATGTTCAAAAATTTGGGAAAGCCACATTACTTGCCAAAGATGTTAAACTTGAATGACTGCTTCTAAAATCAGCAAGTCTGATTTGTTACAACAATACAAAAAGCAGCAAACCGATGCTGAAAATAATTCTTTAAGGGATATGCTTTAACAAACTTCTGTAAGACAAAATCTGAGGTGTCTGTGTAATATAACAAAGGAATAAATGTCTGAGTTTATGAACTTAAATAAAATGTCAAAGTGAGAATGAACAAAACGTAACTATACACTACAGGGAGAAGAGACCCCTTTTGTCTACACATATATCACCTTTCCCTTTACTAAAAGGTGAACTAAATCCAGTGAGTCCGTCTGGATGAACGCTCTCAATTTACTGCCTGCAGCTCCACCTGAGCATTGTATCAAATCTAGATGGATTTCCATGCTTATTCACCACCAAGGAATACAAACCTCTTTCGAATTCTAGCATTAAAAAGTGGTGCCTCAAAGCGTGGATTGGTGCCAACCAGAAGCAGGACATCTGCCTCCTCCACTCCAGCAATCTTGGTATTAAGCAGGTAGTTAGAGCGCAAATCTGTGCTATAACGAAAAAGTGTTAAAAAAAAAAAAAAAAAAAAAAAAAAAGGATGAGAATTCAGTAAAGGGAAGAAATGAAGATACGGTAAAGATTATAGATGCTCAAAACATTTTTTTATCTCAGGAAAAGAAAGGAGGGGGAAAAGAAAAGATTTCTCAAAATCCAAATTACTAACCCAAATAGGAAGTAAGAGCTTCTCTCTTTCATGAGTATCGGAGACAGGAAAACATTAAAGGAATTACAGTGTGGATATTTCCTACATTTACAGTTATTGTCAGCCTTCACAAACTTTATCTGCTATTACAGTTTACAAGATCATAATTATATTATAGTTTTCACAACACAAATACAAATAGACTTAAATTATCTAACTCACAAGACTATAACTGGCTTTCAGTAGCCTACTGTTAAACTGCAGCAACCTCAACATACAGCAAAGCGTGCAACCCTGTGTTGTAGTAGAGACTATGTATCAACTCACAATCCATAAATACTCTACACATAAATATTGTAAATTCAAACAAAACCTGCTAATGCATCAGCAATTGCTACCCTTGGTCATTTCAGAATCTTACCACGAGATGATTTGCTGACTGGGAAGTTCATTAATGTACTAATTACAGACAGGCTTTGCCTAAACTCTTACCCAGCTCCAGCAGTAGGGAAGACCTCTTCAGTGCAAAGTGTATCACAGTTTACTCTATTCAGTAAGTCTTTCAGAGCTATTAGTGCTTCTGCATCCACCAGTCCTCCTACAATTGCGGCTACTTCCTTACCTTGGACAGCCTGTAGCTGGAGAGAGAGAAAGCATAAACTATTGAAATAAATTCCCATTTAGCCCGGGTAAATGTTTGTTCCATTAGCACGTGTCAAAGCCAGCGGAGCAACTGCTGGCCTGGAGCGGCACAAACGGACCAGCAGTGTCTGACTTCTGCAAGGCAGCAACTCCAGCTCCTTGAGCTCATGATGAGCAAAGAACAGCTCTCTGTATTCTGTGCAGGTCTCTCCCACTTGAGTTATTGCTCAGATGTGGCTATTTCTCATTTGGTGAGGAGAGGAAGACCGGTGAATGCTTTTATTTTAATGAAGCTACAGTGCAGACAGAATACAAACTTCCGTAACGCGAGCTCAGGTAGTAAACTCAACTCAAAGGTATTACCTGAGAAGCAATAGCTCTCGTAACAAACCCTGCTACTGTACCACGGGCAAAAACATCTTTGAGGAAAGTTCAATTACAGTTATTCAATTCTACTTCGTCCCACATAAAATTTTTAATCAAAATCCAGAGCAGTCATGCAGCACTTCATTTAAGCAGCAGAATCAATCACTACTCAGAGAAAGCACTGAGGCAAGCACAATTCAGATATAAGTAATAAAGAATTAATGGCTTTGATGGCAAAAGTGGTGATAGCACAGTTTAAATTTAAAGAAGTCTTCAGGCAGATCAGAGTAATTCAGGAAAGTTGCTTCCTCCTAAGTTTATGAAGAACAGTTTAGTTTCCTATTTAAATAAAAGTAATTTCCCCAAGTGAAATCATGATAAGACAAAGTTCTTCAGATGGTCTAATCCATGAAACAGGAAATAATATTCAAAAGAAACTTAAGTGGAAATACAATGGATTAGAAGGCAAATGCTCCCCTCTAACCCTAAAGAAAAAAAGCTCTTTTCTACACAACTGTTTTCATATTAATCATTGTAATACATCCAGCTTTAGAAATTGATTTTATGCTACATACATTGAAAATTGTTCTTACCACACCAGCAACACGACTTAATACATCCTCCCATGAGGCATAAACAAATAGTCCTTTTTCATTTTTGATCATTGGCTGCGTAAGTCTCTGGCGCTTCAGACCATCATAAGCAAACCTAAGTGAACACCACTAATATTATTAAAGCGCAAAGGCAAAGATAATTGTGTATACTATTTTCTGCAACCGAGTTTTCTAACAGCTTGCAATGATTAGAAAAGATAAACACAAGAAACATTTCCCCTGAAAGTTTAACTTTTCCTTCTCAAAAACAAGCAAAAAAATCTGATACAAACAGAGAAGTTACTGTAAAAAAAAAAAAAAACACTACAAAAATGAAAACATTAGAAAACTCGGTGACCTCAATTATATTTTAAATAGGTTTTACTAATCATTCTTCACTATAGCTTTACAGTATTAGCAGTAGAATCCAGAAATCGGTGCTACTGTCCACGCATCTGGTTCTGCAAAGTGTGCCTTCAACGCATGCACATGCAGGTACAAACACTTCCCACACACCTCGTTTTGTCAGAAATCCATTCTTCATTGATATCTTCATGCAGCCTTGGCAAAATCCTCATCACTTCTCCAGTTCTCGTGCTCACTATGATGTTGCTTCCAATTGCATCAAGAACATCAATTGACTCTACCTTCCTGTGTAGAAGAACAGATAAACCATTTGCAGTTTTCTATATACGAGCAGCAAGTGTCCTCGTTTCAGCTGGAATAGAGTTAATTTCCTTCCTAGCAGCTAGCACAGTGCAGTGTTTTGGATTTAGAAAAGGAATAATATTGGTAACACACTGATGCTTCTGTTGTTGCTAAGCAGTGTTTAGATTAAGTCAGGGACTTCTCTGCTTCTCACAGTATCCTACCAACAAGTAGGCTGGAGGGCACAAGAATCTGCCAAACGAATACCCCATACCATCATGTTCAGTATACAAACTAGGGGGAAAGCTGGCTAGGGGCCACTGCTTGGGAACTGGCTGGCCATTGTTTGGTGGGTCGCGGGCACTGTGCATCACTTATTTCATATATTCTATTTCTTTTATCATTATGATGATGATATCTCCTCTGGAGACATTCAAAACCCACACAGACATGGACGTGACTCTGTGCAACCTGCTCTAGGTGAAACTGCTTTAGCAGGGGGTTGGACTAGATGATCTCCAGCGGTCCCTCCAACCCTGAGCATTCTGTGATTATTTCCCTTCCTTTTCTGTCCTATTGAACTGTCTTTATCTCAACCCACTAATTTTACCTTTTTTTACCCCCCACCTCAGTTCTCTCCCCCATCCCACTGGAGGGTGGCAGGGGGGAACAAGCGAGCAGCTGTGTGGTGTTTCTACCTGCAGGGTTAAACCATGAGAGTCATTTTTGGCACCCGACGTGGGGACACAGATCTGACCACTGCGTGTTAAAACAAATTAGTTATTAGCATTCATTATATTAGTTTTATAGTCACTGGTCACAACCTTGATTTATTTGCTCTCAGAGTTGCTGCGCTTGTCGTCAGGGTTGCATTACATAAACCTTACTTGCAGTATGCGTTCCCTGTTGTGCTGTTTATCACCTCTGGGGGCTGGGCTAAGGTTATCCTTTTGTTGTACTTCAACACTGCCTTATGGCATGATAAAATCACTCGTCGCAAGACTGATCTGATATTCATACTCAGCACTGCCATCATCTCGATACTTCGGGAGCCATCTATCGGAAGCTATTAATAATTACACCTTTTACGTTTCCTCCTCAGGGCGCCAGTCTGTGGGGGAGATAGCTTCCTCCACCTTCCCCTCCTCCTCCATGCTAATAACAGTAGCTCTTGAGAATTCTGAATATCCTCAAGATGTTGAAATGTCTTTTTTTTATTGCTACGTCTCCTGAATGTGTTTTAGGTCTTGTTTAGGGTTGAACAGCCATTTAAGAATACCCCCCAGAGATCTTCCCCGAGGCTGGATAGTTAGGAGTACACACAAAGTCCCTGTAGTGCACATAAATATGCTGAGGAAGACTGTCTCAGTTACTCCTGCTTCAGGCAAAGGCAAACCCATCCGTGGGACTGCTTTCGCTGAAGGACCTGGGTGCACTTGGCGGGTAATATGGAAGGATGGGGAAGCCTGATGTGTACCTCAAGGGGATTTGATTCTGACTGAGAATATCCAATGATTTGAATTGTATGACTTCAATTGCTATATAATACTGTATGTCATCACTACTATGGTTGTTATATACCATATGAACAGTATTACAATAAAAATTAGCCAGATTAATGAAGAATGAATTTTGATAAAACTGGGCAAAGTGCAGCAATGATAAAACCAGAAGAGCTTCAGCATGCAACATTCAAATACCTCGCACCATCTCACCGGCCCTGAAGGACTATTAAGACAAATGGAGCCCAAAGTCATGGACTAAATGAACTCAACAGCCACTTTAAAGGGATGACCCATTAACTAAAAGAATAGTATCTGTGTATACATATCAAAAGACTGTAAAGGATGCATTAGAAAGTGTGGGACCTGTGCATGACATTAATGGTATAGAATAAGGGGTGGATGCTGACCTGGTTTCAGCTAGGAGAGCATTAATTTTCTTCCTAGCAGCTGGCACAGTGCTGTATTTGGGATTTAGAATGACAGTAATGTTGATAACATGCTGTTTCAGTTGTTGCTAAGCAGTGCTTACATTGTCAGGGGCTT